>NC_134690.1:395994675-396594675 GCF_050947455.1 Rhinoderma darwinii
AGTGACTGAATAATACCACCACACTTTTACTGAATGAAAACCACTATACAAAGACCAATAATAATGCAATATAGTGACCATATAATGGTAGATGCCAGTTTTACACAGGCGCTCTGCAAATCATATAAGTGATTGCAATACAGTTACATCTAGTGACTCACAGGTTATGTCTTCCCTAATTGGTGTCGTTCACTTTTCCTTTTCTTCTTCATTCGGCCCAGACCGCCATGACGACTTCTCCCGGCTACAACTCGTCTCTGCAGAGTTTGCTGCTCAAACATCTGTCTCCTCGCTTTTCCAGCACCCTCACTACCTATTCCCCACCCTCTACACAAACTTCTCATCCTGTTGCCCTGTTAGCAGTACCATCCTGCTTCCCCCTGGACCTGCTGCTGCCCCACATGCCCCCATATCTATAGTTGGCCCCTCAAAAGAGTGCCCTAGTTGGTAATAGTGCCCTGCCCGTTTTGCCCTATACAGTAATAGTGCATCCCTTTGTGCCCCACACAGTAATAGTGCCCCCTTAACAAAATAATAATGCCCCCCTATGTGTCCGCACACAGTAATAGTGCTCACACACAATAAAATGCACCCAAAAAATAATAAGATTACCCTAATACCATGATGAACGGAGCAGCTCAGGCTATAGGTCTCTTTTGGGCTGTGCTGTCCGCGGCATGGTGCATGATGACTTCACTGCATTACGCCGGCCTGCGTAGATTTCCCGCTTAATTTGTAGGCTGCAGACCAGATGTGGCTTCAATCTACAAGTGTGTATAGCGGGGCAGGGAGTGGACACAGTTATGAGAGGCGCAAGCGGACAGTTTTAACCGTGTAACTTCCCCCTGGATCCTGCAGCCAGAAAGCTGACTTCAAACCAGCAGAGTTCTTAATGTAGCTGTGGGTGTGAATGGAGCATAAGACATGATGCAGCTAATAAAGCAAAATATAAGCAAAGTTATTTAGCATTATATGAAGATTTAAGATTATGTTCATTATATTGTAACGTCCTTTCCCATTTTCAGTTCTGGCAATATGGTGAGTGGGTGGATGTTGTCGTGGATGATCGGCTGCCAACAAAAAATGGACACCTGGTGTTTGTCCATTCAGCAGAAGGTGACGAGTTCTGGAGTGCACTGCTGGAGAAGGCCTATGCCAAGTAAATAATATTTATATCTCTATTTGACAAGCCGACACACCCTATAGATTTACATAATTGCATAATTTACATAATGGCTGTTATCACACAGGTAAAATGCATTTTAAGTGAAACTCCAAATATCTGCAACATTTGATATTCAGATCCAAAATTCTGTTTTGAATAATTTTATTATATATTTATATGCTGGGTGAGCTGGAGAAAAAGAGTCTGCAAGGGCGCTGCTGCACACGGATGAGACCGAAGTGAAAACTTCGGAATGATGATAATAATATTCGATGAAAATATTCAATGATATTCAATGACCTGATGAAGATGCCGGTACGGCATTGAAACGCGTAGTCATATTACCATTAAATTTTATTATTTATTACCTTCAATTATCATTGAATATCATTGAATATTTTCATCGAATATTTTCACTTCGGTCTCATCCGTGTGCAGCAGCGCCCTTGCAGACTCTTTTTCTCCAGCTCACCCAGCATAGTATCTGCGGTCGTTCATCTTGAATCACCGGCCTCGAGTCCTGGCAGCAGCAGCACCTTTCTCTCCATCGCTCGATTTTCATTGCTTCAAGGTAAGCATCACTCTTCTCATATTATCCATTCCCACTTGGGTAATCTGCACCATGTGGCGCCGTGTTTCGCTTTCTCTCACCATTATATATTTATAGGGATCAGAGCTGTATCTTTCTGATATAGAGCTCCAAATTTCCTTTTTCACATTACACTCTTCTTAGCTTTTCTGTGTAGACTGGGACAGAAAGAGACAAGTCATTTCATTACCATTACAGTGGGGCCAAGTTAATGACAGCTTGTACTGCTGGAGGCCTATATAAGCCAGGATAGTAACACTATATATGAAGTAATTGGTCACAACTATTCTAGTGACTTACTCCTTCTATTAATAGGGACCAATTACGTTTGCCTTTGATTCTAAGAATAAAACCCATCTGATTAAAAAATAATTTTTAGGATGGGTTGTAAGTGCTCATTATATGCAGTGGCGGATTAAGTAGACGATGGGCCCTGGGCTGTTACCCAAACTTGGGCCCCCCTTGCGCACCGCCGCCCTGCCGCGCCATAACTATTTTTAACACTACCTTTTTGGGCAAGCATTAACAAATGGGTGTTACGGATTCCCCTTGTCACAGGGCTGTGTCCCTACATACTGACAGTATCACACTGTGCAGGGACACATTCTCCTGATAAGGGGAATTGTCTATCAGTCCTGGACCGCAGAAAGACTTTTTGTGAAATACAAGGATTTCCTATAAAAAAAATGTCAGGAGAGGGGACAGATTCTCTATAAATCTAGTGACTCACAGGTGACGATGTCTCAGATTCTAGTAGTTTTTTTCCTCTTTTCTTCTCCATCCGGTCCAGAGCGCATGACGACTTCTCCCGGCCATGACCCATTTCTGCAGAATTTGCCACTCAGACGTCTCCTCACTTTTCCAACATTTCCACACCTATAAATGAAAATAAAGTTATCATGGTGCCACATACTGTACCCCTAAATATAATAGCACCAAACACTGCGCGCCTGAATATAATAATACCACACACTGTAAAATACCACATACATGCAGACCCCTGTACATAGTGCCACACACAGCCCCCTGTACATAGTGCCACACACAGCCCCCTGTACATAGTGCCACACACAGCCCCTGTAGATATTACACACCTCTCATAGATAGTGCCACACACAGCCCCTGTAGATATTACACACCCCCCATAGATAGCGCCACACACAGCCCCCTGTACATAGTGCCATACACAGCCCCCTGTACATAGTGCCACACACAGCCCCTGTAGATATTACACACCTCTCATAGATAGTGCCACACACAGCCCCTGTAGATATTACACACCTCTCATAGACAGTGCCACACACAGCCCCCAATAATCAATGACACTTATTTGTCAATGGAATCTCATTCATTTGAGCTGCCATAAAGCACACGCACCCTGCAGCACTGTCTACACAGACAATATAGGAAGGAAGTTTATGGCGGGATTCACACGACCGGGTCGGGTCCGAGCCCGAGTGCCGGCCGGTAAAATCGGCCATTCTGCCCGGCCGGTTTGCATAAAGTTATGCATCCGTGCCGGGCCGGGCAGATCCGGACAGTGACATCAGCGGCAGCTCCTGAAGGGGAATCCCCATGTGTTCGGGGATTCCGCTTCAGGAGTTTCCCCTGATGTCACTGCCCAGATATGGACAGAGACATCAAGCGCTCTGTCCAGGAGCGGAATCCCCGAACACACGGGGATTCCGCTCCTTCAAGGAGCTAAAGTGCGGCTAGCACATAGCAGAGCGGGGAGATACCTCCCCGCTCTGCTATAGTGGCGTCGCTGCAGTAGTAGCAGCCGCAGCAGCTGCTGCTACTAGCGGCGCCATCTAAGGTGTCGCCGAGCCAGGGTGCTTTTAACAAGCAGGGGAAGGGAGCCAGCGCAGCGCTCCCTCCACCTGCTGCACACCCCGGCCCTGCAACACAGTGTGCAGCGATGCCATTCGTCAGAATGGCATCAACTCCTCCTCCTCACATGCACTCTGCGCTGTGAGGAGGAGGAGATAGAGCGCAAGCCACGGGAAACCCGGCCATCACTCGGAACACATTCCGGTGATGGCCGTGTAATACCCGGCCCCATAGACTTCTATGGGAGCCGGGCGGCCGGGTGCCCGGGCAAAGATAGAGCATGTCCTATTTTTTGACGGCCGGATTTTCCGGCCGTCAAAAAATCGGTCGTGTGAATAGCCCCATTAGGGGTCTATCATTCCTAATGCAGCCGGGTGCCGGCCGATTTATGAACGGCCGGCACCCGGACGGGAAACCCTGCCGTGTGAATGAGGCCTATGTCTCCAAAATGTTAGATTTCCCAGGGAAGTTTAAAAAAACAAGACAAAAAAAACCCATTATTTTTCTACTACAGAATTACAAATAATTTATGAAACTAAAATGAATATGTGAGTCTTTCTGTTTAAAGGAAACCTGTGGCAAAGTCATGGTAAAAACTGGGTGTACTTACCATAGAACTTATCTGACATCTAGTGGTGGGTTAAAGGTACTGCAGTCTATAGATAAATCACAGTGCAAGGACTAAAGAACAGGAGAGAAATATTGGAGAATATTAAACAAAATATATTGCACCTCCATTAATCTCATCCATGTCTTGTGCTGACAGGTTGAACGGATCATATGAAGCTCTGACAGGGGGAAGCACAATTGAAGGTTTTGAAGACTTCACTGGAGGAATCTCTGAGCTATATCACTTGGATAAGGCGCCGGCCGATCTATACCAGATTATACAGAAAGCCCTGAAGGCGGAATCATTGCTCGGATGCTCAATTGATGTAAAGCATTGTCTAATAATAATAATAATAAATAATAATAATAATAACAATAATAATAAGAGGTTATTAACACCTTAATGACCGCCGATACGCCTTTTTACGGCGGTCATTAGTGGGCTTTATTCTAGAGCGCCGCTATTCTACGTCGCTGCTGTAGAATAAAGTAAACAGAGCAGGGAACCGTGAAATCTCCCTGCTCTCAGCTGCCAGAGGCAGCTGAGGGCTGGGGGCGTCCCTGCTCTGCCGGGTGAGATCGATATTAGTATCGATCTCACCCGTTTAACCCTTCAGATGCGGTGCACAATAGCGAGCACCGCATCTGAGTGGTTTTAGAGAGAGGGAGGGAGCTCCCTCTCATCTCACTGACACCCGGCGATAAAATCGCCGAGTGTCTGTGTCTTCTATGGCAGCTGGACTAGTAAAAAAGTAAAAAAGTTTAATAAAGTTAATTTTAAAAAAAAAGTGAAACAAAAAAAATGAAAACCCCACTTTTTCCCCTTACAAACTGCTTTACTATTAAAAAAAACTACAATAAAGCAAAAAAGTTACACATATTTGGTATCGCCGCGTCCGTAACGACCCCGACTATAAATCTATTGCATTATTTAACCAGCACTGTGAACGGCGTAAAAAATAAAATAAAAAACAATGGAAAAATTGCTGTTTTCTGTTAATCCTGACTTAAAAAAAATGTGATAAAAAGTGATCAAAAAGTCGCATCTACTCTCAAATGGTACCAATAAAAACTGCAAGTCGTCCCGCAAAAAACAAGACCTTATACAGCTATGCCGACGCAAAAATAAAAAAGTTACAGCACTTCGAATGTGACAATGGAAAAATGTAAAAAATGGCTTGGACATTAGGGCCCAGAATGCAAGCAGGGGGAAGGGGTTAAGTTATTATATGTACAGATGTTCACAAGGGCAGGAGATCCACTGTCGCCCAGCAGCTGAGTTAGTTGCATATCTCCCAACCTGTTCTCATTGTCTCCCTCAAGTGGTCAAACTATAAACTGCAGCTACAAAATAGGTATATGTAGGTATTCCAAATGTGCGTTTCACTGTCGCCCTCAAGTGGTTAAGCATAAACTACAGCTATGATATTAAAATTGCTAATGAAATAGCCATTACAAATGTAAGGTCATTGTCTCCCTCCTGTGGAAAAGCTGTGAACTACAGCCTTGATATAGTCGTTGCAAATTTGGTTCTTTGGCTTCCTCAAGTGGACAAACTATAAACTATAAACTGAAATTATGATATAATTATTACACTGGCTTTCTAAAGTAGGAAAAACTATTATTCTACAGCCAATAGACTCTTATTTCTTGAAATTTGCTAATTTTATTCCAAATAGATTGCAAATGCCTATGACACTGAAGCCATCACAAGCCGGAAGCTGGTGAAAGGACATGCGTATTCAGTCACTGGAGCTGAAGAGGTAAAGAGAAAATGTACCATAGAAAACAGGTCCCTGTTCGGAGGCACATGAAGTTCCTATGGGTCCCTATTACATAGTGACATCGTAGAGACAGTGGCTTTAGCTACATGGATGTGGGATTATCAGATATCACATTAAGGGCTCATTCAGACGCGCGGAATAATCGTCCGTGTGAGGCGTGTTGAATTCACTGACAGCACACGGACCCATTCATTTCAATGGGGCCATTCACACATGCGTTGCTTTTTACGCGGCTTGTGTCCATTGCGTGGAACTCACTGCATGTCCTATATTGGTTCGTTTTCATGCACCTAGCGCCCATTGAAGTCTATGGGTGCGTGAAAACACGGACAATTCCGTGTGCTGTTCGTGTTTCACGCATCAAATACATTGAAAAGCAGATTTTTTTAAAATGATACGATCAGCAGATGATCCAGCATTTGCTCGTTCATCTGCTGATCGCTGCCCTGTATACACAGGTCAATTATCAGCAACGAGCGTTATGTGAACATTGTCTGCCCAATAATCGTCCCGTGTAAAACCCCCTTAACTCTCATATATTTTTTGCTGTTTCTATTCCAGGTTCTCTACCGAGGTAAAAATGTGCAGCTGATTAGAGTGAGGAACCCCTGGGGCGAAGTGGAATGGGACGGACCCTGGAGTGATGAGTAAATACTGAACTCCTATATAGTTCATATCTCACTGCACAACTTGCAATGCAAATAGAAAATAATATGAGGTGTGACTGACACCTAGTGGTTCATTGCGGGTACTGCAGACTTTACCGATTTGGGTTTGAGAAAATTCCAAGCTGCTATTAAACCATATCAGTTACTTGTAATAGTCACACACATTAGTAAGCTGTAGGCTGAGTATTCGCTCTGCTGACAGTTATTTCTCCCACAAATCCCCTATAAACATGCTCGCTTGGCTCGGCTATCATACATGTGTATTTCAATGGAGAGAGGGGGAAAAGCAGCTGCAAAACACTTCTGGTGCTACTTATCTTCTGGGGGAACAGGCATATTGAAATTCACCAATACTGTCGGCTGCCCCCTTACACATTAGATCCAATGGGTTGGCCCACTTTTTTCTAATGTTTACGGTCAAGTTAACTTCTTGAAGTGTCCACAGCTGGTCATACAGATAAGATGCTAGAGGGCAGAAACCGATGATTTTGTCAGGATTGCCTGACAATCTAAAGTGTATGGTGGCAGATCGACAGTCACCTTGTAGAGATAAGCGGCGCCAAATTTGATTGGCAGCTGCTAATTCCATTCTCTCCATTGAAATAATCATATTTATCAATAATGTGTATGAGCGGCTTTAATCCAGCAGAACCTAACCATAAAGACAGCACTGTAAAAGGATGATGTTCACAGATGTAGAACCAGGTACCATGTGTCGCCATCTAAGGAATTAAACAATGTAGGCTGCAGTATATAGGAATATGACAAAAAAAATTTAGAACACTATATATACATCTGATGAATTGGGGCGTAATTACATAGAGGCAGACCATGCAGATGCCTTGTGGCCCTTGGAGAGACGGGGCCCATCTCCTTTGCTATTACATGGCGAGAACCTGTGCAGGATTCCCCCCCCCCCCCCCCCCCCCCCTCCAGAGACATTGCATTAAAACCAACCCAAGGAGGTGGGGAATTAGCCCAAGAGTCAAGGCAAAGGGGTGGAGGGGGAAAGAAACTTCAAGCCCTTCTGTCCTTGGTAGCAAAACCTGGCACCATAATGGGGTGCCCGGTTCCGGTTGACTCTTTGCTATGGGACCCCTTTATTCTGTGTACGACACTGATCCAATAATTACACATTTCTGCTTTTCTCTATTTTAGGGCCCCAGAGTGGAATTATGTTGATCCGAAAGTAAGGGCAGCGCTGGACAAGAAGTCTGAAGATGGAGAATTTTGGTGAGAAGATTGATATGAATTGTGGACTGTAGTGGTAATAAAATGTGCTGGGACTGATCGGTGATATCTATAAGAGGACAGTTACGGCCACCGGAGGCTGAACATGAGCAACCACAACATTGACTTGAACCAGTCTACATAGTAATTTAACCCCTTCCCTCTTTAGCCACTTTTGACCTTCCTGACCGAGCCTCATTTTTCAAATCTGACATGTGTCACTTTATGTGGTAATAACTCCGGAATGCTTTCACCTATCCAAGCGATTCTGAGATTGTTTTCTCGTGACACATTGGACTTTATGTTACTGGCAAAATTTGCTCGATATGTTCAGTATTTAATTGTGAAAAACACCAAAATTTAGCGAAAAATTGCAAAAATTAGCATTTTTCTCAATTTAAATGTATCTGCTTGTAAGACAGGCAGTTATACCACCCAAAATTGTTGCTAATTAACATCACCCATATGTCTACTTTAGATTGGCATCGTTTTTTGAACATCCTTTTATTTTTCTATGACCTCACAAGGCTTAGAACTTTAGCAGCAATTTCTCACATTTTCAAGAAAATTTCAAAAGGCCATTTTTACAGGGGCCAGTTCAGTTGTGAAGTGGCTTTGAGGGCCTTATATATTAGAAACCCCCAAAAAGTCACCCCATTTTAAAAACTTCACCCCTCAAAGTATTCAAAACAGCATTTAGAAAATGTCTTAACCCTTTACACATGTCACAGGAATTAAAGCAATGTAGAGGTGAATTTTACAAATTTCATATTTTTTTGCAGAAATAAATTTTTAGTACAATTTTTTTTATAACACAGAAGGTTTTACCAGAGAAATGCAACTCCATATTTGTTGCCCAGTTTCTGCAGTTTTAGGAAATATCCCACATGTGGCCGTAGCGTGCTACTGGACTGAAGCACTGGCCTCAGAAGCAAAGGAGCACCTGGTGGATTTTGGGGCCTTATTTTTGTTAGAATAAATTTTAGGCACCATGTCAGGTTTGAAGGGCTCTTGCGGTGCCAAAACAGTCAAAATCCCCCAAAAGTGACCCCATCTGGGAAACTACACACCTCAAGGAAATTATCTAGGGGTACAGTGAGCATTTTGACCGCACAGCTTTTTTACAGAAATTATTAGAAGTAGGCCGTGAAAATTAAAATCAACATTTCTTCAAAGAAAATGTAGGTTTAGCGATTTTTTTTCTCATTTTCACAAAGACTAAAGGAGAAAAAGCACCGTAAAATTTGTAAAGCAATTTCTCCCGAGTAAAACAATACCCCACATGTGGTAATAACCGGTTGTTTGGAGACACGGCGAGGCTGAGAAGGGAAAGAGCGCTATTTGGCTTTTGGAGCTCAAGTTTAGCAGGAATGGTTTGTGGAGGCCATGTCACATTTACAAAGCCCCTGAGGGGACAAAACAGTGGAAACCCCCCACAGGTGACCCCATTTTGGAAACTACGCCCATTGAGGAAATTATCTAGGGGTATAGTGAGCGTTTTGACCCAACAGGTTTTTTGCATAAATTATTGGAAATAGGCCCTGAAAATGACAATCTAAATTTTTTCAAAGAAAATGTAGGTTTAGCTAATTTTTTCTCATTTCCACAAGGACTGAAGGAGAAAAAGCACTGTAAAATTTGTAAACCAATCTCTCCCGAGTAAAACAATACCCCACATGTGGTAATAAACGGTTGTTTGGACACACGGCAGGGCTGAGAAGGGAAAGAGCGCTATTTGGCTTTTGGAGCTCAAGTTTAGCAGGAATGGTTTGCGGAGGCCAGGTCACATTTACGAAGTCCCTGAGGAGACAAAACAGTGGAAACCCCCCACAAGTGACCCCATTTTGGAGACTACACCCATTGAGGAAATTATCTAGGGGTATAGTGAGCTCTTTGACCCCACAGGTTTTTTGCAGAAATTATTGGAAGTAGGCCCTGAAAATAAAAATCAACATTTTTTCAAAGAAAATGTAGGTTTAGCTTATTTTTACTCATTTCCACAAGGACTGAAGGAGAAAAAGCACCACAAAATTTGTAAAGCAATTTCTCCCGAGTAAAACAATACCCCACATGTGGTAATAAACGGCTGTTTGGAGACACGGCTTGGCTTAGAAGGGAAAGAGCGCTATTTGGCTTTTGGAGATCACATTGAGCAGGAATGGTTTGCGGAGGACATGTCACATTTGCAAAGCCCCTGAGGGGAAAAAACAATGAAAACGCCCAAAAAGTGACACCATTTAGGAAACTACACCTCTTGAGGAATTCATCTAGGGGCGTAGTGAGCATTTTGACCCCACAGATGTTTCATAGAATTTATTAGAATTGGGCAGTGAAAATAAAAACAATCCTTTTTCTTCAATAAGACGTAGCTTTAGCGCAAATTTTTTCATTTTCACAACAAATAAAGGAAAAAAAGAACCCAACATTTGTAAAGCAATTTCTACCGAGTACGGCAATACCCCATATGTGGTCATAAACTGCTGTTTGGGCACACGGCAGGGCTCAGAAGGGAAGGACCGCCATTTGGAGTGCAGATGTTTCTGGATTGGTTTCTGGGCGCCTGTGGGCCCAAAACAGTGGAAACCCCCCAGAAGTGACCCCATTTTGGAAACTACACCCCTCAATGCATTTACCTACGGGTGTAGTGAGCATGTTAACCCTGCAGGTGTTTTGTAGAAATTAGTGTGAACTCGATGTTGCAGAGTGAAAATGGGATTTTTTCCACAGATATGTGGACAATCTGTGGTGCCCGGCTTGTGCCACCATAACGAGACAGCTCTCTAATTATTATGCTGGGTTTCCTGGTTTTAGAAACACCCTACATGTGGCCCTAATCTCTTGCCTGGACAGTCGACCAGGCTCAGGAGTGAAAGGGTACCATGTAAAATTGAGGCCTAATTTGGCGATTTACAAAGTATTTGGTTCACAACTGCAGAGGCTCAGATGTGAAATAATAAAAATAAACCCCTGGGAAGTGACCCCATTATGGAAACTGCACCCCTCAAGGCATTTATTAAGGCGTGTAGTGAGCATTTTCACCCCACAGATCTTTTCCATAAATGAATGCGCTGTGGATGGTGCAAATTAAAAATTTATATTTTTCCCTAGATATGCCATTCAGTGGCAAATATGTCGTGCCCAGCTTATGCCACTGGAGACACACACCCCAAAAATTGCTAAAAGGGTTCTCCCGGGTATGACGATGCCATATATGTGGAAGGAAACTGCTGTTTGGGCACGCTGTAGGGTTCAGATGGGAGGAAATGCCATTTGGCTTTTGGAGCGTGGATTTTGCTTGGTAGTAGTTTTGTTTGGAGTCTTACTGGTGTTTCCGTTTATAATGTAGGGCATATGTAAGCCGGGCGGAGTGTATATAAGGGGCATAGTCAGGTGGTATAATAATGGGGTAAAAAAAAAACAATAAAATAATCCATAGATGTGTGTTACACTGTGAAGCAATCCTTTCTGCACAGGCCGGTGTCGCACTGATAAATGGTGTCATTTCTTATCCCCCTTTTGATCCACACTCCGCGCCTTTGTAGTTTGGGGAATTTTGCTGGGAAAGTGTTGTCCTGGTATAATACGGGCACCGTCGCTTCCAGCGGATATGTTTGGGCCCTCCCTTTCCTGGTTCCCTAATTTTAGGTCCTTGAAAAATCGCCTCTTCAAACAGAAGAAATGTTCCCCTCGGGCACAACTGCATATTTTTTGATTTCCTGACTTATTGGAGCCATAACTAATTTTATTTTTCATAGACGTAGCGGTATGAGGGCTGGTTTGTTGCGGGACGAGCTGTAGCGATTATTGGTACCATTTTGGGGTACATGTGACTTTTTGATCACCTTTTATCCTATTTTTTGGGATGCCAGGTAAACAAAAAAACGCAATTCTGGCACAGCTTTTTTAGGTTTTTTTATACAGTGTTCACCATGCGTTATAAACTACATGTTACCTTTATTCTGTGGGTCAGTACGATTCTGGCGATACCTAATTTATAGCACTTTTTTATGTTTTACAACTTTTTGCACAATAAAATTACTTTTGTAAAAAGAATGTATTTTTTCTGTCGCCAAGTTGTGAGAACCATAACTTTTTAATTTTTTTGTCGACGGAGGTGTATGAGGGCTTGTTTTTTGCAAGACGAGCTATAGTTTTTATAGGTACCATTTTTGGATACGTGCAACTTTTTGATCACTTTTTATTCTAATATTTGTAGGGCAAAGTGACCAAAAAACAGAAACTCTGGTAACGTTTTTTACGGTTTTTTTTACGCTGTTCACCGCGTGCAATAAATAATATAATATTTTGATACCTCCGGTCGTTACGGTCGTGGCGATACCAAATACATATGGTTTATTATTATTTTTCAATAATAAAGGACTTGATAAGAGTAAAAGGGGGATTGTGTTTTATTTGATTACTTGAAACTTTTACTGTTTTCAAACTTTTATTTTGTGCACTTTTTTTTACACTTTTTTATACTTTTTTTACACTTTTTCTCAAGTCCCACTAGGGGACTTGAAGTTCCAACGGTCAGATTTTTTTTTTTCTAATACATTGCACTACCTATGTAGTGCAATGTATTAGATCTGTCAGTCATTCACTGACAGCAAGCCGATTAGGCTTCGCCTCCCGGCGGGGCCTAAATCGGCTTCCGTAATGGCAGAGCAGGAGACCATTGTGTCTCCTGTTGCCATAACAGCAGTCGCCAGTCCCGATTGCCTGTCAGGGCTGGCGATCTGCTAGTAACCGCTACGATGCAGCAATCGCTTTCGATTGCTGCATCGAAGGGGTTAATGGCAGGGATCGGAGCTAGCTCCGGTTCCTGCCGTTACAGGTGGATGTCAGCTGTACAGTACAGCTGACTTCCACCGCTGATGACGCCGGATCAGCTCCTGACCCGGCGCCATCTTGCCGGCAGCTACGGAAGCCGATCAGGCTCCGCCGCCGGGCGGATCTTGACCGGCTTCGGTGCTAGGCAGACCAGGAGGCCAGTATTAGGCCTCCGGTTGCCATTGCAGCCACCGGAACCCCGGCAATTTCATTACTGGGGTTACGATGAGCTGCAAACACCTTAAGTGCAGCGATCGCGTTTGAGCGCTGCACTTAAGGGGTTAATGGCGGGGATCGAAGCTAATTTCGGTCCCCGCCGTTACAGCCGGATGTCAGCTGTAAGATACAGCTGAGATCCGGTGATGATGGCACCGGCTCAGCTTCTGAGCCGGTCCCAAACATTTGGCGTACATGTACGGCAAGATGCGGGAAGTCAGTACTTTCCATGACGTACATGTACGGCAAATGTCGGGAAGGGGTTAATACAGTATCTGATAGCAAAGACGAGTGCAGGCCCTTTGATTAGGATGCGCCCCAGTGTAATGGCGACTGACACCATATAGCGCGCAGCACAACGTGGCAGATTTGAGAGATATGAGATAGATAGATAGATAGATAGATAGATAGATAGATAGATAGATAGATAGATAGATAGATAGATAGATATGAGATAGATATGAGATAGATAGATAGATAGATAGATAGATAGATAGATAGATAGATAGATAGATAGATAGATAGATAGATAGATATGAGATAGATATGAGATGGATGGATGGATGGATGGATGGATAGATGGATAGATGGATAGATGGATATGAGATAGATAGATAATAGATAGATATGAGATAGAGAGGTAGGTAGATAGATAGATATGAGATAGATAGATAATAGATAGATATGAGATAGAGAGGTAGGTAGATAGAGAGGTAGGTAGATAGATAGATAGATAGATAGATAGATAGATAGATAGATAGATATGAGATATAGATAGATATGAGATAGATAGATAGATAGATAGATAGATAGATAGATAGATAGATAGATAGATAGATAGATAGATAGATAGATAGATAGATAGATAGATAGATAGATAGATAGATAGATATGAGATATAGATAGATATGAGATATAGATAGATAGATAGATAGATAGATATGAGATATATATAGATATGAGATAGATATAGATAGATAGATAGATAGATAGATAGATAGATAGATAGATAGATAGATAGATAGATAGATAGATAGATAGATAGATAGATAGATAGATAGATAGATAGATATGAGATATAGATAGATAGATATGAGATAGAGAGGTAGGTAGATAGATAGATAGATAGATAGATAGATAGATAGATAGATAGATAGATAGATAGATAGATAGATAGATAGATAGATAGATAGATAGATAGATAGATAGATAGATAGATAGATATGAGATATAGATAGATATGAGATAGATAGATAGATAGATAGATAGATAGATAGATAGATAGATAGATAGATAGATAGATAGATATGAGATCATTTGCACTCTACAAAGCTGAGACGCACTGTTACAGTGTAACAAACTATCAGGACAGGATAGAGAGATTTTTGCTGCTGATGACTGGATACAATTGTAGAACATGGTCAGTTGCACGAAGTATTATACCCATTGCCCACGACCGAGTGGCACTGTGGCTGTTTTTCACGGCATTCGAGTGGTAGTTTTCATGGACCCATTCACTTTTTTCGGGGGAATCGGGTCCCTGAAAATGGACCCGACTTTTCGATCCGTGGAGAGATAGGACATGTTCTATCTTTTCACGGATCACGGACGGGACTCTGGTGGCACACATGGTCGTGGGCACGAGGCATTCAATTTGTAGAGGATTTTTCAACCTCTGGATTTAAACAAGACTGTTTCCATTCAGTGGCAGCAAGCAGAGATGACACATTAGAAGAAGCCGGTTGGGATAACTGTATATCTGTGTGTAACTGTAATGATGTGATGGTTGCAGGATGACATTTTCAGACTGGATAAAGGAATATTCTCAGCTGGAGATCTGTAACTTGAGCCCTGACACGCTGATGAGTAATGAGCAGCATAAGTGGAATATAACTCTGTTTAATGGCATCTGGAGCCGTGGGTCTACAGCAGGAGGATGTCAGAATTACCCAGGTAACATATATACCATAAGTCATACTGAGATGTCAGTATACTGAGGCAAAGTTAAAATGAATTCACACGCTTCAGAGCTGAAATCTATTGTTCCCTGTTTCTTTCTGTTTCTTGATGTAGTGGTTTACATTTAAGTATCCTCCTTACACCAGATAATGTACAGCAATCTGATATAGGAAAAACTAACTACCACCCTGCTTAGAGAAGCTAAGCTGGCTTGTGTGACTGCAAGCTTACTGACTGTTTACAATAACAATCAGCAGTATGCAGGCTGTAACAGTACAGGATAAGTAATGTAATATATGTACACAGTGACTAGACCAGCAGAATAGTGAGTGCAGCTCTGGAGTATAATACAGGATGTAACTCAGGATCAGTACAGGATAAGTAATGTCATGTATGTACACAGTGCCTCCACCAGCAGAATAGTGAGTGCAGCTCTGGAGTATAATACAGGATGTAACTAAGGATCAGTACAGGATAAGTAATGTATGTACACAGTGACTCCACCAGCAGAATAGTGAGTGCAGCTCTGGAGTATAATACAGGATGTAACTCAGGATCAGTACAGGATAAGTAATGTAATGTATGTACACAGTGACTCCACCAGCAGAATAGTGAGTGCAGCTCTGGAGTATAATACAGGATGTAACTCAGGATCAGTACAGGATAAGTAATGTAATGTATGTACACAGTGATACCACCAGCAGAATAGTGTGTGCAGCTCTGGAGTATAATACAGGATGTAACTCAGGATCAGTACAGGATAAGTAATGTAATGTACGTACACAGTGACTCCACCAGCAGAATAGTGAGTGCAGCTCTGGAGTATAATACAGGATGTAACTCAGGATCAGTGCAGGATCAGTAATGTAATGTATGTACACAGTGACTCCACCAGCAGAATAGTGACTGCAGCTCTGGAGTATAATACAGGATATAACTCAGGATCAGTACAGGATAAGTAATGTAATGTATGTACACAGTGACTCCACCAGCAGAATAGTGAGTGCAGCTCTGGAGTATAATACAGGATGTAACTCAGGATCAGTACAGGATAAGTAATGTCATGTATGTACACAGTGCCTCCACCAGCAGAATAGTGAGTGCAGCTCTGGAGTATAATACAGGATGTAACTAAGGATCAGTACAGGATAAGTAATGTATGTACACAGTGACTCCACCAGCAGAATAGTGAGTGCAGCTCTGGAGTATAATACAGGATGTAACTCAGGATCAGTACAGGATAAGTAATGTAATGTATGTACACAGTGACTCCACCAGCAGAATAGTGAGTGCAGCTCTGGAGTATAATACAGGATGTAACTCAGGATCAGTACAGGATAAGTAATGTAATGTATGTACACAGTGATACCACCAGCAGAATAGTGTGTGCAGCTCTGGAGTATAATACAGGATGTAACTCAGGATCAGTACAGGATAAGTAATGTAGTGTACGTACACAGTGACTCCACCAGCAGAATAGTGAGTGCAGCTCTGGAGTATAATACAGGATGTAACTCAGGATCAGTACAGGATAAGTAATGTAATGTACGTACACAGTGACTCCACCAGCAGAATAGTGTGTGCAGCTCTGGAGTATAATACAGGATGTAACTCAGGATCAGTACAGGATAAGTAATGTAATGTACGTACACAGTGACTCCACCAGCAGAATAGTGAGTGCAGCTCTGGAATATAATACAGGATGTAACTCAGGATCAGTACAGGATAAGTAATGTATGTACAGTGACTCCACCAGCAGAATAGTGAGTGCAGCTCTGGAATATAATACAGGATGTAACTCAGGATCAGTACAGGATAAGTAATGTAATGTATGTACACAGTGACTCCACCAGCAGAATAGTGAGTACAGCTCTGGAGTATAATACAGGATGTAACTCAGGATCAGTACAGGATAAGTAATATAATGTATGTACAGTGACTCCACCAGCAGAATAGTGAGTGCAGCTCTGGCATATAATACAGGATGTAACTCAGGATCAGTACAGGATAAGTATGTACACAGTGACTCAACTTTTAGTCTAGATTATTTTTAGATTTATTCTATGTGTAAACTATACATAGGTGGATATACCCTTTAAGTATTCATATTTGACACTTCAAAAATTCGAATTCATACTTTTTTTTTTTATATACAGCTACATTTTGGACAAACCCACAGTTTCGGATCAAGCTAGAAGAACCAGATGATGACCACGATGGATCCTCTCATGATCCTTGTTGTACAGTCATTGTGGGTCTAATGCAGAAGAATCGGAGGCGACAGAGAAAATTAGGAGAGGACTTGCTGACTATCGGATATGCCTTGTACCCAGTAAGTAGACAGTAGCATATTTATTTCTAAATATATTCAGTTATACCCTCACTCTAAAACTGTCCATTATTATTGTAATAATCAGTACACTGAAATTCTCATTATACATTACATCATATCATATTGTACAGGCTAGCTGAATGTGAAGTTAAACTGGCTCTGTCAGGTCCCTTTTTTGAGGGCAGAATTGTATAGAGGGGGTACACTGAGCATGGAGATATATAGTTTTCTTTGACAAGTCAGTATATTCATGTAAAAAGCTGTATAACTGCTGCCAGGACTCATAGAGAAAGCCTGGGAGTCCTGCTTCCCCTAACCACTCATAGAGAAAGCCTGTGGGTCCTGCATTCCCTCCCACTGATAGAGAAAGCCTGTGAGTCCTGCTTCCCCCGCCCACTCATACAGAAAGCCTGGAAGTCCTGCTTCCCCTAACCACTCATAGAGAAAGCCTGTGGGTCCTGCATTCCCTCCCACTGATAGAGAAAGCCTGTGAGTCCTGCTTCTCCACCCACTCATACAGAAAGCCTGTGAGTCTTGCTTCGCCCAACCACTTATAGCGAAAGCCTGTGAGTCCTGCTTCCCCCGCCCACTCATAAAGAAAGTCTGTGAGTCCTGCTTCCTCCGCCCACTCCTAGAGAAAGCCTATGAGTCCTGCTTCCCCCGCTCACTCATACAGAAAGACTGTGAGTCCTGCTTCTCCCAACCACTCATAGGGAAAGACTGTGGGTCCTGCATTCCCTCCCACTGATAGAGAAAGCCTTTGAGTCCTGCTTCCCCACCCACTCATGGAGAGCCTGTGAGTCCTGGTTCTCCATCCACTCATAGAGAAAGCCTGTGAGTCCTGCTTCTCCACCCACTCATAGGGAAAGACTGTGGGTCCTGCATTCCCTCCCACTGATAGAGAAAGCCTTTGAGTCCTGCTTCCCCACCCACTCATGGAGAGCCTGTGAGTCCTGGTTCTCCATCCACTCATAGAGAAAGCCTGTGAGTCCTGCTTCTCCACCCACTCATACAGAAAGCCTGTGAGTCCTGCTTCCCCCAACCACTCATAGAGAAAGCCTGTAAGTCCTGCTTCCTCCACCCACTCATAAAGAAAGCCTGGGAGTCATGCTTCCTCCGCCCACTCATAGAGAAAGCCTGTGAGTCCTTTTTCCCTCAACCACTCATACAAAAAGCCTGTGAGTCCTGCTTCCCCCAACCATTCATAGAGAAAGCCTGTGAGTCCTGCTTCCCCACCCACTCATAGAGAAGCCTGTGAATCCTGCCTCCCCCTCCCACTCATAGAGAAAGCCTGTGGGTTCTGCATTCCCTCCCACTGATAGAGAAAGCCTGTGAGTCCTGCTTCTCCGCCCACTCATAGAGAAAGCCTGTGAGTCCTGCTTCCCCTGCCCACTAATAAAGAAAGCCTGTGAGTCCTGCTTCCTCCGCCCACTGCTAGAGAAAGCCTATGAGTCCTGCTTCCCCTGCCCACTCATAAAGAAAGCCTGGAAGTCCTGCTTCCCCCGCCCACTCATACAGAAAGACTGTGAGTCCTGCTTCCCCCAACCACTCATAGAGAAAGCCTGTGAGTCCTGCTTCCTCCGCCCACTTATGGAGAGCCTGTGAGTCCTGGTTCTCCATCCACTCATAGAGAAAGCCTGTGAGTCCTGCTTCTCCACCCACTCATACAGAAAGCCTGTGAGTCCTGCTTCCCCCAACCACTCATATAGAAAGCCTGTAAGTCCTGCTTCCCCGTACACTCATAGAGAAAGCCTGTGAGTCCTGCTTCCCCACCCACTCATAGAGAAAGCCTGTGAGTCCTGCTTCCCCACCCACTCATAGAGAAGCCTGTGAATCCTGCCTCCCCCTCCCACTCAGAGAGAAAGCCTGTGAGTCCGTTTTTTCTGCCCACTTTCAGAGCCGGTGATGGAATAGGGGAGTTGTATACCATTCCTGGCATCCGGCTGAAAAGGACATTAACCATGAAATACAGGCAGAGCACTGGGGATTGGCTGAGGACATCTCTCTTACACACAACAGTTCACAATGCTCCTCCCAAGTGTCCTTTTCAGCTGGATACAAAAAACAAGATACAACCCCCAATCTTTGGTTTTGGGAACTGTATAGTGGAAGTTTTTAGTGCCTACTAGTTTATTCCTTTATGGGCATCTTCTAGATTACTTTCTTTAAAGCGACTCTTTCTCAAGACAGTAGAGCTTTAAAATACACATGTAAACAATGTTAACAAATGTCATATGAATTTTCTAAAAAAAAGTATATTTCTGTTTTGCAGGTTCCTAAAGAGGTATGATGATTTCCATCACTTTAGTTTTGACGCTGGGTCATTTCTGGTAACTCACTGGTGACAGACTTTTACGTTATTTTTTTTTACTACGTCACTAATAAAATGTGTTTTAATGGATGAACATTATTCAGTTTGTCAGAATTCTACCTAGATACAATCCGATTAGTTTGAGAGATAGTCCATGTCCATACTCTAGCAGTATATCTCCAACTATAAACATTATTAGTTCTCTACATGCAAACATCTGTGCTGAATAGTACATCTTTATAGGGGTAGAAGCTCAATTTTTCTGATACAGAGCTCCAAATCTACTGCTTACCTTCATGTAGAGTTAAATGATAAAATTCTGTCTGTCCTCAGCCACCACAAGGATTTATACAACTTTCATTGAACTCAATAATAAATCCGTCTTCAGTGAGCCCCTCAGCTCCCCCAAGTGGTGGCTGCGGGCAGTCAGATATTTATCACATAGTTTTAGAGCTGTGTAAAGGAAAGTAGGGAATACTGGGATTTTTAGATTGAAAAATGGGGGTCCGACCTCTATAAATATATAGACTGGCAAGCTTTTTGTCTGTCCCTGCAGTTGCAGAACCAAACAGACGTCCATCTCAACAAAGAGTTTTTCCAGAAGACGCCATCGGCTGGTCGCTCCGACACTTTCATTAACATGCGGGAAGTGTCTAAACGGATGAAGTTACCGGTTGGAGATTATCTGATTGTACCGTGCACTTTTGAGCCCTTTAAAGCTGGAGACTTCTGTCTGCGCATCTTCTCTGAGAAAGCTGCCAAATCTCTGTACGTATGGAGACTGCACGAGGCCTGTTACTTTCCAGGTTCACATTAGAAACATTTTTTGTTTGCAAATATGGAGTTTCAAAACTTTTTTATTTTATATAGGGAAAAACATTTCCGGCAATAATTCAATTTTATTTCTCCTATTTGGTTCTCTATTATTAACACATTTATATAACTAGACTCTTAGGCCCTCCGTACGCATTGGACAGAAATCTCTTCTTCCACTGCCATAAAGGATGCACTCTTGGATTTTCTGATTATGCAGGTTTATTTCAATAAGGAGAGAAGGATAAGCAGCTGCCATACACATACAGTGCCACTTATCTACTGGGGCATATTTAATTCCATCATAGCCGATTCCTCTCTCTCTCCTGATGACAGATATCGGGACTATCGGCCTGCATCCACACAGATCCTCCAAACCTCAGTGGATCCAGCAAACTTTAAACTAATGTTTACAGCCAGCTTTAAAGAGTAATTCCATCCAAAGCTGAAAACTTTGTTTTGACTATGGCTCCCTATGACCACCCAACCTAATTTTATTCTCATGGTCTAAGGGTTAAATTAATTTTTATCTGTTATCCTAAATTACAGTTTTCCAATAGAGACAAGAGGATTATTGCCCCTGGTCCTCCAGGTCAGGACCTAATCATAGCTTATAAAGGCAGAGTTGGTGTAGTTTTCTCCATTAATGTGCATATCATGTAAGGCTGGATTCACGCATGCAGTTTTTCTGCATTTTTTCGTGCTAAACTCCGGAGTTTTCAAAAAAAGCTGGACATAGGAGTCTATCCCTAATGGATGATCAGGATCTCACTGGAGACCATTGTGTGTCTACAGGATACTAAATTGGTACTGAGATTTGTATTGGACAAAGCAATGAACAAACTTCATTATTTTATATTTTGTTACTACCAGGGAAGTTGGTGACGTGGCGAAAGCCGATCCCTATGAGGTAAGATATTAAATTATTCGTCAATAACAGAGTGGGTTGCTGATTGTGGGACTCCCCCTCCATTACCTTAATGTGGGCATATGAGAAGGTCTTGACTGAACCAGACAATGCCTTTAAAGAGGACATGTCAGCTCTCCTGCGTGGTATAGTATAGAAGAGCTGTCATCTCTCCTGTGTGGTGTAGTATAGAGGATCTGTCAGCTCTCCTGCGTGGTATAGTATAGAAGAGCTGTCATCTCTCCTGTGCGGTGTAGTATAGAGGATCTGTAAGTTCTCCTGTGTGGAGTAGTATAGAGGATCTGTCATCTCTCCTGTGTGGTGTAGTATAGAGGATCTGTCAGTTCTCCTGTGTGGTGTAGTATAGAGAATCTGTCAGTTCTCCTGTGTGGTATAGTATAGAGGAGCTGTCAGCTCTCCTGTGTGGTGTAGTATAGAGGAGCTGTCAGCTCTCCTGTGTGGTGTAGTATAGAGGAGCTGTCAGCTCTCCTGTGTGGTGTAGTATAGAGGATCTGTCAGCTCTCCTGTGTGTTGTAGTATAGAGGATATGTCAGTTCTCCTGTGTGGTGTAGTATAGAGGATCTGTAAGTTCTCCTGTGTGGTGTAGTATAGAGGATCTGTCAGCTCTCCTGTGTGATGTAGTATAGAGAATCTGTCAGCTCTCCTGTGTGGTGTAGTATAGAGGATCTGTCAGCTCTCCTGTGTGATGTAGTATAGAGGATATGTCAGTTCTCCTGTGTGGTGTAGTATAGAGGATCTGTAAGTTCTCCTGTGTGGTGTAGTATAGAGGATCTGTCAGCTCTCCTGTGTGATGTAGTATAGAGGAGCTGTCAGCTCTCCTGTGTGGTGTAGTATAGAGGATCTGTCAGCTCTCCTGTGTGATGTAGTATAGAGGGTCTGTCAGCTCTCCTGTGTGGTGTAGTATAGAGGATCTGTCAGCTCTCCTGTGTGGTGTAGTATAGAGGAGCTGTCAGCTCTCCTGTGTGGTGTAGTATAGAGGATCTGTCAGCTCTCCTGTGTGGTGTAGTATAGAGGAGCTGTCAGGTCTCCTGTGTGGTGTAGTATAGAGGATCTGTCAACTCTCCTGTGTGGTGTAGTATAGAGGATCTGTCAGCTCTCCTGTGTGGTGTAGTATAGAGGAGCTGTCAGCTCTCCTGTGTGGTGTAGTATAGAGGACCTGTCAGCTCTCCTGTGTGGTGTAGTATAGAGGATCTGTCAGCTCTCCTGTGTGGTGTAGTATAGAGGAGCTGTCAGTTCTCCTGTGTTGTGTAGTATAGAGGATATGTCAGTTCTCCTGTGTGGTGTAGTATAGAGGATCTGTAAGTTCTCCTGTGTGGTGTAGTATAGAGGATCTGTCAGCTCTCCTGTGTGATGTAGTATAGAGGAGCTGTCAGCTCTCCTGTGTGGTGTAGTATAGAGGATCTGTCAGCTCTCCTGTGTGATGTAGTATAGAGGGTCTGTCAGCTCTCCTGTGTGATGTAGTATAGAGAATCTGTCAGCTCTCCTGTGTGGTGTAGTATAGAGGATCTGTCAGCTCTCCTGTGTGATGTAGTATAGAGGATATGTCAGTTCTCCTGTGTGGTGTAGTATAGAGGATCTGTAAGTTCTCCTGTGTGGTGTAGTATAGAGGATCTGTCAGCTCTCCTGTGTGATGTAGTATAGAGGAGCTGTCAGCTCTCCTGTGTGGTGTAGTATAGAGGATCTGTCAGCTCTCCTGTGTGATGTAGTATAGAGGGTCTGTCAGCTCTCCTGTGTGGTGTAGTATAGAGGATCTGTCAGCTCTCCTGTGTGGTGTAGTATAGAGGAGCTGTCAGCTCTCCTGTGTGGTGTAGTATAGAGGATCTGTCAGCTCTCCTGTGTGGTGTAGTATAGAGGAGCTGTCAGGTCTCCTGTGTGGTGTAGTATAGAGGATCTGTCAACTCTCCTGTGTGGTGTAGTATAGAGGATCTGTCAGCTCTCCTGTGTGGTGTAGTATAGAGGAGCTGTCAGCTCTCCTGTGTGGTGTAGTATAGAGGACCTGTCAGCTCTCCTGTGTGGTGTAGTATAGAGGATCTGTCAGCTCTCCTGTGTGGTGTAGTATAGAGGAGCTGTCAGTTCTCCTGTGTTGTGTAGTATAGAGGATCTGTCAGCTCTCCTGTGTGGTGTAGTATAGAGGATCTGTCAGTTCTCCTGTGTGATGTAGTATAGGGGATCTGTCAGCTCTCCTGTGTGGTGTAGTATAGAGGATTTCTCATCTCTCCTGTGTTGTGTAGTATAGAGGATCTGTCAGCTCTCCTGTGTGGTGTAGTATAGAGGAGCTGTCAGTTCTCCTGTGTTGTGTAGTATAGAGGATCTGTCAGCTCTCCTGTGTGATGTAGTATAGGGGATCTGTCAGCTCTCCTGTGTGGTGTAGTATAGAGGAGCTGTCAGCTCTCCTGTGTGGTGTAGTATAGAGCAGCTGTCAGCTCTCCTGTGTGGTGTAGTATAGAGGATCTGTCAGCTCTCCTGTGTGGTGTAGTATAGAGGAGCTGTCAGCTCTCCTGTGTGGTGTAGTATAGAGGATCTGTCAGTTCTCCTGTGTGATGTAGTATAGAGGAGCTGTCAGCTCTCCTGTGTGGTGTAGTATAGAGGAGCTGTCAGCTCTCCTGTGTGGTGTAGTATAGAGGATCTGTCAGTTCTCCTGTGTGGTGTAGTATAGAGGAGCTGTCAGCTCTCCTGTGTGGTGTAGTATAGAGGAGCTGTCGGCTCTCCTGTGTGGTGTAGTATAGAGGAGCTGTCAGCTCTCCTGTGTGGTGTAGTATAGAGGAGCTGTCCGTTTTCCTGAAATGTCTATTTTAGTAATTACTGGTATTCCACATGAAATAACAATTCTGGAACCCCTTTTTTTTTTTTAGCTACTCTGTTATTCTTGCTTGAAATGTTTGAGTAAATTAACAACTGGGAATTACCATTTCCCTTGTCAATGGGGTGTGACCCTACATAGTCTGACACTGTCGGATCAGTGCTGACGGTTTCAGGCAGTGTAGGGATACACCCTTTAGAAAAAATAAATAATGGTACTAATGGCTTTGACGTATATGTGGGTTTTTAACAATATCGCTATTTGGTGATCAGTTTTTCTGTTCTGTTTTCAGCCTCAGGTGTCAGAAAAGGACTTGACCAATGACTTCAAGAACATCTTCCATAAACTGGCAGGAGACGTAAGAAAATGTCCACAATTCCACTAATGTATAAGTAGTCCCTTTATGTTTGCAGATGCCTCTAGTCTATGATATTATTATTTGTCATTGCTACCTGTTAGTTGCCATTTTAAACTGTGGAGGGACTGATCGTAGTATTCTTTAATGGGAAGATTAACAGGAAGTCCATAAAACTTCCTGCTCCCATGATCACATCATTATCTCCAGTGCCGAGACCATTTTCCTCAATATTTGTTGTAAATGATATCAGCCACGTCTTATAATGCCACTGCACGATTCTAAGTTTCTGACTTTAAATTTACTGGCCCTTTAAGAGTTTACTTTTTTTAATACGTTGAATTTTTTTACTACGGAACGACAATTTTATGTTCTTCGGTTATTACTTATTTAGTGTATTATATATTCAGCAACTTTTATTTGCAGAAAGGTGAAATCACAGCAAAGGATCTTCAGACTATCCTAAACAAACTTTTAACAAAGAGTAAGTAAGGTTTTCAGTATTACAAATAACCTGGGCAGGGGCCGACTTGGGTAAATGGGGCATAAGGGCGATTTTTTTTTTCTAAATCACAAGTTATATATTGAAGTTGGCTCAGAACTCTATTGTCTTGTATGGTCTGCAGCGTAGTGATACTCTGCAGACCACCCATGTAGAACTGGTATCTGACCACTATATGGTATGGCGGTATTTTTGGTTATATTGCTCTATGTATAGTATATATCTACGTACACTTGTCCCAAACTAGTGGAGCGAGTATACGCCTGTCCCTGAATATGTTATTAGGTGTTTCTGTGTTTCGCTTCTATTTGCCTTCTTGTATTGAGGGTGTGGCTTATATATTCAAGGGAGTGGTACACAAAAATGTTCTCCCCTCCCCCTAAATCTTGATTCTTGCCCCAAAATCAAAGTCATGGTGTAATATGATTTTTACGAAGGTCACAGTCACATCATGTAAAGTAAAAGTGCATGGTGCTATATTTAATCTTGTCCATCATTCCAAGAGGTGTGGCCATACTTTCCGTGAACGGGTTTTGCACATCTTATATTAAGGGAGCTCTCAGTTTTGAGGGTGTTGTCAGGAGGAAGGGGAGCAGG
The DNA here is from genome assembly GCF_050947455.1 of Rhinoderma darwinii. Classification (NCBI taxonomy): domain Eukaryota; kingdom Metazoa; phylum Chordata; class Amphibia; order Anura; family Rhinodermatidae; genus Rhinoderma; species Rhinoderma darwinii. The sequence goes on from NC_134690.1 coordinate 396,020,197, forward strand.
ACCTTAAAGAGGCTCTGTCACCACATTATAAGGGGCCTGTCTCCTTCTGACTCTTTTTTTGTGAGATTCCGGCAAGTGAAACCAAATCTCGTTTAGCTCCGTAATCTCGCGAGATTTGGTTTCACTTGCCGGAATCTCACAGAAAAGATTCAGAAGTGTCAGGATTCTGAGTACACATGACGTCCAGGCTGGATTTCATGTGTATTCATTATTAGGACACTGTAGTAATGTTAGGGCTTGTGTATTTAGCTGCACATAGTGATATATCTATATCGCTAGTGCAGTGTAAATGAATGGAGAGGAGTGCATGATGCCGATTGGTCAGCGTCATACACTCCTCTGTACAACGCCCACTTGGTCGAAAGTAAAAGTACGCCCACTTGGGCATTAAGAAAGCTCATTAGCATAAACCAAAATCGCTCCTAACGTTGTGAAAAAAGATCGTTTTTTTTAAATAAAAAGCATTACTGTCACCTACATTACAGCGCCCATCTCCTTATATAGGAGACAGGACACTTATAATGTGGTGACAGAGCCTCTATAAAATGTGGGTAAGTAGAGAGAATTATCTACAAGCATCAAGTATGAAGTCTTTTTTTTTGCTCTCTTTTAGGAACAGACTTGAAATCCAATGGGTTTAGCCTGGCTACATGCAGAGAAATGGTCTCCCTTATGGATGTATCCTTTAAATTACAGAAAATGGCAAAGCATATTGGAACTTCAAATATAGTGGTACACACACAGCAGGAGATAACCTTCAATATTGATAAAAGACAAACATAAGGAAAAGCAAAGTTTTTTTTTTATATTGTTCCAAATAAAAAAATCCACCAATCTATTGATTTGTGTATACAGCTCTTATGCAGACCAATGTGTCTAAATACAGACTACACATATGTGTAGTCTGATCCTGCAGTTATGTGTTACTCGTCTCTCTATCTCCTGTTCTTGAGAACCTACAGAAAGTAGACAAGGAGGCAGATGGAAGAAACAAACACATAACACATGCAGGTTCAGACTACATACAGGGTTTATTCGTAGTCTGTATCTATGGAAACACATAGGTTTACATCATAGCTGTATATACAGAACGGTAGGAAGATTTTAATCAAGACAATTGTTGATTTCTTTTTATCTTGGATGCACTTGAACAATGAAACATTTTTTTGCAAAAGTGTATGTACCCTTTAAATGTATGGCGATTTAATTTATTTGTTTTCAATATAAAGATCCAGATATACACAGTATGTGTGTGTATATATATATATATATATATATATATATATATATATATATTTATATAATTTATGCACTCTCCTGATAGTTATCATTACAACATGAAGCAAAATCGGGTAGTATGGGGACAATTGTACGCACCAGATAGCAGTAGGAAGGTTGTCAGGCAGTCGCAGCTTCCCGGCTCTCAAGGTAATATATGTATTATTTGTGTAAACCATTTATGATAAAATTCTATCTACTCCGCAAAAACTAATAAAAATATTAATATTAAAAAAAATTAATATATTCTTAACTAAAATCTGCCCAGATGGATGGGACCGGGACTCTGAGTCTTGTACAATTCAAAACACTCTGGATGAAGATACAAAAATATATGGTACAGTGAAGATGAACTCATCCATGGTTTATATAGAATGTAGGCAGCCATAGATATGTATACATATATATATATTTTTAATTTAGATTTTAATTAGAATTTTGTAAATGACAAAATATGGAATAAAATTACCAGTACAACTAGGAACAAGGATGCGCGCAAACATTCACACAGAATGCAAAAATACTGGTGATACATACTGACTGGCATAAAGAGAAAAGAAAAAAGAAGAAAGGAAAATATAGACTATGCCTATAGAAACAATAAGGCCCTGTTGATGAGTCCCCCAGCACTAGAGCCATAGGACGATGCAAAGATGTGACAATGTCATCTGACCCATGTACTAGATGTATAGGCCTTGGGTTTACCATTGTGGTATTAACCATGGACTCCCGTGGATAAACTAAGTCCTCACCTTTATATAGTAGGTTACCAGGCCTTTCTATGTATTACATCCCAGCCATAATTTCATTGGCCGGCATTTAATACTACATTTGGCCCTCCGCACCCATCAGCTGTTATTGTTTGGTGTTTCTGAAGCTTATCAATGATCAGCTGGTCACTGGGCTGCAATCTAGTAAAAGGGTTGGCGTTCCTGGGCATCTAAAAAGGTCCTGCGAATGGGGATTCAAATGTAGGGAGGTATGGTTTCACTAATTTTAAATTTCTACCTCCAATAGGAAATTTTCTTGAAAGCAGACAAGGATAAATCAGGAACCATGGACGCCCATGAAATGAGGGCAGCTTTGCAGAATGCAGGTGATTTTTTTTTTCTACTAATTTTATATTATAAAATTCCTTTAACCTGGCATCCCATACTGTGGCACAGAACTGATAATTTGCAGTGTTGCAATATTAGGAGTAGAAGAGGGCCACTTAGATGACCCCTGAATGAAAAGGGCTAAAAAATCTTATTGACCTCTAATTATTTTATCATCAAAGATGTTCGAGGCAATTCGGGTTAGGGTTCGTGTACGTTTTACAATTTGGAACATATTGGTTCCAGTTCAATACATTTTGTTCTTGCTCCAATGCATCTACAGCAAATAATCAAGCAACTTTGCAAATAGTCTTGAGTGAAGATTTCCTACTATTTTATGTCTATTGTTTCTACGCAGATCTATATGAAATTTCCACCTGTTTTTTATCTGTTATTTCTACGCAGGTCTATATGAAATTTCCACCTGTTTTTTATCTGTTATTTCTACTCAGGTCTATATGTCTCCATGGTTACAGACTACAAACAACCCTGTGTAGTCTGATCCAGCAGCCATGTGTAACTCCACTCCCTACGAAAGAACTGATGAAAGAAAGTAACACATGACTGCAGGATCAAACTACATAGCGTTTGTAGTTTGTAACTATGAAGACACATAGGTCTGCTTTCAAGCTGTAGACACAAAGCTATAATTTGTAGAGAAATCAGGAAGTAGGTTTTTAATTTCCCTGCAGCGTCACCACAGGGGAAGTTAAGCTTTACACAGTTCATTCAAATCAATAGGTTATCTGTGTAATACGGGACAGGGAAGGTTCTCTAGAGCGAGAGATGCTCTATGTAAAAGCTCTCCACTCTGACCAAGAGATGAGGATCCTGAACAGAAGACAACACCTTTAAAGGGGTTGGGATTGTCTCATCTCAACAACCCCTTTCCATATGGACATCATATGGGGGGGACCTGCCTATAGGAGACACAGCAGAGAACCGCTAAGAAGCAGCAGTTCTGGCACACCAATCACTTGAATGGCCACGTGTAGTGCTACATTTGACCTGTAGTAGCCGTTGCTGGAAAATGAGCAGCTAATGGAAAGTTTCCCTCCCGAACTGATGTCTCGGGTGGCTCTGATGAAACAACCCCTTTAATATGAGTATTCAATGTTAGCAAGTGGAACAGCAGCCACGGAGTGACATTACTGTACTTCAAATACAGAGATGTGTACAGTATTTGAGTTACTCAGGTTAAAACAGATTATGATTTGGTTTCCCTTTGTTATGACCAGCAGGTTGTCGACCCACTGGGCTACTCCACCGGTTTGGCTTTAGGCCACCTCTAAGGGCGTTATCTATGTGGCCTTCTTGGTCTTCACCCTTTAACCCCCCTTCAGGGTCCTGGTCTTCACTGCGGGGAGGCTACCAGGTCGCTAGCTCTTGAGGTGGTCCTGATGGAGTAGCTGCTGTTCCAGCGGACCAGGACACTACGGTGTAGCACATCGAGGGTACAGGCACTGGGAGGAGGTACTTTGGCAGATGGATGCAGACCACAGGATACAGTTCTTAATTGATAGGAAGCTTTAGGTTTGTTACAGACAGTTGGGTGGAGACTGGCAGCAGAAGACAGCGGGATGCAGACTGAAGGCAGACAACAGAACACAAACTGGTGGTTGGCTGCTGGAGACAAACTGGCAGCGGGCAGCTGGACGCAGTACAACAGTGAATATCTGGATACTGGCTGATAACAGAAAGCTGGGCACAGGCTGATAAAAGATAGATGGAAACTGGCTAATGACAGATAGCTGGATATAGGCTGATAACAGATAACTGGATACAAACTGATAACATATAACATATGGCAATAGTGCACTGGAATCAAAGGCACACAGGAAATTTTGCAGGACACAAATAGGTTGTTCCAATGTTGCTCAAGCACCCAGTGGATTGTGGAGGTGCCTTAAAAAGTCCTGGGGCAACAGGGACTAGATATGGGATTTTTGAATGGTGCGCGCTGGCCCTTAGAGAGGCGGCTAGAGCGTGCACATTAGAAACACATGGCCACGGGGCAGGAGAACAGCCGGCAGGGATTTCTGGCGGTACCGGAACCCGCAGCAAGGTATGCAGTTTCCTATAACTGCATACTATATATCTATAGAATGTTGTATTTACCTTATCTTACCTTCTATCCATCCAGGCTTCAGTCTGAACAACACTATCCAACAAAACATTGCCCAGCGCTACACAGACAGTGACCTCACTATCAACTTTGACTCTTTCATTTCGTGTATGATACGTTTGGAGACCTTATTCAGTAAGTACACTTCTACTACTCTACCACTTTTTTTTACATCTCGGGAGCCGATCAGTACAGATTATCTGACGCCTTAGACTCTGCCCATGAAGTAGGCCCCACCTTACGTTTGTAATTGCTATGTTTGTCTTCTGTAACAAACTAATGCAGGACAATGTGCACGTCTTACACATGTAGCACCCTCTGCAGCCTTGGCCATGTCTCTCCCTGGGTGTCCATCTCTGATTCCCACAGCACTGTGAGGGTCTTATTAAGGGGGTATTACCATTTTATAAAGTGTTGGCATATCGCTGGGATATTCCATCATTTTATTATCTAGGAACCGACGGATCCTGATATAGCGATTATGGCACTTAAGGGTGTAATAAAGTGTAGAGACCTCCTTTGACCCTATATTGGTGGCCCCTACAACGCAATCACAGGGTGAAAAGTTTCTGTGGCAGCTGAGGTTCGAACAAAGGCCCCTAGGGCTGCCATCAGTAAGTGCCTATCATTAAGTAAAAGTTCCTAAGTGAAGCAAAACCAAAAAATAAAGTTTAATAAAGTGAAGAAAAAAAATAATTCTACAGTGCTGCATGGTGAAAAGCGTAAAAAAAACCCTATGATGGAATTGTTTTGGTTTTTTTATGCACCATCCCTTTCAAAATTTAATAAGTTATATGTAGCCCAGATTGGTGCTATGTCAATGGAAAAAAAATAATTATGACTGTCCAAATGTGAGTAGTTAAAAACAAAAATTTTTTTAATGGGTTAAGAAGGCTCAAAAATGTGGTTTTATTGAAGGCAAATGTTGAGAATAATATAGGAAAATATTTACCTGTATTTATTTCTTAATTTTTTTAATGAATGAGTTTTTCATTAGTTAATGAATTTATTTCTTAACAGAAATGTTTAAACTTTTGGACAAGGATAACAGTGGAAAAATTGATTTCTCCTTACCAGAGGTACATCGATGATTTATTTTCTTAACAAAACCATCATAGCTCTAAACATGAATTTGTTCAGTACTGATCTGTATTGTTCTGTTCTTTTCAGTGGCTTTGTGCTACGCTGATCTAGAAGAGACGGCCACCAATCAGACTCATCATGAAATATTTCTCTAATTATATTAAATATTTTATTCTTTAAATATGAAAACCCTTTATAGGGTTATTCTGTTATATTAATGTTATTGCTATTAGTGCTGTGCTAAGAACTAATCAGGAGCTAAGCTTTTAGGAAAATTTCAGATAATTTAATATTTGGATAGTTCATGGGAGAAATGTTCAGGTTGAAATAAATAAAGATTTTAAAATAAAGTAGCCAAATGTCAATTATAATAATTCTGGCTGCCTGCAGCCACCACTAGGGGGAGCTTAGGTGCTTACTGAAGACAAATTTATTATTGAGTCCGATGGAATCTGTATGGAGAGAGCTCCCCAAGTGCTAACTTTAGGCGGCTAGTATTTCACTGTGTCAGTCTATGACTGTGTGAAGGAACACAAGGAATTTGGACTAAAATAGAACTCTGACACATTAAAATGGATTATGACATTTGTCCCCACAGAACTTCAGTCCTAAAAACAAAATAGCATTCCTAGCTGGAGGTACACTTTAAAAGGGGTTGTCCAGGCTTAGAAAACATGACTTATTTCTCAAAAAAACAGCTCCATATCGGTTTGTGGGTTGTATCTGGTATTGCAGATTAGCGCCATTGAAGAGAATGGGGCCAAGATGCAATACCATGCACAACCTGTGGACAAGTGTGGAGCTTTTTTTGGAAGAAAGCAACCATGTTTTTTTTAATTCTGGACAACTTTTTTAAGGCCACACTGCAGATCTCTCTCTGAGGCTTTATTGCCAGTATTTATGGCTCTAGTAGCCCCTGTAGGTATAGTGCTGTAGAACAACAGTTTTACCACTAAGGGGAGCTGTTTCATCAGATCTATTCTGAACACCACCGTTAAGGGGACACTTAATAATTTGGCCTTAAAAAAGTTAGTGAACAGGACAAAAGAAAAATAATGCTAGATACTGTGGTGCAAAATTTTAACCTGTAAGTATCACACCTACATCTGTGTCTGACTAATATATTCAGATTGTATATAATTAGATTGTAATCTCTATGGAGCAAGGATCACCCTGCTAATCAAGTAGTTAAAGGGGTTATCCAGGATTAGACAGAAGGTTCTACTTTTTTCCAGAAACAGTGCCACTCTTGTCAATGGTCAATAACTAGTATTGCAGCTCAGCCCTACTCACTTAAAACAGAACCTTTTTTCTCCTTCTGGATAACCCCTTTAAGTGCAGTGTGTCAATTGAGTTTATTTACCAGGGCAATGTTGTAGAGCACAGCACCAGTGTAACCCAAAAATAAGAGTAGCTATAACCCCACATACACTCAAAGCAAACCCATGCTCTTTATAGTGGAATATAATTGTGTGTTTCACATCATCATTATGAGGCAAAACTTAAAATGCTAAAAAAAAATCATGTAACTTAAGTAAAAAGTAAATTAAAGAAGTTTTTATTCACCGTCATAGTTTTCTTTATGTCTTCTCTTACTCAAGTTCCTTTGTCTTCAGTGTTTTTTCACGACAATATTGGCTATTCAATGGGTTGTCCCATCTATATGACTCGTTCTCTAAATGAGGTCCTGTCCATGATCTGTTTATCACCATACTGTAGGTCTGCAGCTACTGTGCCGTGCTGGAGATGTGCTGCCGATAACAATAAGAATTTCTACTGCAGAAACGATACGATCAGCTGATGAACGAGCTGATCTTTGCCCAGTTTACACAGAGCAATGGTTGGGAAAGAGCGAACATATGAACACTCTTTTGTCCGATCATCGGCCTGTGTATAAGGGCCTTTAAAGAGGCTCTGTCACCACATTATAAGTGCCCTATCTCCTACATAATGTGATTGGCGCTTTAATGTAGATAATAACACTGTTTTTTATTTTGAAAAACTATCATTTTTGAGGAAGTTATGAGAAATTTTAGATTTATGCTAATTAATTTCTTAATGCCCAACTGGGCGTTTTTTAACTTTTGAGCAAGTGGGCGTTGTAAAGAGAAGTGTATGACACTGACCAATCAGTGACCAATCAGTGACCAATGAGCGTCATACACTTCTCTCCATTCATACTCAGCACAGCGTGATCTTGCGAGATCACTGCTGTGCTGTCACATACACCCACAATAACTTTACTGAAGTGTCTTGACAGTAAATAGACATCACCTCCAGCCAGGACGCGATGTCTATTAACACTCCCGACACTTCGGTAAAGATTTTGTGGGCCTTAATCGCTGCACAGCAGTGATCTCGCGACATCACGCTATGAATGACAGCAGTAGCGTGATCTCGCGAGATCACGCTGTGCAGCGATTAAGTCCTACACAAACTTTACCGAAGTGTCGGGAGTGTGAATAGACATCGCGCCCTGGCTGGAGGTGATGTCTATTCACTGTCAAGACACTTCAGTAAAGTTAATGTAGGTGTATGTGACAGCACAGCTTGATCTCGCTAGAGCAGGCTGTGCTGAGTATGAATGGAGAGAAGTGTATGACGCTCATTGGTCACTGATTGGTCAGCGTCATACACTTCTCTTTACAACGCCCACCTGGTCAAAAGTTAAAAAACGTCCAGTTGGGCATTAAGAAAGTAATTAGCATAAATCTAAAATTGCTCATAACTTCCTCAAAAATTATAGTTTTTCAAAATAAAAAACACTGTTGTTCTCTACATTACAGCGCCGATCAGATTATGTAGGAGATAATAATAATAATCATATAATGTGGTGACAGAACCTCTTTACGTATATAAAATGAGAATGTTGGGACTGGGGTAAAATGTGTGTAAGTGGGTAAATAACTGGCTCTGTGATAGAAAACAGAGGGTGGTTATTAATGGAATATGATTGTGGAGGGTATTGAAAGTAAAGTATCAGCTTTTGCTTATAATACAAACTTTGTAGGTGAGAGATAAGGCAAACAAGATTTAATGTTGATAAATGTCCAATAATTCACCTAAGCCCAAGTAATAGTATTACTGGTTGGAGAGGAGAATCAAGGACCGCATATCCACAATATTAATCAAGGAAAATTAACATGAGGTTCTTAGTTAACATTTTGATCAAATTATATAAGCCCACTTGCCACTTCACGGCGACCTCCAATAAGTAGGCCCCTACTCTATTGGTTGCAACATCGCATGGCGGCCACCACAATACCGCACCCGCAGAGGGAGCAACCTAGAGTCCCAGCAGCACCGCCACTACCAGGCCAAGCCGCCTTGGCCCTGAGCTATGTGCCCTCACAAGTACAGCACCACCGCAACAGACACCACCATACAGCACGACAACAAGTAAACAGATGGAATGAACTCACCTTTAGATGTGCCCCCAGTAGCCAACTGAGAGTACAAGAGCAGAAACACGTATGAGGTCATTCCTTATTTAAAATCAACTGGGTTAAAAGCATGCAGTGCTGGTACCAGAAATTGCAAAAAAAGGGAAAGAATTATTAAATAAGCTGTAATAGTATTATTGGATATACATTAAATGGAATACAACTGGGGACAATGGAATTGGAATTTTGTTACAAGTTAAGCAGCAGTACTCAATATCAAGTAGCAGCTGCAAAGGCAAATGCAATTTAAAGTTGTATAAAAAAATAAAAACACATCCCAATGTAATATTGCTGCTTTATAAATCCACTGTAAGACCACATCTCGAAAATGGGATTCAGTTTTGGGTTACACATTGTAAAAAGTATATAGTTGAGCTTGAGGGGGTCGACAACATTGTTGATGGGATGGGAGGTCTATCTTACAATGTGGAGCTTGAACAGTTTGGAAAAAAGAAGTTTTAGAGGTGATCTTATTAATATGTATAAGTATTTGTTTAGTCAATACAAACACCTGGCACACTAGTTATTCCAAGAACTATACAAAGGACCAGAGGACATTATTTAAAGAGTCTCTGTCACCAGAGTAAAAATGCCCTATCTCCTACATCATTTTATCGGCGCTGGAATGTAGTTAACAACAGTGTTTTTTTTATTTTGAGAAACTACATTTATGCAAATTTGTTTCTTAATGCCCAAGTGGGCGTGTTTTAACTTTTAACCAAGTGGGCATATTACAAAGAAGTGTATGACGCTGACCAATCAGCATCATACACTTCTCTCCATTACACCCAAGCTTGTTTCACTGAACAGCGTGATCTCGCGAGACCACGCTGTGACGTCACTTCCGCCCACAGGTCCTTTATCCCTGCGTCTGAAGACTGAACATAGATCGTCTCTAGGCGTATAAGAAGTTACAGTCGTCGGATCTGCAGCAGCAGCGGAGGAGGCAGCATCACACAGTGCAGGTACGCATATAGAACTCCCTAGAGATGAAGGACCAGTGGGCGGAAGTGACGTCACACGAGATCACGCTGTTCAGTGAAACAAAATAATTTTTCTGTCTTTGTATTTTTTTAAACTTTATTACTACTGCCATAGTAATGGCCGCTGGCTGATTGACAGTGTCCATTACTAAGGCGGGGCTTAATGTTAGCCGGTGAAAAGGTCAATACTAACCCCCATTATTACCCCGGTATCCTTCGTCACCTGGCTTCAGGGCCCAGTCTCAATTGCGACCGCTGCGACCCCTATAGCTACGCCACTGTCTGTACTGATACCTCGTACAGGTACATGGGTACTGGTGTGGCCATGTATTGTTGTCAATACAAGGACATCTCTCTTGTCCTTGTACTTGACACACAATATGTTGCTGCTAGAATGTGCCCTGCTCTCACCCCTTCTTGTTTGCCCAAGCAGAGTCCTAGTGAGGCCTCTCATATTTCTTCTAGCAGTGCCGCATGCCGCAGGACTTCTGGAAGCGAGGCACTTGAAGAGTGGGACGCTGCTGGTATAACAATTATCCAGGTAGAGGTGGTAACCCTGGTCCAGCAGTGGGTGCACCAAATCCCACACAGTTTTTTGCATTAACTCCCAGTAAGGGGGGGGGGGGCATTCTGGGGGCTGAATACTGGTGTCCTTCCCTTCATATATCCTAAATTTGTAGGTATACCCTGATGCAATATAAATACAATTCTCGGGGGTGTATGCTTGGGAAAACTGGGCACTGAAACGGTCTAATAGGCGTCTCCATTTATACAAACTGTCAAAACTGGGGTCATCTCGGGGTGGGCACGGCTCATTATCAGTATAATGTAAGAAGCAAAGTATTTCCTTATTTATTTAGGTTCCAGTTCAGTTCTGAAGTTGCTTTGAGGGGCCCATATATTAGAAACCCCTATCAAACACCACATTTTAGAAACTAGACCCCTCAAAGTATTCACAACAGCATTTAGAAAGTTTATGAACCCTTTAGGTGTTTCACTGGAATTTAGAGCAAAGTAGAGGTGAAATTTACATTTTTTTTTTGCCAGAAAATCCTTTTTATACCATTTTTTTTATAACACAAAAGGTTTTACCAGAGAAACGCAACTTAATACTTATTGCCCAGATTCTGCAGTTTTGATAAATATCCCACATGTGGCCCTAGTGTGGTAATGGACTGAAGCCCCGGCCTCCGAAGCAAAGGAGCCCCTAGTGGATTTTGAGCCCTCCTTTTTATTAGGCACCATGTCCGGTTTGAAGAGGTCTTGTGGTGCCAAAACAGTGGAAACCCCCCAAAAGTGACCCCATTTTGGAAACTAGACCCCTTGAGGAATTCATTGTAGTTTTCTTGGGGTGCATGCAGCTTTTTGATCAGTTTTTATTCTATTTTTAAGTGGCGTCGTGACTAAAAAACAGCAATTCTACTATTGTTTTTTTTATTCTATTTTTTTTACAGCATTCACCGTGCGCTATAAATGACATATTCACTTTATTCTGCGGAGCGATACGATTACGGCAATACCATATGTTTAGAGTTTTTTTATGTCTTATGGCGTTTGCACAATAAAATACTTTTTGTAAAAAATAATTTACTTTTTGTGTTACCTTATTCTAAGGCCGGGTTTATACGAGCGTGTGCGTTTTGCGCACGCAAAAAATGCGGCATTTTGCGTGCGCCAAAGGCACTTAAAAGCTCCGTGTGTCATGAGCGTATGATGTGCGGCTGCGTGATTTTCGCCATCATTATGACACTCCGTTTGGATGTTTGTAAACAGAAAAGCACGTGGTGCTTTTCTGTTTTCATTCATCCTTTTACTGCTGTTGCGCGAATCACGCTTGTCCCACGGAAGTGCTTCCATGTGACATGCGTGGTTTTCACGCACCCATTGACTTCAAAGGGTGCGTGATGCGCGAACAGCGCACAAATATAGGACATGTCATGCGTTTCACGTAACGGACATACGCTGCGTGAAAATCACGCACCTGTCTGCACGGCCCCATAGACTAATATAGGTCTGTTCGGACGTATAACACGCTCGTGTAAATGAGCCCTAAGAGCCATAACTTTTTTATACTTTGTTTTGCGTAACGAACTGTAGTTTCGATCAGTACCATTTTTAGGTACATGCGATGTTTTGATCTCTTTTTATTCCATTTTTTGGGAGGAGTGACCAAACAATTGTGATTGTGGTACGGTTTATTATTATTATCTTTTACGGCGTTCACCACGCGGGATAAATAATGAAATAATTTTGTAGTTCAGGCCGTTACGGACGCGGCGATACCAATTATGTATACTTTGTTTGTTTATATTGTTTTATTAATAATAAAGGACTGATAAGGGAAAAAGGGGGATTTTTACTTTTATCACTTTTAAAACTTTTATTTTCTTATATTTACACATCTTTTTTAACTTTTTTTTTTACTCTATTACATTGTCCCACTAGGGGACTTGAGGGCAGGAGGCCCTGATTGCAATTCTAATACACTGCACTACACGCGTAGTGCAGTGTATTAGAGCTGTCAGCTACTCACTAACCACTAGGTTTCCGTCGATGGCATAGCCGGACGCCATTGTTAGGTGTCCGGTTGCCATAGTCACCATCGCAAGCCGCTATCATGTAGCAGGCCGGCGATGGTAGCTTAACCCCTAAAAAGCCGCGATCGCTATTGAACGCGGCTTTTAAGGGGTTAATCAGCGGGGACACAGCGATCGGTCCCCGCTACAGGAGCTGCGGCAACTGCTGTACGAGACAGCAGCTGTCACAGCTTCTGCATGTGTCGGGAAGACGGCCGAAATGGCCGTTACTCCCGCGACTTACTATTCCGGCATGTAGCTTGAACGGGATGGTTTCCATGACGGAATAGTACGTCACTGAGCGTTAAGGGGTTAATACCTCATTAAAAAAAGGCATACTACTACCCATGATAAATGTTCCCTTTTTAATCACCTTGTTTAACTTATACTTCTCAGCGTCCCTGATATTACCCCCCCCCCCCCAACAGACTGCACCATAAAAAAGAACACTCGCCACCTCAGAATTATAAAACATTACCAACATTTTGTTGCACACATTAAAGGAGCGCGAATTACGTAAAAAATACCACCGGCTCACTGCCTTTTTGTACACCTTTTCAGTGGTCTCAATCCGATCAAAATTTTGATCCAAATATATACAACATTTTGATTGGATTGAGAACACTGTTCATAATATTCTGAGATTCTCTAGTGACTGGTATAGTGCCAGGAAACAGGAGCAGGGCAAATGTGGTGCCCTTTTAAAAAAGTGCTCTAGGTCTTTCCCCGGTAATTACAGACCAGTAAGCTTAACATCCATTGTAATAAAAAATGCTTGAGGGGCTCTTAAGGGACTATGTATAGGAGTATGTAACAATTGTATTATAAGTGACTGCCAACACAGATTTACTAAGGACAGAACTTGTCAAACCAACCTGATCGTGTGATCGCTGGGATGTAGGTTACAGAAGGCCTGATCGTCTGATCGCTGGGATGTAGGTTGCAGAAGGCCGCTGCTGGGAGTAACTAGACCCAGCACAGTCCTAATAATGACAGTTGTCACTGAAACAGGGCAGTCCCACCTACAGTGCAAAAGTATAAGTGCAAAATTAACAGTACACAATAACAACTATGAAAAATAAAAACAATATTTCAGGGTAACAATTTAATTACCAGAAAAAATTACTAGAATGTGAAGAAGTATTTATTCTGTTTTGCTATTTTCTCAACTCATGAAGAGTAAAAATTCTAAAAAGAACTGAAAGTTATTTTTATAAAAATGATAAAAAACCTCTATTAGGCATGAAAAAAAAAACATTGCAAAAATCATGTTGATCACCCAAGTTAAAAGCTGTTAAACTAATGCACACTAAAAACCCCTAAAGAGAGTCCGGTCCTAAAGACCCAAAATACCCTGAACCTGAACAGGTTAATATAACCGCGTGATATTAGAACATTTCTTACCATGCATCTGCTTTAAGCTATTTTCCAAAACTCCTAAATATTTACTTCTACCTTAAGCCCATCACGAGTGTTTGCTAAAATGATGCCGTCTTCACCAGCTCCAGGTCAGGGCCTCGGGCACATTTATGACAGTTCCCAAACAAGCCGTTATACAAGTCAGTAAATGTTTTATAAGGCTTCGCATATAGACAGAAAATGTGATGTTATTACTAGAATAATTCTATAGACGCCAATATTTAGATGTCTTGGCACCCTATATTAAATGTCATTTGTGTTCCTTATGGATTTAACCCTTGACAGCCCATTCCGCAGAACTCAATTGTGGATGAAGAGAATACATGGACACAACCATATTACAAATCTTACAGTTCTGTATGGTAGGTATCTGTAATTTGGTGTTAATGTCCTATGGAGGTTTCCGTACCCCCATGGCATGCCATATTTTCACACAGAAGTTTTAGTACACAGTTTGTGGATGGAATGCTCCATTTGATTCTGTATAGAGCAATTTTTTCTCCATAAATTTAATCAAAATAGAGATATCCCGAGTGACTGCAAAGGGACACCATGTGAAGGTAGGCCTAGCTAGGGGTTTTCTTTAAGGGAATATGTCGCCATTTTGTATTTTTTTTTAATGGAGTTACTTATTTTTATTATGTTTTTTAAAAAATTTTGGGTGTATTTTTTATTTCTTCCACAAGGTAGAAAATATTATAAATGAAATAATAATTTTTAATGTTTCCCTATGTTGGCCACCACAGGGAGCACTTCCCATAGTTACAGCAAGGTGAATTAGGCAAAGAAAACAGATTCACGGTTGCTGGAAATTTGGGAGGGACACTGTCCCTACTAGTGACCACACTCACCACTCCTCCCTATTTTTAGCTACATGCCAGGAGAGGGTGTCTTCAAATTGCCAGCACTGTGCAGCACCAATTTGTGAGTGACTGCAAAGTGGTAGGACGTTCTGATCATGGCAGCAGCAACAGGCACCAAGAGGCTGAGAACGAAGAAAGTCAAAAGGTTAGTGGATAATTTTTCAGTTGACAGGTAGCAGAGTTACATGATGGGGAATTATTTCTCCCTGGCATGTCTAATTACATAGATACACAGTTACATAGTACGGTTGAACAAAGACATGCGTCCAACAAGTTCAACCAAGGGATGGGAAAAAGGGAAGGGATGAAACAAAAATTCTACACATGGACATAGGAGCTTATATTTTTTCGTTCTAGAAAATTATCTTTGCCTTTTGGTAAGCCATTTCCTGTTCCTGCTGTGACGGCTCCTGCGGTAGGCTATTCCATAGATTCACAGTTCTCACGGTAAAGAAGACTTGTTACATCTGGCGATTGAACCTTTTTTTCTCCAGACGGAGGGAGTGCACCCTTGTCTTTTGCTGGGGTTTTACAAGGAACAGGATTTCACCATATTTTTTGTATGGGCCATTCATATATTTATAGAAGTTAATCATGTCCCCCCTTAGTCGGCTCTTTTGAAGGCTAAATAGGTTTAATTCTTTTAATCTTTCCTCATAACTTAGATTCTCTGCACCCCTTATTAGCTTCGTTGCTCTTCTTTGTATTTTTTATCCATTCTATGAACTGGTGCCCAGAACTGAATTGCATATTCTAGATGAGGCCCCACTAATGCTTTGTAAAGTGGCAATATTACATCCCTGTCCCGCGAGTCCATGCCTCTTTTAATACACGACAATATCTTGCTGGCTTTTGAAGCAGCTGATTGACATTGTGCTGTTATTTAGTCTATGATCTACAAGTACATCCAGATCCTTTTCAACAAGTGACTCTCCCAGTATAGCGCTCTCTGGGACTTACAATGCTTTCAGAAAGTCTTCAGACCCTTTCAACATTTTGTTATGTTGAGGCCGTGTGCTAAAATAAGAAAAAATTTAATTTTTTCCCCATCATCCTGCATACCCCATAATGACAAAGTGAAAGCAGAATGTTAGTAATCTTTGCTAGTCTATTGAAAAGAAAAAACTAAAATATTGCACTGACATAAAGTGTTATGGCCGCGGTCATGGACCGCGACCTCTACTTACGTGCCTGCCACAGATCTTCTTCCTCTTGCCGGCGTCTCCGGGGAGTCCACTCTGTCCCATAGTGCTCACTAGAGGGCGCACGTGCTGGTTCCCGGCCTTAAAGGGCCAGCGCATATGTAAATCATTTATTAATTTTCTCATATTAGACAATATTTACCTCATATCCTGAGTCTTCAAGAAACACATTTGACGTTGGAATCGGCTAGATGGCTGAATAAGCCGTGGGTTCAGTGGTCTGCACATTCGTTCCATACATGTTATTCTAGAGGGGTGTCCCTATTGGTTCACAAATCGCTACGCTGGGAGGCTAAGGCTACTCGTAGAGACTCAGAGGGGAGGTTTATTTTTACCTATGCTGAGATTGACTCTAAGGGCTACATCATTATATGTATTTATAACCCACCTTCGGCCTCTTTTGAAATTTTACATTGGGCGGTTAGTTTTGCCCTTGACTACCCAGACGCTTCTGTTATTTGCATGGGGGACTTCAATCTCTTAATGGATAGTAATTTAGATAGATTTCGTGACTCCATACCGTCTAGTGTGGGCAGCGTGACAAATACCACTTTATATACATTCATAACTGGGATTGGATGGGTTGACCTATGGCGCTTTAAATGTCCTGATTTGTTAGAATATACTTGTCATTCCTCAACAAGACATATACTATCACACTTGGATTATATATTTTGGACACCTGATTTGGTATTGCGCATGGCCTCTATAACACATGGTCCCCGGGGAATATCGCATCACAATCCAGTTATTCTCACTCTCCGGACTCTGTCCAGTAGAAGTAGGCCCCTGTGGAGGGTGAGCCCCTTCTGGTTATCTTTAATCGGCCCATCAGATAGGATCCCGGATCAATTAGATTGTTTTATGTCCACTAATGATATACAGACGGATGCCTCTAATTTTTTGGATACCCTCAAAGCATACTTGCGAGGCTGTTTATCCTCTACTATTTCTTATATTAAACGCACGTCTGCCCAGGATGAGGAGATTCTGACAAATAGGCTGACATTAGCTGAACGGTCCTATGTCTCTGACTCTACTGATGCACCCAGGTCTGAATGGTTGAGCTTTCAGAGATTATACGCCCAACAACAACACGTTAAATCTAAACGGATGTTATTTTTTTCTAGACAGTCATATTTTGAACTGGGGAATCAGTCTAGCAAACTATTAACATTTATGGTGAAGCAAAACTCTGTCTCGAATGCGGTTTTGAAGCTAAGGGTATGTTCACACGATGAGAGGCATTTACGTGTGAAAAGACAGACTGTTTGCAGCTGCCTCGTTTCACACGTAAATGCTCCTCCTCGTAATTTACGAGGCGTCTGAGACGCTCTGAGACGCTCGTAAATCTTGAGCTGTGCTTCATTGAGTTCAATGAAGAACAGCTCAAATTACGTGGCAAAGAAGTGCCCTGCACTTCTTTGCCGAGGCAGTCCACGTAAATTACAGGTTGTCTGCACAGTACGTCGGCAAACCCATTCAAATGAATGGGCAGATGTTTGCCAATGTATTGCAGCCCTATTTTCAGACGTAAAACGAGGCATAATACGCCTCGTTTACGTCTGAAAATAGGTCGTGTGAACCCAGCCTTAGGGCCCCCTCTGGGGATATACTTGTGGAAGCAGAACTTTTGACTCAATGCTTTCAGGATTATTATACTTCCCTTTATAAGACTACGCTGGCTATAACTGATATGGATATATCTGCTTAACTCTCAGATTTATCTTTTCCGCAGCTCACAGACACTCAACGGGCATTTTTGGATGCTGATATCACAATAGACGAAATTACCCTGGCCATCAAAGCTATGGCTAAAGGTAAAGCCCCTGGTCCAGATGGCCTGCCTATAGAGATTTATATTAAATACAGTGACCATTTAACACCCCAGTTACAGAAGGTATTGCCCGGAAAGGACCCCTTGGACTGTAGTTCATACTGCCCCATATCGCTGGTAAATGCCGATTATAAGATCCTGACTAAAATCCTTGCTCAAAGACCATAATATTAGCAGAAGACCCTGAATCCACGAAGGCACTGCCAGTAGCAGACCTACCACCAAAAGAGACCTGAAAGGGAAGCAAGATTTTATTAGGTTTCATCTTTACGGGAAATACCTGTGCGCCCAAGTGACCTCCCCGATGATCACTTAGGCGCGGAAGTTTTCCGGCTGCTTATTTTTACACCTAGGACAGTTATTCACTTGATGCTTGTCATCCCCACAGTAGAAGCAGAGACCATTCTTCCTGCGGAACTCTCTACGCTGTTGGGGAGACACGGAGGCCCCGAGTTGCATAGGTTCATCCGAGTTCCGTGGAAGAACGAAGCAACGGAACCTCGGGAGCCATGATGGGGGGCGTCAGAGGAGAAGGCACCAAAACGTTCAAGTCGTCGTTCCCTGAGACGTCGGTCAAGACGTACCGCTAAAGCCATAACCTGATCTAGGGAGTCAGAAGAGGGATAGCTAACTAACAGGTCTTTCAGGGCGTTCGACAGACCCAATCTAAACTGGCACCTCAAGGCAGGGTCATTCCACCGAGAAGCTACACACCACTTCCTAAAATCAGAACAGTACTCCTCAACGGGTCTCTTACCCTGACGTAAGGTCACCAGCTGACTCTCGGCAAAGGCAGTCTTGTCAGTCTCGTCATATATGAGCCCGAGAGCAGAAAAAAAAAGATCAACAGAGGAAAGTTCAGGGGCGTCAGGAGCCAAGGAGAAGGCCCATTCTTGGGGCCCGTCCTGGAGCCGGGACATAATTATACCCACTCGCTGGCTCTCAGAACACCTGAGGAGTGGGGCTTTAAACGGAAATAGAGCCTACAAGTCTCCCGAAAGGAGAAAAAGGTCTTCCGGTCCCCTGAGAACCGGTCAGGCAACTTGAGGTGGGGTTCAAGAGGTGAGGTGGGGGGCACTACCAGGGTAGCATCATGCTGGTTGCCCCTCTGAGCCAGGGCTTGGACCTGTAGGGAGAGGCCCTGCATTTGCTGAGCCAGGGTCTCAAGGGGGTCCATAGTTGTGTCAGGGACCAGGGTAGAAAAGGTATATGGGCCTGTGATTATGTAATGATGGGGAAGGGAGACAGACAGGTGAGCCCTAATCTACCCACCACTCAGTCCCTGCCTACTTGCAACAGCCCGTCCTAGTCAACGGCGTACAACTGGGCGATGGTCCCTATGCTCAATAAGTGCACGACAGACAAACAGACAAGGGTACACAGAAGCTAAGGGAAATGGGGCAGTTGCCCACGGCAACACCGTGAGCAACAAGAGTAGTGAACGAGCCGAGTCAAACCAGGAGTGTACGAGGTACCAATTGCAGAGCAGGAGAGTAGTGAACGAGCCGAATCAAACCAGGAGTGTACGAGGTACCAAACGCAGAGCAGGAGAGTAGTCAGTAAGCCAGGGTCAATATGAAGCAGGGACAAATAGTTCAAGCAGCAGCAGCAGCAGAGCCAGGAAACAGGAGAATCACAGGCAAAGGAGGAGCAGGAAATGCAGGTATAAATAGACAGAGTGCGGGAGCTAGCTCCGTCTGGCCAGGCTGTGATAGGCTCTCCCACTCCTAAGCCTGCCAGCCTGAGTGGTAGAAGATGGAGTCACTCTCTCAGACTTAGGAGCAGGTGCAGACAAATTATCCACGGGCGTCGACACAGAAGCTGTGTCTGGCAGATCCTTTACAATGGTAAGCTTAGATACATGGCCCATGTGTGATCCTGTCTGATGAGCCCTTTAGATACAGGGCCCCAGCACACAGTCATCTTATACTGTATAAGATTACTGTCTGCTGGACCCTGTATCTAAACCTACATTGTGGTAGGCTTAGATACAGGGTCCCACAGACAGTATCACACATGGGCCCTGTATCTAAGCCTAACACATGTGTCACTAATCATTTTATGTGTGTTTTCTTACAGGTTCGGTCGTTGGACTACATCGGATTCAAGGACTACTTCGATGACGGCTTTTTTTTATTATCAATAAAATGGTTAATGAGGGTTGTGTGCTTTTTTTTATATTTCAATAAAATATTTTTTCAATGTCTTCGTGGTTTTTTAAAACTATATTACTACCGCCTTAGTAATGGCCGCCGGGTGTTTGACAGCATCCATTGCTAAGGCGGGGCTTAGTGTTAGCCAGTGCAGAGGTGAACACTAACCCCCATTATTACCTCGGTACCCACCGCCACCAGGGGTGCTGGGAAGAGCTGGGTACGATCCAGTACCTGACCATCTGTAGTGATGGTCGGCCACCGGGGTGGCCGCAGGTTGGTATTATCAGGCAGGGACAGGCCAGAAACAATGGCCTTTCCCACCCTGGTGATGAGCCTACTGCTGCTTTATTGTATCTGGCTGGTTATGAAAAATGGGGGGGAACCCACGACATTTAAAAAAAAAAAAAAAATAATAATTGGAAAGAACGATGTGGGGTCCACCCCAATTTTCATATCCAGCCAGATACAACACAGCAGCAGCAGGCATTACCAGGGTGGGAAAGGCCACTGTTTTTGGCCTTCCCCAGCCTAATACTACAAGCCTGCGGGCGCCCCTGTGCCTGACCGTCACTACAGATGGTCAGGTACTGGTTCGTACCCAGCTCTTCCCGGCACCACTGGTGGTGGTGGGTACTGGGGTAATAATGGGGGTTAGTGTTAGCCTCTGCACCTGCTAACATTAAGCCCCACCTTAGTAATGGAGGTTGTCAATCAGCCAGCGGCCATTACTAAGGCGGTAATAATAAAGTTTAAAAAAATACAAGCACATAGCAAAAAATATTTAATTGAAATAAAAAAACACAGCCCCCATTAACCATTTTATTGAGAATAAAAAAAAGCTGTCATTGAAGTAGTCCTCGAATCCAAAGTAGTCCAACAACCGAACTTGTAAAAAAAACACAAACACACAAAAATAATTAGTAACACATAAAGAAGCAAAATTATTATTCTTACCTTTCCTGGATCCAGCGTTGAAGCCGCAATGTCAGCGAACTGGGCCCTATATCTAATACAATCATGTGTGATACTGTCTGCTGAGCCAATGTATCTAATCCAATCATGTGTGATACTGTCTGCTGGGCCCTATCTCTAATCCTATCATGTGTAATACTGACTGCTGAGCCACTGTATCTAATCCTATAATGTGTGATACTGTCTGCTAAACTGTGTATCTAATCCCATCATGTGTGAAACTGTTTGCTGGGCCTTATATCTAATCCTATCATGTGTGTTACTGTCTGGTGAGCCGCTGTATCTAATCCAATCATGTGTGATACTCTCTGCTGGGCCTTATATCTAATCCTATCATGTGTGATACTATCTGCTGGGCCTTATATCTAATCCTATCATGTGTGATACTGTCTGCTGATCTTTATATCTAATCCTATCATGTGTGATACTGTCTGCTGAGCCGTTGTATCTAATCCTATCATGTGTGATAATGTCTGCTGAGCTGTGTATCTAATCCCATCATGTGT
Organism: Rhinoderma darwinii; assembly: GCF_050947455.1. Taxonomy (NCBI): domain Eukaryota; kingdom Metazoa; phylum Chordata; class Amphibia; order Anura; family Rhinodermatidae; genus Rhinoderma; species Rhinoderma darwinii. Next base: position 396,041,737 of record NC_134690.1, read on the forward strand.
GATACTGTCTGCTGGGCCTTATATCTAATCCTATCATGTGTGATACTGCCTGCTGTGCCAGTGTATCTAATCCTATCATGTGTGATACTGTCTGCTGGGCCACTGTATCTAATCCTATCATGTGTGATACTGTCTGCTGAGCCAATGTATCTAATCCTATCCATAGTTGATAGGGTCATAGTGCTATAGATATGCTGTCTCCTATACACACATACATTTATTTTGGGCGGACACATATGTATTCAGGCTATTTCCCCTGACATTTTAAATCCTTAGTGACGTCCCTGCCTGCTAGTGCTGCATTGTTAGGTCACTTAGGAGACCCAGCGATGCAGCTGAAAGCTGCGGACCGTCGGCCATGAGACGTTTGCGGGGGGGGGGGGGCGATAAGAACTTTTGCATCGGGCCCATGAGCCTTTAGCTACGCCCCTGCACTCAACTTCATATCACTTCTCACATACAGACATACACCATCGCCTTCATATCACTTTTCACATACAGACATACACCACCACCTTCATATCACTTCTCACATATAGACATACACCACCGCCTTCATATCACTTCTCACATACAGACATACACCACCGCCTTCATATCACTTCTTACATACAGACATACACCACCGCTTTCATATCACTTCTCACATACAGAAATACACTGCCGCCTTTCCTATTTGTCCTGTCTTTCCGAAATAGTGTAAAACCCTGTATATTTACAGCCCAGTCATGAGAAGAGTCCGGCCAAGTTTTAGCAACACGAACTATATCAATATCTTTCTCCGGTACCAAGGCCTCCAGCTCCCCCATTTTGCTTGCTAGACTTCTGGCATTTGTGAACATACACTTACACTTGCCTTTCAATTTTTCACTTTCAGTATCAGAAATGTAATTATTTGACATTATTTGGGTATTTTTATCTCTAATGTTGTTTTGTAACAAGAGAATCTCCTTATCCTATTGTCTAGTCCTCTCCCCACAGTCTATTTCTCCCCCCACCAATATAGTCTGACCCCTTTCTAACCTAACTACCCCTTTATTTTCTACATTGACCTCCCTCTTCAGCCCTAGTTTAAATACTCCACCACCCCAGCTAGAATTCTCTCCCCAGCACAGCGGACCCCCTTCCATTTGGGTGCAAATCATCTGCAGAATACAGTTTGTACCCCAATGAAAAGTCAGCCCAGTGCTCTAGGAACCCAAAGCCTTCTCCTCTACACCAAGACTTCAGCCATGCATTTAACTCCCTGAGCTCCCGCTGTCTTTCCTGTGATGCGCATGGCACAGGCAGTATTCCTGAGAACACTACCTTGGAGGTCCTTCCCTTCAGCTTGTAGCCTAGATTTTTAAAATTATTCTTAAGGCTCCACCTACCATGTATTCTGTCGTTGATTCCCACATGGACCACGACAGCTGGATCATCACCAGCCCCTCAAAGTAATTTTTCCACCTGTTCCACCACATGCCGAACCCTGGCACCAGGGAAACAGCAAACCATTCAGTTGAGGCGGTCTTGGGGATAAATTATTCTATCCATCTTCCTAATTATAGAATCCCCTACAACTACTAATTGTCTTGCCTTACCTGCATTACCATTCCGCCGACTACTAGCTGGGCTGTTCTCCCGGCTGTTAGGGAGATCAGTATCCACTAGGCTGCCATTTCTGAGACTGACACCCTCGCATCATCACCCAATTTAGCAATTTTGTTTTGAATATCAGAAACAAGATTGGCCTCCATTTTCTTGGACCCCTTTCTATTGCCCCTAACTACATTAACCCAGCTACTTGCCTGGTCCTGCTGACCCGTGTCTTCAGGGCCGCCATCAGGGGGGTATAAGGGGTACTGGTGTGAGGGGCCCGGCCAAACCTAATTGAAAGGGGGGCCCGGCAACTGCTGCGACTTGCCATTGGTAGAAAAAAACGGGCCCCTGCAATGGGGCCCGTTTTTTTCACCACAGAATGTCGTGAGCTGCGGGCCCCCCTCTCGTCATGGGGGCCGTTGAACCACGCGCGCGCGAGCGACCGATCGCGCGCACAAGGAAACTCCCGCGCGTGCGCACTCGCGAGCGTCCGCGAGCACGCACCCACGAAAGCCCGCACTCGAGACCGCCCGCGCGCGCACCCGCAAAAGCCCGGTAGCGCGCACCCGCGGAAGCGCGCACCCGCGATCGCCAGCGCGCGCACCCGCGAACGAAGCGCGCGCAGCCGCGGACACACACATGGACACAACTTACCTGGAGCCTGGCTGGAGGTGAAGGACTGGACGTCTGGACCGGAGACATCTCCCGAAGAGGACTGGAGTGGGAGCCAGCAGCTCTTCAGACACAGTGAGTAAAGTGTCTGAAAGTGCTGTTTATGTATGGCCCTGTTCACACAGAGTATTTTGCAGGCAGAAAAAAATCTGCCTCAAAATTCCTTACAGAATTTTGAGGCAGATTTTGACCTGCCCACACTATCTTGCCGCGTTTTTCTGCCTCCCATTGATTTCGATGGGAGGTCAGAGGCGGAACCGCGGCAAGAAAGGACGTGCTGCTTTTTCTTTTTTCCGCGACTGGCTCCCATTGATTTCAGATGAAATCAATGGGAGGCGGTTTTGGAAGTTGTTTGGTGCTGATTCTTACGCAGTGTCCGAGTCAATATCAAGGCCCAAAAACTCTGTGAACTGGGCCTTATTGTTAGGGCTTATTCAGACGAACGTGTAATACGTCCGTGCAACGCGCGTGATTTTCACGCGCCTCGCACGGACCTATGTTACTCTATGGGGCCGTGCGGACTGTCAGTGATTTTCATGCAGCGTGTGTCCGCTGCGTAAAACTCACGACATGTCCAATATTTGTGCATTGTTCGCGCATCACGCACCCATTGAAGTCAATGGGTGGGTGAAAATCACGCCCAGCACTTCCGCAGCCGTATAAACTATGAATGAAGACAGAAAAGCACCACGTGCTACAAACATACAAACAGAGTGTCATAATGATGGCGGCTGCGCGAAACTCACGCAGCCGCGCATCATTCGCTGCTGACACACGGAGCTGTTATGGACCTTTTGCATGCGCAAAACGCCACGTTTTTGCGCGCGCAAAAAGCACACGCTCGTGTAAATCCGGCCTTAGGGTAGGAACACACAAGGCATGAACACTGCGGATTTTATGCAACACATTTTATTGTGGAAAATCCGCAACGTATTAGGGTATGTTCACACGGCCAAATTTCAGACGTATACGAGGCGTATTATGCCTCGTTTTACGTCTGAAAATACGGCTCCAATACGTCGGCAAACATCTGCCCATTCATTTGAATGGGTTTGCCGACGTACTGTGCAGACGACCTGTTATTTACGCGTCGTCGTTTGACAGCTGTCAAACGACGACTCGTAAAAATACAGCCTCGTCAAAAGAAGTGCAGGACACTTCTTTCAGACGTTTTTGGAGCTGTTTTCTCATAGACTCCAATGAAAACAGCTCCAAAAACGAGTTGGTAAAAAAATGAGTTGGTAAAAATGCGAGTTGGTAAAAAAACGTCTGAAAAGCAGGGTCTGTTTTCCCTTGAAAACAGCTCTGGATTTTCAGACGTTTTGGTTGACTACGTGTGAACATACCCTTACAGTCGCAGCAGAGTGGATGAGATTAGAACAAATCTCATCCACACGCTGCAAAAAAAATTGACCTGCAGTATGGCTTTTTAAGCCGCAGCGTGTCAATGTATTCTGTGGAATCGCCGCTCCTCTGTTGCGGAAATGCTGCGGTTCTGCCGCAAAAATCACAAATGAGAAAAAAAAAAGGCACTTTTTTAAATTTATAAAAAAGTTTAGACTTGCCCCGGCCGTAGTCCTGGTGACGCGATCCTCTATTCTTAGCGCAGCTCGGCCTCCTGTCATGACGTTTCATCCCATGTGACTGCTGCAGCAGTCACATGGTCTACAGCGTCATCCCAGGAGGCGGGGCTACGTTCAGAAGAGAGAGATGCGTCACCAGGACTACGGCCGGGGCAAGTCTAAACTTTTTTTTCGCTGCAGGATTCCCGCAGCGGACACGCCTCACGAAACCTGCGCCACTATTTGGTGCGGTTTTGCTGGCGGAATTCCCTGCGGCTACCGGGGCGGATAAGCTGTGTAGTTTTACTCAGCGTATTCGCCTAGTGTGTTCCTACCCTTATGATGTCGCTCCTGGAGCTGCTGCCGGTCTCTAAATAGGACATATAAACTATAAACATCTGGTGTCAGCGTAAGGCCGGGTTTACACGAGCGTGTGCGTTTTGCGTCATTATGACACTCCGTTTGGATGTTTGTAAACAGAAAAGAACGTGGTGCTTTTCTGTTTTCATTCATCCTTTACAGTGCTGTTGCGCGAACCACACTTGTCCCACAGAACTGCTTCCGTGCGACATGCGTGGTTTTCACACACCCATTGACTTCAATGGGTGCGTGATGCGCGAACAGCGCACAAATATAGGACGTCGTGCGTTTCACGGAGCGGACATACGCTGTGTGAAAATCACGCACCTGTCTGCACGGCCCCATAGACGAACATAGGTCCCTGCGACGCGCGTTGCACGGACGTATAACACGCTCGTGTAAATGAGCCCTAATCGTATCGCCCCGCAGAATAAAGTGAATATGTCATTTATAGCGCACAGTGAACGCTGTAACAAAAATAGAATAAAAAAACAATAGTAGAATTGCTGTTTTTTAGTCACCACGTCACTTAAAAATAGAATAAAAACTGATCAAAAAGCTGCATGCACCCCAAGAAAACTACAATGAATTCCTCAAGGGGTCTAGTTTCCAAAATGGGGTCACCTTTTGGGGGTTTCCACTGTTTTGGTACCATAAGACCTCTTCAAACCGTTTAACCCCTTAATGACAAGGCCATTTTGCGCGTTAATGACCTTTGGATTATTTTTTGTTTTTTCACGGTCGCATTCCAAGAGTCGTAACTTTTTTTTTATTCCGTCGACATAGCCGTATAAGGGCTTGTTTTTTGGGGGACGAGTTGTATTTTGTAATTGTACCAGTTTTAGATGCTTATAATATATTGATTAACTTTTATTAACTTTATTTTCGGAGAGTATTGAAAATAAGCAGCTATTCCAGCATTAATTTTCACGTTATAAATTTACGCCGTTTACTATGCAGCGTAAATAACATGTTAACTTTATTCTATGGGTCGGCACGATTATGGGGATACCAAATATGTAAAGGTTTTATGTTTTCCTACGTTTGCACAATAAAAAGCCTTTTAGAATAAAATTACTGCATCGCCGCATTCCAAGAGCCGTAACGTTTTTATTTTTCCGTCGATGTGGCCGTATGTGGGCTTGATTTTTGCGGGCCAATGTGTAGTTTTCATTAGTACTATTTTGGGGTACATAGGACTTATAGATTAATTTTTATTTATTGCGTTTTTTTTGGACGCCGTTCATTCAGCGGTTTAATTAATGTGTTAATTTTATTGTTCAAGTTGTTACGATCGCGGGGATACCATATATGTGTATTGTTTTGACACTTTTACTTTTGTTTTTCACTGTAATTTTTTATTTTTTTTTCACCAACTTTATTTAACGGATTGACATTTTTTTTTTTAGTCCCACCAGGGGACTTCACTATGCGATGTGCCGATCGCATATATAATGCTTTGGTATACTTAGTATACCAAAGCATTATTGCCTGTCAGTGTAAAACTGACAGGCAATCTGTTAGGTCATGCCTCTGGCATCGCCTAACAGGCAGATGCTGAAGACAGACCTGGGGGTCTTTGTTAGACCCCCGCTGCCATGGAAATCCGACGGCGACCCGCGACCCGCGGGGGCGCCGATGGGGTGACAGAAGGAGCTCCCTCCCTCTGTCAAACACATTAGATGCCCCTGTCACTATTGACAGCGGCATTTAATGGGTTAAACTGCCGGAATTGGAGCGCGCTTCGATTCCGGCAGTTGCAGCAGGAGCCAGGCTGTGTATAACAGCCGTGCTCCTGCCGCTGATCGCGTGGGTACAGTGACAGTACCCGCACGATTACAGGACGGATATATCCGTCCTCCTACGCGAACTAGCAGCTGCAGAGGACTGATATATCCGTTCTTCGGCATTAAGAGGTTAAAAACGCAGATATCCAGTGATCTCAGCTTGTGCTATCAGTAATAGAATGAGAGCACCAAAATGAAGACTGAGATTGCAGAAGTTAGTACAGCTGGGTGTAGTAGGCGGAGCAAGTGCACTGCTGCATGCACATTGCCTGCTGGGACTAGAGCAGTGCATGCAGGGAGGAGAAACACAGGAAGAGAAGAGGAATGAACTTACTGAGCAAAACAAACCTCTCAAGGTAAACAATAGGGAGTAATGTTACTAAAACCATTTATTATCAAGAAAAAGATAGTCAGAGTGCACTAATATATTAATAGAGGAACATTGCATTGATTTAAAAAAAAAAAAAAGGATTGGAAAACCCCTTTAAGTTCAAAGTAGGGAGTTTCAAATGCGACTTTATTGAGCCGAGTGCCTTTTTTACCAGGTTTTTGTTTTTTCTTTTCCTCACATTTCCATGTCTGGTTGGCACCGTATATATATATATATATATATATTTACATATACTGAGCTCTTTAGTCCAGAGATCATTGGTTTTTTTTTTTTTTTTTTTTTTTGTTTATATGTGGCACACCTAGTTGCCTATGCTGTCACACTAACCAGAGGCGTAGCTAGGCTCTCCAGCACCCGGGGCAAAGATTCCGTTTGGCGCCCCCCCCCCAACCTCTTTCCCGACATCTCCTTCCCCCTCGCCGTGTTTGTTTTCTCTACCAATCGACGTGTCATTTCTTTTTATGTAACGCGAGCATAAAATTATTTGTACATTTCACAAGCAATATGGTTCTATACACAACACCAGAACCAAGCTCACTACATATATACAACACCAGCACAAATACAGCTCAATTTAGTGCAACCCCTGCCGTATAGGTGTGTACGGCGTAAAACGACAGCTCCCAGCATAGCCCGAACAATGATAAGGATATGCTGGGAGATGCCGTTTCACAAAAAATAAATCCTATCATAATCACACAACCCATCATCTCACTGCAGATCATACAGTGACTACATTACTGATTAGAGGCAGAATAAACATTTACATTAAGTGACTCACCGGTGACGTCTCAGATTCTAGTTCTTTTTCTCCATTTGGTCCAGACCTCTATGATGACTTCTCCCGGTCACAGACCATTTCTGCAGTTTGCCGCTCACATGTCTTCAGCTTCTCACTTTTCCAACATTTCCGCTCCTATAAATAAATATAAAGTTATCATTATACCACACACTAGCCACCTAAATATAATAGCGCCATACACTGCATTCTAATTATAATAGCACCATACACCGTGTCACACACACACACACACACACACACACCGTGCCCCCTGTAGATAGTGCCTGCCATAGAGCCCCCTGTAGATAGTGCCCCCATATAGACCACCCCTGTATATACAGGGGTGGGCTATCTGTGGAGCACTATATACAGGGGTGGACTATATGTACAAGGGGGCTATATACAGGGGTGGGCTTTCTGTGGAGCACTATAGGGGGAGCTATTTGTGGGATACTATATACAGGGGTGGGCTATATCTACAGGGGGACTATATACAGGGGTGGGCTATATCTACAGGGGGACTATATCTACAGGGGGCCATATCTATAGGGGGACCATATCTACAGGGGGACCATATCTACAGGGCTGGGCTATACACAGGGCTGGGATATACACAGGGGGCTATATCTACAGGGGTGGGCTATACACAGGGGGGCTATATACAGGAGGAATATATATACAGGGGGCTATATCTACAGGGCTGGGCTATATACAGGGCGACTATCTCTACAGGGGGGCTATATACTGGGGTGGGCTATCTATGGGGCACCATATACAGGGGTGGGCTATATCTACAGGGGGCTATATACTATATAGCCCACCCCTGTATATGGTGCTCTATAGACAGCCCACTCCAGTATATAGCCCCCCTGTAGATATAGTCCCCCTGTATATAGCCCCCCTGTAGATATAGTCCCCCTGTATATAGCCCAGCAGATATAGTACCCCTGTATATAGCCCAGCCCTGTAGCTATAGTCCCCCTGTATATAGTCCCCCTGTATATAGCCCCCCTGTAGATATAGTCCCCCTGTATATAGCCCACCCCTGTAGATATAGTCCCCCTGTATATAGTCCCCCTGTATATAGCCCCCCTGTAGATATAGTCCCCCTGTATATAGCCCCCCTGTATATAGCCCAGCAGATATAGTCCCCCTGTATATAGCCCAGCCCTGTAGATATAGTCCCCCTGTAGATAGATACCTCCCGCAGATAAAGTCCCCCGTGTAGACAAAGTCCCCCCCCCCCCCCGCAGATACAGCCACGCACTTCTATTACAATTTAAAAAAAATAAAAAATGTCAAACTCACCTTATTCCCGCTCCCACGCCATCCGGCAGCCATGGAGACCTGCTCTCTTCTGCGCAGGTCTCCTGGGGGTTGAACGCGGCGTCTATGAAAGGCGCTGATTGGCTGGGCAGGATGACTTTCCCTGCCAGTCAGTCAGCGCCTTTCATCGATGGAAGCGTCACTGGTACAAAAGGTACCAGTCGCTTCATTCGTGGAGAGGCGCTGAATGGCCGGGCACGGAACGTGCCCGGTCATTCATTGCTTCTAATTGTACCTGTGTCCTTGCGACACAGGTACAATTATAGTGCAGGAGGAGGGGGCTCTGGCGCCCCCCTCTGAACTGCGCCCGGGGCACGTGCCCCGCTTGCCCCCCCCCCCCTAGCCCTGACACTAACAAAGACAATACCACCACCTTTTGTTCAAATCACAAAGGGAATACATTTAACATAAAGTCGCAGATCTTCATACGCTCCGCCTCCTCACTGTCCATAGCGGACCATAGAAGATGTGCGGGCCGCGCAGCTGCGAACCTTATAGGGAACAATGTCTGGCGGATGATTTTTCAGTTGACAGGTAGCCAAGTTACATGAAATTGAATTATTTTTAAATTGACCTCTAGTTTTTATTGCGGCGCAGGGAAGAAGAAACAAGACAGAAAACTGCTGTTGGTGAGTATAAGTTTACCGTTGTTATTTAAAGAAAACCTTTCACCTCCCCATACATGTGCAGCTGAGTGCAGCATGTAATGGGGAGGGCTGCACAAACCCTGCGTCCCCTTGCCTGTTCGGGTGAAAAGACTGCAATCACACACTCTCTCATGCTGTGGCCCTGTTCATATCTAATTGGACAGTGTCACAGCCATAGTAACACGCCCCCTTGACAGTACACGCCCCGTTGACTGTTCAGGGGGTTATTTAAATATCAGGCGACAAATATAACAGAACCGATATCTAAATAACGGTGGGAGGTAGAAAAAAAATGTAAAGTGCCCCAGGGTTTTTGCAGCCCTCCTTACATGCTGCACTCAGCTGCACAAGTATGGGGAGGTGAAAGGTTCTCTTTAAACAATTAAATAATTGAAAAAACAACGTAAGGGGTCCCCCACATTTTTCGTAATCAGCCAGATACAATAAAGCTGCCGCAGCCTAGCGTTGCCAGGGTGGGAAGGGCCACATTTCTTGTCCCTTTCCAGGCTGATAATACCAGCCTGCGTCTGCCCCGGTGCCCGGCCATTGCTTTAGATGATTCTTCCCAGTACCCCAGCAGGCGGCCCTGCACTGAATTGCCGGGCGGTCCTGCACTGACAACAGGAAGGGCCTGGAAATGCATTTGAGTTGCTGGCAGCTCCTGCGATGACTGTAGGGGCCGTCGCTCTTTAATAATATGGCGCCGGCATGGGCGGATTGAGATTTTAAAGTGGCACTGAAAAAAATAAAGTGGCCCCATATTGTGGGCAGGGCCAACACAAGTAGGCAGAGCCAGGAAACCGTTAGCTGTAGCCACATTGGTGGTAGATCTAATAACGCAGCCTTATTATTATTATTATTGTCAGCATTGGGCTGTGTTCACATCTGCATTGGACGCTCTTAGGCGCATTCACACCACAGTATTTCTATCAATGTAATGTATGTGCTGATAAAGCTCCCGGCAGATGCAATAAACTGTTTAGAAAAACGTATGCCTCTGAGTGACATCCGTCCTCCAAAGGTGCCCATGTTATGATAGAAATACCTTGGTGTGAAAGATGCCTTCCATTGCAGGCAAAATAAATCTTGACAAAAATAGTGCAGCATGCTTCGCTATTTTGTCCGGTAAAATGCAAAGCTCCCTATGCTACACACCCCTCCATATTTTACACATGATGGCTTACTTCCATACAGTACTGTGCACCATCCATATATACAGAACAAGAGCAGATACTGATTATTACACCCAGCATACAGGACACGAGAAGTGGTACTGTGCACTGTCCATATATACAGAACAAGAGCAGATACTGATTATTACACCCAGCATACAGGACACGAGAAGTGGTACTGTGCACTGTCCATACAGTATATACAGAATAATACAGATACTGAGAATTACACCCAGTATACAGGACAGGAGGAGCGGGTGTGTGCTGTCTGTGTGTTGGAGGAAGATCTTTCCGGGTGTCGGATCTTTCCTCTCCAGGGAGAGAGTTTGGTGCTTGGGATGAGAGGAAGTTCTTCACAGCCAAGTGCTTCTCAGCCTCCTGTTACCCGGTCTAGGCCGGCGGGTAGCGGGAGCATTCAGCAACCGACCGAAGTGGTGGGGGTGAGAATATCTAGTCGTGGTCACAGCGATGTGGCCCCGATCCTGCCCCCGCCTGAAACCAGGTCAGAAAGCCAGGAAAGCCACAAGGTTCCTGGTGTTGCAGCCAGCAGGAGTGTTCCTGGAGCTGTGCAGCAGAGCACCCATGATGGGGTGGAGGCGGATTGGGGTGAACTACATGCCTTGGAGTCAACAATCACCTTTAGCTCCCTGGTTGCGGAGTGCCTCCGTGAGTATGAGTACACCGGGAAGGCCATTCAGAAGCTCCAGGAGGAGCTGAAAGCAGCCCATGTTCGGTCGCATGCCACTTCTGGATCTAAGAGGTTGGTAGTACTTGCTACTATCAGGGAACTCAAATCTGAGATGGTTGCCCTGAAAGAAAAACTAAAGTTTATTTTGGGCAATAGTGGACCTTTCAAGGAATAACTCCTTAATGATGATCGGTTCCGGGCAATGAAGAGTGTCTGTGACCCTGGAAAGCAGACGGATGATGAGGGTGAGGAGGAGGAAATGTGTCTGGGTACGTCTGGTCAGCTGAGGAGTACGTGTAGCGAGCTGCCTGCAGAGCAAGTGGCTTTACCCACGGACTCTAGCTCAGCCGGTGAGGGGGATACCTGTGGACAGGACTTCAGCAGCAGCAATTCGGGTGGGAGGCTGATGGCGGAAATAAGGCACCTTTAGTCTCTGGTGCGCCTCCAGCATTTTTCTTTTGGCGCGGACTTGGGTTCGGAGGAGAAAGTTAATGTCAAGCGCAGAGCAAAGCGCAAAGCCCGGTGGCGACTAAAATCCAGAAAGGCCTGGAAAATCGTGGAGGAGGTCAGTCTAAAGTTTGTTCCCCACCCAATGCTACCCCAGCCGGTTGCAGGGTCAGCTCGCTGCACAAGGCCCGTGATCCAGCCTAGCCCGGGCCCTGAAGTGGGTCCGGTGCAGGAAGGCGGGGAGATTAATGATGGCATGATCATGAAGGCTGTTGTCCCTGCTTGTTGTAGCAGCGGTGGCGTTTTTAAGGCGTCAAGAGCGCCAGATAATGTTGGTGGCCCAGCATTGGGGGCAGAACAAAGCTCTGGTGCTCAGGTTTCCTCCTCAGTAATGGGGGGGGGGGGGCTCGACACCAGAGCAGGCAGCGAATATTCCAGTGTCCCTGGAACCCGTTGTTGCTACTGAGCGGTGGCAGCATGTAGGGGTTGCTGGGACTGACGGCACAGTTGAATGTCCCCCCAAGCTTGCGGTCATTGGATCTGGTGGCGCAGTCACTAGTGTTACTATGGTGGCTGCGTCACATGAATCCCCAGCCTGGGAGCCAGCTTTGCCAGGGGTGAGAACGAGTCCGGGCATTGCTGGCTCTAAGAAGGAAGGTTTGTCTCAACTAAAGAAAGGTCACGTCAATGAGGTGGAGGGGAAACCTGATGACACCGAGGCGATAACATCCGGCCCAGAAACACTTTCTACTGCTGTTCCAGAGGGTGGGGATATGAATAGTGCCGGTACAAGTGCTATTAATAATGTTTCCTCTACTTTGTCTGAGGCGAGTGTTGAGAATGGAGGTGGTGGGAATGTTACTGCTAGTGGTATAAGGTCTAGTGATGCCGGTCCATCTGCCCCCCCCACGGGTGACTACTCGCAGTTATGCCAGTGTCACTGCTGGGGCATCCGCCTCATCTTCAGGCTCTGGGGACGGTATTTTACAGTGGCGTTTCCTGGAGGCCCTTAAAAAGGGTGAGAGAACAATAATGGTAGAGGGCCGAGCGGTTGATTTATCCTTCTGGATAGACAGCCATGGCCTGACAGCTTTCCAAGAAGAAAGGGAAGGGGAAACTGTGTGGACCGTTCCGACAGTCGGGCCTGGGGAGGCTCGTAGGAATGTTGTTCGTCTTCGTTGGAGAGGCAATGATACGTGCCCATCTAGGGCAAAAGTAGTTGAGCTTCTCTTGAAGATGAATTTCAGGGCGATAGACATCTTTGCCATGATACATTCCTATGGCACCCCAGTATTTGACATCAGCTTTGTTCGGCCGGAGGGCCTGGAGCTCTTTTGATCAAATTATGAGTTGGTGAAGAATGAGCCCGGCTGGTGAGACTTCGCTGTACAAGCGTCTCGTCAGAGCGAAATCAAGAAGGTGACCGTCCTAACTTGTAATGAGTGTCTTTCTTGTATGGACATTATGACCTGGCTCAGCAGGTAGGGGTGTCACGAGGCGGGTCATTGGACCCACTAGGCCGTACCACCGTAGCGGGGAGGCAGCTGGCCAAACAACAGGAAACCCTAGAAATGCAAAGGGTCCCTGGGTAGTCCAAACAGTGGCCGCAGCTCTGGCACCGATGGAGAAGGGCGCAGCAGGTAACGCCAGACGTGGCGGATGACACAGGTGCCCCAGGTTGCGCCAGACGTGGCGAGTTCCTCCGGACGTGAAAGATAACACAGGATGTGGTGGATTCCTCCGGACGTGGCAGATGACACAGGACGTGGCAGATGACACAGGACGTGACACGACTCCGACACTAGATGGCACAGAAACAAGAACAACACGGGATACAGGAGCAGGTAACAAGGCACGGGTAACAACTGGAACGGGAAACACTAAAGGACCATTTGCAAGACAGACTGGGAAAACTAACAATGCTCTGGCAAGGGTCATAAGGCCTGGGGCCTTCTTATAGACCAGGAAATCATGGCAGTTGATGATGATGACTATTTCCTTTGTGCGCGCGCTGGCCCTTTAAGGCCGGCACGAGCGCGCGCGCGCACCCTACGGGACACAGCAGAACGGAGCAGATGTGAGCGCTGGCGTCTCCTAGGAAAGAGATGGGGACCAGCGCTCACGGAGCCATGGATGCTGCAACGGGGAGGTAACGGAGGTCCCCCAAAAAAACAGGGATGAATTTGGTCAGGGGCCTGGAGCTTTATGGTTAAATTAAAGTGTTCAGGAAGTGCTGTCACCCACATCCCTTCCTCAGCCTTTTTAGGAAGGGATTGAATCCTGGCTTTTTACCAGGGGCAGCCGATGCTCTGCCACAGGTGTGGTGACCCCACGCTCTTCAGTGCCCACTGCAGAGTGCAGAAGTGTGCTTTGTGCGGGGGAATAGGTAATCTTGCCGCATCCTGTGGGGATATTCGGTGTCACCTGTGTGGGGATCTAGGTTACCCATTCAGTCGCTGCCCTCGTTCCTTTGCCAATGCCATGGCGGGCCCAGCGGGAGAAAGCCGAGAGGTTGCTCCTGCCGTGGTTGGCACTGGTGGAGGTGAAGGGGCTCAGGGGCCAGGGAAGAAAGGCAAGTCACCCTCTAAGTTAAGGCGATTGGAGAACTGTCTAAGGAGTAGGGAGCTCGGGGAGCCCCAGGCAACTGGGGTAACCCTTGGCCCTGCTCCGGGGGCGAGTGTCATTGCTACTAAGGCCCTGGGGGAACAGGACTTGAATGAAGAGGTCAGGAGGTTGGAGAGGGAGGAGTAAGCCACTTTTTCATGTTCCTATGTGAAAGTATGGATGAGGACAATAGACGGTGGCTAGATGAAAAGCGCAAGCAGGGTGCTAAAAAGAAGGGAGATAGAAAATCTTCTCCCACCCTTGTCCAGGTGCCTAAGGAAAGCCTAACTGGCTCACCTCTTGTTGTTCTCTCAAACCGCTTTCAAACCCTCAGGGACATCTCCTCTTCAGATGAGGAGTATGGGGGTGAGGATGTGGGGAAGGTGACGAGGGGGTCTGTGGGGGGCGTCAAGCTTCTTGCCTCAGGGGGTGCAGAACCCTCAGGGAGAAGCGCTGGAGGTGAGATTGATAGTGGTGCTGGCGGGGAGGTTGAGGAAGGGAGGGATATGGACACATCAGCATCCGTCAAAAGGGCCCTTGGCTCTTCGTCAGATGGTGATAAAAACCAGGAGAAGGAGAAAAAGGTCATCTAATTTAATCACCCAGGATGGCGGCACCCACCCCGTTGACGCTGGCATCTATTAATGTTGGCAGCATTAAATCTGACATGGCAAGATTTGCGGCCTTTGATTTTCTTGGCCGAATTGAGGCCGAAATTTTATTTTTGCAAGAGACCAGGCTGACAGACTTGGCAGCCATACATAAAGTGAAAAAGGAGTGGAGGCGTGGACCATCTTATTGGTCTCTTGCGGCCGAGCCGTGTAGCGGGGTGGCGGTTCTTTTCACCCCATCGGTAGAATGCAGACGGGTTATTGAATTAGAAATGGGGAGGTGCCTGATCTTGGATGTCTTTATGAAGGGACAGGAGCTCAGGCTCATTAACATCTATGGTCCGCAAACTAGATGGGACCGGAAAAGTCTCTTTATGAGGATCAAGCCCTATCTTTTTACAAGTCGGCAGCTGTTCTTTGGAGGGGACTTCAATGCTGTCACGAGGTCCCAAGATAGGGGAGGTCCCAGAGACAGGCTGGCTTATGACAGTGTGGCCCTAAATAGGATAGTTAGTGAGGCTCGCCTGGTGGATGTCCACATCCGGCACACGCCAGGCCACGCGGGATTCACCTTTTATCGAGGTAGTTGTAGGTCTAGAATAGATAGGTTTTATTTAAAGGAGGATGCCATTTCTTCGGCAGTGTCCGTCATTGAGGTGGAGTTCTCCGACCACTGTTTAATTTTATTTTCTGTGAATGTTGCAGAGACCCCCCGGATGGGAAGAGGCTTTTGGAAGCTCAATTAGTCTCTCTTGGAAGAAGCGGAGATAAGACGGTCCTTTGAGGATTTTTTTCAGAGCCAGGTACCGTTACTGGATCTTTGTAGCAGTAAGTCGGAGTGGTGGGAGATGTTCAAAAAAAGGGTGGCGAGTTTTTTCCGCCAGCTCTCGAGCCTCAGGAGCCTGGACAGGTACCGCTTGTATCAGGGCCTGAGGAGGAAACTCGAGCATCTTGTCTCGACTGGAGGTAGAGTGAAATCTTTGCTTAAGAGTTGTCAGTATGATAGACATGCATCTTTAGTTTTTGAGAGGGATTTTGGGAAGTACCGCTCGTCCGACCCCTACAAGAACTGCAAGATGTCAGTAAATCGTAAAGTGGTTTCAGGACTGATGGACTGTACAGGATCCCTGAAAAGGTCCAGATCAGGGATCTTGGAGGTCGTCAGATCCTTTTACTCGCACCTCTTGGGAAAGATGGATCTAGATCGGGATGCGATGTCGGCTTTCCTGGCTGAAACTGTCCCTGAACCAGGAGTAGACCCCTCTCTTGGTGTCTTGGCAGAGACGATCAGGGAAGAGGAAGTGAGACTGGAGATTGAAGGGCTTGTCCTCAAGAAGTCACCGGGTCCAGATGGCTTAATGTCTGAATTTTACAAGACCTTTAAGGACATTTTAGTTCCCCTCTTGACTGAGGTGTTGAATCAGTGTCTTTCCTTGGGCACTTTGCCGAAGTCAATGAGGAGGTCGGCCCTGATCATCCTGTCAAAGGGTAAAGACCCATCGCACATTGAGAATTGGCATCCCATAGCGCTACTCAATGTGGACAGAAAAGTTCTGGCAAAGGTGCTGTTTAATCGGCTGGTGAAATTTTCACCCCGGCTCCTTTCGGGGGCTCAGCATTGCTCTGTTCCAGGCCACAGCACATTTAGCGCTGTACTCGGTATCCGAGAGGCAGTGGAGCAGAGTAGGGCGGGCTGTTGGAAGGGGTACTTGCTGTCCTTGGATCAGGCAAAAGCGTTTGATCGGGTTGATCATGAGTATCTCTGGTCGGTCCTTCTGAGGTATGATCTGCCGGGAGGGTTTGTTAATTGGCTTAAGATCTTGTATGCAGGGGCAGAGAGTATTCCGCTTGTGAACGGTTGGATTGGCCGCTCTTTTGAGGTTGGGTCTGGGGTTCGCCAGGGTTGCCCGCTGAGCCCGCTTTTATACGTGTTCGCGATTGACCCCTTCCTTAGGAGGGTAGATCATGGACTGTTGGTGGGTGTCAGCATGGACTTAGCAGCCTCGGAAGCAACTCTGAGAGTTATGGCATATGCAGATGATGTCACCGTCTTTGTGTCCTCGAGAGGGGAGGCAGAGTGGGTGATGTCAGAAATTGACCGCTACTCGGAGGCATCCGGGTCCATGATTAACCAGGATAAGTGTAAGAGTCTCTGGCTGGGGGGGGGGGATCCTAACTTTGATCTCTCGGACACGCTTACAGGGCCTCAGGAGTTTGTAAAAATTCTCTGCATTGAATTTGGCCAGGGGGATTACCCCAAACAAAATTGGGACAGCAGGCTAAAGATCGCCGCTCAGAAGGTCGACCAGTGGAAGGGTTGGTCTTTGACCCTCAGAGAAAGGGTAAACTTGATCAAAACTTACCTGCTCCCTTTGTTAATCTATTTGGGCAATGTCTGCATCTTGCCAGAACCTCTCTGGACTCGGGTCTACAGCTTGTTCTTCCAGATGCTATGGGGGAATAGGCTAAACCTAGTCAAGAGGGAGGTGACATACCGTATGAGGAGACTAGGGGGGTTGTGTATGGTCAACCCTGTGGTATTCCTTGTTAATACCTTTGTAAAGATCAACATGTCAAACCTCTGGCAAGATAGGGCTCCTCCGTAGGTAGTCTCCTGCAGGGGGTGGTTTCGGCCTTTCATTCAGGAATGGGAGACAGGAGGACAAGTGACGGACCTTCGCACGCCACATGGGCATCTTCCGGCTTATGCTACCTTGGTTCTGAAAACTATTCGCTGGTTGGGTCTGGGGATGTGGGAGATCAGGACTCTGTCAAGGAGGCTCCTTGACAACAGGATTCTGTTGACCGATTTCCAGAAGCCCCTGGCGCTCAGGGACTGCCCAAGTCGGGATCTGGAGGTTGGTTTGAGGGTTTTAAATTCCAGTAGGATCCCTTTAAAGTTTTGGGACGACTTGGCTTGGCATTGCTTCCATGGGAAACTGTATGTGAGGGACAACTTCAAACACAGGAACTCTGAGGAAAGGGGTTGTCCCCGGGAGGAGTGTGGCGGCGTTCTGGAAAGCATGGAGCACTTCCTGCTTCATTGTCCCTTCAATACAGGGGTCTACAGCAGGGTGGGTGCCTCCATTGGTTGGCCTGGTCTGACCGGTCTCTCCTATGTGGAATGAGCCTATGGAACATTCAGACACCTGGGTGGTCGAGATCGGGGCACTTTATTCTTAGTCAGCTTAATAAAAAATTAAAAAAGGAAAATAAATAATAATTAACAAAAAAAGAAAAAAAAAATATAGAAAAAAAAGGGGGGGTTATTTGCCGATTAGGCTCATGTTGTGTTTTCTCATGTAGGAATTTCTCATTTTCCTTGGTTAATATATTTTGATGGGCAAATGGACCAGTTAGGGTCAGTTTTTGGTTGTATTGTGGTTTAACTATTTTATTTTTTAGACTGTTACTGATTTTGTTTTTTTGAGGCGTCTGGATTGATGTTGTGATTATGAGTTTTGTGTATTTGTATTTATACTGATGTAAATGATGTGTGGATGATGTGTGGATGATGTGAGTGATGTGAGTTATATTACAGAAGACTGAGTGGTTGTAAAGGATCTGCCAGACACAGCTTCTGTGTCGACGCCCGTGGGTAATCAGTCTGCACCTGCTCCTATGGCTGTGAGACTGACTCCATCTTCCACCACTCAGGATGGCAGGCTTAGGAGTGGGAGAGCCTATCACAGCCTGGCCAGACGGAGCTAGCTCCCGCCCACTGTCTATTTATACCTGCCTTTCCTGTTCCTCCTTTGCCTGTGATTCTGCTCTGCTTGTTTCCTAGCTCTGCTGCTGCTGCTTGAACTACTGATCCTCTGCTTGTTATTGACCTTGGTTTTCTGACCACTCTCCTGCTCAGCGTTTTGTACCTCGTGCACTCCTGGTTTGACTCGGCTCGTTCACTACTCTCGTTGCTCACGGTGTCTCCGTGGGCAGCTGCCCCGTTTCCCTAGCTTCTGTGTACCCTTGTCTATTTGTCTGTCGTGCACTTACTGAGCGTGGGGACCGTCGCCCAGTTGTACCCCGTCGCCTAGGACGGGTCGTTGCAAGTAGGCAGGGACTGAGTGGCGGGTAGATTAGGGCTCACCTGTCTGTCTCCCTACCCAGTCATTACATAATCACAGGCCCATATACCTAGTTTACCCTGGTCCCTGACACAACTATGGACCCCCTTGAGACCCTGGCTCAGCAAATGCAGGGCCTCTCCCTACAGGTCCAAGCCCTGGCTCAGAGGGACAACCTGCATGATGCTACCCTGGTAGTGCCCCCCACCTCACCTCTTGAACCCCACCTCAAGTTGCCTGACCGGTTCTCAGGAGACCGGAAGACTTTTTTCTCCTTTTGGGAGAGTTGTAGGCTCCATTTTCGCTTAAAGCCCCACTCCTCAGGTTCTGAGAGCCAGCGAGTGGGTATAATTATGTCCCGGCTCCAGGACGGGCCCCAAGAATGGGCCTTCTCTTTGGCTCCTGACGCCCCTGAACTTTCCTCCGTTGATCTTTTATTTTCTGCTCTCGGGCTCATTTATGATGAGACTGACAAGACTGCCTTTGCCGAGAGTCAGCTGGTGACCTTATGTCAGGGTAAGAGACCTGTTGAGGAGTATTGTTCTGACTTTAGGAAGTGGTGTGTAGCTTCTCGGTGGAATGACCCTGCCTTGAGGTGCCAGTTTAGATTGGGTCTGTCGAACGCCCTGAAAGATCTGCTAGTTAGCTATCCCTCTTCTGACTCCCTAGATCAGGTTATGGCTTTAGCAGTACGACTTGACCGACGTCTCAGGGAACGACGACTTGAACGTTTTTGTGCCTTCTCCTCTGACTCCCCCATGATGCCTCCCGAGGTTTCGTTGCTTCGTTCTTCCACGGAAAACTCTGAGGTACCTATGCAACTCGGGGCCTCCGTGTCCCCCCAACAACGTAGAGAGTTCCGCAGGAAGAATGGTCTCTGCTTCTACTGTGGGGATGACAAGCATCAAGTGAACAACTGTCCTAGGCGTAAGAATAAGCAGCCGGAAAACTTCCGCGCCTAAGTGATCATCGGGGAGGTCACTTGGGCGCACAGGTATTTCCCGTAAAGATGAAACCTAATAAAATCTTGCTTCCCTTTCAGGTCTCTTTTGGAGGTAGGTCTGCTACCGGCAGTGCAGGGTCGTCTGCTAATATTATGTCTGTGGAATTTGCTATGTCTCTAGCTATGCCATTGATTGGTTTGCCTAAACCTGTCCCGGAAGTAGGTATCGACTCCACTCCTCTTGCTAATGGTTATTTTACACAGCATACCCCTTTTTTTGAACTCCTTGTTGGCTCCATGCATTTGGAGCAGTGCTCTGTACTGGTGATGCAGGGATTATCGTCCGATTTGGTTTTAGGCCTTCCCTGGTTGCAGTTGCATAATCCCACGTTTAACTGGAATACTGGGGATCTCACCAAATGGGGTAATGAATGCATGACGTCATGGTTTTTCTGTTAATTCTATTTCTCTCCCTGAGGAGGTGAACACTCTACCTGAGTTTGTTCAGGACTTCGCTGATGTTTTCTCTAAAGAGGCCTCCGAAGTGTTACCTCCTCATAGAGAATACGATTGTGCAATCGATTTGGTACCAGGAGCTAAGCTCCCTAAGTGTAGGATATTTAATCTCTCTTGTCCCGAACGTGAAGCCATGAGAGAGTATATTCAGGAATGCCTGGCCAAGGGTTACATTCGCCCCTCTACTTCTCCGGTAGGTGCTGGCTTCTTCTTCGTAGGGAAGAAGGATGGTGGTCTTAGGCCGTGCATTGACTACCGGAACTTGAATAAGGTCACTGTAAGGAACCAGTACCCCCTTCCTTTGATTCCTGATCTCTTCAATCGGGTTCAGGGGGCCCAATGGTTCTCTAAGTTTGATCTACGGGGGGCTTCTAACCTTATCCGCATCAAAGAGGGGGATGAGTGGAAGACTGTGTTTAACACGCCCAAATGTCATTTCGAATACCTTGCCATGCCCTTTGGGTTGTGTAATGCTCCTGCGGTCTTCCAGAATTTCATAAATGAGATTTTAAGAGACTACCTGGGGGTATTTCTTGTAGTGTACCTTGATGACATACTTGTGTTTTCGAAGGACTGGTCCTCCCACATTGAGCATGTCAGGAAGGTGCTCCAGTTCCTTCGGGAAAACAAACTGTTTGCTAAGACCGAAAAATGTGTGTTTGGGGTGCAGGAGATACCATTTTTGGGTCTAATCCTCACTCCTCATGAATTCCGCATGGACCCCGCCAAGGTCCAGGCTGTGGCGGAATGGGTCCAACCTGCCTCCCTGAAGGTGTTACAGTGCTTCCTGGGGTTCGCGAATTATTACAGGAGATTTATTGCTAACTTCTCGGTCATCGCTAAACCTCTTACGGATCTCACTCGCAAAGGTGCTGATCTCCTCCACTGGAATCCTGAGGCTGTCCAGGCTTTTGAGGTCCTTAAGAAGTGCTTTATCTCGGCCCCAGTGCTGGTTCAGCCCAACCAAAAGGAGCCATTCATCGTGGAGGTTGACGCCTCCGAGGTGGGAGTGGGTGCTGTCTTGTCCCAGGGTACCAGGTCCCTCACCCATCTCCGTCCCTGTGCCTACTTCTCCAGGAAGTTTTCGCCCACTGAGAGTAACTATGATATTGGCAACCGCGAACTCTTAGACATTAAATGGGCATTTGAAGAGTGGCGCCACTTCCTGGAGGGGGCTAGGCACCAGGTAACGGTCCTTACCGACCACAAGAATCTGGTTTTCTTAGAATCTGCCCGGAAGCTAAACCCGAGACAAGCTCGATGGGCGTTATTTTTTACCAGATTCAACTTTTTGGTCACCTATAGGGCTAGGTCTAAAAATATTAATGCTGATGCACTGTCGCATAGCTTCATGGCCAACCGTCCTTCGGAGGAAGATCCTGCTTGTGTTTTGCCTCCAGGTATAATAATTTCCTCTATTGATTTTGATTTGTCTCCGAAATTGCGGCTGATTAAGGTTCAGCTCCCGGGAACCTTCCTGAGAACAAGCTGTTTGTTCCCCTGCAATTCCGGCTAAGGGTACTTAGGGAAAATCATGACTCTGCACTATCTGGCCATCCAGGCATCTTGGGTACCAAGCACCTCATTGCCAGAAACTACTGGTGGCCTGGGTTGCTTAAAGACGTTAAGGCCTACGTCGCCGCTTGTGAGGTTTGTGCTAGTTCCAAGACTCCCAGGTCCCAACCAGCGGGCTTACTATGTTCTTTGCCCATTCCCCAGAGACCTTGGACCCATATCTCCATGGATTTTATCACCGATTTGCCTCCATCTCAAGGCAAGTCGGTGGTGTGGGTTGTAGTAGACCGCTTCAGTAAGATGTGCCACTTTGTGCCCCTCAAGAAACTACCCAATGCTAAGACGTTAGCTACCTTGTTTGTCAAACACATCCTTCGTCTTCATGGGGTTCCTGTCAATATTGTTTCTGACAGAGGGGTACAATTTGTTTCATTGTTTTGGAGAGCCTTCTGTAAAAAGTTGGAGATTGATCTGTCCTTCTCCTCGGCTTTCCATCCTGAAACTAATGGCCAAACGGAGAGGACTAATCAGTCTCTAGAACAATATTTAAGGTGTTTTATCTCTGACTGTCAACATGATTGGGTCTCATTCATTCCCCTCGCCAAATTTTCCCTTAATAACCGGGTCAGCAACTCGTCAGGGGTCTCTCCCTTTTTCTGTGGATTTGGGTTTAATCCACAGTTCTCCTCCGTTTCACCTGGTAGTTCCAACAATCCCGAGGTAGATGTCGTTCATCAGGAACTGTGCACAGTCTGGGCCCAGGTTCAGAAGAACCTAGAGGCGTCCCAGAGCATACAAAAGACTCAGGCAGATAGAAGACGTTCTGCTAACCCCTTGTTTGTGGTCGGGGATCAGGTGTGGCTATCTTCAAAAAATTTGCGCCTTAAAGTCCCGTCCAAGAAGTTTGCTCCCCGGTTTATAGGGTCGTACAAGGTCATTGAAGTCCTTAACCCTGTCTCCTTCCGACTGGAGTTGCCCCCGTCTTTTGGAGTACACAACGTGTTTTAAACGCTGCTCCCCGTCCTTGGCTCCCTCGAGGAAGCCTCCGGTCCCTGTTCTCAACCCTGAGGGGGTAGAATTCGAGGTGGCCAAGATTGTGGACAGCAGGATGGTCCAAGGCTCCATCCAGTACCTGGTCCATTGGAGAGGATACGGGCCTGAGGAGAGGACTTGGGTACCCGCCCGGGATGTTCACGCTGGGGCATTGCTCAGGAGGTTCCACCTTCGTTTCCCCAATAAACCAGGTCCACCTAGAAAGGGTCCGGTGGCCCTTCATAAAAGGGAGGGTACTGTAAAGGATCTGCCAGACACAGCTTCTGTGTCGACGCCCGTGGGTAATCAGTCTGCACCTGCTCCTATGTCTGTGAGACTGACTCCATCTTCCACCACTCAGGATGGCAGGCTTAAGAGTGGGAGAGCCTATCACAGCCTGGCCAGACGGAGCTAGCTCCCGCCCACTGTCTATTTATACCTGCCTTTCCTGTTCCTCCTTTGCCTGTGATTCTGCTCTGCTTGTTTCCTGGCTCTGCTGCTGCTGCTGCTTGAACTACTCATCCTCTGCTTGTTATTGACCTTAGCTTTCTGACCACTCTCCTGCTCAGCGTTTTGTACCTCGTGCACTCCTGGTTTGACTCGGCTCGTTCACTACTCTCGTTGCTCACGGTGTCTCCGTGGGCAGCTGCCCCGTTTCCCTAGCTTCTGTGTACCCTTGTCTGTTTGTCTGTCGTGCACTTACTGAGCGTAGGGATCGTCGCCCAGTTGTTCCCCTGTGGCCTAGGATGGGTCGTTGCAAGTAGGCAGGGACTGAGTGGCGGGTAGATTAGGGCTCACCTGTCTCCCTACCCCATCATTACAGTGGTGGTAGGAATGTGATCTGGACCAGAGAGGAGACGGCCGAGACTCATAATGTTTATAACTTGTTCATTTTGTGTTGGTTTATGACCCGTGTATCGTATGTGCGGATTTATGGCATGTGTATGTTTAACATTTATTAAGAGCAGATACTGAGAATTACACCCAGGTGCTGTGAAGTGTCAATACACAGGACAAGAGAAGTGCTGCTTTGCAGTGTCTATACATAGAGCAAGATAAATATTACTGTGCAGTGTATATATACAGGCAAGATAGGTGGTACTGTGCAGTGTATACATACAGGCAAGAGAGGTGGTACTGTGCAGTGTATATATACAGGCAAGAGAAGTTTTACTATGCAGTGAATATATACAGGCAAGAGAGTTGGTACTGTGCAGTGTGTATATACAGGCAATATAAGTGATATTGTGCAGTATCTATGTACAGGACAAGGGCAGATACTGATAATTACACCCAGAATACATCATACCAGAGACATAGCTAGGCTTTCCTGCACTCAAGGCAAAGATTAGTTTGGCGCACCCGCCTCTCCCCAAATCTGAAGCCTTAGGCCTCATGCACACGACTGTATTGGTTTTGCAGAACGCAATTCCAATTACTAAAGATAAAACATAAATTCAGAATGAAACCATTTCTCTTTGGTGATATTCTGTTACATAAATCTCACTGTAAAGGGGTAATTTCACTATGTTATAAACACTTGAGCTTAGGCTCCAAAAATAAATAAAAATATAGAATATTAATAAAAGTAAGTGGATAAGGGATTTGGAACCAATTAGCGAATCCCAATGGGGATCGATTCACAATAATTTGGAATATGTTTCTCTTAATATGACAAATAGATTCTCTTACTTTATGGTAATCAATAGATTATATTACATACCTAAGAAGTTAGCAAAAAAGGGGTACAGATCAGTCGATACCTGCCCGAATTGTGGCTCTGCAAATGCAGATTGGATTCATCTACTTTGAAGATGTCCAAAATGACATCAATATTGGTCTCAGATACTGAAATATATTAAGGGGATTGTGCCCTTTCAGACAGCTCAGGATGAGACTTTGATTTTGTTGGGCGACTCTTCTGGGATTGATTCCCTATACAATAAAACACGGGTTCACTTAATTCTTCTGTTATTATTTTAAGCACTCTTAGAAATTCTTAAAAAATTGATATCTGTTAATCCTCCTATTTCTTGTGTATGGAAACATCAAATCTATAAGACCACACTTCATGAAAAACCTCAGTATTCTGGGGAATACAGAAGTGCCTACTTCAAATCTAAATGGAAGCCATGTATTGATTTGATGGATTGATCTGATAAAACTTATGTTCTAGAGGATATGTAAAAAATATTGTTTGTTATGTATATGTGTTTTGTGTGTTTTTGTTGGTTTTTTTTTGTGTGTGTTATCTTTCTGGTTAGGGAATTGGAGGAAGATATAAAACAGGAGGGCGTTGTTTATACTATGTTTGTAACATAGTTATCTTTTGTATATTTACCTGTGATATTATTCACATTTTTTTTCTCTCTCTCTTTTGTTTAAAAAAAACCTTAATAAATGTATAAATTTAAAATGCTAAAAACAAGGCTGGAATAGCTGCTTTTTCAATGCCCTCCCAAGAAATGTTAATAAAAGTTAAACAATATAATATATGCACCCATGCCAATGAAAAATACCACTTGTCCAGAAAAAAAACCAAAGTCATGACTCTTGGAATGTGAATATGAAAAAACTAAAAAGAATGCCTGGTCATTAAGGCCAACATTGGCTTTATCATTAAGGGGTTAATAACATATTTTTTCAAGTAGAATCAAGAAGAGGATTACAAAATCACAAAAAAATATATATATTTAGCTCAGTTCCTGATTATTTGTTATTGTTATTTCGGCTGTATCTGATCTGATCTGATCTGATCTGACCTTGGCTTGTTCCTCACTAAGCACCTGCCTTGCTCTTCTGCATTTTCTGCCTGTTCTCTCCTGCTGATCACCTCTAGCTCCATACCTGACCACCCACTGTCTTTTCAGCGCTGCCACTACCAATCCACGACTATTCTGATAATTGTAACCTGGGGATCGTCCTGCAGTAAAGTCCACACCACTTTACGGGGTATGAAGAATAAAGACCAGGTGATCCCTGAGACTTCGCACCCCAGTCCAGCCTGCATCAAACTTCTTAGGAAACCTTCAATATCAGATCGACGGGTGATTGACCCTCTGCACCACTGCCAATCACCTGTGAGAAGTTGCCTCAGAAGATGGATGAGCGCTGCGGCCTCTTCATATTTTGTATTGCTCCATACACCTGCACACCGTTCATTTTGTAGCGCCTATGATTGGTATTGCAACTTTGGTCCATTTACTTGCTACCACTTTAAACAGCTGATCAGCGGGGTGTAGAGTAAGACATCTGACATTGATGGCCTATCTCAAGGCTAGTACATCAATAATGTTATGCCTGAAAAATACATTTAATGAATTGCAGTTAAAGGTCTGATTTAGAAAACCCATCTTTAAATACCCTATTAGGAAATTCTGTGTTATTAGAGCGAAATTTCTTATTTGGGACCATAAATAGCTGGAGTTGACAATGGCTACAGAGAGAGGGTCTCGCTCTGAAGGCTCCAGTATTTCCATACATTACATGGACGTCTCGGCAATGTTAATGGGCACCATGTAATACTTCATTTCCCTTGTGGTTGCGCTGCACAGGAAGTGTTACCAGGTTCCCCTCAGATTACAGCTGATCTCTGGAGGTCCCATTACCCTGTGAACTGCTTATTTTTGGGTCCCTTCTAACAAACAGGACTGAACAGAGCAGATAATCCGTTTAAATCATTAACATATTAGTGTAAGTTCCCAAAGATGAACTTTTTAATATGCATTATTCCATATGTACATAACCATGTAAACACGGCTAGGCTTTACCTCACTATTGTCCTAAAGACCTCCAGGGTATTATTACGCATATAACTGTGTATAAAATCCTCAGTGCCGTTCTCTTCCATCATCCAGTCCAGTACAGAGAGCTTTAACACAATGTCAGGAGTTGCTTCTAAGATCGCCCAAGAAAGGGCCGTGGCTGCCGGTGTTGGGTCCATCGACAACCCAGTGAAATTTGCCAATCAAGACTTTGAGAAACTGAAGGCAGAACACTCGGCGCCTGACAATTTATTTGAAGATCCTCAGTTTCCCCCGTCTCAGGGGTCTGTTTGGAAGAGACCCTCGGTAAGAACCAGTTAGAGACTTGTAGATCGAATTTAAAATGTTCTTTATTTAGAAGTGACCTCAAGTAAGAAGACCTTAAATATCTGATAACTTTCTTTAGGTACATTCAGAGCCGGCCTCCCCACACTTTTAATATCCGCTGTGTTGATGAATGAACATCTAGTGTTTGTCCACATTTTATGAAATGGAATCCATTTTTATTATCTACAATTGGTAACTTTTAAATTGAAAGTTATGGATGAACTTCCAGGGTGATTTTACACGGTGTGCAGCACGACACAAGACTGCATGCATTCTTTTTAATGGAGAATTTTGCTGTTTTTAGATGTGGTTATTATGATTCCTAAACCGCATCTAAATCCAGTGACATTTTTCTTAAAACTGCATTTAGCTTTGTGGTGCGGCTCTTGACCTTGTATTTTATTGGCCCAGCAAAAAGCACCTTATAAAAGCTCCCCCACTGAAGCTGTTCCGATCTGAATATTACAACCAACTTCTAGTTTTATTATAGATATTTAGAGTTTTATTGATTGTGTCTTTTTGTATATTTAAGTGTATAAAATATCAGCTGGAATATAATGTGTGTGTTTATATATATATATATATATATATATATATACACACACACACACAAGCATTTATACACACACAAAAACTTACAGTATATACACACACAGAGACATATATACACTTATACAGTCTCACAAACACAGACACACATATACACCTTTAAACGCGCACAGACACATAGACATACGCAGAGCACATACATACAGAAAAATATATACTCATGGTATCACAGAATAGTAACTCTACATAAAACATAAACTTTATTAATTATAGGACTAAAATACTCAAGGTAAATTCATTGATATACAAATACCCCCGACACCACCAGGGCTGATTCAATAAACAATTCACAATTATCACCTGGAGTATCCAGAACAAATGTGTCTCTAGGTGGCATAGTACCATATGCCATCTATGGATATACTCCAGGGATAGAAAAAATAATGACCCCCCCCCCCCCACACACACACACACACACACACACACTTGTGTAGCCAGTAAGCACCAAAAAAATATTATCTATTTTCTTTTTTTGCATACAACAATAACAACACTAATACTTTTTGTCCCAACACTATTCCCCAACTTAGTTCGTTCATCACGGGACAATACTGGGCAATTTGTGTATATTTGAAAACCTGTGATACAGGTACAGATACATAAACAATAAACTTGCTTATGTTGGCACATTTGTGCCAGATTACAACTCCTGAGAGAAAGGATGATAATTGGCTGAGGAAGGAACAGACAGATGGAGATAGCCCATTTTACAAAACATGCTCGTTTGTATCCCTGGAGTATATCCATAGATGGCATATAGTACTACGCCACCAGGAGACACATTTGTCCTGGATACTCCAGGTGATAATTGTGGATTGATTATTGAATGTGCCCTGGCGTTGTCAGGGGTATTTATATATCAATTGATTTGCCAGTATTTTAGTCCTAGAATTAATAAAGGTTATGTTTTAGAGGAACCCACATCTTGAACTCAGTAATAAAATACACACACACACACACACACTCTCACACACACACACACACACTCTCTCTCTCTCTCTCTCTCTCTCTCTCTCTCTCTCTCTCTCTCTCTCTCTCTCTCTCTCTCTCTCACACACACACACACGCACACACACACGCGCGTGCACGCACACACACACACACAAAGACAGAGGCGAAGGTAGACTTCTCTGCACCCGGGGGAAAGATTTAGTTTTCAATATTTTAAATATACCATATGTTAATGTGAACTCTCAATAAATATTTTTGTATGTATCAGTATGCTAGAAACTTTACGAACTTGTGTGACTCTGTCCAGAATGTTCAACTACATTTGCACACTATATATATATTAACAGACGAATACATACCTACCTGTAGTACCACATTTTAAGCTTACCAATTATTTATAGACCCATAAGTGCACATTCAGTACCATAAGTGTGCAAAGGCCATTTAGTTAGGCTGTGCACTCTGAGAAGGGCAGAGAGTGGCGCGGGGTGCGTAGAACGCCGCAGCAGATGAAACCCAAATACAGAAGTTTAATGTACAAATAAAATACCAGAATCAAGCTCAATACATGCATGCAGCACCAGAACAAAGCTCATTATATATATACAGCCACAGAGCTAAGCTCAGTACATATATACAGAACCAAATCCAAGCTCAGTAAATAACTACAGCACCAGAACTAAGCATACTACATATATACAGCACCAGAACAAAGCTCAGTACATATATACAGCACCAGAACAAAGCTCAGTAAATATATACAGCACTAGAACAAAGCTCAGTACATATATACAGAACCAAATCCAAGCTCAGTAAATAACTACAGCACCAGAACTAAGCATACTACATATATACAGCACCAGAACAAAGCTCAGTACATATATACAGCACCAGAACAAAGCTCAGTACATATATACAGCACCAGAAGCAAGCTCAGTACATATATACAGCACCGGAACCAAGCTCAGTACATAAATACAGCACCAGTACTAAGCTCAGTATATAAATACAGCAGCAGAACCAAGCTCAGTACATATATACAGTACCAGAACCAAGCTAAGTACATATATAGAGCACCAGAAATTATCTCAGTACATACATACAGCACCAAAACCAAGCTTAGAACATAAATATGGCACCAGAACCAAACATAGTGCATAAATACAGCAAAAGAACCACACTCAGTACATATATATATATAAACAGATCAGAAACAGTCTAATGCCAAATAATGTGAAAGAATAACAAATCTTTATTGAATACATATAAAAACATACATGTTAAAAAGGTAAATGAGGGGAGAGACTCTACATAATACACACAGATAAGTACCAGATCCAGGTATATGATATATATTTATCTAGAGACCCTATATTAGGGGCATATAACTAGGGTAAAGGGCTATCAATTGTAACATAGGTGGTTGAGTACAAGCTGAAATGTTAAGAACGGATAACAAGAGTAAGTTCCTTCTGTGGGCAAAAACCCAAACAGTTAGTGACTCAGATAGTCTTACCCATAATGGTCGTCCTGATAGTCTGGATGTCTGTGTGTGGACCCCGGACCCCGACGTGCGTTTCGCGATGATCGCTTCCTCAAGGGGTACATATATACAGCATATATACAGTACATATATACAGCACCAAAACCAAGCACGGTACATATGTACAGTACCAGAACTAAACTCAGCACATACATACAGCACCAGAACAACGCTCAGAACATATATACGGCACAAGAACTAACCATAGTACAAATATACAGCACCAGAACCAAGCTCAGTACACAAATACAGCAACAAAACCATGCTCAGCACATATGTACAGCACCAGAACCAAGCTCAGTACACATATACAGCACCAGAACAAAGCTCAGCGCATATATACAGCAACAGAACAACACTCAGTAGATAAATACAGCACCAGAAATAAGCATAGTACATATATAAAGCAGCAGAACCAAGCTCAGTACAAAAATACAGCACCAGAACTAAACTCGATACATATATACAGTAGCAGAACCTAGCTCAGTACATATATACAGCACCAGAACAAAGCTCAGTACATAAATACTGCACCAGAACCAAACTCGCTACATATATACAGCACCAAAACCAAGCAAAGTACATAAATACGACACCAGAACCAAGCATAGTATATAAATACAGCACCAGAACAAAATTCAGTACATATATACAGCACCAAAACCAAGCTCAGAACATATGTACAGTACCAGAACTAAGCTCAGTACATACATACAGCATCAGAACCACGCTCAGTACATATATACGGCACAAGAACAAAGTATAGTGCATATATACAGCACCGCAACCAAACCAGGTACACAAATACAGCAAGAGAACCAAGCTCAGCACATATATACAGCACCATAACAAAGCTCGGTACATACATACAGCACCAGAACAAGCCTTAGTACATATATACAGAACTAAGCAAAGTACATATGTACAGCACCAAAACAAAACTCAGTACATATATATGCAGCACCAGAACAAAGATCAGTATGTAATTACAGCACCAGAACAAAGCATAGTACATAAATACAGTAGCAGAACCAAGCTCACTACAAATATAGAGCACTAGATCCAAGCTCAGTGCATATCTACAGCAGCAGAACCAAGCTCAGAACATATATACAGCACCAGAACAAAGCTGAGTACATATATACAGCACACGACACAGCTCAGTACATATTTAAAGCAGCAGAACCAAACTCAGTACATAAATACAGTAACATAACCAAGCTTAGTACATGCATACAGCACTAGAACCAATCTTAGTATGTATATATAGCAACAGAACTAAGCAAAGTACATATATACAGCACCAGAACAAAATTCAGTACATATATACAGCACCAGAACAAAGCTCAGTAAATAATTACAGCACAAGAACTAAGCTCAGTACATAAATACAGCACCAAAACAAAGCTCAGTAAATATATACAGCACCAGAATAAAGCTCAGTACATATATATACAGCACCAGAACAAAGCACAGTACACATATACAACACCAGAACCAAGTTCAGTACATAAATACGACACCAGAACAAAGCTCAGTACATACAAAGAGCAAGAGAACCAAACTCAGTACATAAATAAGGTATTAGAACCAAGCTCAGTACATATATACAGAACCAGAACAAAGCTCAGTACATATATATACAGCAATGGAACCAAGTTCAGTACATATATACAGTAGCAGAACCAATCTCAGTACATAAATACAGAAGCAGAACCAAGCTAAGTACATATATACAGCACCAGAATAAAAGCTCAGAACATATATACAGTACCAGCACAAAGCTCAGTACATAAGTACAGCACCAGAACAAAACTCACTACATATATACAGCACCAAATCCAAGCTTAGTACTTATATACGGTACCAGAACAAAGCACAGTACATAAATACAGCACCAGAACAAAACTCAGTACATATATACAGAACCAAAACCAAGCTCAGAAGATATGTACAGTCCTAGAACTAAGCTCAGTACAAACATACAGCACTAGAACCATGCTCATTACATATATACGGCACAAGAACTAAGCATAGTACATATATACAGCAGCAGAATAAAGCTCAAAACACAAATACAGCAACATAACCAAGCTCAGTACATATGTATAGCACTGGAACCAAGCTCAGTACATATATACAGCACCAGGACAAAGCTCAGCATGTATATATAGCGCCAGAACCATGTTCAGTACATAAATACGGCACCCTAGAACTAAGCATAGTACATATATACAGAACAAGAACTAAGCAGAGTACAAGCTCGGTACATACATACAGGACCAGAACAAGCCTTAGTACATATATACAGAACAAGAACTAAGCAAAGTACATATATATATATATATATATATATATATATATATATAAAAGCTAAGTGCATAATTACTGCACCAGAACTAAGCATAGAACATAAATACAGTAGCAAAACCTAGTCCAGTACAAATATAGAGCACTAGATCCAAGCTTAGTACATATATACAACAGCAGATCCTAGTGCAGTACATAAAAACAGCACCAAAACAAAGCTCAGTACATCAATAGAGCAGGAAAACCAAGCTCAGTACATACATACAGCAGCAGGACAAAGCTCAGTACATATATACAGCACCAGAACCAAACTCAGTACGTACATACAGCACCAGAACTAAGCATAGTACATATATAAAGCAGCAGAACCAAACTTAGTACATAAATACAGGTCCAGAACAGGCCTTAGTACATATATACAGAACCAGAACTAAGCAAAGTACATATATATAGCACCAGAACAAAAGTCAGTAGATATATATATAAACATATGTCTCAACAGGAAAATGGTTATAAGGGCTAGGTCACCAGCATGTGCGGATTTAAACCTCCCTTTGTCAGAATAGAAACTCCAAAATAATTATGGAAAACACTAGGAACAGAAGGAGTCATGCACTATTGTAATAAAGTTTGCCAATGGCATAGAAAAATAATTTTTATTGGACAATACAAAATACATAGAGTTAAAAAAGACTACAAATCTGAAGACCGTACACCTCCCAAGTGGTGAGGATGAACCTAAAGGAACCACTCCTTATATTGGCAGTTGCAGGAAGAAAAAGCTAATCTGACAGATAGTAAAAAACTAACTAGGACTAGGGCAGAAAATACAATAAAGTAGTACTAGGCATAGGAGTCAGGGTATGTAAATTTAAGTAAGTAACATCATACATACAGCCAGAGTCACAAAGCTAACGAAGGTAAACATTGTGAGTGGATTCCAATCAGAGCAAAAAGTGCTCACAGAGAATCCCCACAAAGCAGCCAAGTCTTCCCAGAGTATTATCGCCACAAGAAAGGAGCAAGTAAAATATGTAAAGCACAGCATAAAGTGTTACTAACCCATGTGGTTCCTGCAGTTCAGTATCTTCCCGAGTACGGAGAGACCCCGACGCGCGTTTCGCGTGGATGGCTTTTTCAAAAGGGGTATACTGATATATATGCAGCACTAGAACAAAGCACAGTACATAATTACAGCACCAGAACTAAGCATAGACCATAAATACAGTAGCGAAACCCAGCCCAATACAAATATGGAGCACTGGATCCAAGCTTAGTACATATATACAGCAGCAGAACCTAGCGCAGCACATAAATACAGCACCAAAACAAAGCTCAGTACATAAATACAGCACTAGAGCAATTCTCAGTACGCATATACAGCTTAAGATCCAAGCTTAGTACATATATGCAGTACCAGATCTAAGCTTAGTACATAAATACAGCACCAGAACCAAGATCAGTACATATATACAACACCAGAACAAAGTCCAGTACATAAATACAGCTTAAGAGTCAAGCTTAGTACATAACCACAGAACCAGAACCAAGCTCAGTACATGAATACAGCACCAGAACAAAGCGCAGTACATATATACAACTCCAGAACCAAGCTCAGTACATATATACACAGCACTAGAACCAAGCTCAGTACATCAATACAGCACTAGAACCAAGCTCAGCACATCAATATAGCACCAGAACCATGCTCACTACATATATACAGCATCATAACCAAGCTCAGTACATATATACAGCACCAGAACCAAGATCAGTACATATATACAGCTTAAAGGAACAGTGTCATCACAAATAATTTTTTTATATGTTAAAGATGTTAGTGCTTTAATAAAAACGTTTATTTTCATTTGTGTGTTTGTGTTTTACTGTTTCTTATTTTTACACTTTTTCTTCCCTATGGGGGCTGCCATTTTTTGTTCCATTTCTGTGTGTGTCGATTAACGACACACACAGACATGGAATACGGCAGCCACAGTCCCATAGGGACTGCGAACGGCTCCCGTCCCATTGACTGCCGTGTACGGCGTCTGAGTGGGAACTGCGCATGCGCCGCTCCCACACAGTCCTATTCGAAATTGGCGCCGTCCGGCGCCATTTTCCTGTGGACCGGAAGTCGCGGCCGGACAGTAATATTACTACTTCCGGTCGCGGCTTCCGGACTTGTGCACATGGAACAGCGGCAGCAAAGGGAGCGGACGGGCCGGAGGGAGCCGCGGCGGTAGGAGCAGGTAAGAGATTTCAATGTATGTTAGTGTTTGTGTGTGTTTACTACTGTATGTAAACCTACTACACTGTGGGTTACCTCAAAAAATGGCGACACACAGTGTAGGAGGTTAAACCTTTCAAACCCCTCGTTTATCCCGGCACTAGCCAGGATAAAGGAGGGGGGGATGCTGAGAGCTCACTAGAGCGAGGGCTTTTAACCCAATGTTGCAATGCTGCAATTTTGGGAACTAGCTCCATCTAGTGACCAAAAATGGGTAGTATTATAAATTAGAAAAAATTTATAATATTTCCTGACTCGCGAAAAAAATAAAAAAAATTTGAACAATGTTTAATCACCCACACACTAAATGTTTAATTTTTAAAAAAAAAACATGTTTTTCTGGCAACACATTCCCTCCACGGAATATATAATTTTGACTATGTGATTTTCTGTTTTTTTTTAAAATATAATCTATCTCTCACTGGTAAAATTAACCTAGCCTAAAAATTCTAGACTGTTTATGTCTTTGACAGTGGGCAAACTTACAAAATCAGCAAGGGATCAAATACTTATTTCCTTCACTGTATACAACTCCAGAACCCAGCTCAGTACATAAATACAGCACCAGTACCAAGCACAGTACAAATATATACAGCACACGACCAAGTTCAGTACATAGATAAAGCAGCAGAACCAAGCTCAGTACATAAATACAGCACCAGAACAAAGCTCAGTATATATATGTACAGATCCAGAACAAAATTCAGTACATATATATATAGCACCAGACCAAAGTTTAGTACATATATATACAGCACCAGAACAAAGCGTAGTACATATATACAATTCCAGAACGAAGCTCAGTACATAAATATAGCACCAGAACAAAGCATCGTACATATATACACAGCACTAGAACCAAGCTCAGTACATAAATACAGCACCAGAACAAAGCTCAGTACATACATAGAGCAAGGGAACCAAGCTCAGTACATAAATACAGTATTAGAACCAAGCTCAGTACATACAGCATCAGAACCCAGCTCAGTACATATATACAGCACCAGAACAAAGCACAGTACAAATATATACAGCACACAACCAAGTTCAGTGCATATATAAAGCAGCAGAACCAAGCTCAGTACATAAATACAGCACCAGAACAAAGCTTAGTACATGCATACGGCACCAGAATAAACCTCAGTACATATATACAGCACTAGAACGAAGCAAAGTACATATATATACAGCACCAGAACAAAATTCAGTACATATATATAGCACCAGACCAAAGTTCAGTA
Organism: Rhinoderma darwinii; assembly: GCF_050947455.1. NCBI lineage: Eukaryota > Metazoa > Chordata > Amphibia > Anura > Rhinodermatidae > Rhinoderma > Rhinoderma darwinii. Next base: position 396,077,471 of record NC_134690.1, read on the forward strand.
AATAAATACAGCACCAGAACTAAGCTTTTGAACAAAGTGACTATAGTGTGATGATCTAGTCTGATAAACATGGATCCACCCACTATCTCAGAGACAACTGAGAGTTAGAAATAAAGCCTGCAGAGGGGAAAACGTCTGAAAAATGCGCAATATAAGTCATATAATGTCCAGAAATAGTGATATTCCTCATGTACACACACATATTCTGAAAAGTCACCTGAAAAGTTAGATACACTTTAAGATTGACAAAAAGCAAACAATAAAGAGCAGCTATGTAGAAAATTGTAACTGACAGAATTGTTAAATGTTACAGGAAATACAGAAGAATCCCGTGTTTATTGTAGAAGGAGCCGATCGTGATGATATCTGTCAGGGGTCTATAAGTGAGTGGAGCTGAAATCAATGAAATATGGAAACGTATAGATGTATTTAATAAATATAGATAGGAACACTATACACACAGGTAATGCTCTATATGCAGCTCCCCTGCCACTCCCTGGTTTTTGGGGGAGGGGCTGTACTTCCATGTCTTTCTGTCTATTAAAAAAGTTTTCCAGTGACACTTAATTTTGGGGGCGAGCAGCGCATGAGCACTGAGGAATTTTATTAACACGAACAAAATGGGGCGGGCATTGAGGCGTAAGCAAAGAATTGAACGGGGCGGGCATTGAGGAGGCTGTGGACCAACAGGAAGCATCAAACCCAGGTGTACGTCAGAAGTCCCGGGTTTGAGGCTTCCTATTGGTCCACAGCCTCCTCAATGCCTGCCCCGTTCATTCTCTGCTTATGTTTCAATACCGCCATAATTTTCTTCAATTTCATGGAATTCCTCAGTGCTCGTGCGATACCCGCCCCGAAAAAAATATTGGAGTGAGAAGCGCACAAACCTTGAGAAATAGCATGAACTTGAAGAAAATTATGCCGGCAATGAAGCATAAGCAAAGAATGAACGGGGCGGGCATTGAGGAGGCAGTGGGCTAATAGGTAGCCTCAAACCAGGGTTTACGTCAGAAGTCACGTGTTTGAGGCTTCCTATTGGTCCACAGCCTCAATGCCCACTCCGTTCATTCTCTGCTTTTGCTTCAATGTCAGCACAATTTTCTTCAAGTTCATGGTATTCCTCAGTGCTCGTGCGCTGCCTGCCCCGAAAAAAATATTGGGCGAGCAGTGCACGAACATTTAAAAATAGCATGAACTTGAAGAAAGTTATGCCGACATTGAATCATAAGCATAGAATGAACGGCGCGGACATTGAGGCTGTGGACCAATAGGAAGCCTCAAACCCTGGTGTACATCAGAAGTCCCAGGTTTGAGACATCTTATTGGTCCACAGCCTCCTCAATGCCCGCGCCGTTCATTCTCTGCTTATGCTTCAATGACAGACCTGTGTCGATACTCAGTGGGGTATCCACACAGGTCTGTCTGCATAATAACGCTCGTGTGTCGAAGAAAAAATCCAGTATGATGAAAAGCAGAACTTCCGGCTGACCAGAGGTAGGGTGAATAGGAACAAATGCATTCCAATTTTTGACAGAATGTATATTAGGAAGTGTAATTAATTTGGACATAGAGTATTAGAACCAAAATTTTGTATCCCTGGAAATCCCCTTTAAAGAGGCTCTGTCACCAGATTCTCAAATCCCTATCTCCTATTGCATGTGATCGGTGCTGCAATGTACATAACAGTAACGTTTTTTTTTTTTTTTTAAAACGTTCATTTTTGGCCAAGTTATGAGCTATTTTATATATATGCAAATGAGCTCTGAAATGGACAATTGGGCGTTTTTCTTTCGTTATGTCCAACTGGGCGTGTATTGTGTTTTTAACTGGGCGTGTTTACGTGTATGACGCTGACCAATCAATGACCAGTCAGCGTCATACACTCATCTCCATTGATTTACACAGCAGCGATGTGCAGCCACATACACAGAGATTAACGTTAATCAAGTGTCCTGATAATGAATACACATGAAATCCAGCCTGGACGTCATGTGTATTCAGAATCCTGACACTTCTGAATCTTTTCTGTGAGATTCCCGCAAGGGAAACGAAATCTCGTTTACCTCCGTAATCTCGCGAGATTACGAGTGGCTTGCGGGAATCTCACAGAAAAGATTCAGAAGTGTCAGGATTCTGAATACACATGACGTCCAGGCTGTAATTCTGACATATTTTGGTTTATGTTTTTTATGGCATTCACTGTGTGAGATAAATTTCATATTGCAATCATTTTTTATTTACAGATGTAGCAATAGCAATTATGTTTATTTATATTGGTTTACATTAATTTACGAAAACAAATGAGAAAAGGCTGTTTTTTTACTTTTATTTTGTCTAATGTTGAAAACTTTATTAAACTTATTTAAAAAATGTTTTTAGTCCAGTCAGGGACTTGATGAAGTGACCATTTGATCGTTGGTACAATATACTGCAATACTTCTGTATTGCAGTGAATTGTACTTTTAACTGTCTACTAATTAGTCCTGCCACTGCCAGGGTTTAATATGAAGAGTAACATGTCAGACTTGGGGGCTTTCATTAGGCTCCCCATATTCGCCATGCAGGTGGGACAATGAGATGATAGTGGTGCCTCTGACTAACAGTTTAGATGCCACAGTTGTTTTTGCCCACGGTATCTAAGCGGTTAACTGCCAGGATCGGAGTAATCACCAATCTCGGCTGTTAAATCGAGGTGTCAGCTATAATAAACAGCTGATACCCTCTCCATACTACTACACATCCGCCAGAATGTACATGTACGTCATTGTTGGTAAACAGGTTAAAAAAAAAAGAACACATTATTTCTCTAAGGCCTTATTCAGACGAACGTAGAAAACCTCTGTGTGACAGCCCTTAAAATAAAGGCTGTCACACGGACGCATGTATTTCAATGGGGCCGTTCACACGGCCGTCTTTTCAACGGACCATGTGAAGAGTCCGTTGAAAAATAGAACATATCCTATTTTCTTCCGTTTTCACGGATTCCTCCATAGACTTAAAGGGAATGTGTTGCCAGCAAAACATGTTTTTTTTTTTTAGTTAAACAATTAGTGTGTAGGTGATTAAACATTGTTCTAATTTTTTTTATTTTTATCACGAGTCAGGAAATATTATAAATTGGATTCAATTTATAATATTTCCCAGCACTGGTCACTAGATGGAGCAATTCCCAAAATTGCAGCATTGTATGTGGTAAAGCAACCACATTGCTTTATGCTGCAAATTTGGGAAAAATCCCTCGCTCTAGTGAGCTCTCAGAATCCCCCCCTCCTTTATCCTGGCTAGTGCCGGGAGAAACGAGGGGTTTGAACGGTCTAACCTCCTACACTGTGTGTCGCCATTTTTTGAGCTAACACACAGTGTAGAAGGTTTACATACACTAGTAAACACACACTGAAACACGAACATACATAGAAATCACTTACCTGCTCCAGTCGCCGCCGCTCCCTCCGGTCCGTCCGCTCCGTCTGCTGCCGCTGCTCCATGTGCACAAGTCCGGAAGCCGCGACCGGGAGAAGTAATCTTACTGTCCGGCCGCGACTTCCGGTCCACAGGAAAATGGCGCCGGACGGCGCGCATTTCAAATTGGACTATGTGGTAGCGGCGCATGCGCCGTTCCCACACACACGGCATACACCATAGTGGATGGAACGGGCCCCGTTCGCATTCCCTATGGGACTGGAGCTGCCGTATTCCATGTCTGTATGTGTCGTTAATCGACACATACAGAAATGGAAAAAAAAATGGCAGCCCCCATAGGGAAGAAAAAGTGTAAAAATAGAAAAAAGTAACACACAAACACACAAATAAATATAAACGTTTTTAATAAAACCCTAACATAAAACTGATATAAAAAAAAAAATTTTGGTGACACTGTTCCTTTAAGTCTATGGGGATCCGTCAAAACCGGACCCGCACGGAGGCAACTCGGACGTAAAAAACTGCCATTTTTCGCGTCCGAGTTTCCCCACGTTCGTCTGCATAAGGCCTTATACAGACAGAAATCTACTTGATAAACCTAAAATGACATATAGGAGATATTCCTTTTAACCATTGCTGTTCTTGTACACAGATGATTGTTGGCTCATGTCCTCCATCGCTTGTCTCACAATGAATAAAGATTCCCTGAGCCATGTAATTCCAGCAGACCAATCCTTTGACAAGAACTATTCAGGGATCTTTCATTTCAAGGTAACTTAATTTATGTTTTTAATACTTGTATGGAAACAAACTAAGCAATATACAAACCCCTTCACCACTCGTAAATATAAACTAGTGCACACAAAAAGTAGAACAGTTGCCAAAATGCGACCAATGAGATAAACTCTAGTCTCAGGATAGGCCACATCAATGTTTGATTGATGGGGGATCAACCTCTGGTTCCCCCACTGATCAGCACAATGAAGGTGATGCAGATGGCAGTGCCTGGTACTTAAACTCAAACTCATTCACTTGAGTGCCATGGCCCATTCATTGTGCTGATCGCCTGGGGTCTTGAAGATTGGAGACCCACCGAACATTGATAGGCCATCCCAGCACTAGAAACTGAACCCTAGGATTTGATTGATTACTGATGGGCAACCACTCCACTATTTGTCTTTACTACAGTAGTTTGTGTTTTAAATGTATATTCAGTCATTTGTGTTTACAGGGATTTATGTAGTATTTGTAGTCTGGATATAACACAGTGTAACTAAATCTCAAAATTATAATCTCAAGCAGCAAATAAAAACATAATTTAAGTAAAAAATAAGTAGCCATACAGAAGCCCCAGGCAAGCCTGTGGTACTAAACGTATTAAACTTAGTAGGGTAAGTTTACAAGTGCCGTTTTTATGCATTTTCGTGTTTCTTGCTGATTTTTTTATAGATTTTTTTCTTTAAAAAAAAATGTTGAGAAACTATTACAAAAAATGTTAACAAGAAAAGCCAAAATATGTTAAAGACAAATCATAGCAAAATGCATAAAAAGTGTCAGATGTGAACTTAACCATATAGACCGGCAAAGGCCATGCAATGCAATTTTCAGGGACTTCATTCAACTAAAAATTTCACACCTTATATTCAAAATAGCTGTAATCACCATGTAACGTAAATGTTATGTCATTAAAAAGTTATGTTTTTTTGCAGTTCTGGCAATATGGACAATGGGTGGATGTAGTTGTAGATGACAGGCTGCCCACCAAGGATAATAAGCTCATTTTTGTAAAGTCCAAAACTGTTAATGAGTTCTGGAGCACCCTTCTGGAGAAAGCCTATGCTAAGTAAGTGCAGTTAAAAGAAATAAATGATGTGGTATGAAAAAAATTTTTTTTACTTCAATTCAATTTGCTAATAAAAAGTGCAGTGGATGTTTCAGCTTAGAGACTCTGTCACCACATTATAAGTGCCCTATTTACTACACAAGGAGATGGGCGCTATAATGTAGGTGACAGCCGTGCTTTTTATTTAGAAAAATGATCTATTTTTACCACGTTATGAGCGATTTTAGTTTTATGCTAATTAGCTTCTCAATGCCCAAGTGGGCGTGTTTTTACTTTAGACCAAGTGGGCGTTGTACAGAGGAGTGTATGACGCTGACCAATCAGTGACCAATCAGCGTCATGCACTCCTCTCCATTCAGACAGCGCATAGTGACTCTGCGTTGTTCGCTATGTGCTGTCTTATACTGACACATTAACGTTACTATCTAACAGTGACTAAACATTTCTTCCAGCCAGGACGCGATGTCTATTCACAATCCCGGCACTTCGTTAACGTTTCTGTGGTACTTACAGTAGAGCAAGCGTAATATCGCGAGATCACGCTGTAAATGACAGGTTACAGCGAGATTACGATTTGCTCTGCTGTAAGTACCAAACAAACGTTAACAAAGTGCCGTAATTGTGAATAGACATCGCGTCCTGGCTGGAAGGAATGTTTAGTCACTGTCTAAACACTTCAGTAACGTTAATGTGTCAGTATAAGACAGCACATAGCGAACAACGCAGTATCACTATGCGCTGTCTGAATGGAGAGAAGTGCATGACGCTGATTGGTCACTGATTGGTCAGTGTCATACACTCCTCTGTACAACGCCCACTTGGTCTAAAGCAAAAACACGCCCACTTTGGCATTAAGAAACGAATTGGCATAAAGCTAAAATCGCTCCTAACGTGGTAAAAATAGATATTTTTTTCTAAATAAAAAGCACTGCTGTCACCTACATTACAGCGCCCATCTCCTTGTGTAGTAGATAGGGCACTTATAATGTGGTGATAGAGCCTCTGTAATTATCAAATATTACAGAAAGACCTAAAAAAGACATGGCATATAAAATAAATGGAATAAAACTGGTAATAAGGGAACATGTAGGACCTAGGTATTCTGGTTCCGAATAAGTAGCAGTGCTCAATGTCAGGCAGCAGCTGCAAAAGCAAATACGATTTTAGGGCGTATAAAAAGAGTGATAAAAACCTGTGATTCAAATATAATATTACCCCTCTATAACTCCCTTGTAAGGCCACATCTTGAATATGGAGTTCAGTTTTAGGCTCCTAAATGTAAAAAGGAATTAGAAGAGCTGGAGGCGGATTAAAGGCTGGCGATTAGGTTATTAAAAGGGATGGGAGTTTTCTCTTACAATGAAACGCTCGAACAATTGGGCTTGTACAGCTTGGAACAAAAGAAGCCTTAGAGGTGATCTTATTAACATTTATAAGTATATGTGTGGTCAATACAAAGAACCGGAACATGATCTGTTCTTTCCATGGGCTTTATAGAGGACCAGGTGACATTCATTGCGTGTGGAAGAAAGAAGTTTCAGACGTGAATATAGGAAAGGATTCTTTGTCAAAAACGGCTGAAAATTACGGAACTGTTTTTTCAGGCGTTTTTTGGTGCCGTTCTTCTATTGACACAATAAAAAACAGCTCCAAAAACAGCTCAAGAAGTGACATGCTACTTGTTTTTAGGGGGACAGATTTACATGCCATTTTTTAAAACGCCGGTGTAAAAAAATGCCCCGTCTGAGCGAAATGCTGTTTTTCCCATTGAATTCAATGGGCAGATGTTTGTAGGCGTTCAGCTACCGTTTTTTTCTGACGTATTTCGGGGCCTTTACACACCGAAATACACTCGAAAACACAGCGTGTGAACATACCCTTAGAGTAGTCAAATTATGGAATGCCCTACCCCAATATGTAGCAATGGAAGATACTATGTCAGCAATTATAAAAGGGCTAGATGATTATTTACTGAGGGTTAGAACTAATCTAACAATGAAAAGTGTAGAATTGAGTGAGAAAAGTTGAACTTGATGGACCTTTGTCTTTTTTCAACCTATGTAACTATAATTGAGTCATGTTACTCCTTAAAGAAGCACTCCGGGTTTTTTGTTTCCACCCCGCCCCCTTACCCACATTTGCAAATGTAATGTAGTGTAACGTAGTGATGTGTATTGACTTACCGTGCTTTATTTTGCTGGCCGCTGCTCCATTCCGGGCCACCGTGGGGTCATGTGATCTTTATTCTGTCTTTCTCTATCCTACAACATTTGCTGTAGGGACCGGAAGTCAGGCTCTCAATACAAGTCTATGAGAACCTCGATGTGAGTCTCATAGACTTACATTGGGAGACTAACATCCAGTTTCTAGAGTAGACGCTGTAGGATTTAAGTTATCAGAGTACAGATCACGTGACCCCCACGGCGGCAACGATGGAAAAAAAATAGCCCTGTCCTAAAAGCCCAAAGTAGGCTGGTACTTAAGGGGTTAACAACGATTTTTAACTAGTTAAATATATATAGAGGTTATACCATATTTTTGTCAGACTTCTGTTAGGCTATATCTAAAGGGTTACACATTTTTATTTCCTTGCTGCAGTATCATTTAGTAAAATAGGTGATAACCCATAAAATTTTCTGTTGTCACTTTGAAAATCACAGGAAAAATAAACAGTTGTAAGGCCTGGTTCACACAGCACAATTTATTGCATTTTTTAATGTGGTTTTTGTTTTTTTGTGTAAAGACAAAGCCAGGTGTAGATCGCCTAAAATCTTTCATTTTAACCCAACAGTAACTGAAGTTTATCTTCCACAGGATCAATGGTTCTTATAGCGCCCTTAACTACGGTTATTCTCAGGAATCACTCGAGGATTTTACTGGTGGGGTTTGTGAGTTATATGTAACAAATCCTGCTCCGGTAGGCTTGTTCCAGAGAGTCCGAGGAGCACTGATAGAGAGCAGCTTGGTGACCTGCACCTCAGTAAGTTATTGAAAGCTTTCCTTTGCATCAATGTTCTTCTGATATAAGAAGGATTAAGACATGGGTGATTCATTTTGGGGTCTAATTAATTTAGGGGTTTGACCTGGCGTCTAAATAAATTTTAGAGTTTTGTCCGGGGTCTGATTAATTTAGGGGTCTGGTCTGGGGTGTAAATAAATTTTGGAGTATTATCTGGGGTCTAAATTAATTTAGGGGTCTGATCTGGGGTCTGATTTAGGGGTCTGGTCTGGGGTCTGATTTAGGGGTCTGGTCTGGGTTCTGGAATAATTAGGGGTTTGGTCTGGGTTCTGAAATAATTCAGGGGCCTGAGGTTTAATTTAATTTAGGGGTCTCATCTAGGGTCTGAATTAAACTTGTATTCTGATAAATTTATTGGTCTAAATACATTTAGGGGTCTGATCTGGGTTATGATTTAGGGGTTTGGTCTTGGGTCTGAAATAATTTAGGGCTCTGATTAATTCAGAGGTCTGATCTGGGGTCTAATTTACCGGTCTGGTCTGGGGTTTGAATTAACTTAGGGGTCTGGACTGTGAAGTGGATTAATTTTGGGTATGATCTGGGGTTTACATAATTCAGGGCTCTATGGTTTGAAAATAATTAAGGGATCTGCTATGAGTTATTTTAGGGGTCTGATCTCTCTGGAGCTGGTGGCTGGTGAATGCTTCCGGGGGGGGGGGGGGGGGGCACATTATATCTTTGGTATGGGGCCCAGTACCTCCTAGTTACACCCGTGATGGTCCCTTTAAATATGGATGATATCGATTTTTTGGGTGTCTATATCATGCATTAGTCAACCACCTTTTTGTTGTGTTAACAGATTGTGATGATGCGTTTTAAAGATATTTTTACCAATTTTTCTCTGCAGGTTTCAAAAAACAGTTCAAAAGATGATATTTTCGGTGAAAGTATTATTAAAAATCATATCTACTCTATAACCGGAGCAGAGGAGGTAAGAAAACACAAACATATAAGGCCCTATTACACGGGCCCATGATCAGGCAAACAAGTCATTGCCCTTTGTGAACAGCCGATTTACTTGTTTATGCAGCATTAAAAATTAACGTTGTCGGCAGCACATCCTGCTGTGTAAACAGGGAGATCTGCTGCCGACATGATGAAAATTTATAGTAACAATCGCTCGTCCCCCATACATAAGCAATCATTGTTTCTTGTGAAAGGAACAAACGAGCGCCAATCAACGAGCTGTCTCGTTGTCGGCACTCGTTTTCGCGGCCCATAATAGAACCTATACAGTACATCTTGACTAGCCCTTTAGATAATCTGAGCACTTTATGTTTACTCTTACATGGTTCTTTGTACTTTGAAGGTCAATTGCGGTGAAAATGTGGTACAGATTATCAGAGTGAGGAATCCCTGGGGACATAAAGAATGGAGCGGACCCTGGAGTGATAAGTATGGTCTAGATTTTGATTTTATTATAATCCTTAATAGATATTCTTGTTAGAGTGCATTTATACGCTTCAGTAATCTAATTGCTGTTTTGACCATCGAAAGTGGCCACCTACAAGTATTTACACATTAAAAAGTTTGTAGTCGATGATTAAAATTAGTCAAATTGTTTCCATTATCGAAGCGTAAAAGGGCACCTTTAGATATAAATATAGAACTTGTAATAGAATCATAAAAAAGATCAGTGTCTTTCACTCACTATTGGTATCCTGTAGTGTTTAAAGCAGTGCTCACACGTGTGGCCAACTCTCCGCATTGAATATTTGACTGGGCACTGCTCACACCCCCTCCAATAAGGCAAATTGATAAGTCATAAATGTTTATTGTGTGTAAGAACCCTTTGAGATCTGCATTGAAATCAGGCTGTTCAGCATTATTCTGGCACCTTGTATAGAATGGTAAAGAGCTCAGGAGCTCAGTCAATAGGGTGGATTACTGGTTCGAGGATACATATAAGGGGTATTCCCATTATCAATCTTTATGGCATATGAATTAAACATGCATAAACGTGTGATCAGATTCTGGCCAGGGCCGACATCAGCACCCAGCAAGTTTAGGCTGATGCCTGGCCACTATCAATGGGGGAGGGGCTGCAATAATTTTCTCTCTCAAACTAGTGAACTTGCATATGGAAAACAGAAATACTACCATAGACATAATGTCCTGGAATATGGTTTATATTTATATATGCCATTATGTTATAGTTTATAAAAAGATAAAAAGTATAAGATGGAATTTTTAATTTTTAAAAAAAAATAATGGCACAAAAACATAAATACAATAAACAAATTGATAGTAAATAACATAGTCATATTTGGTATCCTCAGTCCCAAGAAAACTCAAAGTTATTACTTTATTTTTAGTGAACAATAAATAATGTAAAAAAAAAAAAATGACAGAATTATTTTTTTTTCTACATTTCCACCATATCTTCTGTGTATACCAAAATAGTGCCTGAAAAAACCTTACAGCTCGTAACGAAAAAATCGAAACCTCATACAGCTGTATCAATGTAAAAAGTTAACGCTGTTGGAATTTGGAAATTCAAAAACAAAAATTTCTTCCGGGCAGTGAAAGGGTTAAATTACAATCTTTTGACCACTTCTAAGGGTACGGCCACACGGAGCAGACCTGACATAGTCGCAACCCGGCCAACAACCGCTCTGGCACCATGTAGGAGCGGCTGACAAATACCTCGTTAAGAGGTATTCCGGTGACATGCGCATGCGCACTGCTGCTCCATTCATTCTCTATGGGAGCGCCGGAGATAGCTGAGTGCAGTGTTTGGCTTTTTCCGGCGCTGCCATAGAGAATGAATAGGAGGTAAGTTGTTGTAATTTGCAAAATCGTGCGCCCATAAAGGGTGTATTAATTCATGGCCACACGATTTCGCAGATAAAGGGCCGCGTTGTGACCGTGTCAGGGCCGCTCCGTGTGGCCTTACCCTTACACTACCAGTATTGTTGGCAGCATTATTGGTGTACAATATACTGGGCGATGTATAAAAATGTGTCATAGGGGGTTCCGCAGTGGCACTACCACTTAAGTGTCCACATGAATCTGGAGCCGACTCTGGGTCTGAAATTCAGCCCGGCATTTGAAACCACACAGTCTCGCTTGTTACATTTTCCACCCAAAAGCATTGGTCGGGGTGAATTAAGGGTATGGTTTTGTTGATATGGCTTCACATGGAGGATGATTTACCACTTATATCTGATTTATCATTGTTGTCAAGACGAGTGTCCTCTCAGTCACGTGATGTTAGAAATTAGTTCTATTCAGCCATGACCTCCTACCTCTGGGACCCACACCAATCTCCTGCATCTATCAGACTTTTATGGCATATAATATGGGAATACCCCCTTAATCTCGATCCCTACTCTCAGACTACTGCTTCCCCACAGTGGAAACACCCATGGTGGAAGTGGTAGTCTGAGACTTTCCCTACGCTGTGCTGATGTCTGTAATTTGACGTCAGTACAGTGTGAGTGAATGGAGGCGCAGTGGGTGATGTCCTTGGTGTGTCCATCTACTAAATTTTTGCAAATAAACCTAGAAAATAATTATGACAGACTGGAACCCTGAGGCTCTACAAGTACCACTATACCCTACAAACACATTATATACTGGCACATGGAGGCAATACAAGTCCCAGCATAACCTAGAGCTAAATAGCTACACAGTGGAGCATTGAGGCACTACAAGTCCCAGCATAACCAACTAATAAATACACAGTGGAGTAGAACAGCAGGGCTCACCAACAGTATCCTAGGGCTGATGTGTGTTCACTTGGGCAGGCTGTGCAGGAGAACAGACCTCAGGATTCCTCAGCTGCTTGTCGGTGCTAGGGTTAATCTTATGCCACTCACAATACTATACACATGCTGCACATGTGCCACCCACATGCCTTTCACACTCTGCACTCATGTCAACCATATGCTGGACACCCACCAGACATGCAGCTCTGATAAGATGCACCAATTCTGCAAATGTATTACTCACGCACTGAATACATGTGTCATCCACATCCTGGACCCATGCCGCACATGTGCCACTTACACATAAGATACATAAAGCACAATCACCAATCACCAAGCCACACACAAATGGGACACATGTCACATCTACACCGCTTACACAACGTAGGACACATCACACAGATGCACCACTCACACAACATACGTAGGAGACATCATGCACCACTCACGCAACATAAGACACAACACACATGCATCGCTCATACAACGTAAGACAGATCACACACATTTACCACTCACACATAGGACGCACAAGCGCCATTCATGCATAACCCACACATTAGACACAAGCCACATACATGTAGGACATGTGCCACTCACACACAGCACACATGACGCATAAGCACCATTTACACACCACACACACAAAGTATACATACCACATACTAACTTCTTGCACTACACTTCAATCAATCACACATAAGAGTTCTCTTTCTTCCAATTGCTGAACCGTTAGAATCCCTACAAGTTGCAACAAATGCCCGCCCTCAAGTCTGGTAAGCTCCACCCACCTTATAATTAAGCCATGCCTACTCAGGACATCACCGCTTTCTAAAAAAATCCTGCCAAGACTCAAGTCCCTTGCCCACAGCTTCAGCTCCCTAGTTTTACTGTGGCAGCATCCAGAGACAGGTCAAAGGGGAAGGGGAGCAGCTACAGGAGCCTGCCTAGGATTAAGAGGAAAGTGGCCCACTGCAAACACTGGCCCATCTGGCATTTGCCAGATGGGCAGTCAAGCCATGGTCAGATCCCTGTATTTAGCAGAATGCTGGCCACTTATAGGTGAGGTTGACCTCCGCCATTTCCCCAGGTTGGTAATGGGCAGGTCTGATCAATGTACAGGGCTGCTGAGGAGTCTGTTTTAGGCATGGCATTTACCACACTGAAGCGCCCATGCACATTATATTAATGCGGGCGGATCCCACTAATTTTATGGTGCACTCGGACTGTCTGCCGATGGAAAACGTCAGGAAAAGGACAATCAGACAAGTTGTGACAAGTATAATATTTCTAGTCTCCTACCTACTTGACATACCAGAAGGGTCTATTCACACTTGCAATTTTTGAAACATCGAGGCCAAACGCTGCAGTTTTGTGATATGACCGCACCGTATGAATATACCTATCTATATTAATATTTTATTAATGAATACATGACATTACATTGTTGCTTTTTAGGTGTGTCAGGAGTTGCCCATTAGTTGTACCTTCACCTTTGCAAATTAATGTAAAAAAGTGAATTTCTTGATTTTAAGAATTTCTCTTGTCATCTCAGATCTGAAGAGTGGAACAAGGTGGATCCCGAAGTAAAAGCAAAGCTCAACATTCAGGAGGATGATGGAGAGGTTTGGTGAGTTGTCATCTTCTTCAGTCTAAGTGGTTACTAAAAACGTTGATGGACCCCCCCCCCCCCCCGTACTAGACCAAAAGAAGGAGATATTGACACTGTTGACACGTGAATATTTATATTTTGACTTCTCATGTACTGCCAATCATATCATTTTAACTTTTAGTGGAAATTATAAAGGCTACTTAGAATGTTCACAATTAATTAGAATAGAGGCCTAATTTTAACACACCTCCCCCCCCAAAGTCTAAATTGGCATAATCTGTTTTAACACTGGATTATTTAAATAATCTAGGCAAGGCAACACAAATTAAGACATCATTTCCCCACTGACACATGATATTATTTATCCTTCTTACAACTGGTTCGACTGCCATTCAAGTCATAAGTGACGACAATTCTATTAATTTCATAGGTAAACATTCAGTAACTAAATAATACCACCATACTGTGAATATGAAATACCACAATGCAGTGACTGAAAAATATCATTATTCTGACTGAATATTATTATCATACAGCAAGTGAGTAATACCACCAGTACCAGAATAATACCACCATAGAGTGACAAAAAATTACCGCCATACAGTGACTGAATAATAGTGCCATACAGTAAATGAATAATACCTCCATACAGTGACTGAATAATAGCGCCATACAGTGGCTGAATAATACCTCCATACAGTGACTGAATAATAGCGCCATACAGTGACTGAATAATACCTCCATACAGTGACTGAATAATAGCGCCATACCGTGGCTGAATAATACCACCATACAGTGACTGAATAATACCACCATACAGTGACTGAATAATACCTCCATACAGTGACTGAATAATACCACTATACAGTGACTGAATAATAGCGCCATACAGTGGCTGAATAATACCACCATACAGTGACTGAATAATATCACCATACAGTGATTGAATAATACCACTATACAGTGACTGAATAATACCTTCATACAGTGACTGAATAATAGCGCCATACAGTGACTGAATAATATCACCATACAGTGACTGAATAATAGCGCCATACAGTGACTGAATAATATCACCATACAGTGACTGAATAATACCACCATAGACTGACTGCATAATACCACCATATAGTGACTGAATAATACCACCATACAGTGACCGAATAATACCACCATACAGTGATTGAATAATACCACCATACAGTGACTGAATAATACCACCATACAGTGACTGAATAATACCTCCATACAGTGACTGAATAATACCTCCATACAGTGACTGAATAATACCACCATACAGGGACTGAATAATACCACCATACATTGACTGAATAATACCTCCATACAGTGACTGAATAATACCTTCATACAATGACTGAATAATACCTTCATACAGTGACTGAATAATAGCGCCATACAGTGACTGAATAATATCACCATACAGTGACTGAATAATAGCACCATACTGTGACTGAATAATATCACCATACAGTGACTGAATAATAGCACCATACAGTGACTGAATAATATCACCATACAGTGACTGAATAATACCACCATACAGGGACTGAATAATACCACCATACATTGACTGAATAATATCTCCATACAGTGACTGAATAATACCTTCATACAATGACTGAATAATACCTTCATACAGTGACTGAATAATAGCGCCATACAGTGACTGAATAATATCACCATACAGTGACTGAATAATAGCACCATACAGTGACTGAATAATATCACCATACAGTGACTGAATAATACCACCATACAGTGACTGAATAATACTTCCATACAGTGACTGAATAATACCACCATACAGGGACTGAAAAACAGCACCATAGAGTGACTGAATAATACATCCATACAGTGACTGAATAATACATCCATACAGTGACTGAATAATACCTCCATACAGTGACTGAATAATACATACAGTGACTGAATAATACCACTATATAGTAAATTAATATATTACCAAACAGTGACTGAATAATTTTCACATCAGGGACATGTTTGGCTTTACTCATTGCAGCACATCTCTTCTTCTCTGTGACAACACAAGCCCCCACTCTCTAGCAGTGAACACACCAAAATATACAAGGGTCTATTCAAATGACAACTGAAGTCCCCCATAACAGACACAGTGTTCCAAGAGCAATGATTATCATAAAAAGTGCCTGCCCGCTGCTCCTCTAAACAGTGTCTCACTGGGTACATCCACGAACAGTTTCTTTTCAACTTCACCCTTATACAGTGTCTTGCCAGGCACCTCTCCAAACAGTGACTGCCCTTTGCCCCCTTATACAGTGTCTCATTGACTGCCTCCATAAACAGTTCCCGTAAGCTACCCGTTTATACAGTGCCTCGCATGGCACCTCCATAAACAGAATCTGCCCACAGCCCCGTTATACAGTGTCTCACCAGGTGCCTCCATAAACACTTTCTGTCAGATACCCCCTTATACGGTTCTCTCGCCAGGCACCTCCATGAACAACATCTGCTCGTGGCCCCCTTATACAATGTCTCACCAGGTGCCTCCATAAACCGTTCCTGTCAGCTGCCCATTTATACAGTGTCTTACCAGGTGCCTATATAAACAGTTCCTGTCAGTTGCCCCCTTATACAGTGTCTCACCAGGCACCTCCATAAACATTGCACGCCAGCTGCTCCCTTAAAGAGTACCTAATGTTGCCACAATATCCTAACTTTTATCACATATGTTTTTATTGCTTAAAAAGTGCTTGGGAAATATGTCAAAATATATGTTTGGTTATTTGCAGGATGCCCTACACTGACTTTCTGACACAGTATCGACTCGTGGAGATATGCAACATCAGCCTGAGTGAGGTGTGCTGTGGTGACCACTATAATTGGTGCATGGCAGAATTCAATGGAAACTGGAAAAAGGGAGTCACTTCTGGAGGGAAAAATGATAAGGGTAAGAATGTGTTAGAACTATTGGAACATACGTGTCACCATCAAACATTATACAGATATCTCCATTCCCACAATCCTTACTCAGTAACCCCAAACTCTTTCTGTACCACACAACAAGAACCAAGATGCATAATGGCTAAAAATGAAGCAACTTTACAAATGGCCATGATTAAAAATATTGGACTGTTTTGTGCATACAGCTCCTATGCAGCAGGTTAGCAAAAGAGGAGGCATGTGAAAGGGAGTAACACATGAATGCAGGATCAGACTACACACTGGATTTGTTTGTAGTCTGTAACCATGAAGACACATAGGTCTGCGTAGGAGTTGTATACACAAAACGTCAGTTTTTTAAACCTAAACTTTGATGACTTTTCAGAATAATCTCTCATATGTGTTCACAAGCGGAAAAACACAATTTCTGGCCATTATATGACTTCTATACTGCATTTTTTTTTTAGCAGGCTCTATCTCTAATTCTCAGTTTTGCCTCAGCTAGTGGTTGGACCGTGACTGCTATCATCTATTATATACTGCATATATTCAGCACTGGGGTGAGATATAACACGTGTCACGGCTGTGGGGTATGTGGACCCACTGTGCCGCTCCACCGTAGCGGTGTAGCAGCTGGTCAAACTGAAAGTCTATAACAGACACTAGGGCAAGAGTACCTGGGTAGCTGGCTTGTGCCGAACTATCGAAAGCAGGCTTGTGCCGAACTATAGGATTCCGGCTTGTGCCGAAGTATCGGAAGCAGGCTTGTGCCAAACTATCGGAAGCAGGCTTGTGCCAAACTATCGGAAGCAGGCTTGTGGCAAACTATTGGAAGCAGGCTTGTGGCAAACTATCGGAAGCAGGCTTGTGGCAAACTATTGGAAGCAGGCTTGTGCTGGATATCCGGACTTAAACACTGAAGTCGTCTCGGACACGTAACTTGACACGGATAGTGCAGTCGTCTCGGACACTGGACTTGGCTCGGACACCAGACACAGATACTGTATATGGGAAAACACGATACGGGATACAGGATGCAGCTAGGGGACCTTTGCAGACAAACACTTGAGAAACACACAACATTGCTCAGGCAAAGAGGTAGTGCGTAGGGTTCCTTTTAAAATCCAGGGTGTGCTGGGATAGGTTGGGGGTCAATATTCCTGGTGCGAGCGCTGGCACTTTAAGAACGGGAACAGGGTGGTGGAGAGAGCAGAGTGCGCCGGCGTCCAGGAGCAGAGAGAAGCCGGCGCAGAGGACAAAGAGGCTGGCGGCTGCTGGGGTGAGTGATACCAGCAACACCGTACTAGAAGCTGCAGCAGCGTCTGTGTGTCTCTGCCTCTTACGCTGCTCTCTCCTCTCCCCCTCCATAGACTTCTATGGGCAGCTGTAGCCTGATCCCTCAGTGAGCTGACAGTTTGTTTTGTTTGAGGAGTTGATTTTTGCAGTAAATTTAGAGGGCGTAAACAGTTAGAAGAGGGTGGAGGTGGATGAAAGCCTAAAAAAATGGCGACAGCAGAATTTTTCTCTAATACGATACAGTATATTACAAAGTTTCTTACACTCGCTTGTTCTGCTGGTTTTTGCAAATTGTTCAAAGTGTGATGCCTGTTCCAGACTATTTGCTGCATTGTTTTATTTTACGGGCATTTCAACATTACTGATTATTTTCAGGTTACGCTTCTAAAAAACAGAGATTGTCCAAAGTGTATAAACGCATTAATTCATAAAGTACAGATATAAAAGAGGAAGAGGCAAACAATCCCTCACTAATATTAATACCGTCCTCCCACTACTACTAATATAATACTAATATACTATTCATCTATTATCATCCTTTACTTCTACATTCCTTTATTCATAGACACATTTTGGATCAATCCTCAGTACAGAATCACGCTGGAAGCTCCAGATGGTGATACCAGCAAGAAGTGTCCTATCGTTGTGTCTCTGATACAAAAGGACCGAAGAAAGAAAAAACAAGAGGGAATAAATTACCTTCGTATTGGCTTCTATATATATAAGGTGATTGTGAAATTTTTTTCATTAATGTTATTCGTTTTCTGATTCTTAAAAGAACACTATAGGTAAAATGTATACTGTATGTTATGCCCAGTGCAAGTCCTCAGGGGCAGTAAATGACACACTTTGCCCCCTCATGCCCTTTATTAGTTGTATTACAATGTAACCGTTTTGCCTGGGCTTTAATTTTCATTTCCCATTGTCTATACTCAGAAAGACATACATTATAGATTAGAAAATAGTAATGGGCAATGCAAGTCAAGTTTTAGGGTCTGTTCACATTGGTGTCATGGCTTCCATTTATAACTGAGCAATTACAGCTATATCAGATTCGACTTTCATGGGGTCCTATCACGGTTCTGTTAGGATTTCACTATTTTTTACGACAAGAAAAGCTCTGCAGACTACACTATTCTTGCCGTCACAAATACCAGAAAGGCTGACAGAACCGCCAAACAGATTTTAACAGAACCGAATAATTATATGATTTTCAAAGATGTTTTTGTTGCTTATTGATGGTCAAATATCATAGCATGCTGCTCTATTCTATGCAGGGGAAAAAATAAGTAACTAAATGACCTATTATAAGTCAATGCAGGTAAAATGGTCTGTGATGGTGCATTATGCGTTGTTTATTGTGAACTCTCATCAGAGAGGAATGCATTCTGTAATCAGGTATCTCAGGTCCTGTCTCCAGCATATGGACAACCAGATGAGTCAGAGGTGCAGCCACAAGACATAAAGTGTCCTCATTGTCCAGTTTCCACAGGGGATCAGGAATTTCGGGGCCCCATACAGCTACATTTTCTGGGCCCCCCTACCATGGCACCACCTGTTAACGGTACTCCATCCAGCACTATATCATGCTACCCAGGGCCGTCATCAGGGGGGTATAAGGGGTACTGATGTGAGGGGCCCGGCCAAACCTAATTGAAAGGGGGGCCCGGCAACTGCCGTGACTTGCCTTTGGTAGAAAAAAAACAGGCCCCTGCAATGGGGCCCGTTTTTTTCACCAAAAGAATGTCGTGAGCTGCGGGCCCCCCTCTCGTCATGGGGGCCGTCAAACAACGCCTGCACGACCGATCGCGAGCACCCGCAAACTCCCACGCGTGCGCACTCGCAAACTCCGTCAGCGAGCGCGCACCCGCGACCGCACGCACCCGCGACCGGCCTCGCATGTGTCCGCGAGCACACACCCGCGATCGCACGTAGCCCCGCCCGCGCACCCGCGACCGCCTGGAACCGTGCACCGAATTTTGAGGTAGATTTTGATCTGCCCACACTATCTTGCCGCGTTTTTTGCCCGCGGCGATTGAGGACAGCAGACAAAAAATGCAGCGAAAAATGCATTTTCTGCCTCCCATTGAAAAACTCTGTGAACTGGGCCTTATTGTTAGGGCTTATTCAGACGAACGTGTAATATATCCGTGCAACGCACGTGATTTTCACGCACCTCACACGGACCTATGTTACTCTATGGGGCCGTGCAGACTGTCAGTGATTTTCACGCAGCGTGTGTCCGCTGCGTAAAACTCACGACATGTCCTATATTTGTGCATTCTTCGCGCATCACCGTTTGCTTCCGTTCCGGGGTTCCGTCTGAGGTTTCCGTCGGGTGAACCCCGCAACAGAAAGTGAAAGCGAACGGTGATGTGAACAGGCCCTAACACAAAAGTTTTGTCTTTTTTTAAGGCTGGTTCACAAAAAAAAATAATTCCAAATTCTACTGGACCAATTGCCTATTTAGAGACAGGCAGCAGCTCCAGGAGCGACATTTTGTCTGCTGTCCTCAATCGCCGCGGGCAAAAAACGCAGCAAAAAAACGCGGCAAGATAGTGTGGGCAGGTCAAAATCTGCCTCAAAATTCTTTAAGGAATTTTGAGGCAGATTTTTTTCTGCCTGCAAAATACTCTGTGTGAACAGGGCCATACTTAAACAGCACTTTGAGACACTTTACTCACTGTGTCAGAAGAGCTGCTGGCTCCCACTCCAGTCCTCGTCAGGCGATGTCTTCGCTCCAGACGTTCAGTCCTTCACCTCCAGCCAGGCTCCAGGTAAGTTGTGTCCATGTGTGTCCGCAGCTGCGCGCGTTTCGTTCGCGGGTGCGCACGCGCTGTCGCGGCTGCGAGCGCCCGGGCTGTCGCGGGCGCGCGCTTCTGGGCTTTCGCGGGTGCGCGCTCGCGAGTGCGCACGCGCGGGAGTTTCCTTGTGCGCACAATCGGTCGCGCGGGCGGGCGGTTTGACGGCCCCCATGACGAGAGGGGAGGCCCGCAGCTCACGACATTCTTTTGGTGAAAAAAACGGGCCCCATTGCAGGGGCCCGTTTTTTTCTACCAAAGGCAAGTCGCGGCAGTTGCCGGGCCCCCCTTTCAATTAGGTTTGGCCGGGCCCCTCACACCAGTACCCCTAATACCCCCCTGATGGCGGCCCTGCAGGGGATCATCAGGAGGCACCACCATCACTCAGCTAGAGTGCAGACCAGCAAACCAAGCAGATCCAATTATTTCCCTCCCCCTTCTCATCCTGGCTGTGGCAGACAATAGTTGGGCAATGCACATAATAGTACAAAAGACACAACTCACATACAGACAGTAGAAATACAAACTAAATTCAATATTATAATAAATCATGGTGACTAGAAACTGCCAAGATATTCCTCCCAACTGAGGGGTATATAAGGGCTTGTCTTGGGGAGGATGAGGGTTCTGGATTTAGACCTTCAGGAGAGCTGAAGCTGAGGCCGGCGCTCTGAGGAGTTTCCTGTGATTACCTGATCTTGTGGACTGTGTGCTGTCCATGCGTGGAAGGCGACCTGGTCTGTCCACATTGGATGCAATAAATCCTGTTGGAGTTGCCCTGTCTTCACTGGCTCTGTTGATCGTGTATTAACCTAACAAAGCCCATGACATTGTCAAACTAATTATGATGGAACACAGGGCTGGACTGGCCATCTGGCAGTTCTGGCAAATGCCAGATGGGCCGGTGAACAGTGGGCTGCCTGCTGGCCACCCAAACAATCAGTGTAGGACAGTGTCAGCGGCCTGGTGCCTCTCTGAGGGGGCAACAGGGGTTGCGCTAAATTGAGCTGTATTTGTGCTGGTGCTGTATTTATATACTGAGCTTGGTTGTGGTGTTGTATATATGTACTGAGCTTTGTTTTGGTTCTGTATATATGTACTGAGCTTTGTTCTGGAGCTGTATATATGTACTGAGCTTGGTTCTAGTGCTGTATATATGTTTTAGCTTTGTTCCGGTGCTGTATATATGTACTGAGTTTGTTCTGGTGATGTATATATGTACTAAGCTTGGTTCTGGTGTTGTATATATGTACTGAGCTTTGTTCTGGTGTTGTATACATGTACTGAGCTTTGTTCTGGTGTTGTATACATGTACTGAGCTTGGTTCTGGTGTTTTATATATGTGCTGAGCTTTGTTCTGGTTCTGTATGTATGTACTGAGTTTGTTCTGGTGCTGTATCTATGTACTGAACTTGGTTCTTGTACTGTATATATGTCAGAGCTTGGTTCTGGAGCTGTAATTATATAGAATATATTTATAATAACAAAATTGCAGAGCAGATGGAATTGTTTTCAATTCATTGTATATTTAATGGACACCTGTCAGGTAGTTTTAACCCCTTGAATCGCCACCATGGAGTAATACATGACCAGACAATATTTCCAAACAATCTCCTGTATGTTGTTTTCAGATGCAGAAAAATCTATAAAATCATCTTTTAAACCGGCACACACTATATGCTAATTAATCATTAAAGGGTCATGGGGCGGTGAAGGGTCAAATAATCCTGCCTCCAAACCCACCTTTTCATGCCTGATTGACATCCCTATAGTGGTGCAGTGTGAGTGGTGCATGTACCTCATATGCCCCAGGTGTGAGTGGGAGATGTGTTCTAGTGGTGTGCGTGCGCATGTGTCCTTAGGTGGGAGTAGTGTGTGTGCGCATGTGTCCTAGATGTGAGTGGGGTGCATGGGCATGTGTTCTAGCTGTGAGTGGCACGAATGCAGCATGTGTCCAGCTTGTGGGTTGCATCTGTGCGTCATGTGTCCAGCATGTGAGGGTGTGTGTGTATATGGCTGAATCTAAAATTGAAATCATACTATTTAGTTACAGTATGGTGATATTTTAGCATTGCATACTGGTAAAATTTGCAATCTTTATACGTCAGTATTAAGCCATGATAACGCAATCAGGATTTGATTAGGACTAAGTCCCTGATTCCACCCCTAAATACCTTTCAAATCCACTAACATTCTGCATCCATTACAAGTGAATGGGCTATTTTATACCCCATTCACATGCAGCGGAAATAGGTCTGCGTGAATTTTTTTCCGCTCCGCAAATCAAAATCCTCTAGAATAATGAGCGTGTTAATTATTCTCGTGGAAAAGCAGTGGATTCGTTGGAGTTGGAGCTATTAGAACTATTCCTCTTTTCATTTACACCTGTTTTAATAAATCTCCCCATGTCTTGTATAGCTGAAAGGTGGTCCCATGTACTCCAGCCGAACACTGGTGGCTGCGTATGGCCTGCGGTGGGCCTGTGTGCTTAGAAATGCCAGGGCTGATTTTAAGTCCCAGTCCGGCCCTGATGGAACATAACTGATTCGTCATGTCCTTAAGGAATCCTGAAAAAAAAAAAAAGTCCATAATGCCACAGTGAACAGAGCCTTAAAGGGATTGCCTCATCTTGACAACCCCATTCCATATGCCCTGATAGGCCCCTTCTATGAGCCAGAGTGTGGTGGAGGCGCTAACAACCAGAGGCTTTCATGGACTTAATCCATCCAAGTATTACATGGACAACCATTCATTTGAATGGCCACATGTAATATTACATTTGACCTGTAGAGGCCGCTGCTGGGAAAATATATAGCCTGCAGCATCTTCCCCATGCAAAATCATCCGGGCACACGGCGGTCAGCAGATCGCTGCAGATTAAAGGGGTTTTCCATGATGAGACAACAAGATGATATGTTGTAGACAAGTTCTTTTGTTGGAAGCCCCTGTTCTTGCATACAGACTATAGACAGCATGAACAGAGCTTCAGGGTGGTATTCAATGCTTATACTCTGCTGTGAGGGACTTGGGGAGCTGCTAATGGTGCTCAGAGAACTATAAAGGTTACGTCCATCTTTGTAATTTCATGTTGGGAGTTGTAGTTTTAGCATTATATGTAACACCCATTAAATAATGGACCTTTTTTTACTATACCAAACAATTGTTATATTTTTGTCCTCTGCTCTTTTATTCCTGCACTTTATATAGAGATAATTATATTTTTGATACTAATGTTACTTTGTTACTCTATGGTCACCATTTTATCTCTATACTACAGATTAACCCTGAAGACAAAGTTCCTCTGGGGCAGAAGTTTTTCAAGGACAATAAATGGGCTGCAACTGTAAACACGTTTTTTTCTTTCCGTGAGGTATCAGATCGATTTGAGCTTCTTCCAGGCGATTACGTCATTGTGGCAGCGACTGGTAGTGAGTCTGAAGAAGGTGATTTTTACCTCCGTGTTTTCACTAAGAAACCAGCCGGAGTAGAGTAAGTATTGTATACAGTAATCATTTCCATTATTTTGGGATTCCTCCTGTGAACTCAAATTCTTTTTTGTGCATAGGGATGCTATTATCGAAAATTTAAAGGGGATTTCTAACCAAAATTTCAAAGTGGCCATATAATAGTAAATCAGTAGTAAATAGTCATGTTTTTTCCACTTAGACATATTGCCATTTTTCCATCTCAGAAACTGATATTAAAACTGTATTATATTATATTTATTTTAGAACAACAGTTTATCATCCCTAGCTAAGAATCTAAATAAAATTGACAACCAATAAGACTGCACTTCCTGTTGTCACTTTTGCAAAAATGGCCGTCGCAACAAAACTCTGACTACTCCTGTAACTTTTGATTTACCCATATTTTGTAATTTTACATTCTGGGTCAAAATGCTGAGGGACCTTAGAAGACATTAGTGGGTCATGGTGGATAGCATCGCTGACGTTACCTAAACACACTGCGGGAGAACTATCAAAATGTGTGCAAGGGAAAAGTAAAGCAGTTTCAAACCAGTTCAATTATGAATTGGACTAGTTTGTTTAAATCTCCACCATTGTGCTGCCTCAGTTTCCCTCTAGGGGCGCTACATCTCATCTTCAGCATGGTTGAGGTGAGTCCTCCACTCTTTGCTGTGCCTCTTCACTATCGCTAATAGAAGGAAATTCTGAATGGGGACCCCCTGTATGAGGCCGATATATGTCTTAATAGACTATATAGACAGGACTTGTCCTGAGTGAACATTCCCATTAAAAATATATATATATATATTACAGACGCCTTCTTGAAAATCATTCTCAATATCTGTTTATACGTTTGCTTTGTCCTAGGGTACCTGTCGTACAAGCGACTCCATTTGAGGTAAAATGGTAATTTTCTTTTTGAGTCACACTCCGTACACTACAGAGATACATATATAACTATATACACACACACACACACACACACACACACACACCACAGTTATACACATACAGCACATTGCTTTATTTCCAGAATTAGCACCACTTTTATTCATGGGCCATGACTGCTATTGCAGCTTTTTCCCATTACTGAAATACTGCAATACATGACACAGTCCACGGACAGAGTGGAGCCATTTCTGGACAAAAGCAGACCCTTCTTTCTAAACTCAGACTTCCCCTTTAAGGTTGTACGTAAAACTTTTAGTTCCTTTGCTTAGGGTATTGCATAGAAAATGTTCCCTATGTAATGACAGGGTAGGGAGACAGACAGGTAAGCCCTAATCTACCCGCCACTCAGTCCCTGCCTACTTGCAACGACCCGTCCTAAGCGACGGGGTACAACTGGGCGACGGTCCCTACGCTCAGTAAGTGCAAGACAGACAAAACAGACAGGGGTACACAGAAGCAGGGAAACGGGGCAGCTGCCCACGGAGACACCGTGAGCAACAAGAGTGGTGAACGAGCCGAGTCAAACCAGGAGAGAGCGAGGTACAAAACGCTGACCAGGAGAGTGGTCAGAAAGCCAAGGTCAATAACAAGCAGAGGATCAGTAGTACAAGCAGCAGCAGCAAGCCAGGAAACAAGCATAGAAGAATCACAGGCAAAGGAGGAACAGGAAAGGCAGGTATAAATAGACAGTGGGCGGGAACTAGCTCCATCTGGCGCCACGGGCGACGACACAGAACCTGTGTCTGGCAAATCCTTTACACCCTACATTTGTGTTTAGATTGTACTATAACTATAATTTACCATATGTTATATAATCATCAGTAAATTACATACAGAAACACAGAATAGATATCTTTTGTCTCAATGGTGAGCATTAACCTGCAGCACTGGGGTCCTGAATTCAGATCCAACTAGCGCAGCGTCTACATGGAGTCTGTATGTTGTCCTCTTGCTATAGTAGTTTCTCTCCTCCACAATGTGATTCTATTGGCTTTGTGTAGAATGGTCGTAGTGTGCGTATTATGTACATCTATGAGGGAGGGAGGATAGATAGTGTGCCTCCTGAGGCCAGGGGAGTAATTACAATAATATACAATAATATACAACTATATGAAGAATGGTAATTCACTAACATTTTTTTGTTCTAATATATTCCCAGCCGATCCTTACTCCAGATGTAGAAGCTGAGTTTGACGTTGTGAGAAATGAGGTAAGACATCTACTGTATACTATCTATCTATCTATCTACCTCATACCTATCTCATATCTAATATCTATCTCATATCTGTCTATGGCTGGTTTAGGGGAACAATATAAGGACAACTATATTTATTCTTTAATTTCTTTCTTAAGGCCTCCTGAGTGTCATCCGCGGGCCGTCCGCAATCACGGACCATGCACACACAAGATGTGCATTCATTTTAATGAGTCCAAATAATACAGACAGTATAATGATGTCCTATTATTTTTGCGATCTGGGCTTTGGGCAATGCACCGACCATGGAAACCACGGTCGTGTGCATTGGCCCATAGGAAAGCATATGTTCTATACTATCCACAAATTCGGTTCCACAAGTGCGGATAGTATACAGCCGCAAAACTACGGTCGTGTACATGACGCATAAATGTTTTTTTTCCAGTAAACAACTTTCTAGTCAGATATATCAGTGAAGTCTGATTGATCAGGGTCAGTGAATATTGATCCATTCTGAAAAAATCTGAGTTGTTAAAGGTTATAACTTTACCTGCTTGGCATTTCTGATTATTTAGTTATTAATTATTAGACAGACAGACAGACAGACAAATAGATACACACATGCGGTTGATTTGCTACAGGGACCAGTATTATCTAGTTACTCCCCTGCTTTCAACGTGGTAGGGATAGGCTACAGAAACAAGGCGACATGGATGTCTGTGCAGCAAACTCTTATGGCAGTCTGGAGAAGGAAAGAGAAGATCTACAATTAGAGAAGACGTCACCTGTGAGTCTAAGGATTTAATAGTTATGGATTCTGCATCTGATCAGTAGTATATACAGATTTCGCCGTCTATTGACTTTACGCATTAAATACACAGTGGCAAGATCCTTTATTTTGACTTTTTCAATGACTTTTGTTTTGTGATATCACGCTGCAGCAAGTGATCGGAGCCAAGATAAAGATGGCTACATCCGTAGCTTTGTATAGTCTGCAACGTCATGATACCCTGCAGACTACCTACGTTAGAACTGGTCTTTCACCACTATGGTCATTGAATGGCGGTATTATTGGTTATATAAGTCTTTGTATAGTAATAGATAGATATGAGATAGATAGACAGACAGACAGACAGACAGACAGACAGATAGATAGATAGATAGATAGATAGATAGATAGATAGATAGATAGATAGATAGATAGATAGATAGATGATAGATAGATAGATAGATAGATGATAGATAGATAGATAGATAGATAGATAGATAGATAGATAGATAGATAGATAGATAGATAGATAGATAGATAGATATGAGATAGATAGATATTAGATAGATAGATAGATGGATGGATAGATAGATGGATGGATAGATAGATAGATAGATAGATAGATAGACAGACAGACAGACAGATAGATAGATAGATAGATATTATGTGTTTACTCTGCTTATGTGTTTTATAGTTACAGAAAGGCGAATTCAATGAGGATGAAGTAAAGAATTTGCTGAAAAAAATGTTAGCAAAATGTAAGTTGCTGATACCAGGCAGTTCTGTACATTTAAAGATGAAAATAATGTGAGAAATTGTGTTAAACCTTCTCTATTCACTTTAGAAAAATTATATACTGTGTATGTGTCTATATATATATATATAACGTACTAAAAAACTATGATGTGACTGAAACCTCTCCATCCCCAATGATTATGAGACTTAACTTGAATTGTATATTTTTTTCATTCATTATCCTTATATAATGATTTTGGATGCAGCTCATACAATTTGGACTTAACTGAAACCTGTAACTGCAGCCCAAACACATTGACAATTCTTAATTTAATTTTCAAACTACCGATCGTACAATATGTGTAAAGGGTCCTTTACTTTATTTTACCCCCAAGGTAAGGATTCAGTATGCGCCTTTTAAACCATAGACTTTCTATTGAGCCCGTACACCAATTGCTCGACGTTCCGAGAAAAGCCGGTCTGAAACCAAGCGGCTCAGTGCTCACCCAAGCGCTTCTGCTGCTTCATTTTAGCGATTGGTCAGGGTCTCAGTGCTCGGAAAGTTTAGTTACCCTTTAAGGCAGAGCAGTTTTTATTTTTTAATCCATAAATTGCAGCAACCTCCCATTGGTGTCCTACTGGTGACCACCTACTCTGCCTATCCCTCGTCCTGGCTTTTTACATACACACATTTTGCGTGATCACTGTCTGTTTTCTCCAGCAGGCTTTGGTTGTAATAGGGCATCATTTATCCTCTACATCCTCTGTTGTCTTGTAGCCATACTCATCTTATTTTCATCAAATGTTTAAATTCTACAGATAAAATATTTTATTAAGAAAGACACAAATGATCTCAATGTATAATGTAAGTGAAGTGTAACAATATTTCTCTCTGTACAGATCCTGATTACAAATTAAATGAATTCAGTACGAAAACAGTCCGACAGATGATAAAGCTGATGGACGTATCCTTTACAGCAGCAGAAACGACACATAAGGATGATTGATGGTGGCCATAACCTGGGGTGTAAATACAGGTGGTGCAAAGGCAGAAAGACTAAAACATCTAGTGTACACCTGTCTGTGAATGTACGATCAGGTGTTTCTGTTTTCCACTTTTATTTTTCTTCTTGTTTCATGTATATTTAAGGGATTAATGAGGGGTCTGACCAAACAAGGCCAAATCTGCAATGGTATACGCTGAGCAACGTTTTTCTCTGCCCTCCCTCCTGGATCTTTCCCTGCCCTACTCTGTACTGATGTGGAGCAACAACACTGAAAGATTCCAGCCTACAGATGGGTATCTCTGGTTTGGCTGATAAGTGTAGTCATGTTGCATAGCTATAGGGGGTCACAGCAATTGCAGCTGCCACGGGCCCCCTCACCACACAAGGGCTGACTGTACCCTTACTTCTTTTATGCTATCCCTCTTGCACAGCATGGCATGTGTCATCCTGTGAATCCTGATTTCCCCTTCCCTGTCTCTTCTCCAGTACACTGGGGGGAGTATTTAGTAAGAACAGGCTGCCGCATGGCGCGCAGGGGGGAGAGCATAAAAAAAGTACGGGTACAGTAGGAAATAACGGTGTGTGGCTGCGTACCCCACAGTGTCTGAACAGACTGTAGGTGTTGTTATTACCATGAGGGGCACAGAGGGGGCAGTATTATTTTTGTTGGGGACACAATGGGGAATTATTACTTTTTACAATGGGGACACAAAGAAGGGCACAATTACTGTAGGACAAAAGAGGTCATTATTACTTTGTGAGGGACACAATGGGGGAATTATTACTGTGTGGGGCACAAAAAGATGGCACTAGTACTGTGTGGGACACAAAGGGGGCACTAATACTGTGTAGGAGGCACTGAGGCAGCAGGATGATGAGTTAGTGTGCAAAGATGAGTCAGGGCTTGGAGACAGCGTCATGTCATTCTGAGCTGGATAGAGAAGAAAAGAGATATTGAATGACTCCAATCAAGAAGACATCACCTGTGAGGCACCAGATGTTGCTGTAGTGACTTTTCTCTGTGTAAAACTGGTATCTAAATTTTTAGAGCTACAATATCATACATAGAGCTGAGCTGCTGTATCTAAGCTTGCGTGTTATAAAGTATGTCTTGGGGCTTTTTTCCTTGATCTTTTAATACGCTAGCAAGGCCCCTGGCTGCTAGTGCTGTATCGATTGGTCACTTAAGAGACCCAGGGATGCAACTGAAATTATAGATGGGCCACAGACGGTGGCCGTAAAGAGGGGTTGCGCGGAGGGGATGACCCAGGCTGAACATTTTCACCAGGGCCCATGTGCCTTTACCTACGCCACTAGGCCTATCTTGTAGATAGATTGGAAATTTGGCATAATTAGGCGCTATGTGGTGCAGCTGGGCAGAAGCGGGAGCGGGACAGTCCAATGGCGCACATACCTATAATTTTCCTGTTCATTCAATGCTCCTTTTACATGTCCAACACTGACTATTTTTGATCACCTTCTGCTGAAAAATCCTCTTGAAAGAACCTTAACTGCACCATATACAGGTGGACAATACAGGGACACTGAGCACAGACGAATTCCAAAAACTTTGGTTGAAGGTGAAAAACTACTTGGTAATTATGCACATTTCTTTATTATATAATGGCCTCATCACTTACTAGATGATATTCACAGTGTAAAGAAGACAATTTCTACCAGGGGCAAATGCTGGATTTTTAGGGATGTTTCCAACTATGTTCGTACCCATGACAGAAACATCAAAATTCCCCTTCAATACCCATTAGGCCAGATTCACACGAACTCGGACATGAAAACTGGCAGTTTTTCACGTCCAAGTTTCCCCCTTTTGGGACCCGTTTCACAGATCGCCATAGACTTGAGTGAAAATAGAAGAAAATAGGACATGTTCTATATTTCAACGGACCCTTCACACGGTCTGTTAAAACAAGTGCCGTATGAACGGCCCCATTGAAATATATGTGTCCATGTGATGGCCGTTATTTTAATGGCCGTCACACGGACATATTCTATGATTGTGTATTAGCCATTAATTCCTAGTATCTCTGATGGTTTAGGGGAATGAAAAGGTTAATATTGATATACATTATCCACGGTGGTCTAGGATGGTTATGGGTTAATATCTAATATCCCTGGATGTCTATTGGGTGTTAGTGGTTAACACCTTATATTATATAATAATAAATTATATTGTGTACCTATAATTAAGTTTTATTTAATCTAAATAGATCCATAATTCTTATAGGGGTCGAAGCTCTATTTTTCTGATACAAATTTCCAACTTCCTTTCACACAACCATTGTCAGGTTGGGTACGTGGACCCACTGGGCCATACCGCCCTAACAGTATGGCAGCTGACCAACAGGACACAGGTCACAGTCTATAGTTAGTATAGGGTACCTGTGGTAGCTCAGACAGTAGCAAGACAGGCTCGGCTGGGACTAGGCAGCAGGCAGGCACCAGGCGTGGTGTAGCAGGACAGGCGTGGTACTCAGCGCAGCACGACTCCAACTCAATACGGCACTTGGACCAGGATAGCACGGGATACAGTTTACAGGTAGCAGGAGCGGGAAACACTGGGAACTGGAAAACACTTAGGAGACCATTTGCAAAGACAGACTAGGGTAGCGACAGCAAAGCTCAGGCAATGCAGGGAGGGGCAGAGCCCTTCTTATAGTCCAGGGTGATCTGGGAGCAATCAGCTCAATCTCACACATTTGTGCGCTCTGGCTCCTTAAGACTGGAGTGAGCTCGCAAGCGCACCCTAGTGGTGGCTGCGGAACAGGATGGCCGCATGTGCAGACATCTCTGGAGAGAAGGGCATCGACACAATGGAAGGAGTTTGTGGTCAGCGACCACGGACGTTACAACCATGCAGCTAAATGTTAAAGTTCTGTCTGCCAGCAGCCACCACTAGAGGGAGCTCACTGCATAGGGATTATTTCATAAACCACAATGTTTTCTCCTGAACTACTTAGAGAGATATTAGGAAACCCCATTTAAGCTTGTCCATGATAATGGTGTATATCATTTTTCTGTTCTTTCCTATCTAGAACATTTTCCAGTCGGTGGACACTGATAATTCAGGAACCATTAATGCTTCTGAGTACCGAAACGGGTTAATACAAGCAGGTACCTTGCAATTTTTTTGTTATTGAATTGGTAATATTATCTGAATTTAACATTCAACATCTACACTTATAAAATAGGCTTCTATGCAATCTAGTGTCCTAGCCATTGAATTTAAATTTTTCAAAGGGATCCTCCAGTTATATTGCTTAGCCCTTTAATCCAATCTTTTTAGTCAAGAGTTAAAGGGAACCTGTCACCAGCATTTGACCTATTAAACCAGCACTACCGAGTGGTAGTGGGTGAAAAATCATTTCTATATAACCTATAATTGTCTTCTTAGTCGGCTCTGTAGCTTTAGTATTCAGCTTTTTAGTGTTCCACACTGTATGCAAATGAGCATAAAAGAGTCATATCTTCATTTGAAAAGAGTCAGATCTTCGTTTGAAAAGAGTCAAATCTTCATTCCTCAAGTCTTTCCGAGTTTTTCCCGCCTCCTTACTTTTGATGGACAGCTCCTCGCCTTTACCCAGCACACAAAATACTGCGCCTGTGCATTGATGTCCTCTTCTGGTGTGTACGCACAACGGGACACCGGATTATTACGATAAAAGGTGCAAAATGTTTGCAGGCCGTTATTTACAGTCTGAGGAGGAGTTTAGGAGAGAGGATAATGGCAATGAACTTTTGATAGCAGCGGCCTGCGAGAGATATGTAAAGCTCAATAGGTGAAATTCTGGTGACAGGTTCCCTTTAAGCACCTTCTTCACCAAATACTAGGATGTGACATCCCTTTGGATCCATTATCGTATTGACTTAATATTCCATCTGTCCCAGTAGTGCAGCGTTCCTCCAGGCTGCTCCTGTATATTCTAACAGTGGCCCGATGTTTGATAGCTGGGCAATAGAAACAGATTCCCCCCCCCACTCTATGGTTCAGAACTGTACGCTAGAATTAAAGATGTTCGAAGTTTAGAATATCGCTCAGCCCTTATACAGGACTAGGTTGACAATTTTGAATATATTTGGGATCCTTTAGACATTTACTGGATCACTCAGATCAGCTGTAAATCTTTACTATCACCATAGCTTACGTCTCGATTGTCAGGCTCAATTTACCCCCCTTGTGTTCCTGTATCTTGACTGCGTTTTGTCTTGTGTTATTACTTGATCTGTAATAAAGAAAGTTCAAGGGTGATCTTATGCTTAGGCGACGCAAAATGATTGTAAACATAGCAGTACTTGGGCACTGCGGTGAATTTTTCCCAATGTGTAGCTGCCAATTTTTCGTTCTAGTGGAATTGTTATATCTAGATGTTATGTGTTTTATAGTCTTTACATTGCCAAAATAACCTTAATTAAAACACAGTTAAATAAAAGTGATGGTGGGAGAAGCAGCCAGGAGATCGGGAAGCAAGGAAGCCTAAATAACTGGACCGCCTGCTCTCCCGGTTGTGTCTCCCTTCAATATTCCTTATGTTCTGTACGGAGAAGCCTCCTCTCAATCAGTAGATCTATCTTGAAGTACATAGGAAGGTGTTGTTGGTTATTCTGGTGTGTCACTAAATTATGGTCCATACCATATGGGTATCAATTTTGGTGAGATACTTTGGAGAATATACCACCAACAAGCACTGGGTCTGTCATGGTGACCATTCATGAATGTGTTAAAAATAATAAAATCACAGAAGGCATCATATGAATGTCTAAAACAATTAGGATCCAATCACGTGCCTAGTGGATTGATACCCATAGCTATAATAATAAATATAAAACAGGTGAAACCAGAGCCAACCCTTTATCTCCACATAAGACCTAGTGGGTAACAAGCACAAGTAAAGTTGCATTGATTTTTATTTATTCCTTGGATATTGTGTTTTACTCTTGGTACCTATAGATGCCTTTTACTAATATCACATTTTATTTTACAGGTTTTCCTCTTGAAAACAACACCGTAGGGCTCGTTGTTGACAGAATGATCAATGTTGATGGGATCACGCTCTTAGATCAGGTTGTTGGAAACATGATGCAGCTGGAGACCGCGCTCAGTGAGTGTAAACTTATTGCCATTTTATGACACATGTGGTGAATTCAAACTCGGCCGGGTAAGTGGGCCACATATAGAAAAAAATGTGAAGTTGACGGGCCGCATTACTTTCAAATTTGATACATTACAAAATTATTGTTAATCAATTCGTTATTTGAACTACTATAACACTATATTACTATAATATTACATTACTATAATACTACATTACTATAATACTACATTACTATAATAATACGACATTAAAATAACATTACTACATTACTATAAAAATACTACATTACTATAACAATACTACATTACTATAATTCTACATTAGTATAACAATACATTACTAGAACAATACTACATTACTATAATAATAACGCTAGGTTTAAACTTAACGGAAATTTGCGAGATTTCTTCACGTGCTTATTTCAACAATTCAGTTTTACAGTTTGTTTCGCTAAATGCAGTCCGGCGGCTCAGTTGGCAGCGTTTGGCAGACACACAAATAACAAGATTAGGCAGCCCCTTTTTAGATACTGCCACAGTGCCCTCTGTAGATGCTGCCACAGTGCCCTCTGTAGATGCTGCCACAGTGCCCTTTGTAGATAATGCCACAGTGCCCTCTGTAGATAATGCCACAGTGCCCTCTGTAGATAATGCCACAGTGCCCTCTGTAGATAATGCCACAGTGCCCTCTATAGATAATTCCACAGTGCCCTCTGTAGATGCTGCCACAGTAGCCTCTGTAGATGCTGCCACAGTGGCCTCTGTAGATGCTGCCACAGTGGCCTCTGTAGATGCTACCACAGTGCCCTCTCTAGATGCTGCCACAGTGCCCTCTGTAGATGCTGCCACAGTGCTTTCTGCAGATAATGCCACACACACCCCTTGTAGATAGTGCCACAGACACCCTCAGTAGATAGCGCCACAGACACCCTCAGTAGATAGCTCCATTAAGGCTCCCTCTAGGAGTGAAATCTCCAGCAAGAGCATTGCCGACGCTTTGGCCAGGGATTCCTCTGCTGGAGGAGCCCCTGATGTCATTGTCCATACACAGTGACTTCAGGGGATCCTCCTGGATCAGAATGTGAGGAAGCAACTGACCTCAGTGTCCATATATGGACAGTGATGTCAGGGGCTTGCCCAGAGCTGGAGTCCCGGAGCAGAGCCGCTTCTAGCACCCTGCCTGGGATTCCAACTCTGCTCCTGACATCACTGTTCATATATGGACAAAGATGTCAGAGGCAACCCCAGAGCTGGAATCCCAGGCAGAGCGCTACTAGCACTCCTACTGGGACTCCAGCTGTGCTCCTGACATCACTGTCCAGCTCTGGGGAAGCCCTAGACATCGCTTTTCCACAGAGTCCCGGAGCACCGCCTATACTAGCGCTCTGCCCGGTACTCAGGCTCTGAGGATACCTCAGACATTGCGTGTCCATATATGGACAGCGATGTCAGGGAATTCCACAGAGTCCCGGAGCAGAGCCTATACTAGCGCTCTGCCCGGGACTCCGCTCTGGGGAAGCCCTAGACATCGCGTGTCCATTCATGGACAGCGATGTCAGTGGATTCCACAGAGTCCCGGAGCAGTGCCTATGCTAGCGCTCTGCCCACGACTCCGCTCTAGGGAAGACCGTGAAAAAACTGTCCCTGAGCCTTTACTAGCAGCTCTGTGTCCCGCGGGCCGCAGATGATAGCCTCACGGGCCGCATGCGGCCGGCGGGCCACGTGCTTGAGACACCTGATTTAACATATCTAGCAAGCTTCCATTGATTCATTTGAACGTTTATCAATTCTATACACATGTATTATGACACAATCAGGACCTTCATATACGTCTTCACCGGCTGATATTTCTATAGCTATGAACAGCTTTTATTGACAGCCACACTCCCAAGGCAGGTGTCAAAAATACTTCATATATTGACAGTTCGAGGCCTCCAGGGATGTCCTGTAACAATCCCTTATAGCACATACTTTGTTCAGCGGTACATAGTGTCCCAACTAGTTTTAGTACTTAAAGAGAACCTTTCACTAGCCCAGACCTATGCAGTCTTGTCATCACTGTCTTACAAGACACCGTCGCCGTCATACTGGATGTAAATTCTCTCCACTTCTGTTCTGTGGCAGCGGAGCTGCGCGTGCGTGTGTAGTGTCCCAGTACACTCCCTACTTCCATAATAGGAGTAGTTGTCGTATGGTATTAGGTTTGTCATAATGTAATAGTACTGTTTGTCAGTATGCCTCTGTTTTGTCATGTATTTCCTGTGCATACACTGTGTATATTATCATTTGCTGCCATCTATGGTTGACCCACTGTAAGTGCATGTGAGTGTAGGATTTCAATCACTGCTAAGTCATAACCAGTTTTCCCTCCAGAAACTTCTAGTATTCTGTGGGTGGAGACTGTAGCCCAGCCTACCTCTTAGCAGAGGGCAGGAAAACCAGTGCAGACGAGTTCTGGGAAGTCTAGTGTGAGGTGCCAGCAACCCATGCTGTGCAAGAGATGGCAGGGAATCTACAGCTACCTACCTGCCACGCCTAGGAGCTGCATGGTGAATCTCACGGCCCATGAAAAGCACAGATATTCCTAGGACCCTTCACCAGTCCATACAGAGGGGATAACATATACATTTCTACCGCCTCCGAGAAGGAGAGAATCTATCTGCCAGAAAGGAGCAGTTTCAAGAGGAGCCTTTCTGCAATCCTGGACCTTAAAGCAGGCCTCCGGTCAAGTCCAGTGCTCCGTGGTTTCCAAGCCACGTGTCTTAGGTCCGCGTCCGGCTGTCGGATACCGCGGCCCAGTAACCGTGAGTAACTACATTTCCCTCAAGTTAGTCACCCGCCGGGAGCCAACCGGTGTAGATCCCTTCTGTAGCCATAATAAGGACTGTGTCTCCCCCAAAACCATAAACTGCATAATCTGAGGAAAGTACTGTGTCAGCATCACCCCTCACAAGCATATCCCTGCAAGTCAGCTAACAAGGGGTCCTCCTCACATCCACACTCCACTATACTTGTAATGAGAGACTGCATTGCTGTGAATTATTGCTGCACTTTCTGGAAGTTCTCCTCAGTAAAGAGACTTTTGGTTAGCAGAGAACTGTGTCT
The DNA here is from genome assembly GCF_050947455.1 of Rhinoderma darwinii. Classification (NCBI taxonomy): domain Eukaryota; kingdom Metazoa; phylum Chordata; class Amphibia; order Anura; family Rhinodermatidae; genus Rhinoderma; species Rhinoderma darwinii. Next base: position 396,114,451 of record NC_134690.1, read on the forward strand.
GATTTTGCTTTCCATTTTTGACAATTGACTTGCTGCGTGTCCTAAGAGAGGTGCCCAGGGTAGGACCCCACTGCAGCGACCGTGACATCACCAATAAACCAGCAATTAGGGGGACTACTACCCCCATCACGTCCTCTCATAACATCTGCATACTCTGGGATACCACACGTGCACTTGCGCACACTCTCCTTCTCTCTCCAGCTCTATTAGGACAGTGATGACAAGACTATGTGATCTCGCGAGAGAGATTACACAGCACAAACCGCTCTGACACAGTCAATAACTGATTGGACAGTATCAAAGGGCTAAGTATCACGCCCCCTGCCCTTTCCATGAAAAGAAACACCCCACTGACAGTAGAGAGGGTAATTTACATATCGGGCGCCAATAATAACAGCACCGATATCTCAAATAAGGAGGAGGCTTGACAGGTAGTTTAAAGTGCCCCAGGGTCTGTACAGCAGTGCCTATAAGGGTATGTTCACACGGCGGGGGTCCGTAACGGCTGAAATTACGGGGATGTTTCAGCCTGAAAACATCCCCGTAATTTCAGCCGTACCGGCATGTGCAGGCGCTTGAACGCCGCGTCAATTACGGCCGTAATTAGCGCTGCTATTCATTGGAGTCAATGAATAGCGGCTCCAATTACGGCCAAAGAAGTGACAGGTCACTTCTTCTACGCGGGCGTCTATTTACGCGCCGTCTTTTGACAGCGGCGCGTAAATATACGCCTCGTGTGAACAGACAAACGTCTGCCCATTGCTTTCAATGGGCAGATGTTTGTCAGCGCTATTGAGGCGCTATTTTCAGACGTAATTCGGGGCAAAAACGCCCGATTTACGTCCGTAAATAGGCCGTGTGAACATACCCTAACATGGTGCACTCAGCTGCACAGGTCTGGGGTAGTGAAAAGTTCTCTTTAACTAGTTTTAGTAAAGGTCTGCTTACCTGGGTCTGATTTCAGATGAAGGTCCGAGCTAAGCACCAACAGTAAAGATGTCATCTTGGTAATGTTTCTCGAAATTTGTAGAACTATTTAAATCCAGATTTAGTATTGTTTGTTAGTGGGAAAACGGGCATCTTTTCTTTTTCACCAGCCCTTTGATATTAAGTACAAATGGGGTGGCTGCCATTTGAACAGAGTGATGCTAATGCTCCTCTATGATCCGAGTGTTTCTGTTCTTTAGATTTATAGTGGAGACTGCAGAGTCACAATTATATGTAGAACCAGGGGCGTATCTAAAGGCTCATGGGCCCCGATGCAAAAGTTCTTATTGGGCCCCCCTGCAAACTTCTCATGGCCGACAGTCCGCAGCTTTCAGCTGCATCACTGGGTCTCCTAAGTGACCCAACAATGCAGCACTAGCAGCCAGGGGCGTCATTAAGGACATCAAATGTCAGAGGAAATAGCCCCAATACATATGTGTCCACCCAAAAAAATGTGTGTGTGTATAGGAGACAGCAAAGCATATCTATAGCACTACGACCCTATAAACTATGGATAGGATTAGATACATTGGCTCAGCAGACAGTATCACACATGATAGGATTAGATACAGTGGCCCAGCAGACAGTATCACACATGATAGGATTAGATACAGTGGCTCAGAAGACAGTATCACACATGATAGGATTAGATACAGTGGCTCAGCAGACAGTATCACACATGATAGGATTAGAGATAGTAGCTCAGCAGACAGTATCACACATGATAGGATTAGATACAGTTGCTCAGCAGATAGTATCACACATGATAGGATTAGATATAAGGCCCAGCAGACAGTTTCACACATGATGGGATTAGATACACAGCTCAGCAGACAGTATCACACATGATATGATTAGATACAGTAGCTCAGCAGACTATCACACATGATAGGATTAGATACAGTGGCTCAGTAGACAGTATCACACATGATAGGATTAGATATAGCACTCTACTCGCTGACATTGCGGCTCCAGCGCTGGACCCAGGAAAGGTAAGAATAATAATTGTTTTGCTTTTTTATGTTACTAATTATTTTTGTGTGTTTGTGGTTTTTCACAAGTTCGGTTGTTGGACTACTTCGGATTCGAGAACTTCAATGACAGCGTTTTTTTTATTCTCAATAAAATGGTTAATGGGGGTTGTGTTTTTTTATTTCAATAAAATATTTTTTCTGTGCTTGTATTTTTTTAAACTTTATTATTATTGCCTTAGTAAAGGCCGCTGGCTGATTGACAACCTCCATTACTAAGGAGGGGCTTAATGTTAGCAGGTGCAGAGGCTAACACTAACCCCCATTATTACCCCGGTACCCCCCGCCACCTGAGGTACTGGGAAGAGCCGGGTACGAACCAGTACCCGACCATCGGTAGTGACAGTCAGGCACCGGGACGGCCGCAGGCTGGGGAAGACTAAAAACAGTGGCCCTTCCCACCCTGGTAATGCTGCCTGCTGCTGCTGTGTTGTATCTTGCTGGTTATGAAAATTGGGGGGGACCCCACATCGTTCTTTCCAATTATTTCTTATTTTATTTTTTAAAAATGACGTGGGGTCCCCCTCATTTTTCATAACCAGCCAGATAAAGCAGCAGCAGGTAGCATTACCGGGATGGGAAGGGCCGCTGTTTCTGGCCTTTCCCAGCCTGATAATACCAGCCTGAGGCCGCCCCATTGACCTACCATCACTACAGATGGTCAAGTACTGGATCGTACCCGGCTCTTCCCAGCACCCCTGGTGGCGGTGGGTACCGGGGTAATAAAGGGGGTTAGTGTTAGCCTCTGCACCTGCTAACACTAAGCCCCGCCTTAGTAATGGATGCTGTCAATCAGCCGGCGGCCATTACTAAGGCGGTAGTAATATAGTTTAAAAAAAAACCACAAAGACATAGAAAAAATATTTTATTGAAATGAAAAAAAAAAACACACAAACCTCATTAACCATTTTATTGATAATTAAAAAAGCCGTCATCGAAGTAGTCCTGGAATCCGACGTAGTCCAATGACCGAACCTGTAATAAAACACACAAAAAACGATTAGTAACACGTGTGTTAGGCATAGATACAGGGCCCATGTATGATCCTGTCTGATGGGCCCTGTATATAAGCCTACCACAAGGTAGGCTTAGATACAGGGTCCAGCAGACAGTACTCTTATACAGTATAAGATTACTGTGTGCTGGGGCCCTGTATCTAAACCTACCATGTGGTAGGCTTAAATACAGGGCTCATCAGACAGGATCACACATGGGCCATGTATCTAAGCCTACCATGTGATTGGCTTAGATACAGGGCCCAGCAGACAGCATCACACAATCTGTGATCCTGTCTCATGGGCCCTCTAAGCCTGCTACATCATAGGCTTAAAGGGGTTGTCCAGTCCCTAAACATTGATGGCCTATTCCAGCAGGTTTCCGTTTTAACAACGGAATCAATAGCGGAGTCGACTGCGCTATTGATTCCGTCGGAAAACCGGAAACCTGCCAGAATGGTGACAAACTGAAACCATTAGCAATGTTTCCGTCACCATTGATATCAGTGGTGACGGAAACGGAAGCTGTGGTTTCAGTTTCACTTTCCGTTATGGGCTTCAACCAACGGAAACCTCCGATGGAACCCCGGAACGGAAAGCGAACGGTGATGTGAACAGGCCCTAACTCTGAAGTATGCAGTCCTTGACTACATTGCCACAGTGCTTGTGCCCCTTTTCTCTGACTTTACCTCCCCTTCCCCCCAGCTCCCTCCCTTCCTTCCTTGATCTGTTGGTTATTCGTATAACAGAGAAGGGGCGTTCCCCCTCCTTCACGACTCAGTCTGCCTCTTATCCCAGTCGGACGAGGATAAGATGCCATGGCCTCATGGCCGTCCAGCTAAAAGACACCAATGCCCCACTCCTGGTCCACCAGTTGAGTGCATCAACTTGTGGTTTGTGAACCTCAGGGTAAGTACCTCTAGTGCCCTCAGACTATCTTCTAGTCACGGACTTCTACTGTAGATTGGCACTTTGGGGCAGTGTGATTGCTTCTATTATGATGGTGGGGGATTGTGTCAAGGCATGCACAGCTTATGATTTCAATTAAGTAATTTGTTCAACATCTTGACTGATCATAGTCTTAGGGGCACTTAGTCACAAAAACCCATATAATAAAGTTAATATATTGTTTATGGTATTCAGTGACTAACTATATATGATATTCGTGCATGTCCTAGGCTAAGTATTAAACATTCATAATAAGAAACCGGAGAGAGAATAACTTTTAATTGTGGGTTGACTCGGGTCGGCCACAGTTACTTATTTAAATATAAAATCATTAACAACGCAAAAAAAACATGACCACTAAAACTCAGTCTATAAATACCGTACGCCAAGAAGTCTTTTGCGGAGCATGTAGGTAGACTGCTTATAATGTAAACCCACCATGCATTGAATGTTTTATTTATTTATTTTTTTATCATATTTTTTTTTTTTTTTTTTTTTTAAATACCAGTAAACAAAATAAATTAACAATACACCAAAAACAATAAAAACAAGGGAGGGGAAAAAATGTCTCCTCACATTGAGAGGAGAGATGAAGGGTGTATGCCTATATAAGTCCCCTGCCATTAGCATAATTACAACCACCACCCCTATCAGCACTGCAGAATAATTCAACCAATGGACGGTCAGATAAAAAACTTCCTAGGCTTTTCATATTCAACAACATTATATTTAACCCCTTACCACTTACTCAGTCAAAGGCCCTGAGTCTAAATGCCTATGGGCCTACTAAAACAGTGATAAATAAAAAGTAATTCAGCCTTTGGGCCTCCCCTCCTTAATGTCTGCAGCTTTATGTAAACATTAAGGCCACAACTCAACCCATACATTACCTTCCCCCATACATTTACAGAGGATTGTATATTGTTTTTACTTAAAGGGGTTTTACAGGATTACACCACAGCTGCCCATATGTTGTGTCTGATATTGCAGCTCAGTTTCATTGCAAAACATGGGATTGAACTGCAATACTGCACACAACCTGTTGACAGTTGTGGCACTGTTTTAAAAAAAGAAAGCAGCCATAGATTTTTTTACTTCCGTACAATCCCTTTAAGATGAGCAGTGTTTAGCAGCTTCTCCTTTTCCGTCATTACTTGGTAACATGTATAATCCATAAATTATTATTATTTTCTCACCACAGACATGTTTAAAACCCTGGATCCCACTCAAAAGGGAACAATCAATTTGTCTATGTCTGAGGTGAGTGTTTAATGTACTGGTATATTGCAATACACTTTATTTATTTTGTATATGTGACTATTGTCAGTAGCTGTTGGTTCAGTCGAAAGCTATTTCCTCCCAACTTCCACATACACATGCACGCTCGGCTCGGTGGGGAGAGGGGAATAAGCCGCTGCTAGACTCCTCTGTGAGCAGCTAGTCTCCCTTAGGAACAAAGGATCGGGCATGTTGAAACCCCCCTCTATTAACTCAGATTACCCTAAATGGGTGTTTATAAATGGGTTTTTTTCTCAACCAGACAACTTTTTTACATTTTAGGGACCTGCATATGCAGCAATTTCCAAATATACTGTTATGAATTTCTCCAGGAGTAGTCACGGTTATCCTGATTCCCGACCTGCCGTCTATTGATCCACCTTTTTTGTTAGACATTTCCCAATAGTATAAAGTCTATAACCTGCTGACAGAAAGGTGGTGCACGTAGAGGCCCTGACAGTTGGGATTTATCAAGCCAAAAGATTTCTCATGGTGGCCCTGCCATACATTACCCATGTAATTGGGTTTCTATACCTAAATCTAATGCAGATTAGGAAGAAAAAGCTGCTCCTCTGAACGGGCGCTCAGGTGTGGATTGTACTGGTATCTTCACAAAATCGTCAGGGTATATTTTCAACGATTTTATTATTAAAAAAGAACAATATAAAATTCGATTGCTGCAACGCGTTTCAACCACGCACTGTGGTCTTCATCAGGCACATACCTGAATCTGTCAATGCTGATGCAGCAAGAAAATGTAGAGCTGTCAATATGGTCGAAGCTTTGGGCATTTGCTTTTTTTACCCCTCTTATAATCCGGCCTTGATAAGTACCAGGCTACTCAGCCCTTATACTAACTTACATCTTGTAATGTCATGGATCAAAAGACCACAAGTCAGCTTTGTTTTATGTAGATATGTTCAAAAATATTTTTATACTGTATGTGACCAGTGCCAGACTAAGGTCCCTTGGGTCCACCAGAAGAGATGATTCTGGGGGCCCAACCTCCATCTATAAATTGTATGTGAATCCACCCATAAAAAAACAGACCCAAGTGTCAAGTGATTGTCTCCAAAGTCACCTCCATATGCGGTTGTCTTCAGCTGGAACTTTGGGACCCATTATTGTGTCAGAACCTGGGCCCACCAGAAGATCATCTGGAATTCTGATGGGCGAATACAACCATGTATACTACAGAATAAAAAGTCAGAGAGATATATGTGTAGCTCTTATACAATACATTATGCAACAATGGTGAATGCCATTTAAAAGCAGAACTGTTGAACTTGATGATCTTTGATGATCTTTTTTAACCTTTGTAACTGTAATATATGACCTGTAACTCTCCAGCTGTTGTAAAACTATAACATGTCCTGACCGCCATAATCACATTTTTAAAACAATTTAAAAGGGTTTTCCCATAATCCATTTTTTTTTTTTTTACCTATCCACATGATAGGTAATAAATATCCTATCAGGGGGGGGGGTCCTAGTAGTCAGACCCCCACGTATCCCAAAAATGGGCTTACCTGGCCGTTCCTGTGCACCCCATATGAATGGAGCAGTACAGCGCATTCTCGTCCACTGCTTTATTAACTTAGTATGAGGCTGTTGGAAATAGCGCTAAGTTATTCATATGGGGCGCACAGGGAGAGCCACATAAGCCCATTCTTGGGATTGGTGGGGGTTCCAGCGGTCGGACCCCCACCGAGCTGTTATTGATCGCCTATCCTGTGTATAGGTGATAAATATAAATTATGGGAAAACCCCTTTAATGACTTAATAATTTAGTTTAATAATTTATTGATTTATATAATTTTTTTTTCTTCACATTTACAGTGGCTCCGCTCAGCATTGGCCTAAGAATGAATACAAGGTTATAAGAACATGATAAACATTCTTGACCTCCGTCTTCAATGAAGTAGATTCCTATAGTACTGCCATATGCATGAAAGTTGATTATTTCAATAAAATATTCTCAGCAATTCAGAATATTCTCTTGTGTTATGTGAACTCAACATCTCCTCATAATTTGGGGCCAGATTTGGGGCAAACTATATATATTTTTAAGAATTATTTCACACAATCACACAAAATTCTGGTAATATATAATAAGACTACAGTCCTGGTCAAAAGTTTTGAGACTGACACAAATTTTGGTTTTCACAAAGTTTGCTGCTTCAGTGTTTTTAGATCTTTTAGTCAGATGATTAGTCAGATGTTTCTATGGTATACTGAAGTACAATTATAAGCATTTCATATGTTTTCAAACTTTTATTAACAAATACATCAAGTTTGTGCAAAGACTCAATATTTATAGTGTTAACCCTTCTTTTTCAAGACTTCTGCAATTCGCCCTGGCATGCTGGATATCAGCTTTTGGGCCAAAAGGCTGACTGATGACAACCCATTTTTGCCTAATCAGTGCTTGGAGTTTATCACAATTGCTGTGTTTTTGTTTGTCCACCGGCTTTTTGAGGATTGACCACAGGTTCTCAATGGGATTGAAACCTGGGGAGTTTCCTGGCCATGGACCCAAAATGTCAATGTTTTGTTCTCCGAGCCAGTTAGTTATCACTTTTGCCTTGTAACATGGTCCATCATGCTGAAAACAGCATTATCATCACTAAAGTGCTTTTGGATCGTTGGGAGAACTTGATCTTGAAGGATGTTTAGATACCATTCTTTATTCATGGAAGTGTTCTCAGGCAAAATTGTGAGTGAGCCCACTCCCTTGGATTAAAAACAACCCCACTCATGAATGGTCTCAGGATGCTTTGCTTTTGGCATGACACAGGACTCATGGTAGCGCTCACCTTTTCTTCTCCGGACAATCATTCTTCCAGATGTCCCAAACGGTCTGTAGGGGGCCTCATCAGAGAAAATAACATTACCTCAGTCCTCTGAAGTCCAGTCCCTGTAGTTCCTGCAGAATGTCAGTCTGTCCTTGATGTTTTTCTTGGAGAGAAGTGGTTTCTTTGCTGCCCTTCTTGACACCAGGCCAGCCTCCAAAATCATTCGACTCACTGTGCAGATGCATTTACACCTGCCTGCTGCCATTCCTGAGCAAGCTCTGCACTGGTGTTGAACTGATTTCATAAACGGTCCTGGCACTTTCTAGACTTTATTGGGCAACCTGAAGCCTTCTTTACAGCAGTTGAACCTCTCTCCTTGAAGTTCTTGATGAGCCGATCAATGGTTGATTTAGGGGTAATTTTACCAGCAGCAATGTCCTTGCCTGTAAAGCCCTTTTTATTCAAAGCAATGATGACTGCATGTGTTTCCTTGGCGGTAACCATGGTTAACAGAAGAAGACAATGATTTCAAGCACCATCCCATTTTTAAAGCAACCAGTCTGCTTTTATAATTCAATCAGCATGACATCAGCTGAATTCTTCTCATTAGCTCAGGAGAAAGCGTTAATGAGGACATCACTGAAATTATGTTAGCAGGTCATTTTGTGGCAGGGGCGCTGAAATGCAATGGAAATGTTTTTTTTGTGACTAACTTAATTTTCATGGCAAGGAATGACTTTGCAATTAATTGACATTCATCTGATCACTCTTCATAACAATCTAGAGTTAATGCAAATTGCCACTATAAAAACTGAAGCAGCAAACTTTGTGAAAACCCAAATTTATGTCAGTCTCAAAACTTTTTGCCAGGAGTGTATTATGGAGCTCTAGACATAATCACACAAGAGGGATAGGCGGAGGGGAATTTGTTTGCTTATTCATGATTCATGTCGCTATAATTATATTTTCTTATTACAGAAATGTACAATATTTTGATGTCTACCTCCCTCCAGAAAGTGGCGCCATTCTTCAAACGCCCACTTAATAGCAAGAAGCTCATGATTACCTATATCATAATTTTTCTCAGTGGCAGAAAATTTGCGAGAAAAAAATGCACAGGGACACAAATTAGTTAGTACAGAAGATCCTTGAGACAACACAGCCCCCACGCCTATTTCTTAGGCATCAACCTCAACAATAAAGGGGCTAGAAATGTCAGGTTGAACTAGTGCAGGCGCTTTTTTATTAAAAAAAACATTTCAAGTTTTCAAATCGGAGACCGCACCAGGTTTCCAATTTACCAAGTCTGATCCTTTTTTCATAAGATTCATCAAAGGTTTAGCAACGGTGGAAAAATGATGAATACATTTTCGGAAATAATTAGCAAAATCCAGGAACCTCTGCAGAGCCTTTAGTGAAGTTGGTTGAACCCAATCAAGAACCTGTCATGATCTAGGGGTATGTGGATCCACTAGGCTGCTCTGTCATAGCGGAGAGGCAGCTAGCCAAGTCACAGTCTACACAAAAGCCCATACGAGTTTGTTGCACAAGGGTACCTGAAATAGTCCAGATGGTGGCAGTGGCTCTGGCACGGATGGTAGTAGGTGTAGCAGGTTGCGCCAGACATGGCGGGTGACAGCAGGTGCAGTATGATGCGCCATACGTGGCGGATTAAAGCAGGTGCAGTAGATTGCGTCAGACGTGGCGGTTGACAATGGGTGTAGTAGGACACGACTCCAATCACTAAACAGGCTCAGGAGCAATAACACAGCACAGGATACAGGTAGCAGGGCACGAGAAACAACGGGAACAGGATAACACTAAGGAACCATTTGCAAAGACTAACATGGGATTGACTAACAATGCTCAGGCAAGGATCAGAAGGGGAGGGCCCTTTTTATAGCTCAGGTTGATCAGGGAATAATTAATTAATTATTTACATATGCGCACGCTGGCCCTTTAAGGCCGGGAACCAGCACGCGCGCTCCCACTAGTAAGCACTACGGGACAGAGCGGACGCATGTGCCAACGTCTCCGGGGAAGGAGACGACGGCAGGAAGAGGAAGATCTGCGGGAGGCAGGTACGTGGAGGTCGTGGTTCATGACCGCAGCCGTAACAGTACCCCTCCTTATGGTAGGGGCATTGAGGTTCTCCTCTGGCTCCCAGGGTCTCTCCTCAGGACCAAACCCTCTCCAGTCCACCAAATAGAAAGTCCTTCCTCCTACCCTCTTGCAGTCTGGGATCTCCTTCACCTCAAACACATCAGATGAACCACTGGGAGCCACCACACAGGGGCGGACATACCGCATGTGCAGCCGGTGCAGCTGCACAAGGGCCCCGCGTGGGAAGGGGGCCCGTTCCTCTGCTGGCCGACTCAGTTCTCAGCTGCGCGATGCTGAGGACTGAGACAGAGGCCCGTGGACCACTGGCGTAGCTATAGGGGTCGCAGCGGTCGCAATTGCGACCGGGCCCCGAAGCCAGGGGGGCCCACGGCCCCCCGCACCACATCAATAAAAAGTTACTATAGTAACTCGGGCCGCGGGCCCCTGTTACTATAGTAACATACTTTACTTACCTTCCTGGTTCCGGATCGCAGCGGAGGTCCTGACGTCAGGCGCTGTGCGCAGCACATGACGTCACAGCGCTATGCGCCGCGCACAGCATCGAGACGACAGAACTCCCGCCGCGGCCGAAGAGGAAGGTAAGATAGCCCTGACTGGCGGGGTCCGACTCCTGGGACCCGCCAATCAGCTGTTTTGAAGGGGCCGCAGCACTCGTACGAGAGCTGCTCCCCTTCATTCCTGTCACTTCATTCCGGTCACACTGTGAATCGGTTTCGGCGATTCACAGTGTGGGCGAGTAGTGAAATGAAGGGGAAGCAGCTCTCGTACGAGTGCTGCGGCCCCTTCAAAACAGCTGATTTGCGGGTCCCGGGCGACACATCAGCTATTGATGGCCTATCCTGAGGATAGGCCATCAATGTTTAGGGACTGCACAACCCCTAAGCCTACGATGTAGCAGGCTTAGGGGGCCCATGAGACAGGATCACAGATTGTGTGATGCTGTCTGCTGGGCCCTGTATCTAAGCCAATCACATGGTAGGCTTAGATACATGGCCCATGCGTGATCCTGTCTGCTGGGCCCTGTATCTAAGCCTACCACACTGTAGGTTTAGATACAGGGCCCCAGCACACAGTAATCTTATACTGTATAAGATTACTGTCTGCTGGACCCTGTATCTAAGCCTACCTTGTGGTAGGCTTAGATACAGGGTCCCACAGACAGTATCACACATGGGCCCTGTATCTAAGCCTTAGGGTATGTGCACAGACACTAATTACGTCCGTAAGTGACGGATGTATTTCGGCCGCAAGTACCGGACCGAACACACTGCAGGGAGCCGGGCTCCTAGCATCATAGTTATGTACGACGCTAGGAGTCCCTGCCTCGCTGTGGGACAACTGTCCTGTACTGTAATCATGTTTTCAGTACCGGACAGTTGTCCGGCAGCGAGGCAGGGACTCCTAGCGTCGTACATAACTATGATGCTAGGAGCCCGGCTCCCTGCAGTGTGTTCGGTCCGGTACTTGCGGCCGAAATACGTCCGTCAATTCCGGACGTAATTAGTGTGTGTGCACATACCCTAACACATGTGTTACTAATCATTTTTTGTGTGTTTTCTTACAGGTTCGGTCGTTGGACTACGGCGGATTCCAGGACTACTTCGATGACAGCTTTTTTTTTTATTAATAAAATGGTTAATGAGGGTTGTGTTTTTTTTTTTTATTTCAATAAAATATTTTTTCTATGTCTTTGTGGTTTTTTTTAAACTATATTACTACCGCCTTAGTAATGGCCGCCGGCTGATTGACAGCATCCATTGCTAAGGCAGGGCTTAGTGTTAGCCGGTGCAGAGGCTAACACTAACCCCCTTTATTACCCCGGTACCCACCGCCACCAGGGGTGCTGGGAAGAGCCGGGTACGATCCAGTACCTGACCATCTGTAGTGATGGTCGGCCACTGGGGTGGCCGCAGGCTGGTATTATCAGGAGGGGAAAGGCCAGATACAGTGGCCCTTCCTACCCTGGTGATGCTAGGCTGCTGCTGCTTTATTGTATCTGGCTGGTTATGAAAATGGGGGGGACGCCACGTCATTTAAAAAATAATTGGAAAGAACGATGTCGGGTCCCCCCCAATTTTCATAACCAGCCAGATACAACACAGCAGCAGCAGGCAGCATTACAAGGGTGGGAAGGGCCACTGTTTTTGGCCTTCCCCAGCCTAATACTACCAGCCTGCGGCCACCCCGGTGCCTGCCCGTCACTACAGCTGGTCGGGTACTGGTTTGTACCCGGCTCTTCCCAGTACCCCTGGTGGCGGTGGGTACCGGGGTAATAATGGGGGTTAGTGTAGACTCTGCACCGGCTAACATTAAGCCTCGCCTTAGTAATGGAGGTTGTCAATCAGCCAGCGGCCATTACTAAGGCGGTGATAATAAAGTTTAAAAAGATACAAGCACATAGAAATTTTTTTTATTGAAATAAAAACACAACCCTCATTAACCATTTTATTGAGAATAAAAAAAACGCCGTCATTGAAGTCCTCGTATCCGAAGTCCAACAACCGAACCTGTAAAAAAAACACAAACACACAAAAATAATCAGTAACACATAAAGAAGCAAAATTATTATTCTTACCTTTCCTGGGTCCAGCGCTGGAGCCGCAATGTCAGCGAGCTGGGCCCTGTATCTAATCCTATCATGTGTGATACAGTCTGCTGAGCTGTGTATCTAATCCAATCATGTATGATACTGTGCTGGGCCCTATATCTAATCCGATCATGTGTGATACTGTCTGCTGAGCCACTGTATCTAATCCTATCATGTGTGATACTGTCTGCTGAGCCACTGTATCTAATCCTATAATGTGTGGTACTGTCTGCTGAGCCACTGTATCTAATCCTATCATGTGTGATACTGTCTGCTGAGCCACTGTATCTAATCCTATCATGTGTGGTACTGTCTGCTGAGCCACTGTATCTAATCCTATCATGTGTGGTACTGTCTGCTGAGCCACTGTATCTAATCCTATCATGTGTGATACTGTCTGCTGGGCCACTGTATCTAATCCTATCATGTGTGATACTGTCTGCTGAGCTGTGTATCTAATCCTATCATGTGTGATACTGCCTTCTGAGCCACTGTATCTAATCCTATCATGTGTGATACTGTCTGCTCAGCCACTGTATCTAATCCTATCCATAGTTTATAGGGTCGTAGTGCTATAGATATGCTATGCTGTCTCCTATACACACACTTTTTTTTGGGGCGGACACATATGTATTGGGGCTATTTCCCGGACATTTTAAGCCCTGAGGGTATGTTCACACGGCAGCGTCTGTTACGGCTGAAATTACTGTGCTGTTTTCAGGAGAAAACAGCACCGTAATTTCAGCCGTAATGGCATGTGCAGGCGTCTTTTGCTGCGTCCACTACGGAAGTAATTGAAGCTGGTTTTCCATGGAGTCCATGGAAAACGGCTCCATTTACATCTGAAGAAGTGACAGGCAGTTTTTTACGCGCCGCCTTTCGACAGCGGCGCGTAAAAAAAAATGACCATCGGCACAGAACATCGTAAGACCCATTCAAATGAATGGGCAGATGTTTTCCGACGCTTTTGAGCCGCATTTTCGGATGTAATTCAATGCTAAAACGCCCAAATTACGTCCGTAAATAGTGTGTGTGTGAACCCAGCCTTAGTGACGCCCCGGCTGCTAGTGCTGCATTGTTGGGTCACTTAGGAGACCCAGCGATGCAGCTGAAAGCGGACCGTCGGCCATGAGAAGTTTGCGGGGTGGGGGGGGGGGGGCCCTGGCACATTATCTGCACAGGGGCCTTTTGCAGTCTGTGTCCGCCACTGCCACCACAGGACTAGGAGTTTTACTGTAACGGTTCAGGACTGCCGGTTTAAGGTGGACACGTGGAAAGAGTTGAGAATCTTGAGCGTAGGAGGCAACCGAAGTTTATAGGATACAGGGTTTATCCTTTGCAGGACTTCGAAAGGACCGAGGAACCTGTGAGCGAATTTGTGAGAAGGCATCTTGAATCTAATGTTTCTCGAGGACAGTCAGACTTTGACTCCAGGAGAGAATTGAGGGGGAACTTCTCTTTTTTTGTCAGCCTGAATTTTCATGCGGGATTGGAGAATGGCAGCCTTCGTTTGCTGCCAGATGTGAACAAAAGTCCCAAATGAAGAGTTAGCTGCCGATGCTTGAGTCATGGCTGGCACTGGAAGAGGAACTCGAGGATGCTGACTGTACACAATGTAGAAGGGACACAAAGTAGTAGATTCACTAGTATAATTGTTGTATGGGAATTCCGCCCAGGGAAGAAGTTTTATCCAATTGTCATGTTGGGCGGAAACAAAGTGACGAATATAGTTCTCCAAAATTTGATCGGTCCTATCCACCTGACCATTGGATTGTGGGTGGTGGGCCGTGGAGAAGTCCCGCTTAACATCTAGCAGGTTGCACAGGGCTCTCAAGAACTAGGACGTGAACTGTACACCCCGATCCGAGACAATTTGCAGAGGAAGGCCGTGCAGACGGAAAATGTGAAGAATAAACAGATTTGCCAGGCAAGGAGCAGACGGAAGACCAAAATGTGCCATTTTGGAGAAAGGATCCACTACCACCCAGACCACAGTACATCCAGCTGATGGGGGAATGTCCAATATGCTGCCAAGGGGCATCAGAGACAGGTAGGGATAGTAGCAGACCAGCAGGTTTGGAGCGGGTTTGCTTGTTCGAGGCACAGTTTGTACATGAAGAGACGTAATCCGCAACATCTCTAGGCAGCGTGGGCCACCAGTAATGATCAGCTACAAGGTCTTGAGTCTTTCGAACACCACAGTGCCCTGCCAGTTTGGAGATGTGTCCCCAGCTGAGAATTCTGTCTGCAAGCCGAACAAAAGTCTTTCCGGGCGGAATGTCTCTAATTTGCAGAGGGTTAGCGGTAATAATCCTAGAAGGATCTATAATATATTGAGGGATCACCGCAGAGTCACTAGTCTAGTGATTCTTATCAGCAGGACGGAAGTAAAGTAAGAATTTAAATCGGGCGAAGAACAACGACCACCTGGCTTGGCGAGGATTTAGTCATTATGCTGACTGTAGGTACATGAGGTTCTTGTGATCAGTATAAATGGTAATAGGGTGAACCGCATCCTCTAGCAAGGGTCTCCACTCCTCTGATGCCAACTTGACGACTAGCAAATCCCGATCCCCGATGGAGTAATTACGTTCAGCCGGGGAGAATAGTTTTGAAAAGAAGCCACAAGCCACCATCTTGCCCTTGGAGTTTTTTTGACATAGTAGTGCTCCAGCACCAACGGAGGATGTGTCCCCCTCCAGAAAGAACTGCCGAGATGCGTCAGGGTGATGAAGAATGGAGGCTGAGGGGAAAACGTTCTTGAGGTTTATAAATGCTGACTCTGCCTCCAGAGGCCAAATCTTGGTGTTCACCCGCTTCATGGTGAGGGCGGAGATTGGGGCAGTCAAAGACGAGAAGTTCGGGATAAATTGCTGACAGAAATGTGCAAATCCTATAAATCGTTGTATGGACCGAAGCCCCTGCGGACGTGGCCACTCTAAGACGAATCTCACCTTCTTTGGATCCATCTTGAGTCCACGGTCGGACACTATGTAACCCAGCAAGGGCAGAGAGTTCCGCTTGAATACACACTTGTCGAGGTTAGCATACAGAAGATTCCCCCTTAATCGAGACAGAACTTGGCGAACATGCCTCCAGTGTGTCGTCAAATCAGGTGAATAGATCAGGGTGTCATCCAGATAGACCACCACACAGAAATACAGTAGATCCCAGAAGATGTCATTCACGAACTCCTGGAACACAGCTGGAGCGTTACACAGTCCAAAGGGCATTACGAGAAATTCGTAGTGATCATCTCGGGTGTTGAATGCGGTTTTCCACTCGTCACCTTTGCGGATACGGATCAAGTTATAGGCCCCGCGTAGATCCAGTTTAGTTAACACCTTGTCCCCGCGAATTCTATAGAAGAGTTCTGAAATGAGCGGCAAGGGGTACTTATTCTTGACCGTGATTTGGTTCAAACCACGGTAGTCGATACAAGGACGAAGAGATCCATCTTTCTTTTTCACAAAGAAGTATCCAGCTCCGGCCGGGGAGGAAGACTTCTGGATGGACCCTTTCTCCAGATTCTCCTTGACGTAGGCAGACTTGGCTAGTTTCTCTGGTAGAGAGAGTAGATAGACTTGCCCACGGGGTGGTGAGGCATCAGGAAGCAACTCGACTGGGCAATCGTAGCTGTGATGGGGAGGAAGAGTCTCTGCCTCTTTTTTACTGAAAATGTCTGAAAACTCGCATAGTGTGAGGGTAGATCGGAGAGTGACTGAGGCAGTGGAGGCAGAACTGGATGAACTTGTAACAGGCAGCAGTTAAGACATTTGGGGCCCCATTGGAGGACTTCTCCGGAACTCCAGTCGAGAACCGGAGCAAGTAGACGAAGCCATGGCAGGCACAGCAGAATGTGGTTGATAGCTTTAGGCAATACAAGAAAGGCGATCTGTTCTGAGTGAAGAACTCCGACTTGTAGTGTCAATGGTCCTGTGATGAACACAATTGGATCAGACAATGGTTCACAGAGGCAACAGCCAGAGGTCTCTTCAGATGTACTGTGGGTAGATGTTAGCTATTCACTATATCCTGCTGGATAAAATTTGCAGCTGCTCCGGAATAAAGATAGGCAGAGGAGGAATGTGATGTCTCTCCAGATATGATGGTCACAGGAATAGATAGTTTGGAAGAGGTTTTGACATTTGGGGACGTCCCCCCTAGAGTTGCATCTCCAACCGATCCCTAGGTGCTGGAGTTTCCCGGCTTCTGTGGACAAAATACAGACATAACCCAGAAGAGCGTCTGCGCTGTTTCTCCTGTTTGGACAGCCGGACTCTGTCTACCTGCATAGGTTCTTCATCTAGCCCACTAGGAGAAGGCAATAGTGGTCTCTGGACCGAGGGTGCTAGTCTGTGAAACCGGCTCTCCCGTTGAAACTCCTGAGTGTCAACCCGAGTAGCCAACAGGATGAGGGCATCCAAGGTAGAAGGAAGGTCGCGGGCTGCAAGCCCTTCCTTGATGTGTGAAGACAGTCCATGCCAAAAGGTCGCCCCCAATGCCTCACTGTTCAACGCCAATTCTGCTGCCAGGCTATGGAAGGAGATAGCATACACTCCTACTGTGGAACCCCCTTGCTTGAGGGTTAGCAGAGTCGCTGCGGCAGAAGATGTTTGACCCGGCTCTTCGACCACACGGCACGGAAAGACTGCAGAAACAAGGCAAGGTCCGAGGATTCAGGTCCCTGTTGTTCCAAGATGGGATTCGCCCATGCCAAGTCCTTGCTAGCAAGGAGGGAGATGATAAACGCTACTATGGCCTCCTCAGAGGGGAAGAGATGAGCTTGTAGCCTAAAATGAATCGTGCATTGGTTGATGAACCTTCTTCAGGCTCTGGGATCACTGTCATAGCGAGGAGCGAGAGGCAGTGACACTGTGGATCTGGAACAAACAGGGGGAGCAACGGGCAGTGGAACAGCAACCGTCCCTGGAGGAAGAACCGGAGGTGGAACAGTCAGTTGATCCAGACGGGCCATGATGGAATTTACAGCATCAAAGAGTTGATCCTGACGTGTCCATAGATCATGCATCTCCATCTGTATCCTTTGAACTGCGGTCTTTGACTGGCCAGCAGGTTCCATGGCCTGAGCGTACTGTCACGATCTAGGGGTATGTGGACCCAATAGGCTGCTCTGCCATAGCGGAGAAGCAGCTGGCCAAGTCACAGTTTACGCAAAAGTCTATACGAGTTTGTAGCACAAGGGTACCTGAAATAGTCCAGAAGGTGGCACGGGCTCTTGCACGGATGGTAGTAGGTACAGCAGGTTACGCCAGACGTGGCAGTTGACAGCAGGTGCAGTAGGTTGCACCAGGCGTGGCGGATGACAACGGGTACAGTAGGTTGCGCCAGATGACAACGTGTGCAGTAGGTTGCACCAGACGTGGCGGATGACAACGGGTGTAGAAGGACACGACTCCAATTACTAAACAGGCTCAGGAACAATAACACAGCACGGGATACAGGCTACAGGTAACGGGGCACGGGAAACAACGGGAACAAGATAACACTAAGGAACCATTTGCAAAGACTATGGGATTTACTAACAATGCTCAGGCAAGGTTCAGAAGGGCAAGGCCCTTCTTATAGTGAAGAGTGATCAGGGAATAATTAATTAATTATTTACATATGCGTGCGTTGACCCTTTAAGGCCGGGAACGAGCGCGCACGTCCTCTAGTGAGCACTATGGGACAGAGCGGAGGCATGTGCCGACGTCTCCAGGGAGCGAGACGCCGGCAGGAAGACTAAGATCTGCTGGAGGCCGGTAAGTGGAGGTCGCGGTCCGTGACCGTGGCCGTAATAGAACCGCCTGAACCATAGCGGAGTCCATACGAAAATCATGAGGAGACAGAACATACCTGAACTCCAAAAATACTCTTTTTAAATTTCGCGTAAAGGCAGTTTATCACCACAAATGGGGTATTGCCGACAAATTGGGCAAAAAAATGGGGTATTTTATTTTTTGTGAAAATAAGACATTTTGAGCTAAAACTACATATTATTGGAAAAAAAATATATATTTTTTTAATTCCCAGCCCAATTCAAATAAGTTCTGTGAAGAAACTATGGGGTCTAAATGCTCACATTACCCATAAATGAATTCCTTGAGGGGTGTAGTTTCCAAAATGGGGTCACTTCTGTTGGGTTTCCATTGCTTTGATACCTCTGGGGCTCTGCAAATGCGACATGGCACCCGAAAACCAATCCAGCAAAATCTGGACTCCAACAAACACATAGCGCTCCTTTCATTCTGAGCCCTCCCATGGGCCCAAATGGCAGTTTATCACCACAAATGGGGTATTGCCGCACTAAGGACAAATTGGGCAACAAAATGGGGTATTTTGTTCCCTGTGAAAATAAGAAATTTTGATCACAAATGACATCTTATTGGAAAAAATGTAATTTTTTTAATTTCACAGCCCAATTCAAATAGGTGCTGTGAAAAAACTGTGCGGTCAAAATGGTAACAACAACCATAAATGAATTCCTTGAGGGGTGTAGTTTCCAAAATGGGGTCACTATTCGGGGATTCCTACTGTTTTGGCACCTCAACACCTCTTCAAACCTGGCATGCTGCCTAAAATGTATTCTAATAAAAAAGAGGCCTCAAAATGCACTAGGAGCTTCTTTGCTTCTAGGGCTTGTGTTTTATTCCACGAGCGCACTAGAGCCACATGTGGGACATTTCTAAAAACTGCAGAATCTGGACAATACATATTTAGTAGTATTTCTCTGGTAAAACCTTCTGTGTTACAGAAAAAAAATTGAATAAAATAGAAATTCAGCAAGAAAAATGAAATTTACTAATTTCACCTCCACTTTGCTTTAATTCTTGTGAAATGCCTAAAGGGTTAAAAAACTTTCTAAATGCTGTTTTGAATACTTTGAGGGGTCTAGTTTTTAAAATGGGATGTTTTATCAGGGTTTCTAATACATAGGCTCCTCAAAGCCACTTCAGAACTGAACATGTACCTTAAAAAAAAGGCTTTTGAAATTTTCTTAAAAATATGAGAAATTGCTGTTTATGTTCTAAGCCTTGTAACGTCCAAGAAAAATAAAATAAATGTTCAAAAAACGATGCCAATCTAAAGTAGACATATTGGAAATGTGAACTAGTAACTATTTTGGGTGGTATAACCGTCTGTTTTACAAGCAGATACATTTAAATTCTGAAAAATGCATTTTTTTCAAAATTTTCTCTAAATTTTGCAATTTTTCACCAATAAACACTGAATATATCGACCAAATTTTACCACGAACATGAAGCCCAATGTGTCACGAGAAAACAATCTCAGAATCGCTTGGATAGGTTTAAGCATTCCGACGTTATTACCACATAAAGTGAAATATGTCAGATTTGAAAAATGGGCTCTGAGCCTTAAGGCCCAAACTAGGCTGCGTCCTAATATCTGAGCTAGTCGCAGGCAGGGCTGAATTTAGAGTTGATGCTGCCCTAGGCACTTTTATTGATGATGCCCCCTATAACTCCAGAAGTTACGAAAACAGCGTAGCTTGCTGATATTGCGGATCCAGACCCGGACCCAGGAAGGGTAAGTTTAATAATTGCTTTGCTTTTATATTGGTTACACATTTTTTTTTTTGTGTTTGTGTGTTTTTTTACAGATTTCTTTGCAGGACTACTTCGGATTCGAGGACTACTTCAATGACAGCGCTTTTTTTTTTTATTCTCAATAAAATGTTAACAAGGGTTGTGCACCGGGTTTTATTCCATTAAAATATTATTTCTATATCTCTGTGTTTTGATGATGAGGTTTGCACACATGTTAGATGGAATTTTGGCCCACTCCTCTTTGCAGATCATCTGTAAATCATTAAGATTTCGAGGTTGTCGCTTGGCAACTCAGATCTTCAGCTCCCTCCATAAGTTTTCGATGGGATTAAGGTCTGGAGACTGGCTAGGCCACTCCATGACCTTAATGTGCTTCTTTTTGAGCCACTCCTTTGTTGCCTTGGCTGTATGTTTCGGGTAATTGTCGTGCTGGAAGACCCAGCCACGAGCCATTTTTAATGTCCTGGTGGAGGGAAGGAGGTTGTCACTCAGGATTTGACGGTACATGGCTCCATCCATTCTCCCATTGATGCGGTGAAGTAGTCCTGTGCCCTTAGCAGAGAAACACCCCCAAAACATAATGTTTCCACCTCCATGCTTGACAATGGGGACGGTGTTCTTTGGGTCATAGGCAGCATTTCTCTTCATCCAAACACGGCGAGTTGAGTTAATGCCAAAGAGCTCAATTTTAGTCTCATCTGACCACAGCACCTTCTCCCAATCACTCTCAGAATCATCCAGATGTTCATTTGCAAACTTAAGACGGGCCTGTACTTGTGCCTTCTTGAGCAGGGGGACCTTGCGGGCACTGCAGGATTTTAATCCATTACGGCGTAATGTGTTACCAATGGTTTTCTTGGTGACTGTGGTCCCAGCTGCCTTGAGATCATTAACAAGTTCCCCCCGTGTAGTTTTCGGCTGAGCTCCCACCTTCCTCAGGATCAAGGATACCCCACGAGGTGCGATTTTGCATGGAGCCCCAGATCGATGTCGATTGACAGTCATTTTGTATGTCTTCCATTTTCTTACTATTGCACCAACAGTTGTCTCCTTCTCACCCAGCGTCTTACTTATGGTTTTGTAGCCCATTCCAGCCTTGTGCAGGTCTATGATCTTGTCCCTGACATCCTTAGAAAGCTCTTTGGTCTTGCCCATGTTGTAGAGGTTAGAGTCAGACTGATTCATTGAGTCTGTGGACAGGAGTCTTTTATACAGGTGACCATGTAAGACAGCTGTCTATAATGCAGGCACCAAGTTGATTTGGAGCGTGTAACTGGTCTGGAGGAGGCTGAACTCTTAATGGTTGGTAGGGGATCAAATACTTATTTCTCTGTGCACAATGCAAATAAATATATATAATTACTATAATCACTATGTAATTTTCTTTTTTTTTTTTTTAGATATATAATCTATTTCTCACTGGTAAAATTAACCTAGCCTAAAAATTCTAGACTGTTCATGACTTTGACAGTGGGCAAACTTACAAAATCAGCAAGGGATCAAATACTTATTTCCTTCACTGTAGGTGTGTTATAGTAGCGGGCATGAATATTTATGCATTCCATTGTTTTATGTTGTTTAATATTTGTTCATAATAATTTTGTGGATTGGTGTCAGCTAATTCCATTGTCTTCTTCGAGTCATCTCTGGGCTTTAGGACCAAATAATTTTTTTTTTATTTCTTTTCATCTTGGCATTTCGCTACTAATTAGTTTTTTATTTATGCAGTAATGCAGCAGTATTGTTTTTTGCAGGACAAGTTGTAGTTTCTACACGTACCATTTTGGGGTACGCATATATTAGTGCATAATTTTTATTAATTTAATTTGGGGGGACAAGCAAAAGCAAAACACCATTGACAACCCACAGGGACTTTATTACTCACCAGGTTTCACCATCGTCACACTCAATTTTAAAATCGGCTTTCACACTAGGGTCAACTTCATCCCATTCTGGAGCACTGCAAGGTAGGAGAAAAAAATCAATCAGTTTATAGCAAAATGGTACATCGTTGATTACGTAGTTTGCGCAATATGAGTACATTTAATTGCTTTTAGGCTAGACATCGACAACATTTTTTTGCTCAATAAGGGTCCTATTACACGCCCCTTCGTGGGCCGTGTAAATGAGTGCCGATTAACGAGACAGTTTGTTGATCGGCGCTCGTTGAAAGGAGCTATGTATGGGGACGAGCGCTCGTTACTCCGATCGCTCGTCCCCATACATTTCTATCATGTCGGCAGCGCGTCTCCCTGTTTACACACCAAGATGTGCTGCCGTCAACGATAATATTTTATGCTGCCTAAACGATACAATCAGCCGATGAACGAGCATTTGCTCGTTCATCGGCTGATCATTGCACTGCTTACACAGGGCAATTATCGGGAACGAGCATTTTGTGAACGCTCGTTTGTCCGATAATTGGCCGGTATAAAAGCGCCCTTAGACGAACACCCAAAAATTTTCAATAATTGTATAATTGACGCAAACAGGATTACTGCCATGTTAGTAGATGATGAAAAACAAAAATGTTCAAATCATGGGAAACAAAAATTATAGTGTTTAGAGTGGATCTCACTGTCTAGTTTGATAGAAATCTAATTGTGCTCCCACAATATGAGTAAATTATATTATATGGTTCACTGAAGTAACAATAAAGTAAAAAATACCTTTTATTTAGTAACTAGTTAAAAACAGGGGTAACACACCACTGTAAACATAAGCCCCACCGTGATTATTAAAAAACGTATTAAACAGAAAACACCGAGTCATTATAATACATCTGACTCGGTGTTTTTAGATATTTTGTCTGAAACCAGCATATATCCAGGGCACATCAATAGTACACTCCCCAAATGAAGCACAGGTGTCCGATAGAATCGGATCTCCTAGTGCTGGGTGTAACTCAATATGACTATCCCCAATGCAAACATTCCATAAACAGTACAACGACCCTACGCGTTTCAGGTACTCATCCTCAGGGGTCCGTATAATGGTAACTCTGGCCTTCACACCAGCGATAGAATCCTTTGAACAGCAGGTATTCTGCTGTGAGTCACGGCAAAGATGCGCGTATCGATGTCAACGGCATACTTCATTGCAGGCGCTACGTTACTATAAGCGCTAAACTACACCCCTCGTGTTCTAGCGGCAAACATGAACTGACCAATCCCCGCACCCTCACGATTAGTGACACCTGCCCATGTGACCCCTCGCCGTCAGCTGACAACCAGGGGTCATCATCGGCCGCATCAGGCCGCTCGCGCAGGCGCAGTAGAAGTCAAGGACAATTCGCCCAAACTGCCATAGTGAGAGAAGGTAAGCGCTGCACGATGATAGAATATAAGTAAATCTCGCGGGACAGTTAAACACCGCAAGTAGGCTGCCTGACATAGCAACTATAAAGTATTAATCACATATAGGGTGGAAAGAAAAATACGATCCCTCATCGATATGGGGGACCGAGAGACGGTCGCCGTTGAAAAGCGGCAGACCAGAAAAGCCATCTCAAAACTACGTATGTTGATCAATTATAAACTCACCCACCCCAAGGATCCCAAGGAGATAGGTCGTTCATAAAATGTTAGATGAAACATGTATAATTTGTCTGCTCATTTAAACCTGCTGGATGTATGCATTCCAGTCTGTGGATCCATTGTGCTTCTTTGCGTAAAATCAGGTTATCCCAATCACCTCCTCTTTTGGGGGGTCTGACAAGTTCAATAGCTTGAAATTTTAAACATGCTGCCTGGCCTTGGTGTTTGACATGCACATGTTTAGATATTGGGGTATCCCTCTCATGGACAATGTCTCCAACATGCTCCCTAATACGGCGACGGAATTGTCGTGCTGTTTTTCCCACATAATTTAGGGGGCATGGACATGTGATTAGGTAGACCACTCCCGCAGTCTTACAATTGACATAATCCCGAATAGTGTATTGTTTCTGTGTGGTTACGCTAGTGAAGCTATTGCCTTTAAAAATGAAATCACAGGCTTTACAACTGCCGCACCTAAAGGTACCTGGTATTTGTCTGTCCAGCCACGTGCCCCTAGGTGAAATGGGGTCAAAACAGCTATGCATTACTCTGTCCCTTATATTTTTCCCTCTCCGATACGTGACAGACGGCCTCTGTGTGATCTGATCTACCAGATCTGCATCAGAACTGAGAATACGCCAGTATCTATTCAAAATCTGCATAATATCATTTTGTTTGGAATCATAGGTACCTATGAGTCTTGTGACCTGTACTTCTTTCCGTTTTTTAGGGATCAGAAGACATTGCCTATCAGCATCCCTTGCTCCCTCATAGGCCTTCCTGATGACCCTCTCTGGGAAACCTCTGTCCTTCAATCTCATTTTGAGCTCCTTTGCCTGGAACTCAAAGTCACCCATAGAACTACAATTCCTACGTACTCTCATAAATTGGCCTTTTGGTATGCCACTTTTGAGGGACTGAGGATGACAGCTATTCCATTGCAGGAAACTATTTGTTGCTGTTTCTTTCCTATGTACCTTGGTGTGGATAGTGCCATCTGGTGTTTTGGTGATTTTCAAATCTAAGAAAGACAATTCTTTCTCACTGATCTCACATGTGAATTTAAGTCCTACATCGTTCATGTTGAGGGCTGCTACAAAATTATGGAACTCATCCGCTGTAGAGTTCCAGAGGATCAACACGTCATCAATATATCTTATCCATAAACCAACAGATGAAGTCCAATTGACAAATTTGTCCCCAAAGACAATTGTCTCCTCCCACCAGCCAAGAAATAAATTTGCATAGGTGGGAGCAGTAGGACTCCCCATTGCAGTACCACATTTCTGATGGTAAATTTTGTCTTCAAAAATAAAAATGTTTCTTTCAAGGACAAACTGTAATAACTGCATGACAAACTGGTTATGAGCTGCAAACTGGGTACCTCTAGATCCCAAATAGTACTCGACTGCTTTATAACCACATTTGTGCGGTATGGATGAATACAACGCCTCGACATCCAGACTAGCCAAAAATGTATCTTTCTCCAAGGAAATGCCATCAATCTGTTTCAGGACATCCATAGTGTCACGTACATATGATGTAAGACTCAAAACAAAAGGGCGCAACACTTGGTCAACATATGTACTTACATTTTGAGTTAGATTATTTATCCCTGAAACAGAGTGGATCAAATCAGTTCACCAGGACAAATTTATAGTCTCAAATGTTTTTGCAAAAATACTTAAAGGGATATTCTCACAGGATATGTCATAAATGTCTGATAGTTGCAGGTCCCACCTCTGGAACATACACCTATGTTGAGACAGGCAGAGAATAAATGGAAAGGTGGCCGAGCATGTGCGCCACTCTCTTCATTCACTTCTATGAGAGTTATGGCAACAGTGTAGCACAGCGAGCTCGGCTGTTTCCGTAATCCGGGCCGCCTTTCCATTCGTCCTCCGTCTGGATGGACCCGCATCTATCAGACATTTATAGCATATCCTGTGGATATGCCATATATGTCTAGAATGGGAATACCCTTTGACCCCTGAGGGTATGTGCACTGAAGTGAAAACGGCTCCTGATTTTCAGACGTTTTTTGAGCAACTTGGGTTTTTCGCTGCGTTTTTTATGGCCGTTTTTGGAGCTGTTTTTCTATGGTGTCAATGAAAAACGGCTCCAAAAACGGCTCAAGAAGTGACATGCACTTCTTTTTCGTGGGCGTTTTTTAATGCGGCCATTTTTCAAAACGGCCGCGTAAAAAAACGCCCCATCGGAAGAGAGCGCCATTTTCCCCATAGAAATCAATGGGCAGATGTTTGGAGGCGTTCTGCATCAGACTTTTCAGCCATTTTTCGGCCGTTTACGGCCCGAAAAACGGCTGAAAATAAGCCATGTGAACATACCCTTAATGAAGAGGCCTGAAAGGGCTTTATTGACCAGCTACATTTTTCAGTTTTTGCTTCTCTGCATTTCAGCAGCCACAACTTTTTCTTTTTTTCATTGACGCTGCTGTATGAGGCCGTGGTTTATGTGGGATAAATTGCTGTGTAATTTCTGTCATTTTTTTTGCGGCGTAAATATAGAAAAGTTGAGATTTTTCTCATCGTTTTTTAAAATCTTTTTATACATTTTCGCACTAAATAACTTGTTCAATTATTTCTTCATGTCAATACGGTCGTAGAGATATCTAATATGTAGAGGTTTTTTGTTTTTATGTATTGTATGAGCAATACTAAACCACTTTTTTGTGGACATTTCTTTATTATTATTATTTTTTATTAAAAAAAATTTCATTCCATTAACATATTTTTTTTACAATTAATGTTTTATACTTATAATACATTAGCATTCGCCTGTATTCTATTACATTATACTGTGTCACTATGAATCAGTCTGCTGTTAGGACAACACATACTATGCCCTAACATCAGGCTTACAGAACAGACAGCCCTGGGGTCCTTTATAGGTCCCCAGGACAGACTGCAGAAAGGTTCCCCAGTCTCTGTTCGGGTAACTGATGATCTGTACAAAGGGGGTAGCCCCCTTTGATCATTCCGTAGTCATGGACCGCGGCAATCAAAGGGATAAATAGCCAGGATCGGAGATTCCTCCGATCCCGTTTGTATTCTGGAGTACAAGAGCTGTTAGTAACAGCTGCTGCTTAGCGCATGAGCGCTCACTGTAGCGTTCATTAGATTTTTCTAGAGCGATGCCAAAAGACGCAGCTGTAGACTCGGAACCTGCACCGCCCGCCGTCAAAAGACAGTGGCCGTCATTAAAGGGTTAATGATCCACTTCTCACTTTGACTGAACTGCATCAAAAACGGCTTCAGACTTCCCTGTGTGAACCCGGGCCTAATGGAACTCCCACCAAAAACAGGGATCCAGGATAATGGCCGCATCTTAATGTCTATGGTCAGTTTTGGGTGATATAGCTTTCTCTTTGGATTTCGGAGCTGGAAAGTCATGCCCATGTGAAGTATGTCCGACTTACCTATCGCTCCAGGCTCCGTTCCATTCTTTATAACCCCATGGATTCCTCGCCCTCACAATCTGGACTGTATTACCACGATAGCGGATCTGTTCAAGACAATTGTCAATTTGTTAAATATTTGACTACTTGTGTTCAATCGTGACAACTACGTCCTGTATATATCTGTTTACCTCTTCTGCCCCGGTCAGTGAATACGTATGGTTCTTGACCACATTGGTGCTGACAACTATCTCTCCTGTTCCAGAGTCAGATTTCTGTGATAAATTAAAAACATCTCAATGACTAAATTCAGGTTTTTTCATAAGTTTATACAATATTGTCATCCAATGCAAGGACAAAGACTGGATTTTTAAAGGGGAGTTTACAGGAGCATTGGTAACCGAGAAAGAAACAGAAATATTCCCCTCTTTCCACCTCCACCCCCGATTATACTCACTGTACTACATTACACATTTTTAGATAAAGTGATTTAGGTGTAAGTGAAAGTATTCCTGTAATATCCCTGGGGGTCTAGAGTGGTTTAGCAGTTATAGGGTTTGTCTAGGACTTGTCTGGTATTGCATTTATTTGAATGGGTATGAGCTGCAATACCAAGTACAGCCCATGGAGAAGAGTGGTGCTGTTTCTAGGGAAAAAAGTAGACCATTTTTTAAAGGGTGCCAGGCCCCAAAAGCCGGCCTTGTCTAGAATAGATATTAAAATTGATGCCCTTTCAATGAAGATTTCTTAAGGAGAATTTTCATGTCTTGGTAATTTTAGAAAGAGGAAGACCAGTGAGACTTACTGTGCTACATGTGAGCAGTGATCTCTGTCTCAGGGCTCTTTGGATAATCTGAAACAAATTTTGTGGAGCATTATCAAAATAATACAGTTCACCAATCCCACCGGTGAAGTCCTCCAGAGCTTCTAATGGTAAACCTCCTATGAGTGCTTCATATGATCCATTTAACCTGGAAAGAGAAAACCTGACATAAGAATATACACATAGAATAGCTCAGCATATTTGAGATGTAGCAACGGATAGTACTGCCTTTCCCTGTAAATTATGTAGGTAAAGCTAGCACTGTCTTCCTGACCCTCCCTATAAATGTTGTAGACACAGAAAGTACTGCCGTCCTGTGAATGATGTAGGTAGCACAGCCACCTGTCTTACCCTATAAATAATGTAACCACAGATAGTACTCACTCCCTGTCTTCCACTATAAATAATGTATCCAGAGATATTACTCACTCCCTGTCTTCCACTATAAATTATGTATCCACAGATAGTACTGCCTCCATGGCTTCCACTATAAATTATGCATTCACAGACAGTACTGTCTCCCTGTCTTCCCCTGTAAATTATGTGAGTACAGATAGTACTGCTTCTATTTCTTCCACTATAAATTATGTATCCACAGATAGTACTGCCTTCCTGTCTTCCCATGTAAATAATTTAGATACAGATTGTACTGCCTCCCTGTCTTCCCCTATAAATTATGTATGAACAGATAGTACTGCTCTATGTTCCACTATAAATTATGTATCCACAGACAGTACTGTCTCCCTGTCTTCCCCTGTAAATGATGTGAGTACAGATAGTAGTGCTTTCATTTCTTCCACTATAAATTATGTATCCACAGATAGTACTGCCTTCCTGTCTTCCCATGTAAAAAATTTAGATACAGATAGTACTGCCTCCCTGTCTTCCCCTATAAATTATGTATCCACAGATAGTACTGCCTTCCTGTCTTCCCATGTAAATAATTTAGATACAGATTGTACTGCCTCCCTGTCTTCCCCTATAAATTATGTATCCACAGATAGTACTGCCTTCCTGTCTTCCCATGTAAATAATTTAGATACAGATTGTACTGACTCCCTGTCTTCCCCTATAAATTATGTATGAACAGATAGTACTGCCTCTATGTCTTCCACTATAAATTATGTATCCACAGACAGTACTGTCTCCGTCTTCCCCTGTAAATGATGTGAGTACAGATAGTAGTGCTTTCATTTCTTCCACTATAAATTATGTATCCACAGATAGTATTGCCTTCCTGTCTTCCCATGTAAATAATTTAGATACAGATAGTACTGCCTCCCCCTATAAATTATGTACCCACAGATAGTACTGCCGCCCTGTCTTACACTATAAATGATGTATTTAAAGATAGTGCTGCCTCCCTGTCTTCTACTGTACAATAAATGATGTATCCACAGATTAGTAAGGCCTCCCTGACTTACACTATAAATTATGTATACACAGATAGTGCTGCCTCCCTTTCTTCTACTGCACTATGAATGATGTATCCACATATAGTACTGCCTTAATAACTCTTTATTTTGGTATATAAATTATGTGGGTACATATAGTACTGCCTCAATGATGTACAGTAGGTACACATAGTACTCTGTCTCTCCATATAAACTAAGTAGCTACAGATAGTACTACCTCCATGACTCTGCCTTTAAATGATGTAGGAAAATACAGTATGTCCTCTATATCTCTACCTGTAGTTGATGTATTTATAGACAGTGCTACCTCTCTATCTATCTATCTATCTCTGTAAATGATGTAGGTACCGACAGTACTGCCTCCCTGTTTCTTTGTGTAAATGATATTGGTACAGATAGTACTGTCTCTCCAGGTAAATTATGTATGTACAGATAGTACTGTCTCCCTGTCTCTCTCTGTAAATGATGTTGGGTCAGATAGTACTGTCTCTCCAGGTAAATTATGTATGTACAGATAGTACTTACACCCTGTCTCTCTCTGTAAATGATGTGGGGTCAGATAGTACTGCTCTCCCATTGCTTCCTGTAAATTATTATGGCCTAATTCACACGAATATGTAATACGTCCGAGTGACGGTCGTTGAAACAACGGCCGTCACACGGACCTATATAATTCAATGTGGCAGTTCACACGGCCACTGTTTCAAAGGAGTGTGTGAAGGGTTCAGGAGAAAATAGGATATGTCCTATTTTTTTGCGCTTCACGCATTGCTCCATAGACTCTAGTCTATGGGGAATGCGTGATAATGCGACCTGCAGCGTATAGCACGGATGCACCTCGGACATGAAAAGCTGACGTTTTTTACGTCCGAGGTTTGCAACGTTCGTGTGAATCCGGCCTTAATCACAGACTGTGCTGTCTCCATGTAAACTATGTAAGCATTACTGCTCCTTTGTCTCCCCATATCTGGTGAATCATCCTTCAGCCTGGATTTTGTGTACTGCTAACGTTGGTTATTTATTTCAACTGTAACCTAAATACTTTTAATGTGAGTTAAATCCTTTATAATGCATCGGTTCGTCGATACTGGGGTTGACACCAGCAGCAGTAAATTTAATAAGATCGTGCAAGACTTTACAGTAGCTGATCTGCCAAGAACCAGTTGTAATTCATAAAGCACAAACTTTAAAGCTCCCTCATATCTTTCTTACATATTCATCTGGCCAGTAAAGCTTCATGGGTGACACGGGCCGGCAGGGGACGAGGAGCTTTAAACAAATTAACCGCACCTTTTTGTTTATGGGGGATTCGGCAGCGATAGCATTTGGATGACGGCTATCTAATGGGTATGGTTGGCTTTGGCTTTAGTACTTATCATAGGTGATGTGGATAAAAATATGTAAAGATGGGCCCTAATGGGAATATATGAATATTAACTAAAAAGAGCCAAACATATAAATCCAATAATTAACTCCTTAAAGACCCGGCCATTTTTGAACTACATGACCATAATTTTTTTGTATATGTCTCTGGCCATTCCAGCTGCCTTGTTTTTTGCAGGACTAGTTGTACTTTCTTTCGGAACCATTTTTGGGTGCATATATATTAGTGATTCATTTATATTAATGTATATCTTGACGGAAATGTAGAAAAAAGTGATTTCTCCTTACTTTTTATTTAATTTTATTACGCCATTCACCTAAAATAATGTTATAGATTTATATAGGTTGTGATGGTTATGTAATTTTGTTTTTAAAGCTTTGTAATAACTTTTTTTTAAGCCTATAATGTGATTTTTATTAAAAAAATAATTTTATATATATATATATATATATATATATATATAATGTACTTGTATATACACACATATGCAAGTATACAGACTGTTGTTAGGACCCTGGGCTGCCTATTTATGTACGATATGGGTAGAGAACATGTCACAGAGCATCCCTATATCGCATCAAAGGGGAACCCCCTCTGCTTTTTCCCCTTGTATGCTGCGATTAACGTTGACCACAGCATACAAGGGGTTAAGAGCAGAAAAGGGGGCTGTGTAACACATCCACGGTCCTGCTCCTGATGATGCGGGCACACTGGCAGTTTTGGAGCGCCGTAATAATGCAGCAGACTGCTGCTTGCGCCATACTTTTAAGGCGCCAGATGTTAAGGGATTAAGCATTCCCAATGCAGAGAAGCAGGGAATTAAGTGGCAGTTTTTGTCTAGAAGAACCATGTTCAATATCTATTAAAAGACCCTCGATATGAACACCTTCCCCAAAAAGGACAACCTCACTGTATAATGACTACGTCATATCTGCCACTAATATACTTAATAATTGGATTAATACCATTGCCTCCTTTTCCTTGGACCATTGGAGTGTGGATATGAATTAGGAGGCCATATAATTCTATGTAACACCAAGAGGACAAGTGAGATCCAACTAATATCGTCTATTGGATTCCTGGTTTTCTTATGCATGAAGTCGTTATCTATTTTTGGACATTGTTTTGGATTTTACGTCGCTGTGACTTATGCAAAGTATAAACTATTGCCTGTATACATTGTAGGCTGCCAAAGCGCCATATTTTGCATACGGACCAAATATCCAGTGAATTATTTTATTAATTTGTCTGGATATTTTTGCATACATATTCTTTTAGCTGGCCATACAGCTGTTTTTGATAACTCTATCATAGGGAGAGGGCGATAAGCGGCAACCAGACCCTTATGACAGCAGCTTATCTCCCATGGGAAGAAAAGTTCATGTTTAAATCCAACATGCCCGATCCCTCATTACCCTAACATCTGGCTTGGGGGGAACAGTTAGCAAGCCCCCATACACATTAGATCTGCCAATATCTGTGTGTATGGCCAGCTTCAGATTTGATCTTGTTATTTTAGGTACTTACTTGGCATAGGCCTTTTCTAGAAGGGCGCTCCAGAACTCATTAGCAGTCGTAGACTTGACAAACATCAGCTTCTTATTCTTCGTAGGCAGTCGGTCATCCACAACAACATCCAACCACTCACCGTACTGCCAGAACTGTGGGAAACAGGTTATAGGTTTATACAGAAGAGAATGTGGAATTGTTGCACCTGATATATGAGTCATAGATCTCGTCAAGCTGCAAAGATTTCCGTTTCAATATTAATCTTATATTTTTTCTTGTTGTAGTAACAGATATTGTTTCTTTTTTTCTTTTTTTCTATGACCAATAATTAATCTGCTTGTTGATCCAACTAATGTCACGTTTTTTTAGGTCCCACGTTCTGCGCTGCTTCATTTCTTAATACATCTTTATAGCAGTCGTGGGTTCATTTTCCTGATAGAGAGCTCCAAATCCTCTGCAAAGACATATGGTAGAGTTAAATGATAAAATTCTTTCAGCCACCACTAGGGGGAGCTCACTGAATATTGTTTATTGAACTGAATAAATGAATGTATGCAGTAAGCTTCTCAGCTCCCTCTAGTGGTGGCATTTAACTTAATGACTATGCAGGGGATTTGTGAGAAAAACAGAGCTCAGACTATAGATAAATATTAAGAAATTCACCAGCACATCACTTTGGACCTGAGATTTAGATTAGATTAAAAAAACAAAATAGTGCTCAAGGCTGGACATTTACTTTAAGTAAATTCTGGTTCAATCACCATTTACAGGATTTGTTCTCAGTAACTACACGGAAAAATTAAAGGTCCTGTTTTCATTGGTTAGAAATGATCAATTTGTTACTACAGACAAATAGAATATGTGGGTATACTTATTATTGGAGCGATTATCAGTCAGCCTAGTGTAACTTTAGGAATATAAACACTTTAAATACCTATTGTTACAAAAAATATAACAATCCCTACTTGCAGATGTGTATTAGATGTGATACATCCAGAAGTGCAGAATTTAACCAGAAGATTTTTGCTCTTTCGTTTCCTCTGCATCATTTCTGTAAAGAATACTTTATCTCTGCAACTGGGCAGAGTGGACAGGCACTTCCAGGTGTGATGTCAGAGTTCCGCTTTGTGCTATCCACTAGATAGGTCATCAGTATATGATCAGTGCGTGTCCGACATCCGGACCGCGCACCAATCCGCAACTCCTGCTGCCTCCGTGCACCGGATGTTTGGAACGGGATGCAGTAGTTGGAGCTGGAAACAGATGGCTCCGACCACTGCATAGCGGCCGTTCGGAAGATTTGCTGCTCTGCTCCTATTCACTTGAATGCAGTACTGCAGCTCGTGCTGCTGTTCTTTGACCGGAGCCATCTGCTTCCAGCAACATCCTCTGGCGGAAGATCTGTGCGGGGTCCGGGTGTTGGACACGCACCGATCATATACTGATGATCAATCCAGTGGATAGGTCATCCATGGCAGAAAGTGGAAAACCTCTTTAATCCTCTTATAATTTTTAGATTCTCTCTTTTGACATACCTTAGGCTATTGTGTCTTTGCAGGATTCTCTCATCGGCTGACGTTACTTTACATTCCTAACATTTGTACATTAAACTAAATAGTGTAACCTGCTTGTCTTGGCTTGTTCTAGTTAGCCGATCACTAATGATTGTCAGCTAGATCACGATGACATCATTGCTGTCATTCAAATAGATACACTCTTTTACAAATGAATACAGGTATGAATGGGACTACCTTAACCCAGTCCTGATTCATCTGTTTGATTAGTGACTTTAGGTGGAAAGGAACATGTACTTTTCAGACAATACATTTCAGTTGATTTTTTTTTGTAGTAGTTTGATTTGTATGGCTAGGGACAGGATTTTTCGTGATCAATGCAGGTTTCTTTTCTTATAATTTTTATACACATGGTTTTTGCTTTACGAAATTTCAGGCCTATAGTTTGAAAAAATAGTAAAAAAAAATATGCTTTTTTTACTTTTTAGCAATTCTTTTTTAGTAATAGTATAGTGTTACCATAAAATATAATTTTTATTTGTGATTATCATTGTGTACCGTACATTTTGATATATTACATGTCTAATTTAGGGTAATTCGGTCAGGTCTAGCGTTAGCACAATTATTGGCAGGGGGGGCGTTTTTTTTGGCAAGATATTTTGTGTTCTTTTTCTTTTTAGTGACTATTGTCACTGTTAGGGCTGTGCTGGGTTTAGTTAGACCCAGTAGCAGACTCCTAGTACCGGCATTAAGGCTTTTGGCACCCCTGCCGATCAGTTATTTGAAGGGGTCGCAACGCTCGTGCGAGTGCTACTTCCCCTTCATCGATCATGCTGCTTCATCGCTGAGCCTGACAGACCATGGCCAAATGGCTGCCATCAGTAATAACATAGATGCCATTATTTTCTTCTAAGATAGGTAATAGCAAAGCTGATGCTTATCTTCTGAGCAATACATCTGGCTTGCAAAGGTCAGAAAAAATATATTTGTGTGTACTATTAGGGAATATGGATGTCATAGTTGGGGTTCCCTGCTTTAAGAAGAGTGTTTTTGCACTGGCAAACTTTAATCGACCGTGTTGAGTGGTCACCTATTTCTTTGTATGAGAAATAAAGGACCATCAGCAGCTTTGTGTTATCACCGGGGTTAGAAAAGTCAGACCCACAGCGATCAGCTGATCACTGGCTTCATTCTTAAAAGCGTCCAAATTGGTGTTCACCCTTTAGGTGTTTGAAGTGAACAAGAATTAACTATAACGGTTCCTGCTCCCAAAATTGAGCCTAAAGTCAAGGAAATGTATAAAAACAGGTCAAAAACAGATAAAGATAATTTAGAGGGACACTTGCTTGACTGTTTCTGTAACCTCCATAGAACGGAATAGATAGAGTTGCGCACATGTGCTGCAGGAGGGTCAGGGGACCCCCTTTCTCCAGAAAGGTGCAGGTCCCAGAGGTTAGACCCGCACTTATCATACATTCATCCTGTCCATATGCCATAAATATGTGAGTTGGAAATAGCCATTAAATACCAAGTCCAAATATCATTCTCTGATATTGTGCGTTACCTTGAAGTGAAAGATTCCCGCATAGTTGGTATCAAAGCTCTGGTCCATGGGGACAACATGGCAGAGACAGTCTTCATTCAAAGTCAGAGATGCGATAGAACATAGAAACCAGCAGTCACCTGTAGAAAATATAACCTATTGTGATTGGGCACTCACTATATATGATCAGAACTTCAGAGACATCAGATATATGGGACATTGTAAGATTCAGAGACTTTAGGTGAATGTGATGATGCATTTGGTCAAATCAATCCAAACTTTTCCTTTGAAGCACAGTTTACCAGACTGAAGCTTTTTCTTATACTGGACATATAATGAGAGGACAGATAATTAGGCCTGGCAGAGTTAAAAAAGGAAAAGTGGATGAGGATGATCGACAACAAGATGGATGGAGACAACCACAAAGATCATGTGTGTACCACCAAGGAGTCTGAAGACTCAATCAGAAGTCTGAGTCATTCTAAATAATCCCTATGGATGGCATCTTGATATGAAACAATGGTCAACTATATATATTATGAGCATTTTCATCCTTTCAGATGATAACTCTATGGGGTCACATTACACCTGTATAGTCACCCATCACATCTACTAGTGGAGAAGATGTTTTCCAATATTATGGTGAGTACTTGGGAAGGAGGTTGGTTGGTTTATTGATTTGTTGGTTGATTGGCTGGTTAGTTGTTTGATTGGTTCATATGTTGTTTGGCCAACGGCGGATGTCAGGGTAAAGAGGAATTGATTGGGCATGTTGGATTCAAACATGTCCGATCCTTTGTTCCCACGGATGATAAGCTGCTGCCATAAAGGTTTGGAAGTGTCTTTTCCTTTCCTCATTGAAATAATATGCCAAGCGTGCATGTAAATAATGGAGTCAGGAGAAATAGCTGTTAGCTGAACAAGCTTTTAGCCAACAGCTATATCAGGTGTATGGCCGGCTTTAGTTGGTCAGTTCCTTTGTTAGTTTATGCCAAATGCAATGTTTACAATAAAGTTTGAAGACATATAAAGGAAATTGTAAACCCATACAACCACATCTCATAAACACAATAAGACATCCATAAAACGTTGGGCTAGGTGCAGAGAGTAAAAGTTAGCTTTTGAGTATGTCTTTAATGTGATTTACACCACTTACCTAGCGATCCTTGCCGGACATCTGCGCGACTTGCTCCTTCATTAATAAACTGGGGGTTGGGTTTTATTCCCTGGCAGAGATTAACGAGAACAGATAACATTATTACATTTGGAGTTGTGACCAGCCCATTTTCAAGAGGATCTGCCACTAATTTATTAATGCCCTATCTCCTAACTAATCTAATAGGCGCTGTGATGCTGATAACTACAGTGTCATTTTATTTAAAAAATGTTTATTTGCAAAGTTATGTGTATTTTTCTAAATATGCTAGTTTGGCTACACTTGCCAAATGGGAGGTGACTCTTTTCACTCTGGGCGGTGTAATGTTTTCTGTATGATGCTTTCCAAACAGCATCATACAGTTCTCCTTAAAGGGCCAGTGCACACACATGAGGAAAATCTGTAATTAGCCCATGATCACCCTGGACTATAAAAAAGGCTCTGTCCTTTCATTCATTGCCTGAGCGTTGTTGTGTTTACCCATGTTAGTCTTAGCAAATGGTCCCTTAGTGTTCTGCTGTTCCTGTTGTTCCCGTGCCCTGATACCTGTATCCTGTATCCCATGCTATGTCTGTTCCTGTGCCTTAACCTGTTGGAGTCGTGTTGTGCCACCGGTCACGCCTGCTGATATACACCACGTCTGATGTCTACAAGTTCATCTGTGCCGAGCCTCCATTACTGTCTAGACTATTAAAGGTACTTTTGTACTAGGACTGCTGTTTAGCCAGCCGCTACTCCGCTACGGCGGAGCAGCCCAGTGGGTCCACATACCCACAGATCGTGACAGACACCCACTTGTCTAGTATAGCCTGATTTGCATATTTAGAAATAAGCTCATAACTTTTAGAATAAACTTTCTGAGACACAATTTTCACTAGCATTATCAGTGTGACAGCGCCATTTAGAATAGCTAGGAGATAGGGCATTACTAAACTAGTGACAGATACTCTTTAAAGGGCCTTTCCAGCCAAAAAAAATTGATGGTCTATCCTCAGGATAGGTCATCAATAGCTGATGGGTCGGGGTCTGACTCCCAGGACCCCCGCCGATCAGCTGTTTTGAGGGGCTGAAGCGCTCGTACGAGCTGTCTCGTTGATCGGCGCTCGTTTACAAAGCCCACGTTAGGCCGTGTAAAAGTACCTTAAGTAAAGGTAATATTGAAGAACATTCCAAATGACTTTTCCCCAGATTTAAGAAACAATAGAAACAATATACAGCATAAAATAAGTAGAGGTTCATTTAATAGAATAAAACATAGTAAGAGCTAAAAAAAAAAAAGAGGTATGTAAAACTTATCTAGTAAATATTGACTCACCGAGGGTTTTATCCAGACAAGTTCTTGAACTTTATTGGAGTTCGGACCCAGGTCTTTGATTCCAAGAGACAGTTGGGCAGCAGGAAATGTGGGATCTTCAAATAACGTTCTAGAGGCCAAGCACTGTGCCCTTAGCCCCTCAAAGTCTTGGTTTAAGTATTTTCTCGGGTTCTTATTGGCGCCAATACCCGAAGCTGTGGCCCAATCCTTGGCCAGCTGAGCAGCTACACTTGCCATAGTATTGTGCTTCTTTGTGCAGAGGCTGAAGACTACAGAGTAGCAGTGAGAAGCCCTAAATATATAGATAGTCAGTAAAGCAGATGTACAGAAATACCCGAGGACATATGAGAGGAGGGAACAGCTGGAGGAATTTCTGAGTAGGAGAGTATAGCGTGTGTAATTGCGGTTGTTACCGGTAAACGTTGCTTGTTGTCACATACCTGCATGAAGGTTGGGTCACCATGATAAAAGTAAAAAATAAGAAGAGGAAAACTACCCGTCACTGGTTCTTCTGACAAAGAAAGACGACGTTTCTTTCTTTATCTGTTGGAGAGATCTTCAGAAATGAAAGTGTTAGACCTGCCAGACGTGGTAACATGCTATCTCCAAACAGTGGTTCTTTAGCTGTCGTGGAACTACAAATCCTCTCATATTTAACAGTCTGCAGAAACTGAACCGCTAGTGAAAATTACCAGGCAACAACCGCACACAGGGGCGTACATAGAGAAGTGTCGATTTCTAACGTTAATCTGTTTTCCCTTAGTCCTAACAGCAGCAAAATAATGGGGGGTAATTCTGCCCCTGTGGACAGATGAAATGTTTAATTTAATTTATTCTCCCCCCACTATATGTTTATTATAAAGTAGTAGCATTAATTAGGGCGGGAAACTGGTGCTGCTGTTAGGACTAAGGAAAACAGGTTAAGGCCTTATGCCCACTTCAGTGTTTTTCTTCAGGGTGCTAGCCGTTTTTCTGATGGCTAGCACCCTCACCCATTCATTTCAATGGGGCCATGCACACTTCAGTTTTTTTGACGGTCCCGTTGCGCCGTTCCGATGCAAAGTAGAGCATGTCCTACTTTGGTCCGAGATTCCGTGACAGTGAGGCCCATGCAAGTCAATGGGGCCGTCAAAAAAACTGGCATCCGTGTGCCATCCGTGTGTGACGGAGCCGTTGCAACGGCCGGGCGGGCAGAAATACATTACAGATATATTACACTAATCGGCAGCTACTTGTCTCTATCAATCACTGATAGAGAAAAGAGGCTGCTGATTAAAAATAAAATAAAAAGCAGTTCATACGTCGTTGTCTTGGTGACGAGCCCCTCTTCTTCCTCCAGTCCGACCTTCCTGTATGACTCGGCAGCTTGTGATTGGCTGCAGAGGCCACTGCAGCCTGTGATTGGCTGCAGAGGCGGTCACGTGGGATGAAGCGTCATCCCCGGAGGCCGGCCTTCTGACGTCATCCTGATGTGCGTGACCGCCACTACAGCCTGTGATTGGCTGCAGCGGCGACATGGATGAAACATCATCGCTGGAGACCGGACAGGAGGAAAGTAAGTATGAACTTATTTATTTTATTTCGTTAAAATTGTATTTCCCGAGCGCCGAGCATGGTACTGTCCAGAGTGCTGAAAGAGTTACCGCTGATCAGTGCAGCCCATTAACTCTTTCAGCACCCTGGACAGTACCATGCTCGGCGCTCGGAAACGGAAACACAGAGTGCACACGGGTGTGCACACGCCCGCTAAAACAGGCAATCCTTCAAAAACGTCCGTGAAAACGGTGTCGGAAGTGTGCACGAGGCCTAAGGTTCGAAACCAACGCTTCCCTTATGTCCTACCAGCATCAGAATAATGGGGATTTAGCGAGAATTAACCCCATAACGAGGGCCCTCTTGTCTGGTGGAACTCCAAGTTGACCACTCAAGAGCCATCTCCTCGGAGAACCAAAAATTCAGCCTATAATGGTTGATAAATATTAAGTGCGAGCTCCAAGCTGCACAGCAAATCTGAGCCAGCCCAAGAGGTGGACACTGCTCTAGTAGAGTGGGCTCTGAAAAAATTAGGTAGATCAGAGATATAACAATGTAAGCCAGTCTAATGGCCTCTTCACTCCATCTACCCATGGTAGGTTTGGTGGATTTTCAGTCTTTGATTCTTTCAGGAAAAAATTTATAAATTCTCAACCTTCCTAAACTTTTGTAGCCAGACATGTAATCCATTGCGCAAATGGCCCTGCTCAGCAGAGTAGGCCCTTCAAAGCGCACACTTGAAGATTTGACCTGACCTCAGCAGATACAATAGTACGCCTGGACAATCTTGGCAGTAACCTTATAAGTCTTTGGAGGAGGACCCCACTGCTTAAGTGTACCCCATCCATAGGAAACATGGATTCTACGCAGAATTCTAAAACATTCAATAGCAGGCTGCACATATAGAGTTAAGAAACACCTTTATAAACCTCCCAGTCCAGCATAATAAATTAAAGCAGAAACACAATGCAAAGCAAACAAGCAGAGTAAAGGCTCATTCAGACGAACATGAATAACGTCCGTGTGCTGCGCAGGAAAATCACGAGCAGCAGACGGACCCATTTATTTCAATGGGGCCGTTCACACATGAAGGAGTTTTCACGCAGCGTGTGTCCGTTGCGTAAAACTCACTGCATGTCCTCTATTGGTGCATTTTTCACGCAACTATCGGCCATTGAGGTCAATGGGTGCGTGAAAATTACGCACAGCAACACGGATGCACATCCGTGTGCTGTTCGTGATTTATGCATCAATTCAATTGCAAATAATAATAAAATAAAATAAAAAACTTTAATTTAGCTTTAA
Source organism: Rhinoderma darwinii (assembly GCF_050947455.1). Taxonomy (NCBI): domain Eukaryota; kingdom Metazoa; phylum Chordata; class Amphibia; order Anura; family Rhinodermatidae; genus Rhinoderma; species Rhinoderma darwinii. The sequence continues at coordinate 396,155,221 of NC_134690.1, forward strand.
TTCCCAACAGTGTATTCACTGGTGATATCTCCGGTTGTTTCACAGCTAGAACTTTCATATGCCACCAGAACGACTGTTCTAGGTGGTCCACAGCCGGAGATATGGCCATTTGAAGTGATCCCCCTTCCCTCCAGCCTCAGTCTCTCCCACTGTGTGAAGCAGCTTCATGCTGATTGGACAGCGTCAGAGGCTGTGAGGTGGCTCCACCTTAGGAGAATCGCTGGTGTTGACGCCCATTTGTCAAGTATAGGCTAATTTGCATATTTAGAAAAAAGCTCATACGTTTTTAAATAATAAACTTTTTGGGACACAATTTTCACTATTATCAGTGTGACGGCGCCTATTAGATTAGCGAGGAGATTGGGAATTACTAAACTAGTGACAGATCCTCTTCAACAAGGGGTTACTAGAGTTGTTTATTTCATGGTAAAAATGGGATCTAGATTGAGCTCTGATATCTACATCTGCTTCATACCTTGAATAATATCTATAAATGTTATTCTATGGTAATAAGCTCGGATTTTTGTAGACTTATTTGTTTTAAATATAGGTTGCAGGATACAGGATCAACATGCAGAAAGTATGCTGTTCCAGCTTGTCTAGTTTAGAAAACCCATTGTTATTCACCCTATTAGGTAACTCTGAGATAATAGGGTGTCCCCTGTTTAGGATCCTTATTTCTTGGCCAGAGTGGAGAGCGGTTACATAGAGCATCTCTCGCTTTGGAGGACCCATTCTGTATTTCACAGACAACACATTGATTTAAATGGGCACTGTGTAATTCTTCATTTCCCATGAGGTGGCGCCAGGGCCGGCCCTAGGATAGATGGCGCACTGTGCGAAATGATCTTTCGGCGCCCCACCCCATCATTAAAAAAAAATGCCCCATAAAGAAATTATAATGCCCCTTTAGTGCCCCCATACAGTATAATAATATTTTATAATATAATATATTACAACCCCATCAAGGACACAGTATTTTGTCTTCTAATTGTGCCCACAGTATTATGCCATCTGTAGTAGCCCTACACAGTATAATGTCCGCTTAGTGGCCCCCACACAGTATAGTACCCCCCTGTAGATTTTGCCATACAGCCTCCCTGTAGACAGTGCAATAATTCCCCACCTCCTTTTTGTAGATCGTGCCATACAGCCCCCCACCTCCCCCTTGTAGACATTGCCATACAGTCCTCCACCTCACCCTTGTAGACAGTGCCATACAGTCCCCGCACCTCCCCCTTGTAGATCGTGCCATACAGTCCCCGCACCTCCCCCTTGTAGATCGTGCCATACAGTCCCCGCACCTCCCCCTTGTAGACAGTGCCATACAGTCCCCACCTCCCCCTTGTAGATCGTGCCATACAGCCCCCCACACCTCACCCTTGTAAATCGTGCCATACAGTCCCCGCACCTCCCCCTTGTAGACAGTGCCCCCAAACAAAAACAAAAATTCTACTCACCTAGGCCCCGTTCCCATGACGAACTGATCTGCTCCATGATGGTACCCTGTAGCCTAGTACAGAGTTTCCCAACCTTTTCGGACTCGAGGCAGCACTGGAAAAACAAAATTTCCTCAGGGCACCCCTACCAAAAATTGTTTTGAGAAAGACAGAAAACGGCTAAGAACTCGTAGGGCATGTTCACACACGTTTTTTGTAAGGCAAAAAAAATCTGCCTCAAAATTCCTTCAGCAACAAACAGCGTTGGATGACCTTTTTTTTGTGTTTTTTCTTAAGCTGTTGAAGCGAATGCAAAAGACGCAGGAAAAAAAAAGCTCCAAACGGGCACCGCAGGTATTTTCTGCCTCCTATTAATTTCAATAGGAGGTCAGAGGTGGAAACCACTTGAAGACCATCAGCCCCCCACTCACAGTAAAATGACCATCAACCCCCCACTCACAGTAAAATGACCATCAGCCCACCACTCACAGTAAAATGACCATCAGCCCCCCACTCACAGATTCCCCCTGTATGTAGCGCCACACAGCCCCTTGTAGGTAGCGCCACACAGCCCCCTTGTGGGTAGCGCCACACAGCCCCCTTGTGGGTAGCACCACACAGCCCCCTTGTGGGTAGCACCACATAGCCCCTTGTAGGTAGCACCACACAGCCCCCTTGTAGGTAGCGCCACACAGCCCCCTAGTAGGTAGCGCCACACAGCCCCCTTGTAGATAGCGCCACACAGCCCTCTTGTAGATAGCGCCACACAGCCCCCTGTAGAGTGTGCCACACAGCCCCTTGGTAGGAAGAGTCGCAAAGACCCCTGGTAGGGAGCACCACACAGCCCACAGCCCCCTGGTAGGGAGTGCCACACAGCCCCCTGGTTGCTAGTGCCACACAGCCCCCTGGTTGGTAGTGCCACACAGCCCCCTGGTTGGTAGTGGAACACAGCCCCCTGGTTGGTAGTGCCACACAGCCCCCTGGTTGCCATGACCGTCGATTCCACTCCAGGAGAAGCTGCTGTCGTCTGTGTCCATGACGTCATTGGCTTCTCCTGGAGTGGAATCCCCGGTCATAGAGTCTGCAAGGTTGTGACCGGGGATTCCGCTTCAGGAGTTTCCCCTGATGTCACTGTCCATATATGGACAGAGACATCAAGCAACGCTCCAGGAGCGGAATCCCCGGCCACACGGGGATTTTGCTCCTTCAGGACTGCAAGGACCCATTATCCACTTTACCTGCCCAGGACCTTAACCATCCTTCTTTGAATCAACACACCAACACCTTCTTTATGGAAATGTGGAAGTGGCCACAGCTTTATTCTTATTTACAAACATCGGCATGAAGACATATATATATATATTTATTTCTCTCTCCTCCTGAAATGCCGATGCTCCCTGTCTCCATCAGGCATGTAGGGTGCTACCTCCGTCTTCATCTGCCGTACTTTCCGCCAGCTGTGACATCTACGAAAAAAACAGAAAAACGCCAGAACAAGAATATCACCGTAGAAAAATCTTTCAAAAACAAAAACAAAAACAAAACCAAAACCACCAGGGGAGGGAGGGCGGGTGTTTCTTCCACTGCAGCTTGAGGTAAGAGGGGTTTCTGCTCCAAACCCCTGCCTTATATCTTCTTAACCACGCCCCTCTTACTCCTTGTTAACCAATCCTGGTCCTGGGCATTATTTTAAACCGTTCCATCCTTTCTTAACCCCTTGCAGTCCCTGACACTCTCCCTAGGCGCTTCAGTGTCTGCAAGACTGCAAGGACCCATTATCCACTTTACCTGCCCAGGACCTTAACCATCCTTCTTTGAATCAACACACCAACACCTTCTTTATGGAAATGTGGAAGTGGCCACAGCTTTATTCTTATTTACAAACATCGGCATGAAGACATATATATATATATTTATTTCTCTCTCCTCCTGAAATGCAGATGCTCCCTGTCTCCATCAGGCATGTAGGGTGCTACCTCCGTCTTCATCTGCCGTACTTTCCGCCAGCTGTGACATCTACGAAAAAAACAGAAAAACGCCAGAACAAGAATATCACCGTAGAAAAATCTTTCAAAAACAAAAACAAAAACAAAACCAAAACCACCAGGGGAGGGAGGGCGGGTGTTTCTTCCACTGCAGCTTGAGGTAAGAGGGGTTTCTGCTCCAAACCCCTGCCTTATATCTTCTTAACCACGCCCCTCTTACTCCTTGTTAACCAATCCTGGTCCTGGGCATTATTTTAAACCGTTCCATCCTTTCTTAACCCCTTGCAGTCCCTGACACTCTCCCTAGGCGCTTCAGTGTCTGCAAGACTGCAAGGACCCATTATCCACTTTACCTGCCCAGGACCTTAACCATCCTTCTTTGAATCAACACACCAACACCTTCTTTATGGAAATGTGGAAGTGGCCACAGCTTTATTCTTATTTACAAACATCGGCATGAAGACATATATATATATATTTATTTCTCTCTCCTCCTGAAATGCCGATGCTCCCTGTCTCCATCAGGCATGTAGGGTGCTACCTCCGTCTTCATCTGCCGTACTTTCCGCCAAGAAGGGGAACTGAGAAACCTACTCAGTCCCCCGACTACCCCCACCAAGCAACGCCAACCCTCTCTCGGCACCATCCAAGAGGTCCAATAAAAAGATATCGAGCCCGATATCATTCAGATGCACTCCATCCGGCGCCAGCAAATCTGCATTATCCCCCTCCAGGGACTGGTGTCGCAACCCGATCCCCCCTATAGAGCGAATGAACCGCGACACCCGCTCATTAATTAGCTTGCGCACTCTCTCCAACGCTGCCATGTTCCTCGCTCCTCGCCACACTGTGCGCGCCACTATCTCAGACCAAACTACCACGCAACGGGTGAACAGGTCCTGAAAACGCGCCAAATCCGTCCGTATAAATGACAATAACTCGGCCATTTTTACTTGGCCGATATCATTTCCACCAGCATGTATTATCAGGACAACAGGTCCGTACGTGTGCCTTGTAACTGCCACTACTTCTGGCAGTAACTGCACCCACCGTAATCCCCGGACACCTCTCCAATGGACGTCGGCCTGTGAGAGGCCCAAATTCGGACCTAACGGCCTCCGTCCCGCTCGAACCGCTGCCCAATGCACGTACGAATGCCCCAAGATCCACACTTGGGGGCGCCGCGACCCTAACAAAGAAATTAAGCTACATTCCGGTCAAATGAAGATACAGGCAGGATTAACATAACACTCCATATAAAACAAGGAAGGAAAAGAGGGGTGGGGGGGGGGAGGGGGAGGGGGGTGGGGGGTGAAGGGGGCGACATTTTTACTATAAAAATTTCCAGCTTACACACTCTTTAAAACCAAATCCGGTCGCACATATGACTTATAGCTATTAGACCGCCATCTACCCAGACTCATGATAGCCGCCGAATCCAAGCCCAAGGCATCCGCCTCAGTTGCCGCCCCTATCCTAAACGAATGTGTACCAAACTCGCCCGGTGGCAAACCCAGGTACCTCAGACCGGCCTTAAAAATCGCCTCAAATTGAAAACGCGACATTGCGGATCCATCCTGATGGATCAAGAATTGAGCCCCGGGCACTCGGACCAACACAAATTCCTGGACCCATTTTACCGGGCAATTCTGCCCCCCAATCCTCCCAATCGACAGCCAAGCCCCCCTCCCTACCATGTCAGTCTTTGACCTCCGCACACAGACCCTGAGAGAATCTCCCAACGTCACTACATCCGATCCGAGAAGACCACCGCTTGCCCCCACGCTGTGCGGAACCAGCTCACTAACCCGTAATGCGGCAAAGAAAGCCAAAGAAAACGCCGCGCCAAACAAGGACACTTCATATTCATCCCGACACACAAAACATAAAACGGCTAGAAGCCGACCCAAAAGCGAAAAAGATACTGGCCGCCTCGTGTCCCTGGAACACGCCTCTTTTTTCCACCCTTTTAAAGACTGCCGAACTACAAATTCTTTTGTAACATCTCTGCATCCCCACAATTTTAACATAAAGGCCACCCCTGCTAAAAACTTGCTCGCCGTGGCCGCACTACCCCCTTCCTGACGTATTTGTACCAAACTTGCTAACGTGACGTCCAGGTGACACCCATCCTGTGATGGGAAGTTACTCCCCGCAATCTCCAACCACCGATCCCACGCTCTGCAATGACTCTTCCAAGTCGCCGGTACCACCGAACCCCTCAACAGCCTCATAAGTTGTCCTCGACCAGGGCCCATAAGTGCAGGGGGGGGGACACCCCTTCTGCCAAAGCTGCCGGGTGCAATTCCCGAAACCGGGACATCTGTGAACGAGACAAAGCATCAGCCATCACATTACGGACTCCCGGAACATGTTTCGCACGAAACCACACATTCAAACGCAAACACTTCAAAACCAACCGTCTTAATAAAGCTAATACCGGCAATGAACTAGACGACAACCCGTTCACCGCATGCACCACCGCCATGTTGTCTGTCCAAAATACAATCCTCTTATTCACCATCACGCTACCCCACAACTCTATTGCAACTATAATAGGAAACAATTCCAACAGCGTCAAATTACGTAAAACTCCCAAATCACTCCAATGCAAGGGCCAAGGGGACCTACACCAACTTCGGCCCAAAATTGCTCCAAAACCATCACTTCCGGCTGCATCCGTAAACAATTCCAAGTCTACATTAGACAACTCCGCGTCCTGACACACCGACCTCCCATTAAACGAACTCAAAAACGAATGCCAGACAAACAAATCCTTCTTCATCCAAGAGGTTACCCGGATAAAATGATTTGGCTTCGAGATACCTCTAGTGGCTAAAGACAAACCCCTAGAGAAAACACGACCCATTGGAATTATACGACAAGCAAACACCAGCAATCCCATTAACGACTGTAACTGTTTTAACGTCACTTTTTTCGACCCCATGACCTGGTCAACTTGCGTCACTAGCCTTGCCAATTTATCATCGGGCAAGCGAAAAATCATCCGCTCGCTATCTATTTCGATACCCAAAAATGACAAAACAGTTAAAGGACCTTCCGTCTTATCTTCGGAAATAGGTACACCGAAACGCGACATCACCTGTCGAAACACTCTCAGCAACGTGCTGCACAACTCAGAGCCCCCCGGGCCTACAAAAAGAAAATCATCCAGATAATGAATGACCGAGTCACAACCTGACTCCAAACGAACTACCCATTCTAAAAATGACGCAAACATTTCAAAGTAACTGCATGATATTGAACAACCCATTGGAAGGCACATATCCACGTAAAACCCTTTATCTAAACAACAACCCAGCAGGTGAAAACACTCCGGATGAACCGGCAGCAAACGAAAGGCCGCTTCAATATCAGATTTAGCTAACAACGCCCCCTGTCCAGCCGCCTGTACCAGCCTTACTGCAACATCGAAAGACGTATACGAAAGCGCCGCCTCCGCCCTAGAAATACCGTCGTTAACAGAACCACCGTGAGGAAAGGAAAGGTGATGAATCAGCCTAAACTTTCCTCGTTCCTTCTTTGGAACTAAACCAAGGGGGGAAACTCGCAGATTCGTATACGGCGGCTCGCTGAATGGACCTGCCATTCTCCCTAATTCCACTTCTTTCGCCAATTTTAGCTGCGCAATGCCCACATTCTCATTGATCGACTTCAAATTGTCAGCCAATGACAATGTCGCAGAATATTCAAAAGGAATCTCAAAACCAAACGAAAACCCGCTAGTGAGCACCTCTGCTTCCCGCCTCCTGTGGTACCGCTGTAACCATGGGCCCATCTCGAGAACGTTCACCGGCGTTCTCCGCTGCGCCGGAAGGAGGTGCCTTAACCGGCTGCTTACCTCTCCGGAAACACCGGAGCGCCGCATGAGCGCCCCCACAGATGGAGCATTCATGTCGGAATTTGCACGTGGCAAAGAAACGACAGTGGCCCTCGTTGTAGAGCCAACAGGCACCCGTGGGCCTAGCGGCCGCAACTCCAGGGGCGGGGCCCAGAGCTGCGGCCGCACTGGGAAAGGGGCGTTGTTGCCTGCTCCCTTGCGCTAAGATAAGCTGCAACCACACGTCCGTTGCCTTCGTCGCCCAACTAATATCAGGCGACAAAGCCAAACGACGCCGAAATTCTTCATCATATCGCCACCAGGCCGCACCACCGTGCAGCCTGTGGGCGCTGAAAATTGTGTCAAAATAGACAAACAACTCGGCCCCTTTCCCAGGATAGCGTTGGCAAATAACATGAGCCAGTGTAGCGTAACACTGTACCCAGTTGCCAAATGTTTTCGCGACTTTCGCTTTCCTATCTGAACCTTTCTCAAAACCCCGATCCTTGTCGACAGTCACCTGCTCCACCGAGACCAAGGACCAAATATCCACAAATTCATTCCTCCAAATCTTGTTCTTGATCTCAGCTGACAAATGAGTCCCGAGAGGAGCGACTCCACAAAACAATGAATCTCTAAACGTCAAACTAGCTAAAGCATTCTCTTTCTCAGACGGGGGCATAGCTCCCTCTGGTGGCACCGAGGGACACAACGTTCCCTCATTCACTTTTAACCCAGCCACCACGGCTTTTAAAACAGAAATCAAATCCGCACCCGATGCAATAGATTTATTAAGCCATGCGTCACCGCAGGCCGACTCACCGCTCCCAGAGGTCCCACCGACTCCAGAGGGTCCTTCAGCCACTTGCCGCGGCACTGGAACCACGGCCTGCACCTCCTCCACCGGCCCAGCGGGAGGGACAACCTGGGACAGCTGCTCCTGATCCACCGACAAGCGCTGCACCTCCCGGCGTCGACTGCGTCTCTGCGGCCGTGATGATCTCCGCGACGACCTCCTCCACGATCCTGACGATGCAGACGTCGTCGCCGACGAGGAGGAGAATCCATCGCTGGAAGACGAGGAATACCGCCGACCACGCCTCTTCACGTCACCCGATCTGCGACGTCTATGATGGCCGTGCCGGCGATGTCCTCCAGCCCGGCGTTTCCTCCCTCGCCTGGAACGCTCCCTTCTTGGACCTGCAGGAGAAAAAGATGACAAGGCAGGAGAAGGGCAAATCGAGTCCAAAACACCCTCGACCCCATCTTTCCTAGCACACTCCCCCCCTGGCCTTAACCCATGCTGACAGGGGCCCGGGGGGGACCGGGGTGGAGAAGCGACAGGCACCGCAGAAGCCCCCGCCCCCTGGCTGGGCTGTTTGCTCACCGCCCGCTTCCCCGAACCCGCCGCCATCTTCTTTTTATGTGAGCCGCCATCTTGTTTCCTGGCCGCACTGCGCCTGCCAGGACGTCCCGCCCCTGTTCTCCCCGCCGCCAATTCTGGCTGCGCAGAGAACAGCACGGGGAAAGATGGCGCCGACCCCGGCTGCACACAGGCACCGGAAGGAAGTCCCAGCTCCTGTGAACATGCCGCATGGTAAGCAACCATGTCGGACCAATCACCTGTGTCCGCCATATTCACCCCACTGTCACGAAAATCGACCACTGCCTCCGCGCCCGCATCAGCAGCTCGAGGCGGGTTGTACCGAGCCCGTGCCGGTTTAACAGCCGCCCTCTTACCGCCATTGGGAAGGACGCCAGCGCGACGAGTGGGCGGGGGGGAGGGGGGCACTATGTCGACCGACGAAGCACCCGTCGACATAGGCCTAGGGGACCTGCTGGGACCACCGCATGACTGTGCAGCAGTCACAGCACCCCTCATAGCAACGGGGCTAGGGCTCAGTCGAAATGGAGGGCGTGTAACGCGCTGCGGCCTACCTCGAGTAGCCGCTCCCGAATGCTCCGTGCCGCGCTCTGAACCTCGCTTCTCTCCTTCCTCCAACACGGATTCCAGCCAGGCAGGTCCCTCCGACGCTACCCGCTGTGCCACCTTCCGCAACAGTTCTTCTGCCATCTTCTTGAAAGAACACGCTCTGAATCTCCACAGCAGCAGCAAAGGTGTTTCTTCCACTGCAGCTTGAGGTAAGAGGGGTTTCTGCTCCAAACCCCTGCCTTATATCTTCTTAACCACGCCCCTCTTACTCCTTGTTAACCAATCCTGGTCCTGGGCATTATTTTAAACCGTTCCATCCTTTCTTAACCCCTTGCAGTCCCTGACACTCTCCCTAGGCGCTTCAGTGTCTGCAAGGAGCTACAGTGGCGCTAGTAGACAGCAAAGCAGGGATATACCTCCCTGCTCTGCTATAGTGCCGTCGCTACCGCTATAGCAGCCACAGCAGCTGCTAGCGGCGCTACCGCCCTCATGCCCGGTGTCACCGCTAGCAGCTGCTATGGCTGCTACAGCGGTAGCGACGGCCACTAATTGAAGAAGCGCCTGGGTGGAAAGTCGACTGCAGTTAGTGTGTGTATCCCCGCTGGTAGTTGCAACAGCGCGGGGAGACACACACCCGCTGGCGCCCCTCTTGCAGTGTGGCGTCTGGCACCCTGTGCGACCGCACTGGTCGTACATAGCTAAGGCCGGCCATGGGTGGCGCTACAAGGAAACTGAACACTTACTGACTGGTTTCCCCACAGATTACAGTTGATCGCTGTGGGTCCCAGCAGGGGAACATTTTGTAAACAGCTTACTCTAAAGGGACCCTATTAACAAGTACGGATTGCCCAAAACATACAACCCCTTTATGAGACTATGGTGGGCTTACATACTATAAACCTGTGAAATGTTTACTTTAGATTTGATCATTGAGAATACAAGAAGTGTTTACATGTAGCAATTTTTTGATGGGATGCAAGTCCTTTATAACACTGGTCGTAGTCTGGCATTGAGTAAACAATCTTATAGTGTATGTCAACTTCTAAACCTATCTATTTTACAATTAACATACAGTATAGAATTAATCTACGTACAAAAACATTACATTACTTATCCCGTACTGATCCTGATTTACATCCTGTATTATACTTCAGAGCTGCACTCACTCTTCTGCTGGTGGAGTCACTGTGTATATACATTACATTACTTATCCTGTGCTGATCCTGAGTTAGATCCTGTATTATACTCCAAAGCCGCACTCACTATTCTGCTGGTGGAGTCACTGTGCACATACATTACATTTAATCCTGAGTTACAGCCTGTATTATACTCCAGAGCTGTACTCACTATTCTGCTGGTAGAGTCACTGTGTAAATATATTACATTACTTATCCTGTGCTGATCTTGAGTTACATCCTGTATTATACTCCAGAGCTGCACTCACTATTCTGCTGGTGGAGTCACTGTGTAAATACATTACATTACTTATCCTGTACTGATCCTGTGTTACATCCTGTATTATACTCCAGAGCTGCACTCACTATTCTGCTGGTAGAGTCACTGTGTACATACATTACATTACTTATCCTGTACTGATCCTGAGTTACAGCCTGTATTAAACTCCAGAGCTTCACACACTATTCTGCTGGTGGAGTCACTGTGTACATACATTACATTACTTATCCTGTACTGATCCTCAGTTACATCCTGTATTATACTCCAGAGCTGCACTCACTATTCTGCTGGTGGAGTCACTGTGTACATACATTACATTACTTATCCTGTACTGATCCTGAGTTATATCCTGTATTATACTCCAGAGCTGCACTCACTATTCTGCTGGTGGAGTCACTGTGTACATACATTACATTACTTATCCTGTACTGATCCTGAGTTACAGCCTGTATTAAACTCCAGAGCTTCACACACTATTCTGCTGGTGGAGACACTGTGCACATACATTAAATTACTTATCCTGCACTGATCCTGAGTTACATCCTGTATTATACTCCAGAGCTGCACTTACTATTCTGCTGGTCGAATTATTGAATACATACATCACATTACTTTACTTATTCTGTACTGATTCTGAGTTACAGCCTATATTATACTCCAGAGCTGCATTCACAATACGGCAGCCTTCAGATCTGAAATCTCCCAGTATTCCTTGTTGGCTCAATGTCTATCCAAAGCTTGTTCTGGTCATTTACATTCTGGGAAGTGTAATCTTTACACCAGGTCTTATATAATCATCTAATGTAGGAAAACAAACTTCCCCATTACATTATAGGAGCTCAGCTATGCTGTTAGGGATTTATTGGTAATATAGTATGAAATGGCAACCATTGAATTCATTGCTCACACTAAGTACACGTAAGGGAGGGTCCTGGTTACTAGAGGGTTGGGTTTGTCAAGTGGCACAAACTCTAACCTCTTTGATGTATGATGTACCCTAAAAAGTGAGTAACCTACACAGATAATACATTGTTATATCGATGATAATATTTAGGATTTATGTGCTGATTTTGGGAAGGTTTGAGACGGTCTTTCAAGATTTCACAATTTTTTTGTTAACCTTCTTTATCTGGTAGAGCAGTCAAACCACAGAAAAGGGAAGGAGAAGCTAAGTGATTATATGAGCTCAGGAGGTTGGGGACGAGAGGTGACTGGAGTGACTATATAACATTTTATGGAGCCGGCGGTCACGTAAAAAAAGGTCATTACAATAGTGGGTGGGGGAGGTGTGGGTTCCCTTTTCCATTGGTCAGTTGGGGAAAATTTCTCAAGGTGTCGTAAGTTAAAGCAGACAATCCTTTTCTATTTGCTTTATTAGGGCATATGCATGCTAAAAAGGGGGGTCCCCCACCCAGGGGAACCAAGAGCCTTTTGGGTGCTCTGGAGGAACCAACATATGCCTGCATTACAAGATTAGCCTATTAAAGTCAATGGATATTATGTAATGATTAATTTCCCCGGAAATGTTGAGCTAAACAGAGACATAAGATCTTAACTGGCCGACAGAGGACTGGGCGAAAAAAAATAATTCAACTAATGGGTGAGATAAATCAAAATGACAGAATATCGAGACATTGCTTGCCAGCATATTGTAAGTAAAAAAAAAAAATTGGAAAGTGAAAGTCTATCTATAGGAATGAAAAAAAAAAGTGACGTCAGGGGCAATAAACTACAGAGTCCCCAGGTCGAGCATCACAAGCGTTCTGGCAAGTGATTCAGGGACTGGAGGAGCCCCTGACATCATGGTCTATATATGGACGTTAGGGGCTTTGTAATATGAGTATCCCTGGACAGAGTGTCGGCATTGCTCTGGCCGGCGTTCTGCTCCTAGAGGACAGTAATGTCAAGGCTTCTCCAGTTCTGGAGTCCCAGGCCAGAGCGCTACCGATGCTCTGACCTGGGACGCAGTTGAAAGCATCCGGACGTCACTGTCCATACATATACGTTTCTTTTTGCAGGAACCCACAGGATGTAACAGCGTAGTACACTACGTTATTCCATCATCAAAAAAAAAAGGTATACCGACCTATACCAGCCCAACAGAGGCTAAAATGACACTATTTTAGTCTCCGTCAGGCTAATAGAGCCCTATTGCCATGTTAGAGTGTACAGAAGGAGCTTTTCTAATGTAACGTGATGTGAACCAGGTCACACGGACTCATGTACTTCAATGGAGCCGTTCACACATTGTTTCAACAGAGCGTGTGAAGGGTCCGTGAAAAAATAGGACATGTCCTAGTTTTTTGCTCTTCACGCATCCCTCTAGGACTCTAGTCTATGGGGGATGCGTGATAACACGACCCGCACGGGTGCACCTCGGACGTCAAAAACTGCCGTTTGGAACCTCAAGTTGTTCTCTTGGCACAGTGGTGTCTTTGTTTTATTTTCCCTGTCATTTCTTGAATTTAGTGTACTGTTGTTTTCTGTCAGCTGCTGGGTGTTAGAAGTTATTAACCTAAATGCCTAACCTTAGGAATAGGCTGGCATGCAGGTTTCGTTGACCTCTGGTTCAGGTCATTATTTTATTAAAGAAGTTATTTATATTATGAAAAGTTATTTATATAATAAAGTTATTTAAATATTTTGTAAACAAATAAAGCTGTGGTCGACCCCAGGTCAACCCCGCGTTCAAAGATTTAAGTGTTGGTAGTCATTCACTACTATGGGAGTTACGGAAACAGCGCAGCTCAGCAAGCTACGCTGTTTCCTTCTTTATGGTCGGAAATCACAAGCTTCGGCACAACACAGAGCGGTAGAACGGGGTTTAGGGGGCCCCGTTCTAGAGATAGGTGCAGGTCCCAGAAGTGGGACCCTCATCTATCTGACATTTATGACATTTCCTGTGGATGTGTCATAAATGTCCCTGATGGCAAAACCCCTTTAAGTAAGTCGGACGAACTTTCTGTTGCGAGCAGTTCTTTTCAAAACTTACCATTGCAAAGAGTCTACTGCGCTCCAGACTCACCGACGCAACATCATCATCAATACCGGTGAACATCACACGCCTCACCAAAGAGAAGCAGTTCCAGCCATCACATTAGGGGTGAGTTAATTAAATGTTTGATCAAATATAGCAGGGTAATTTTTAAGTTGATAATTTCGTATGGCCCTCAAATAATGTTATAAATATCCAAATGGTCCTTGGCAGAAAAACGGTTCCCCACCCCTGCCTTAGAGCATCCAGCAGAGGGCGCAGGTTGACGATGTTTTCATTCTGACGCTTTAGGTGTAGTTCCCATTGAGAATCCACCAGAGAGCGCAGGTTGACAATGTTTTCATTCTGACGCTTTAGTTGCAGTTCCCATAGAGCATCCAGCAGAAGGCGCAGGTTTACACGTTTTAAATCTGACACTTTAGGTGTAGGTGTCACAAAGCATCCAGCAGATGGCGCAGGTTTACAATGTTTTCATTCTAAAGCTTTAGCTGCAGTTTCCATAGTGCATCCAGCAGAGCGCGCAGGTTTACAATGTTTTTATGCTGACGCTTTAGTTGTAGTTCTCATAAAGCATCCAGCAGAGGACGCAGGTTTACCATTTTTTCATTTTGACACTTTAGTTGTAGTTCCAATAGAGCATCCAGCAGAGGGCGCATGTTTACAATATTTGTATCCGGACGTTTTGTTGTGTTCCGGTAGAGCATCCAGCAGAGAGCGCAGTTTTACCATTTTAATTCTGACACTTTAGTTGTAGTTCCCATAGAGCATCCAGCAGAGGGCGCAAGTTTACAATGTTTTCATTCTGATACTTTAGGTGTAGTTCCCATAGAGAATCCACCAGAGGACGACAATGAATGTGTTCATTCTGACCCTTTAGTTGTAGTCCCCATAGAGCATCCAGCAGAGGGCGCAGGTTTACACGTTTTAAATCTGACACTTAGGTCTCACAAAGCATCCAGCAGATGGCGCAGGTTTTCATTCTAAAGCTTTAGCTGCAGTTTCCGCAGAGGGCGCAGGTTTATCATGTTTTTATTCTGACGCTTTAGTTGTAGTTCTCATAAAATATCCATCAGAGGACGCAGGTTTACAATTTTTTCATTTTGACGCTTTAGCTGTAGTTCAGACAGAGCACCCAGCAGAGGGCGCAGGTTTACCCTTTTTAATTCTGACTCTTTAATTGTAGTTCCCATAGAGCATCCAGCAGAGGGCGCAGTTTTACAATTTTTATTCTGACACTTTAGGTGTAGGTCTCCCAAAGCATCCAGCAGATGGCGCAGGTTTACAATGTTTTCATTTAAAAGCTTTAGCTGCAGTTTCCATAGAGCATCCAGCAGAGGGCGCAGGTTTATCATGTTTGTAGTCTCACGTTTTGGTTGTAGTTCCCATAGAGCATCCAGCAGATGGCGCAAGTTTACAATGTTTTCATTCTGACGCTTTAGGTGTAGTTCCGACAGAGCACCCAGCAGAGGGCGCAGGTTTACCATTTTTATTTCCCACACTTTAGGCGTAGTTCCCATAGATCATCCAGCAGAGGGCGCAAGTTTACAATGTTTTCATTCTGACGCTTTAGGTGTAGTTCCGACAGAGCACCCAGCAGAGGGCGCAGGTTTACCATTTTTAATTCCCACACTTTAGGTGTATTTCCCATAGAGCATCCAGCAGGTGGCGCAGAGGGCAGTGAACTTTGCAATGATCTCATTCTATTGAATAAGTTGAGGCTTCAGGTCTCATTCAGTGTTGTTGGCTGCTGGGTGGAAGGAGGCGACGTGTGAAGCATGAGGGAGCAGCTTGTGCTCTATGTGGAGCTCTCTATGTACTTCCCCCTGGAGATTAAGCTGTGTGCTGCCTCCCTTGTGTAACTCTCTGCCCCCCTGCCAGCATGGATGGGCTACTTGTTGTCTTCCTCATATCCCTGGGCATGTTCCTGGGCTGCTTTCTTTTGGGGTTGATCCCTTTAGCAGTAAAACTTTCTGAGGTGAGTGTGTTGGTTTCTGCAGGGTGTTGGCAGGGAAGGGGTTTATAACTAGTTCAGAGTTTATGGAATGTTACAATGTATCTATGTGAAGTTTCAGTTACAATGTATCTGTATTATTGTAAATAGTTACAATGGGGGAGATTTACTACGACTGTGCAGTGTGCCAGTCTGTGGCATATTCCCTGGCAAGTTGTACCCACCATTATTATTATTCACTTGTCTAATGGAAAAAGTGGCAGAGAATGTTAATGAGTTTCAGTGAAGCTCCGCCCACTTTCACCCATAATGTACAGATAAGGTGCGTGCCATAAAAAGTGGCGCATTGGCTTCCCAAATATGGCGTGCGATGGGTACGACGCCGCCGACATTTTCAATGCAATGATTTGCACATTTATTTATTTTTTAATTTATTTGCACTATACCACTCTCTTAACCCCTTAATGACCAGGCCTGACCTGCTAAATGTTTTTGTTCTTGCCTCCCTGACGTGGCTGTACGACACCTTTGCTTTATGCAAGAGAAATTATTTTTTTTTCCTGCGCAGTTTGTGTACAAATAAATTAGTCATTTTATTTTTGGCGATACCTTATACTGTGTCCCTATGAATCAGTCTGCTGGACAGCACATAGTGTCCCCTAACGGCAGGATTACTAAACACACTGCCCTGGGGTCCTTTCTTGGTCCCCAGTTCTGACTGCAGAGGGTCCCCCCAGTTTGCTATTGGGTCGCTGGGAAACCCATTACACGATCAAAGAGGGGAGTCTCCTTTAATCATGCAGGGTTCACGGACTGTGCCGATCAGAGGGTTAAACGCCGGGATCGGGGGTTCCTCCGATTCCGCTCATATTCAGAAGGCTTAGTAACCGCTCGTTCTTTGAGAATCAGCTCTCACTTTAAGCCTTTTTTACATCAATGCTGAAAGACGTTACTGTAGATTTGGGACCTGCACCACCCGTGTCTAAAAGATAGTGTGCGGTCGGGAAGGAGTTATATTAGTAATCATGCAGACAATTGTATTACAGTCCCTTCTGGTCCCACAATGAAGCATCGCTTCTAGAGCCGAACACGACACCTGACTGAGGCACCGAACGACAGGACACAGGGTGCCCACGACTCTGTAATATCAACCCATAGGGACATCCAGGGTCTGTGCACGTGGCATTGCCATGTACATAAACCATAAATCTAACTCAGAGGTCGACCGATTTCATGCCATTGGTGTGATCGGGGTCAGTGGAAATATTGGACAAAGTTGCATGAGGGTTGTGTTAGTGCAACGTCGTCTTGACTTCCATGAACTGTAAAGTGATGAAGGCCACTACCCCCTGCAATAAGAGAGGAACATACGGGGGCTCGCATTGGGACCCCCCACATTCAGCTTATCATTCGGGAACGGTTCAAATGGACAGGGTTGTCTGAACCAGACAGTGATCTTCTCACGACGACAACCCCATATGCCATAATAAGGGATATGGACGCCAAAGAGGGTGGGGGGGGGGGGTCACTAAAATAAGCCATAGTGGCTTCTGCTGTGATGTAACTAGCTACTATAGTTTAGGATTTTACAAGACACAGATCTGTTAGGGTATGTTCACACTCACTAATTACGGACGTAATTCGGGCGTTTTTGCCCCGAATTACGTCCGAAAATAGCGCCTCAATAGCGTTGACAAACATCTGCCCATTGAAAGCAATGGGCAGATGTTTGTCTGTTCACACGAGGCGTATATTTACGCGCCGCTGTCAAATGACGGTGCGTAAATAGATGCCCGCGTCAAAGAAGTGACCTGTCACTTCTTTGGGCGTAATTGGAGCCGTTACTCATTGACTCCAATGAATAGCAGCGCCAATTACGTCCGTAATGGACGCGGCGTTCAAGCGCTTGCCCAAGCCATTACGGCTGAAATTACGGGGATGTTTTCAGGCTGAAACATTGCCGTAATTTCAGCCGTTACGGACGCCCTCGTGTGAACATACCCTCAACGGTAACGAGCCATACAGCTGTGAGATCGTCACATTACCAGGACAAATTCTCATCCTCTGGAAGTAAAGCATGAAGGATTCCATTTACTGACAGCAAGCAGAAATCTTAAAATCTGAGAAACTTCTCTGAAACATGTCATTATACAATGAATACATAAAACCTGCTGTATATCCCTTCAAGTAAAAGCTTCTGTTAGATGCTCTATAGGATATACATCAGTGGGTGCTATTGCACCCCATGAATGGCTGCTTAGTCACTTTTGGGGTGCCGATTTAAAGCATACACACACTATGTAAATTGATGCACCTCCCAGTCTGATGGTCAGGCCAGAAGGAGCTATGACCACGTAACGTCTCTTGACCAATCAGACTATCAGGGCAGAATGTTTATACTGTGTTATGCATACTACTGGGCCTGAGGGGGCGGAGCATGACAAAGGGATTCTCTCTGTAGTGTTGAATCCCTGTGTCATGCACCACCCCCTCAGGACCTGTACTAGGCTTAATGCAGTGTATCAGTTTTTCATGGAATGTTCCTTTAAATTATTTTACTGTATAACATAAATCTGTTCGCAATTATAATCCGATCACAAGATGGATCTTCACAAAGCGTATAATAAACCCATCCTTAGAGCGCTGTGGCCTGTATCCAGTCATCCGCCTGTGTGTATCTTTACATAAGGTGATCAGGGAGTTGGGTAGCATCTGTATACGGATGATAAGTAGGGGATTACTATAACGAGCAGCCATGGTGACGAGCGTTATAGGGAATAATCCACTAAACCGTATAGAACAGGTGATGTGCAAGGACTTCATACATAGGTTGTCTTCTAGCCTGGTGCTCAGGGGAATATTTTACCACCAGGGACCAAATGCAAGATCCAGGTGAAATGTTTGTTTCACATTAGAGCAGATACACTCGTCTGTTGTGGAGTTAAAGGGTTACATATATTTCTACAAACAATTTATTTTATTGTTCAAATGCTTCTTAAGTTTTAAATCAAGCAAATAGTCATGATTTAAAATCTATCATTTTGTGTATACGGTTCCTATGCAGACTTATCTATCGCCATAGTTACAGACTACAAGCAAACACTGTGTAGTCTGATCCTGCAGACTTGTAGGAGGCAGAGGGACTAGCGTTAAGTCCCTTTTACGTAGGCCAATTATCAGTCAAACCAGCATTCACAGAGCGCTCGTTCCCGATTATTGCCCTGTATAAACAAAACGAGCAAACGCTCGTTCATTGGCTGATTGTATTGTTTTCAGCTGCCTAAAATATTGTCGGCAGCACTTCTCCCGGTGTAACCAGAGAGGGGGACGTGCTGCCAACAGGATAAAAATGTATGGAGACAAGCGATCGTAGTAATGAGCGCTCGTCCCCATACATAGCTTCTTGTGAAACGAGCAAACAAGTGCAGATCAACGAGCTGTCTCTTTGATCGGCCCTCGTTTACACGTCCCACGTCGGCGCCGTGTACGAGGACCTTTACACATGCCTGCAAGATTACACTATACAAGGTTTCTTTGTTGTCTATAACCATGGAGACTCCTAGGTCTTCATAGGAGCTGTGGGCACAAAACGGTAGGAGATACATAATACATACATTTTATTTATATATATATATATACACACATACACACTACCGTTCAAAAGTTTTGAGTCACCCCGACCATTTTGTGTTTTCCATGAAAACTCACACTTATATTTATGAAATGAGTTGCAAAATGACTAGAAAATATAGTCAAGACATTGACAAGGTTAGAAATAATGATTTTTATTTGAAATAATAATTTTCTCCTTCAGACTTTGCTTTGGTCTTGGAATGCTCCATTTGCAGCAATTCCAGCATTGCAGACCTTTGGCATTCTAGCTGTTAATTTGCTGAGGTAATCGGGAGAAATTTCACCCCATGCTTCCAGAAGCCCCTCCCACAAGTTGGATTGGCTTGATGGGCACTTCTTGCGTACCATACGGTCAAGCTGCTCCCACAACCGCTCTATGGGGTTGAGATCTGGTGACTGCGCTGGCCACTCCATTACAGATAGAATACCAGCTGCCGGCTTCTTCCCTAAATAGTTTTTGTATAATTTGGAGGTGTGCTTTGGGTCATTGTCCTGTTGTAGGATGAAATTGGCTCCAATCAAGCGCAGTCCACAGGGTATGGCATGGCGTTGCAAAATGGAGTGATAGCCTTCCTTATTCAAAATCCCTTTTACCTTGTACAAATCTCCCACTTTACCAGCACCAAAGCAACCCCAGACCATCACATTACCTCCACCATGCTTGACAGATGGCGCCAGGCACTCTTCCAGCATCTTTTCAGTTGTTCTGCGTCTCACAAATGTTCTTCTGTGTGATCCAAACACCTCAAACTTCGATTCGTCTCTCCATAACACTTTTTTCCAATCTTCCTCTGTCCAATGTCTGTGTGCTTTTGCCCATATTAATCTTTTCCTTTTATTAGCCAGTCTCAGATATGGCTTTTTCTTTGCCACTCTGCCCTGAAGGCCAGCATCCCGGAGTCGCCTCTTCACTGTAGACGTTGAAACTGGTGTTTTGTGGGTACCATTTAATGAAGCTGCCAGTTGAGGACATGTGAGGCGTCTATTTCTCAAACTAGAGACTCTAATGTACTTGTCTTGTTGCTCAGTTGTGCAGCGGGGCCTCCCACTTCTCTTTCTACTCTAGTTAGAGCCTGTTTGTGCTGTCCTCTGAAGGGAGTAGTACACACCGTTGTAGGAAATCTTCAGTTTCTTGGCAATTTCTCGCATGGAATAGCCTTAATTTCTAAGAACAAGAATAGACTGTCGAGTTTCACATGAAAGCTCTCTCTTTCTAGCCATTTTGAGAGTTTAATCGAACCCACAAATGTAATGCTCCAGATTCTCAACTAGCTCAAAGGCAGGTCAGTTTTATAGCTCCTCTAAACAGCAAAACTGTTTACAGCGGTGCTAACATAATTGCACAAGGGTTTTCAAGTGTTTTCTAATCATCCATTAGCCTTCTAACACAGTTAGCAAACACAATGTACCATTAGAACACTGGAGTGATGGTTGCTGGAAATGGGCCTCTATACACCTATGTAGATATTGCATTAAAAACCAGACGTTTGCAGCTAGAATAGTCATTTAGCACATTAACAATGTATAGTGTATTTCTGATTAATTTAATGTTATCTTCATTGAAAAAAACTGTACTTTTCTTTCAAAAATAAGGACATTTCTAAGTGACCCTAAACTTTTGAACGGTTGTGTGTATTACCATCATTTTGTGACCGTAATTCCTGGTAGATCTACAATTATTGCATTCTATTCCTGAACCAGGATTTCAGGATGAACAATGCTATAGGTCCCTCACAGATAGGGCAGTATTGTAGTGAATGGAATAATAAACGAAGCAACTCTGCAAACAGTCTTGAATAAAAATCTCCTAGTGTGTGTGTGTGTGTGTGTATGTATGTATGTATGTATATATATATATATATATATATGCACAAAGCTGGGTCGGAATCCCTATAGGTTCTGGCTTCCATTAGTTTGTCACCGTTGGAAATCCAGCATCTGTTACATCTCTAAGATGATGTAGAGGCTGAATAAAATCTTAAAAAAAACTCAGGGATCAGACGTTAATGGTGTTCTCTACTTTTGAAAATACCTTACAATAAGCTGATCACAGGGCGTCCTGCTGCTGGGGTTTCGATCAGCTGTAATCTGTGGGGAGTGTTAGTTTTCCCTGCAGTGCCACCACAGGAGAAATGAAGTATTACACAATTCTCATATAAATCAATGGGCTGCCGGGATTTGGGTGAGGTTGCACCTCCAGTATGATAGAACACCCCTCATTCATGTATGAAAGACATCGCATCTGGATTCTGTAACGTCCGTATAAATATAACCTGAGGAACTTTTCTGCAGTGACAACATGGTGATATTTGCTTCTGTATTAGTGGCGTGTGCCAGGATGGATTAATGGGTTTGTGTACAGTAATCAGTGGTACAGGGCAATGACGCCCTACTACATACACAAACTGCGTGTTTGCCAGGGCATGACATGTTGCCGGATGCCAGCTCTTCTGTGTCAAGAAAGAGAACTGAAAGACAGTACGGCCCTGTTCACACAGAGATTTTTGCCAATTTCAATGGGAGGCGGAGGCAATTTTTTCCCGGGAGTGACAAAAACGCTCACGGGAAAAAAGCCACATGCCCTTCTCTAACCTCCCAGTGACATCAATGGGAGGCAGAGAAAGCGTATTTTCGCTGCGTTTTTTGCCCGTGGCGCTCAATGCCCGTGGCCGACAAATGCAGAGAAAACCGTGGCAAATGGCGTGCAGGCAGGTCAAAATCTGCCTCAAAATCCCAGACGGAATTTTGAGGCAGATTTTTCCGCCTGCAAAAAACTCTGTGTAAACAGGGCCTTAAAGAGACAGAAGACACATACCCACAGGTTCAGGCTACACAGGGTTTGTTTGACGACTTTAACCATAAAGACACATAGGTCTGCATAGGAGCTGTGTACACAAAATGGTAAAAGATTTTTAATCAAGACTAGTTGCAAAATTGTTTTTATTTTAAATGCATTGGATCAATGAATAACATTGTTGAAAAAGTATACATACCCGTTAACGCCTTAATGACCGCCCACCGTCTTTTGACGGCAGGCGGTGCATGTCCTAAGTCTACAGCGACGTCTTTTGGTGTCGCTGTAGATCAGGCTGATGAGCGCTCCTGTGAGCTCATCCTCTAAGCAGGAACTGTAACTAACATCTCCTGATCTTAGAGGAGCCTCCTGAATACAGCTGGGGTCGGAAAACATTCGCACCCCAGCTGTTTAACCCTTTGATCGCCGTGGTCAGTGACCGCGGCATGATCAAAGGGAACTTCCCGGTGATGTGATCAAACACCAGGGAATCCCTCTGCAGCTACAAAGGACCCCAGGGCTGTCTGTTCCGTTTGCCTGCTGTTCGGGCACACTATGTGCTGCCCTAACAGCAGCCTGTGTCATAATGACACAGTATGATGTATTAGCATACAGTAGTATGCTGATACATTATAAGTAAAAAATAAAGTTATGAATAAAGTGAATAACCGGTCATTTACAGCGAGATCACGCTTCCTCTGCTGTAACTACCACAGACAGAGTAACGAAGTGCAGAGATTGTGAATAGACATCCCGTGGAATGTCTATTCACTGTCTAAACATTTCAGTATTGTTAATGTGTAAGTATAAGACAGCACATAAGGATCTAGCAGGATCCCTATGCGCTGAGTAAATGAATGGAGAGGAGTGCATGATGCTGATTGGTCAGCGTCATACACTCCCCTGTACAACGCCCACTTGGTCTAAAGTAAAAATACGCCCACTTGGGCATTAAGCAACTCATTAGCATAAATCTAAAATCTCTAATAAAGTGGTGAAAACAGATCGTTTTATTAAGTAAAAAGCATTACTGTCACCTACATTACAGCGCCGATCCCCTTATGTAGGAGACAGGGCACTTATAATGTGGTGACAGAGCCTCTTTAAGGCCTTTTCAGGCCCGGTCATTAAGGGGTTAATAGTTTATTATGGAACGTGAAGAAATTGAGAGAATCCTGTTGGTTCCCGGGTGACATAATGACTAGTGTTAGTAAATGCCCTCCTTCTAATCAGTTTGCAGTTTCCTCCACTCCCTTGTTTAGATCCTGGAGACTAGGATCATTAAATTTACTTCTGAATACAATAATTATAATAAACTGGTTGTACCACTGCACCCAACATCCTGGACCAGTATAGTGTTATACATAGAATTATAGTAAATCCCTTTCATTGTGGACTATGTAGTGGGATGTTGGACTTCATACCAACATTCATGGCCATAGTCCTCAAATGTACCTAATTTCCTGAGATTATCGCTGGAAATGCTGGAAGTCCTGCTGTTTGCTGAATACTCTGCACAAGAGGTCCCTTGTACACCCTTCAGTCCATATTTAAAGGGACACTAACAAACAAATGCTTCTTTATTGTGGCCTGCAGGCACAGGACTCTGCATTGTTGCTTTGCCATCTATAGCGTGAACAGAGTCATAGTGTGTATGAGGAAGAGGAATAAGGGGGCCGCACCTGATGTCATTCTAAGCCAACCTCCTGTCCCAAATAAAATCTACAGTCAGACAGAACCGAGTAAATATGCCAAGTAGATCATATTATGAATGGTACCTATTACATTTCATAGTGTGCTAATCTGTAGCATAATCTAATAAGTATAATATATCAGTATAAGAAGCCAGAAGACACTGATGAAGTAAACGAGTTCTGCCTGACTATGAACTTTAGTTAATGAGGTTCTTGGCTTTGGACAGTCTCTACTTGTTAGAAGGGTCCCTTGACGATCATCTGATCACAAAGTGTCCTCCTGCAGGGACCCCCAGTGATCAACTGTAGTCTGTGGGGAACCTGTTAGTAAGTGTTCAATTTCCCTGCAGCACCACCACAGGAGAAGTTAAGTATTAGACAGTGTACATTCAAATCCAAGGGTACAGATCCTCCGGGGTCAGAGACGCTCTTTGTTACCGTTCTCCAATCTACCCAAGGGATCAGTTGCACTAATTATTGAAAAATCCCAGTGAAGTGGATCCACCAACAGTAATTGTATGGGCGGGATCCTGGTGATATCCGTTTATCAACTAACACCCTAATAGGGTGTATGTTTTTTCAAACTGGTCAACTGCCTATTTAAAGGGAGCAACGCCCGCAATAAGTTGGTCATTACTGGGGGAAGCTGGGTGTAAGGCCACAATATTAAAGGGGTTGTCTAGTTTAGAAATGAAGTCCTAATGGGGTACATGGACAGAGGTTGTCTTATCGGGACAAGCTGACCTCTCTGGCAGCTTAAACCCCCGGTGTTCAGGGTTTCTCTGCTCTAGCTTATGGAAAGGGGTCTCGAGCAGGGGTGCGCTCTTCTATGATATCCCTATGCCTTCATAAGTGTGTGAGATGGGGAGATTCGATTGTGAGCTCCTGAGAACAGGAATTGAGCAATGAGACTCTTTGCACAGTGGTGGAATATGGTGGTGATCTACAAACAGTAGGAAATATAACTGGACACGAAATACGTTGCGATTTTATTTGGTGGCTAAATCCAAATATGCAATTGGAACTTTTAATGGCAGATTATCCTTGTCCAGTAGTATAATATAATACAGTGGCGTAACTACCACTGTAGCAGCCGTAGCGGCTGCTATGGGGCCCACGGCATGAGGGGGCCCGTGCCGCCTGACGACACCCCCCCCCCCCCAGGGAGGTATCTTCCCGCACTGCCATTAAAGGGGTTGTTCATGAGAAACCTCGGACTTCCGGGGTCTGTGTCGGCAGCTCCGTAGAAATGAATGGAGCGCCGGTCGTGCTTGTGCGCATGCGTGACCAGCGCTCCTTTCATTTTTATTGAGCTGCGCAGATGCCGGAAGTCCGAGGTTTGTCATGGAGAACTTCGGGGGACTTTCGGTCCCCCGCTCTCCCTATCGCTGCCAGCGATCACACATGTATCCCCTATCCTGTGGATAGGGGATACATGTCTTTTGTAGGACACACTATAGGCCGGATTTTTTGGGGGGGGGGGGGTTGGGGCTGTATGGCGTTATCTACAGGGGGGGGGTCTGTATGGCTTTATCTACAGGCGGGGGCTGTATGGCGTTATCTACAAGGTGGGCTGTATAACGCTATTTACAGGGGGCTGTATGGCTATCTACAGGCGGGGGCTGTATGGCGTTATCTACAAGGTGGGCTGTATAACGCTATTTACAGGGGGCTGTATAACGCTATTTACAGGGGGCTGTATGGCTCTATCTACAGGGAGGGGGCTGTATTGTGCTTTATACAGGGAGGAGGCTGTATGGCGCTATCTACAGGGGGCGCTGTGCAGCAGAATCTACAGGGAGGCACTATCTACAAGGGGGGGGGGTTGTGTGACACCCAGGGGAGGGGGGGGCCCCAGTCAAAAGTTTGCTATGGGGCCCAGTCTGTCTTAGTTACGCCCCTGATATAATCCATATAGTGTATAATCTTTACCTTTCAGATTCCAGTTTAGTAATGTCAGGCAGCTGCTGAAAGGCTGATGTGAAATATTGTTCTTTTAACTGAAGTTGACATCTACTCACTCATAAATGTGAGCTACGTCCTGGTAGATTGTGTGATATGTTCGTGTCAGTGTTACAGGAAGTGGAGGCCCCGGATTTACCTCTATAGCATGTACAATATATATATTTTTGTCTTTCCTGTTACTTGCCTCCAACATATTATGTAGCGCTGTATATGAGTGAGTCCATCAAAGGGCTGTACGTGCTTTTTAACACCGTTGTATTGGTGGCCATTGTTTTCTCCATATATTTCATTTTGCTAAAAAAAAAACATTTGAATGAAGAGAAATAAGTACTTTCCAAAACAGGTCTTCCTAGATCTTTTCGTATTTATGGCAAAATACATATAAAGGGAACACAGATCACATGCATATAAAAAGACCATACATAGACCCATATACATAATAACATAACCTACAATAGTGTCCCCATAACAGAGGTTGGTCTGAGCACTCAATGTCCAGGAGCGCTCCTGCCTGATCATTATCCCTGGGAATGTAGCTGCATTATATGAATTTGCCTTCACCTGGAGCCATACATCAGCCATACAAGGGTCACCAGTTGCACTGGTCATTGAAAAGGCCTAGCGAAGAGGATCCACCAACAGTAATTGTATATTTATGGCCAGGTTAAAGGGATTGCCACATGATTTGTAGATAAAGCTTAAAGAGGCTCTGTCACCAGATTTTGCAGCCCCTATCTGCTATTGCAGCAGATCGGCGCTGCAATGTAGATTACAGTAACGTTTTTATTTTTAAAAAACGAGCATTTTTGGCCAAGTTATGACCATTTTTGTAGTTATGCAAATGAGGCTTGCAAAAGTCCAAGTGGGTGTGTTTAAAAGTAAAAGTCCAAGTGGGCGTGTATTATGTGCGTACATCGGGGCGTTTTTAATACTTTTACTAGCTGGCCGTTCTGATGAGAAGTATCATCCACTTCTCTTCAGAACGCCCAGCTTCTGGCAGTGCAGACACAGCCGTGTTCTCGAGAGATCACGCTGTGTCGTCACTCACAGGTCCTGCATCGTGTCAGACGAGCGAGGACACATCGGCACCAGAGGCTACAGATGATTCTGCAGCAGCATCGGCGTTTGCAGGTAAGTCGATGTAGCTACTTACCTGCAAACGCTGATGCTGCTGCAGAATCAACTGAAGCCTCTGGTGCCGATGTGGCCGACACGATGCAGGACCTGTGAGTGACGTCACAGATCTGCACTGCCAGAAGCTGGGCGTTCTGAAGAGAAGTGGATGATACTTCTATACACAACGCCCAGCTAGTAAAAGTAGTAAACACGCCCCGATGTACACACATAATACACGCCCAGTTGGACTTTTACTTTTAAACACACCCACTTGGACTTTTGCAAGCCTCATTTGCATAACTACAAAAATGGTCATAACTTGGCCAAAAATGCTCGTTTTTTAAAAATAAAAACGTTACTGTAATCTACATTGCAGCGCCTATCTGCTGCAATAGCAGATAGGGGCTGCAAAATCTGGTGACAGAGCCTCTTTATAGAGGCTCTGTCACCACATTATAAGTGGCCTATCTTGTACATGATGTGATCGGCGCTGTAATGTAGATTACAGCAGTGTTTTTTTATTTAGAAAAACAATCATTTTTGACGGAGTTATGACCTATATTAGCTTTATGCTAATGAGTTTCTCAATGGACAACTGGGCATGTTTTACTGTATGACCAAGTGGGCGTTGTACAGAAGAGTGTATGACGCTGACCAATCAGTCACCAATCAGCGTCATACACTTCTCTCCATTCATTTACACAGCACATAGTGATATAGCTATATCACTGTGTGCAGCCACATAAACACTATAACATTACTGCAGTGTCATGATAATGAATATACATTACCTCCAGCCAGGACGTGACGTGTATTCAGAATCCTGACACTTCTGTAGCGTCTCTGTGAGTTACAACACAGCACAGCGAGATCTCACTGTGAATGGCAGTTTACAGAGAGATCTCGCGAGACCTTGCCTGCTGTGCTGTAAATCACAGAGACGCTACAGAAGTGGTCAGGAGAATTTGGCACACAGACATGTTGGTTTCTCGCATTTCCAGCACCCACCACACCTATACCCCATCCTCTAAACAAACTCATAATCCAGAGTGCCCCAGATGATAAAGATCCCTCAGTGCTCGATACAATAAAAGTGCCCCATCAATAATCATGCCCCCTTTGTGCCCCCACAGTAATAATGCACAATTTGTGCAGCCCCCTGTAGATCGCGCCACGCACAGCCCCAAGTAGATAGCGCCACACAGCCCAGCTTAGTAGATAACGCCACACAGCCCTCCCTTGTGTATAGTGCCACACAGCGCTCCCCCTTTGTGTTTAGTGCCACGCAGCGTGCACACCCCCCCCCCCGTATAGTGCCACATAGCCCCCCATGTATATACTGCCACACAGCCACCCCCTTGTATATAGTGCCAAACCGCACACACATACCCCCGGTATATTGGCACATAGCCCCCCCCCCCCCCCCAAAAAAAAATATTGTACTTACCTTGCCCCGTTCCCTCGACAGACGGAGCGCTGCTCTGGTCGGGACGCGTGCGCACACCAGCGTGATGCAGTGACGTCATCACGCCGGCCTGCGCAGGGAGTCTTCCTAGCGCCTTATAGGCTGCAGGCCTAACGTGTCTTGCAGCCTATAGTATTCATTTGTATCTGCGTCCTGAGGATGCAGATACAAGTCAATGTGGCTGTCACTGGCACAGGGGGCCCCTTCCGGTGCTAGCGACGCCATTGGGCATGAGGGGGTTCGGGTGGTCATGGACCCCTGGAGCCTTGGGCCCTGGGTGGCTACCCGTACCGCCCTAATGATGGTCCGCCACTGCCTCGGACCAGTCTATAGTAGGACACACTTGAAGGAGGCTGAGCTGTAGTACCAGGGACAAAAACACTCATATGTACAGTACCTCACTGTGCCTTGATGAACAATAGATGAGCCGCAACACTCCAGCGAGCCCCACAGCCCCTTCAGTCTGCAGATTGGTGGAAGTCCAGGGGATCTAAGCAACAAATCCTACACTTTTTTAAGATGGGCTTTTCCCAGATTCTGAGACCTACAGGAATCTATCAGAGAATCAATGGGCTTCCTCCATGCTTTAGCGGATGTGTCAGATGGGTGGGGCTTAACTAAATGAGAGTGGCCTGCTTTTCCTTTTGTGTCAATGCAGTTAAACACAATGCAAGTAGAGAAAAAAAAGCCGCACTCACCCGGTCTGACGTAGAAAATTCTTTAATTCCTGTAAAAAGGTGTGGGGGGAAGACGAAGACCGTGTCAGACAACAGCCGTTTCACGTACAACGCTTTCGCAGTTAAAGCAGTAGCTGGAAAGTTTTGAAAACTTAAAAAAAAGAGGGGCAAAGCGCCTAAGCCATGCCCCTTTCCTGAAATTTTTTTTCTCGTAGTCAAAGCTCAAAAGGGGGAGATAAAATGAAGCCCTCTAGGAGAATATAGAAGGAGACTCAACATAATTAATGGACACGATGGTTCAAAATCTTTTTAAACATGGAGACGCGATGATAATATAAAATGGCCCAGAGTGTAATCCCTATGAAAAGCGTCAAGGCTTCATTGTAGAATCCGCTTTGATGGATCAGACTGTAAAAGCAACAACTGAGGAAATTATTATAATATAAAAGCAACTTCTGTAGAACAAAGATCAAACCTGGGCTCCTCTGTTCTGTGCAGAAATACCCGCGCCGCATGGAACTACGAGATCTGTCACTTGTGCATCCTAAATAAGTGGTTCTGAAAGCTTTATGGCTCCCTTGGTTATGATTTATCATATGCTTCTCCCCTCCCCCACTGCATATTAGTATTGCTCATGGCCAAATTGTGGGAAGCAGAAATTGGATATTTTATAATTCTACCTACAAGGCAGCTTTAAATATCCCATTTAAATATCTTTCTGGCTCAAAGAAGGGTTCCCGAGTAGGGCATATGGACAGGGGTTATCCTGATAAGGCAATGTATGTATGGGCATGGGCATCTTAAAGGGTATGCATGCTTTTGACACAAATTTTTTATGTATTGCTACACTGCATCTAAAATCTAAATATGCATTTGGCTGACCACTATCCTCACCAACTTCAGAAACAGGGATGGAGATAAGCAGCTACCAGACTATCTGGCACCACTTCTCTCCAACAGGTATATTACAACCT
Source organism: Rhinoderma darwinii (assembly GCF_050947455.1). Lineage (NCBI taxonomy): Eukaryota > Metazoa > Chordata > Amphibia > Anura > Rhinodermatidae > Rhinoderma > Rhinoderma darwinii. The sequence goes on from NC_134690.1 coordinate 396,185,138, forward strand.
CATAAGGAGATGTTGGAGGATTGTGTGACATCCTCATAGACATATTTTTGATAAATCCCATATAGATAAGAAATCATTACTGACATCTGCCCTTCTTTCTTACAGCAAAAGCTGCAGTTTGTGAGTGTCCTGGGAGCTGGATTACTATGTGGGACTGCACTGGCCATAATTATACCAGAAGGGATTGAACTGCTTAACGGCTCCTCCAAAGGTTAGAAAAACTCCCAATGCTTTACAATACGACTCCTTTCTCGTTTCTGGGCAGAATGTTTTAGACTCCACTTGGCTGGATCCAACCACTAATCTTCCAAAATGTCGGAGCACAAACTGTCCCCGGGGACATTCAGACTTGGAACCTAAAACGATGAGTAGTTATGTTAGTTTTATATATACAGTACAGTGCAAAAGTTTTAGGCAGTTGTGGAGAAATGCTGCATGGTAAGGCTGGATTCACACGAGCATGTTCGGTCCGTAAAGGACGGAACGTATTTCGGCCGCAAGTCCCGGACCGAACACACTGCAGGGAGCCGGGATCCTGGCATCATAGTTATGTACGACGCTAGGAGTCCCTGCTTCGCTGCGGGCCAACTGTCCTGTACTGTAATCATGTTTTCAGTACGGGACAGTAGTTCCACGGAGAGGCAGGGACTCCTAGCGTCGTACATAACTATGATGCTAGGAGCCGGCTCCCTGCAGTGTGTTCGGTCCGGGACTTGCGGCCGAAATACGTTCCATCCTTTACGGACAGAACATGCTCGTATGAATCCAGCCTAAGAATGCTTTCAAACATAGAAGTGTTAATAGTTTGTTGTTTTTTATCAATTAACAAAATACAAAGTGAATTAAGAGAAATCTAAATCAAATCAATATTTGGTGTGACCACCCTTTGCCCTAAAAATAGCATCAATTCTAAGTACACTTGCAAAAAGTCATGAATTTTGTTGGATTATAATAAAGTATATGATGAACCAATTATACCAAACAGGTGATAATAATCATCATTTTCATATGTTGGTTGAAACAGTCATTAACTGTAACAGAAACAGCTGTGTAAGAGGCTTAAAACTGGGTGAGGAACAGCCAAACTCTGAAACAAAGGTGAGGTTGTGGAAGTTTGTTTTATGGCACAGGTTCACCATGGCAAGACTGAGCACAGCAACTATACACAATGTAGTTATACTTCATCAGCAAGGTCTCCCCCAGGCAAAGATTTCACGGCAGACTGGGGTTTCAAGATGTGCTGTTCAAGCTCTTTTGAAGCGCAAGGAAACAGGCAATGTTGAGGACCGTAGACGCAGTGGCGGCCAAGGAAATTTAGTGCAGCAGATCAGACACATCATGCTTACGTACCTTTGAAATCGAAAGATGTCCAGCAGTGCCCACAGCTCAGAACTGGCAGAAACCAGTGGGACCCAGGTACACCCATCTACTGTTCAGAGAAGTCTGGCCAGAAGTGGTCTTCATGGAAGAATTGCGACCAAAAAGTCGTACCTTCTACGTGGAAACTAGGCCAAGTGACCAACTATGCACGAAAACATAGAAACTGGGGTGCAGAAATATGGCAGCAGGTGCTCTGGACTGAGGAGTCACGATGTGCAATATTTGGCTGTAACAGAAGGTAGTTTTGCTGAAGGGCTGGAGAGCTGTACAATAATGTGTGTGCAGACCCCAGTGAAGCATGGTGGAGGGTCCTTGCAAGTTTGGGGCTGAATTTCAGCAAATGGAGTTGGGGATTTGGTCAGGATTAATGGTATCCTTAATGCTGAGAAATACAGGCAGATACTTATCGATCATGCAATACCATCAAAGAGAACAAAGCAAACCACGCATGGCGCCACATAGTGCAGATCACCAAAGCTAATCGAATAAAACAAAGGAAGGTCAATTCATCTCACCTCTTGGGGTTGTGCTAGCACAGGCACAACGCTGTTGTAGACTTATAATTAAATAGGTATCATTAGACCGCTGCAGCCAGGTCCCATCCGGTAACTGGAGGTGGTTACCGCCGTAAAGTATTTGCAGGGAAAAAAAAATTGGTGTATTATATACGGCGCTGCTGGTAATAAAGGTAGAAACCGTTCCAGTGTTCTTGAAATACAAAAATAAATAATTATTTAATTGTTTTTACCTTTATTACCAGCAGCGCCGTATATGGTCCACCAATTTTTTCTTCCGGCAAATACCATCAAGGAGGCATCTGATTTGGCTTCAAATGTATTCTGCAGCAGGACAACGACCCCAAACAAATAGCCAATGTCATAAAGAACCATCTTCAGCGTAAAGAAGAACAAGGAGCCCTGGGAGTGATGATCTGTCCCCTACAATGTCCTGATCTCAGCATCATCTAGTCTGTCTGGGATTACATGAAGAGACAGAAGAATTTGAGGAAGCGACATCCACAGAAGATCTGTGGTTAGTTCTCCAAGATGTTTGGAACAACCTCCCTGCTGAATTCCTTCAAAAACTGTGTGCAAGTGTACCTAGAAGAATTTATGCTGTTTTGAAGGCAAAGGGTGGTCACACCAAATATTTATTTGATTTAGATTGCTCTTCTGTTCATTTACTTTGTATTTTAATTGATAATTATTTTTTTTTAACACTCCTATATTGAAAGCATTCTAACTTACAGCTTTTTTTCCACAACTGCCTAAAACTTTTGTATAGTACTGGATTAGAAAAGGGGTTGTCTGGAACTCATTTTCATACACCCGATTAGGGAACTCTGAATTAATAGAAGGGGGTCCTCTGTTCAGGATCTTCATCTCTTGAGCAAGGTGGGGAGCCGTTACATAGAGCGTCACTTTCTCTGGAGGACGTAAGACTAGGGGATTGGCTTAGTTAGAGAATTGAGTAATAGTACCAGCCCCATGTGTACACGTAGTCCGGTGTCAGGGGCTGGAAATATTACTCGATTCTCTAACTAACCTAGCCCATTGCCCTACCCACCAGTTTGTGTCACAGCGTCATCAATTATGTGACCGCAAAAGGCTGTCAATCATAAATTGCTAACGTGATCGATAATGAGCCGAGACAAACTGGAGGGGGAGTTGTTACTCAGTCACGTGGCAGAACTTTCTTTACCATGTTACTGAGGAGAAGGGGTCTAGTAAGTATATTCCTTTTTCACATTATAAATTAAATGGTTATTCATTTTATACCCTTGGGTAACCCCTTTAAAGGAAGACTAAACCCAGGTATGAATGATCAATTGTGAGGACAAAAAGCAAACCCTTTTAGAAATATGGTAGGTTTATTTGCTGGGTGTCTCAATGTTTCAGTAAATGTGAAGAAAGGGGGCAGAGCTTAGCTAAGGAGTCTTGCTTGGTCTCCATTGCAGGCAGAGCAGCGGATAGACCTGCTCTAAAGGAAGGGAGGAAGGAGGAGGAGGAGATAAAGTAGGTAGCTTTTTTTTTATTGTAATTTCAACAGAACATAAAGGATGAGGATATAATGGTAAGTGTAATTTTTTAAGCGGGTGCTGTTTTAACCATGGATTAAAGGGGTTTTCTTATTTGAGCGTGTACGTGGACCACGTCTTTTAGCCATTAGTCGCTCCTGCTCTGGATGGCACAGTACCTGATATTTCCGACGTCAATAGGATACATGGTTTCATGGGTTGTGCCTGATATTACAACTAAGCTTTATTAAAGTAAATGGGGCTGACCTGCAATCCCAGAAACAGCCTGTGGACAAGAGTGGCGCTGTTTTAGGACAAAAGCAGAGCCTTCCTTGTTTTCTCATACAACACCTTTAACAGTGAATGAAGCATTTTAATATATGGCAACCAATAAGCAGAGCTAGAAGAAAAGGAACCGTGGCTATATAGGGGCCAGGCAAGCTCCAGATTTATGTGAGCTTTTTCTGTGAGCGAGTCACAGTGGGCCTCCCTGTCTACCCCACCCTTGGCTTGACATTTAAAGGGCATGGTTACCCTGATCACAGTGAGCCCTGGCATCTACCTAGGCTTGCCTGGTGCTGATGCGAGGCTTGTATGAGTGGTCTCTTAGTCTTATAGGCAGTGGTGGATCATCGTTCATGCGGCCGCCTGGGGCCCAAGGCTCCCAGGGGGTCCATGGCCGCCCGAACCGCACATGACCGCACGCGCCCCCTCATGCCTGGTGGTGTCGCTAGCACCGGAGGGGGCCCCGGTGTTAGCGACCGCCACATTCACTTGTATTTGTGTCCCGCGGGATGCAAATACAAATGAATATTATAGGCTGCAGGCCATGTTAGGCCTGCAGCCTATAAAGCGCTGGGAAGACTCCCTGCACAGGCCGGCGTGATGACATCACTGCATCACACTGGTCTGCATGTGTGTCCCTCCCGGAGAATGTGTAGCGATCCGTCCGTCGTGAGAATGGGGCAAGGTAAGTAAAATATTTTTTATTTTATTCGGTTTTTTTTTTAGGGGGGGGGGGAGAACAATGTGTGACACTACATACAAGAAGGGGTGGTAGCGCTGTGTGGCACCATATACAAGGGGGGCGCTGTGTGGCACTATATACAAGAACGGGGAGCGCTGTGTAGCACACTATATGTACAAGGGGGGTGTTAGCGCTGTGAGACACTACATACAAGAAGAGGGGGTAGCGCTGTGTGACCCCATATACAAGGGTGGCTCTGTGTGGCACCATATACAAGGGGGCGAGCGCTGTATGGCACTATATACAAGGGGGAGGTGCTGTGGCACTATATACAGGGGGGGTGTGATGCTATCTGCAGGGGGCTGTGTGTGTGTGTGGCGCTATCTGCAGGGGGCTGTGTGTGTGTGTGTGGCGCTATCTGCAGGGGGCTGTGTGTGTGTGTGGCGCTATCTGCAGGGGGCTGTGTGTGTGTGTGGCGCTATCTGCAGGGGGCTGTGTGTGTGTGGCGCTATCTACAGGAGGCTGTGTGTGTGCGTGGCGCTATCTACAGGAGGCTGTGTGTGTGTGTGTGTGGCGCTATCTACAGGAGGCTGTGTGTGGCGCTATCTACAGGAGGCTGTGTGTGTGTGTGTGGCGCTATCTACAGGGGGCTGTGTGTGTGGCACCATGATAATTTTATCTTTGCTTATAGGTGTGGAAATGTTGGAAAATTGAGGTGCTCAAACATCTGAGTGGCAAATTCTGCAGAAATGGGTCATGGTCGGGAGAAGTCGTCATGAAGTCTGGACTGGATGGAGAAGAAAAAGAGGAAAAAAAACTACTAGAATCTGAGACGTCGCCACCTGTGAGTCACTAGATTTACAGAGTATGTCACCTCTCCTGATATGTTTATTATGTCAAAACCTTGTATTTCACAAAAAGTTTTTGTGCATTGCAGGACTGATAGGGGTGTTACCATTCCCCTTGTCAGGAGGATGTGTCCCTGCACAGTGTGATACTGTCAGTATGTAGGGACACAGCCCTGTGACAAGGGGAATTGTAACACCCATTTGTTAATGATTGCACAAAAAGATAGTGTTAAAGATGGTTATGGCGCGGCAGGTCGGCTGCGGCGAAGGAGGGCCCAAGTATGGGTAACAGCCCAGGGCCTATGGTTTACTTAATCCGCCACTGCTTATAGGGTTTTATTGTTTCTCTTGGCAGCTCCTACAAAGCAGCAGGGGGCACCACTGAGCACAGGAGGAAGCTCCACCAGACTAAAGGGAATATGAACTTTGTTTTTTGTTTTTTCTAGCCAAACCTATTATTTTCAGTATCCTTACAATTGTTCCACTTTTGGAACTGGATAATAACAAGTTTTAGGTAATTCCCATGGAAAATAGAACACCAGACTCTCATTTCTGGCAATTCTCGTATAAGTGATATCTGTGCCCTATGATTCTCTGTCTGATCCTTCTGCTTTGTTTGTATTTTGCAGGGTCTCCGGTGAAATGTCTGAATGTTGTACAGAATATGAACATGACGGAGACTGTTGTGGAGGAGGCGGTAGCTGAGATCAGTTCTGTCCCCCCGCACTTCTTCATTGGAGTCTTCCTTGTTACTGGATTTGTCCTCATGTTTATTGTAGATCAGATCAGCAGCTACTGCTCATATAATGGTGAGATTATTAAAGTGGATTTTGTGGACCCCCTAGATGTGGGGGTCTCTTTTCATAGTCCTTGGTGGAGGGTGCGCTCCTTCTTCTTTTTTTTTTTTTTTTTTTTTTTTTTATGAATGGCAGATATGGAAACAACTATGTGAATTCTATGTCTCCGCGCTCAGGTTTATTGCTTGTATCTTGGCCCCTCACCGCTTTGTGCTTAAACTCTTTTTTTTTTGTTTGTTTTATTGTTGCAGATCCCCGGACGGGAATGTCAGCGGGCACAAGTATAACAGCCACGCTGGGCCTGGTAATCCACGCTGCAGGTAATATATTGCGGGCACAAGGCAGATAGCAAATTAATTTTTAGAACATTTATTATGATATTTGTAACCTGTAATATGTGAATGCATAAAACTTCTGTAAAGAAGAACACGGCTCAAATGAGTGTAAAATCTGAAGAAAGGATGTAATATCCAATCTCTTCATGAAAGTGTGCTTAGCCTAGTGTGCCTAGCCTAGTGTGCCTAGCCTAGTGTGCCTAGCCTAGTGTGCCTAGCCTAGTGTGCCTAGCCTAGTGTGCCTAGCCTAGTGTGCCTAGCCTAGTGTGCCTAGCCTAGTGTGCCTAGTCTGGTCTAGCTCATACTTGCCTCCTTTTAAAGGTGTAACATCAGGGAAATTCTGAGAAGTGATGTGATTACTTTTTTTAACATGTGCCCATCCCATATATATAGGTCATGTCCCCAAAACACCACCAAATTAATACATATGAATCACAAATAGTGCATGTAGCCCCTTCATCACAACCCAAAATGAAATCCAACCACAGACTCTCAAACCCCCAAATAAATTCAGCCCTCATCTACAGTAATATATATTTAATACTAGATATTTGTCATCTATCTCCATATAATCCATACATAATACTGTACATGATCGGTATAGCTGCTTTTACAGCTTCCATATGAGTTTGTCAACCAAATTTCCCAGATTTCTGAATGTGCCATTTGTTTTTGTTTTCCCCACGTCGCTGAATAGCTAGACAGACCTGACATTTTCGACTCTAGGAAATCTGTGAGGCCGCGCTTCTAAGCTAAAGAGGAGGCCATATACTGTAGGCTGTCAGCGTAGCTGTAGGGGGTTGCACTGGTAGCAATTGCCGCTATTGTCTTAAGGAGGGCACATGGTAGGTAGGGACCCTGTTAAAGATTTTTCATTGGGGTCCAGGAGCTTTCTTTTATGTTTTTGGTTGTCAATTAACTTCCCCAAAAACAAGTGTAAGTGAGAAAATATTAGGTGTGAAATGCTTCTTCGTATTACCACATGACATATTAACTAAATATACTTTTTTTTTAACATTTTAGGAAAAATGTATATATTATCTTTACGTATTGACTGAAAAAATACTTTATTCAATTAAATGGTTTCTCCGATACCTAAGAATTGCTGTATTGTCTTATAAAATAAAGGACGTCCTGTCTCTGCGGAGACGACTTCTCTGTATTGATGTCATCCTGTATGATTTAAAGAAGTGACCTCTTTTTTTAGAAAAACTTGTGACCGCTTTTTTTTCACAATAAATGTCTCCACTTCTCTATTTCTACAGTTGTCTCGTATGGTTGAACGGCCTATTTTGGTGCTTTCAGGACGTGCACATTTTATTTTGCATTCAAATTTAATTTTCCCGTCACCATAGCTGTATAAGGGCTTGTTTTCTTTTGCGGGGCTGGTTGTAGATTTCACTGGCATTGTTTTGGGATACATAAAATGTATGGTTTTACGTTTTTTTTTATGGGGGGTTTAATGAAGGGGTTTATTTGTTTTTTTTCAGGGTGGGAGACTTTTTAAAAAAAAATATTATACGTTACTAATTTTAATTAGAAAAAAAATAGTTTTGTCCCACTAGGGGACTTGAAGCTGCGATCGTTGGATCGCTTGTATAATGCTTTTGAAAACGTAGAATTCAAAAGCATTATTGCTTGTCAGTGTATCACACTTTTGGCATGGCCTCATAAGTGCAGACTTTTGTTAGGCCCCCAGCTGCCATGGTTAGACATTGGTACCCTGTTGACATTGGTGGGGCACCAATCGGCTGACAGAGTAAGCACTCTTCTTCTGTCAAACTCCTTAGGTGCGTGGTCTCTGTTGACTGCAGGATCTAGGGGGTTAAACGGCCCTCTTTCCAATGTCGGCCGTTACCTCAAGTGCCTGACTGTCAATCACAGCCACACTCCGCGAGTAAACCCACGGACGGCTCAGCTATGTCCGCAGGAGCATTTTTACGTACCTGTATGTCCAAATGTGCTAAGAGGTTAAAGAGAACTTGTCTCCTCAGTAACAGGACGTCATTTATTTTATGGGTTTGGAAACCGGACGATAATTTTCCATTCATCCTGTTTACTCCCAGAGGGCTGGAAGGGTTTTTTAGGAATTTTTTCCCAAGTACATGTTAAATAAATACAAACTGTTTTTGCTTAGAGTTCACGTGAACAGCATTTCACCTTATAAAAAGAAAAAAAACTTGAATAGATTGACTGTTCCCATTTCCAAATACCTTATTAGTGAATTCGGAGGTAATAGAGGGTTGACCTATTCAGGATCTCCATCAATTAACCAAAGCGAAGAGCAGCTACAAAGAGCGTCATTCACCTTGGAGGACCTGCCTCGTCCATGCATTACACAAATAGTCAATTGATTAAAACAGGAATGTGAAATTCTTTGGTTCTCCTGTGGTGGCGCTGCAGAGAACACTTATTGAGAGGTTTACAGCTGATCGCTGGGGCACTCTGTGATCAGCTTATTTTTGGGGGACCCTCTAACACAGTGATTGTCTAAAGCACCCCTTGAAGTTGTCTTCTTTCTTAGTTATATCATCATTCTTAGAAACAGATATGTCAACTCCCACAGGGGTTGTCATCCAGCATCCCCAGATGCCTTGTTAAGTAGCAGTTCAGTCTGGTTGATGTATGACTACGTAACTTTAAGGGGTTGTCAATCCTCTTTTGTTTGAAGGGTTCCCCAAAAATAAGCTGATAACAGGGTATCCCACTGCTGGGATCCCCAGCTATCAGCTGTAATGTTTGGGGGAACTTAACAGCAAACTATCAATTCCCCTATAGCACCACCATGGAGAAAATGAAGCATTGCATGGTGCCTATTGAATTAAATAGGCTGCCTGTGTAAAACACCAACGTATCAGGTCCTCCAGAGTGAGAGACACTTTGTAGGAAGATCTCAAATGATGGACACTTTGTTCAGAATGCCTTTGCGCCTAAAAACCAGACAACCCCTTTAAGTAAGTTTCATTGCCTCTTGGTTTAGAAATGTGATGATTTCAAGCACGATGATCGTTAAACCACAGTTATAGGGGAAATCCAGGTAGAATGGTCTAAAATGTCATACATACATGTGAGATGACCCCATTGATGAAATCTGATCTGGGACCATCACTGATTGCCAAAATGAGAGGGTCTAAATAGATTAAAGGCTATGTACACCCCTTGAAATCGCTTTTATATATATATAGTGTGTGTGTGTGTGTGTATATATATATATATATATATATATCTCTGTGTGTTCGGTGCAACTTTTGACATACATTTTATAAAAAATTTACCTGACAGATTCAGGTTTCAGCGCTAGATAGAGCTGCTCTGCATACAGAATACAAAGCAGCTGTATCTCAAAGTAAAAATCATTTTTAATAAAAAATAATTAGAAAGTTAGACCAAACACACTGATAGACATTTTTATTTAAAAACCAAAAACAAACAAAATATTTCAAAGGGGAACATAACCTTTAAACCCTTTTCCACTGCTCAGAGATTTTTATTACTGAAAATCTCACGCAAGGTTCCATACAAATGAATGACCGTGTGCTTCTACACCATAAAGTCAAAAGAACACTTCAGGCAACTCTGTAAAGTACAAGTCAAGGGATGAAAACAAGAAACCATTTACTTCTAGGGATATTTAGAGACGTGAAGTCATTTAAAAATGGAAAAAATTAGGCACCGCTGTAAGGCCTCATGCAAACGGCATGGAGATCGTACAGCAACCCGCAGAATCCTGTACACCTCCGTACTGCAGAACGTGTCTCCGTGTGCCGCCGTGCAATTCTCCATCAGATGCCATACGTACAGAGCTATTTGGTATCCAATGGAGCATGCCATGAAATCGGGCACCCATAAAAGGATCCATACACTTTTATGGGTGCCATATTATGGCTCCGTACAAAACGGAGGTGTAATAAGGACATGTGAATGAGCCTTTAATTTGTCTAGAAGAGGCCATCTTCAAAAAGAAGTGACTGTGCTAGGATGCTAGTGAGGAAGACCACTAAGGTTCTGTGCACATCACATTTTTGGCCTGTCTAGCGTGTACATCGGGAAGCCTTTCCTGGCGTATATATTAACCCCTTGAGTACCCAGCTCATTTTGGCCTTGAGGACCAGACCCATTTTTTCAAATCTGACATGTGTCACTTTATGTGGTAATAACTCCGGAATGCTTTTACCTATCAAATTGATTCTGAGATAGTTTTCTCGTGACATATTGTACTTTAGTTTAGTGCAAAAATTTGGTCGATAAATTCATTGCTTATTTGTGAAAAACACCAACATTTAGCGAAAATATGAAGAAATTATGATTTTTCCAATTTTAAATGTATCTGCTTGTAAAACAGATGGTAGTACCACACAAAATAGTTACCAATTAACATCTCCCATATGTCTACTTTATGTTTGCATCGTTTTTTGAACATCCTTTTATTTTTCTATGACCTCACAAGGCTTAGAACTTTAGCAGCAATTTCTCATATTTTTAAGAAAATTTCAAAAAGCGATTTTTTTTCAGGGACCAGTTCAGTTCTGAAGTGGTTTTGAGTGCCCTATATATTAGAAACCCCCATAAAACACCCCATTTTGAAAACTGCACCCCTCAAATTATCCAAAACAGCATTCAGAAAGTGTTTCAACCCTTTAGGCGTTTTACAGGAATTGAAGGAATGTAGAGCTGAAATTTTCAAATTTCATTTTTTTTTACAAAATTCACATGTAATACATTTTTTTCTGTACCACAGAAGGTTTTACCTGAGAAACGCAACTCAATATTTATTGCCCAGATTCTGCAGTTTTTAGAAATATCCCACATGTGGCCCTAGTGCGCTAATGGACTGAAACACAGGCCTCAGAAGCAAAGGAGCACCTCTTGGATTTTGGGGCCTCCTTTTTTCAGAATATATTTTAGGCACCGCGTCAGGTTTGAAGAGGTCTTGTGGTGCCAAAACAGTGGAAACCCCCAAAAGTGACCCCCATTTTTTAAACTACACCCCTCAGGGAATTTATCTAGGGGTATAGTTAGCATTTTGACCCCACAGGTATTTTGCTATATTTTCTGGAGTTAGTCTGTGAAAATGAAAATCTACTTTTTTTTTCTAGAAAAACGTAAAAATTTATAATTTTTGCAAGAAATAAAGGAGAGAAAGCACCCCAACATTTGTAAAGCAATTTCTCGCGATTACGGAAATACCCCATATGTGGTAATAAACTGCTGTTTGGACCCACAGCAGGGCTCAGAAGGGAATAACCCCCATTTGGATTTTGGAGCTCTGATTTTATTGGAATGGTTTTCAGTGCCGTGTCACGTTTGCAACGCCCTGGAGGGACCTAAACAGTGGAATCCCCCCAAAAGTGACCCCATTTTGGAAACTATACCCCTCAAGGAATTTTTCTAGTGGTATAGTTATCATTTTGACCCCACAGGTTTTTTGCTGAATTTATTGGAATTAGTCTGTGAAGATGAAAAGAGACTTTTTTTTGGAAAAAACACAGAATTTTCTAATTTTTATAAGGAATAAAGGAGAAAAAGCACCTCAACATTTGTAAAGCAATTTCTCCTGATTACGGAAATACCCCATATGTGGTAATAAACTGCTGTTTGGACCCATGGCAGGGCTCAGAAGGGAAGGAGCACCATTTGGATTTTGCAGCTCAGATTTTACTGAATTGGTTTCTGGGGGCCATGTCGCATTTGCAGAGTCCCTGAAGTACCAGTACAGTAGAAATTCCCCAGATGTGATCCCAATTTGGAGACTATACCCCTGAAAGAATTAAATTAGAGGTGTAGTGAGCATTTTGAGCCCTCAGGTGTTTTATAGATTTTATTAGAATTGGTCCGTGAAAATGAAAACATTTTTTTTCCAATAACCTGTAGCTTTAGCTCAGAATTTTTCATTTCCACAAGGAATACAGGAGAAAAGACACCCCAAAATGTGTTACACAATTTCTCCTGATTACGGAAATACCCCATATGTAGTTGTAAACGGCTATTTGGACATACGGCAAGGGTCTAAACGGAAAAAGTGCAATTTCGTTTTTGGAGTGGAGATTTTACAAAATTTGGTTTTTGGTGCCATGTTGCATTGCGCTGAGGTACCAGTACAGTGAAAACTCCCGAGAAGTGACCCCATTTAGGAAACGACACCCCTCAAGGAATTCATCTAGAAGTGTAGTGAGCATTTTTTAACCCCCAAAGGTTTCGCAGAAATTAGTGCACAGTGGATGTTGCAGATTGAAAATTGACATTTTCCACATATATGCTATTTCAGTGCCCAATGCGTTGGGCCCAGCTTGTACCACTGGAGACATACGCCCCATAAATTGTTAAGCGGTTCTCCAGAGTACGGTAATACCCCATATGTGGTCATAAACTGGTGTTTGGGCACACTGCCAGGCCCAGAAGAACCGCCATTTGGCTTTTGGAGCGCAGATTTTGCTTGGTAGTAGTTTTGTTTAGTGTTTTACTGGTGTTTCAGTTTATAATGTGGGGGCATATGTTATCTGTGCGGAGTATATACATTTTTTGCGTGACACACTGCCGTTTTTATTGGTACCATGTTTGGCTACGCGCGACTTTTTGATCACTTTTTATTGAATTTTTTTGGAAACAACGTGACCAAAAAAGGAAATTCTGCCATTGTTTTTTATGGGATTTTTTTTACGGTGTTCACCGTGCGGGATAAATAATATGATATTTTTTTAGGTCAGGCCGATACGAACGCGGCGCTACCTATTATGTCTAGTTTTTTGTCTTTTTTTTCATTTTTTTTCTAATTATAAAGGGCTTGATCAGGGAAACAAGGCGATTATTGTTTTTATTACGTAAAACTTGTATTTATTTATTTATCTAAAACTTTTTTTTAACTTTTTTTTCACTTTTTATTTTACACATACTAGGGGACTGGAAGATCTGATCTTCTGATCCCCTGCACAATACACTGCACTACTTCTGTATGTACTGATGTAGTGCAGTGTATTGTAACTGTCACTTTACAACTGACAGTTGAGCCTATTACGTCCTGCCTTGGGCAGGACCTAATAGGCTCCCGTACCTGGCAACCAGGAAGCCGTTGCTAGGCTTCCTGGTTGCCATCGCAACCATCAGAACCCCGCGATTTTTCGCGGGGGGGGGCAATGGGGTGCAGAGGGAGCCCCCTCCCTCTGTATCAATCACTTAAATGCCGCTGTCGCTATTGACAGCGGCATTTAAGGGGTTAAACTACAGCGATCGGAGAGGACAGTGATCGCTGTAGTTGCAGTGAGATGTCGGCTGTATATTACAGCCGACATCCGATGAAGATGGAGCGAGCACAGCTCCTGTGCCCGCTTCATCCTCAGGGCGTTACTATACGCCCATTTTCGGGAAGGGGTTAATAAAAATAGTGTTTGTTCTTTTTACACAGCTTTCTCTGATCTCCTCACGTATCTCACAGAAGTGAGGAGATCAGAGAAAGTGACAGGAGCTTTCTCCTGCAAACGACGTCACAGACGGCTGTGATTGGTCAGTCTTCAGAGACTGACTAATCACAGCAATCGCCGGCATTGGGGACTGCTAATTGGTCCCCAGGCCGGTAGCAGAGACGGTTAGCTGTCAATGACAGCTGCCGCCGCTGTTCTGTCACTATGTGGTTTCACATAGTGACAGTTTATTCCTGCGCCGTAATAGTACGTCGAAGGTACGCAAGGGGTTTTTAAGCATAGGCCAAAAACGTGATGTGCACATAGCCTAAGAGATCTGAGACAATTACAAGCTAGAGGTAGGAGATGCTGTGTGAGGGTGGTAAAGGGAAAACAACTGTTTTAGGCTCTATTCACATTGCGTTTGAGCTTCTTCTTGGAAGGCTCCCGCGTATTCAACTGTATAGTGTCTAATTCCCAGCCCTGTGTGCAACAACTAATGTACCCAATCAAACCATAATCTAAAAATTATAGGAATGGCCTGTACTTTATATTTTAGGGACAATTACACCATTAAAAATCCCTCATCTGGGCCAGATACTGATAAATGGATTCATAAAGAGTAGATTAATTCTGTAATGACTGCACTACTGTTATCCCGGGGCCAGATCTCCTATCTTCTTACAGCCGCTAGTGTTCTGCACCATAAATCTGTCATATTTATATCCCTCACACCTGGTGAATGTACAGGGCTCCTGTGTTGTCCTCAGTGTTTACCGACTTGTGCGTCACATACAAAATCTAATTCCTGAATGAGCGGATTATTTTTATATTACTTAGATATCATTTACAGGAAAAGATAGATAAGATCTGGAGAAAAGAAAGTCTATAATTATAAGATTTCTTTTAAAACGCCTAGTTATGATTCTAAAGATAGCAGTTATATTCTTGTATATAGGGGGCAGTATTATAGCAGTTATATTCTTGTATATAGGAGCAGTATTATAGTAGTTATATTCTTGTATATAGGGGGCAGTATTATAGTAGTCATATTCTTGTATATAGGGGGGCAGTATTATAGTAGTTATATTCTTGTATATAGGAGCAGTATTATAGTAGTTATATTCTTGTATATAGGGGCAGTATTATAGTAGTTATATTCTTGTACACAGGAGGCAGTATTATAGTAGTTATATTCTTGTATATAGGGGCAGTATTATAGTAGTTATATTCTTGTATATAGGAGCAGTATTATAGTAGTTCTATTCTTGTATATAGGAGCTCTATTATAGTAGTTATATTCTTGTATATAGGGGCAGTATTATAGTAGTTATATTGTTGTATATAGGGGCAGTATTATAGTAGTTATATTCTTGTATATAGGAGCAGTATTATAGTAGTTATATTCTTGTATATAGGGCCAGTATTATAGTAGTTATATTCTTGTATATAGGAAGCAGTATTATAGTAGTTATATTCTTATACATAGGGAGCAGTATTATATGAGTTATATTCCTGTATATAGGGGCAGTATTATATTAGTTATATTCTTGTATATAGGGGGCAGTATTATAGTAGTTATATTCTTGTATATAGGGGCAGTATTATAGTAGTTATACTCTTGTCTATAGGGGCAGTAGTATATTAGTTATATTCTTTTATATAGGGGCAGTATTATAGTAGTTATATTCTTGTATATAGGAGGCAGTATTATAGTAGTTATATTCTTGTATATAGGGGCAGTATTATAGTAGTTATATTCTTGTATATAGGGGCAGTATTATAGCAGTTATATTCTTGTATATAGGGGGCAGTATTATAGTAGTTATATTCTTGTATATAGGGGGCAGTATTATAGTAGTTATATTCTTGTATATAGGGAGCAGTATTATAGTAGTTATATTCTTGTATATAGGAGCAGTATTATAGTAGTTATATTCTTGTATATAGGAGCAGTATTATAGTAGTTATATTCTTGTATATAGGGGGCAGTATTATAGTAGTTATATTCTTGTATATAGGGGGCAGTATTATAGTAGTTATATTCTTGTATATAGGGGGGCAGTATTATAGTAGTTATATTCTTGTATATAGGGGCAGTATTATAGTAGTTATATTCTTGTATATAGGAGCAGTATTATAGTAGTTATATTCTTGTATATAGGGGGCAGTATTATAGTAGTTATATTGTATATAGGGGGCAGTATTATAGTAGTTATATTCTTGTATATAGGGGCAGTATTATAGTAGTTATATTTTTGTATATAGGGGGCAGTATTATAGTAGTTATATTCTTGTATATAGGGGGGCAGTATTATAGTAGTTATATTCTTGTATATAGGGGCAGTATTATAGTAATATTCTTGTATATAGGAGCAGTATTATAGTAGTTATATTCTTGTATATAGGGGCAGTATTATAGTAGTTATATTCTTGTATATAGGGGGCAGTATTATAGTAGTTATATTCTTGTATATACGAGCAGTGTTATTGTAGTTATATTCTTGTATATAGGGGGCAGTATTATAGTAATTATATTCTTGTATATAGGAGGCAGTATTATAGTAGTTATATTCTTGTATATAGGGGGCAGTATTATAGTAGTTATATTCTTGTATATAGGGGGTAGTATTATAGTAGTTCTTGTATATAGGAGCAGTATTATAGTAGTTATATTCTTGTATATAGGAGCAGTATCATAGTAGTTATATTCTTGTATATAGGGGGCAGTATTATAGTAGTTATATTCTTGTATATAGGAGCAGTATTATAGTAGTTATATTCTTGTACATAGGGAGCAGTATTATAATAGTTATATTCTTTTTATATAGGGGCAGTATTATAGTAGTTATATTCTTGTATATAGGGGCAGTATTATAGTAGTTATATTCTTGTATATAGGGGGCAGTGTTGTAGTAGTTATATTCTTGTGTATATAGGGGGCAGTATTATAGTAGTTATATTCTTGTACATAGGGGGCAGTATTATAGTGGTTATATTCTTGTATATAGGGGGCAGTATTAGTAGTTATATTCTTGTATATTGGAGCAGTATTATAGTAGTTATATAGTTATATTCTTGTATATAGGGAGTAGTATAGTAGTTATATTCTTGTATATAGGGGGCAGTATTATAATGGTTATATTCTTGTACATAGGGGGCAGTATTATAGTAGATATATTGTATATGGGGAGCAGTGTTATAGTAGTTATATTCTTGTATATAGGAGCAGTATTATAGTAGTTATATTCTTGTATATAGGGGGCAGTATTATAGTAGTTATATTCTTGTATATTGGAGCAGTATTATAGTAGTAATAATCTTGTATATAGAGCGCAGTATTATAGTAGTTATATTCTTGTATATAGGGAGCAGTATTATAGTAGTTATATTCTTGTACATAGGGGGCAGTATTATAGTAGTTATATTCTTGTATATAGGAGCAGTATTATAGTAGTTATATTCTTGTATATAGGGGACATTATTATAGTAGTTATATTCTTGTACATAGGGGGCAGTATTATAGTAGTTATATTCCTGTATATAGGGGCAGTATGATAGTAGTTATATTGTTGTGTATATAGGAGCAGTATTATAGTAGTTATAGTCTTGTGTATATAGGGGCAGTATTATAGTAGTTATATTCTTGTACATAGGGGCAGTATTATAGTAGTTATATTCTTGTATATAGGAGCAGTATTATAGTAGTTATATTCTTGTATATAGGGAGCAGTATTATAGTAGTTATATTCTTATACATAGGAGGCAGTATTGTAATTGTTCTATTTTTCTACATTGGAAGCAGTAAATTGCTATACAATTATAATACTGCCGTATGTACATGAATGTAAATACTATAATACTGCTCCTATATACAAGAATATAACTACTATAATACTGCCCAGTATATACAAGAATATAAATACTATAATACTGCTCCTATGTATAAGAATATAACTACTATAATACTGCCCCTATATACAAGAATATAACTACTATAATACTGCCCCCTATGTATAAGAATATAACTATTGTAATACTGCCCCATACATTTTCATTTATTTGTGTATGAATAGTGATATCACTAGGGTGAGGTGGGCACAACACCTAATGCTTCAGATTTGGCCTTTGTGTGGAGTCAATTTTATAGGATTAATTTTGATTTATTCAATAGAAGGGCTGCCTCTACTGTTTATATAAAAAAAACATTTTAAAGGAAAATTTTCTACCTAATGCTTCCCGTAAATGTCCAGAAGATCTGTAGGTTCATTGTAGAAATTATGTTAAATAACTTTAATATAGTCAAGTCCTAATGTTTACTGTATGAGGGAGATGGTCAAAAAGAAAAACGCCCAGTTGTCCATTAAAGAAACTCATTAGCATAAAGCTAATATAGGTCATAACTTCGTAAAAAATGATCGTTTTTCTAAATAAAAAACACGGCTTTAATCTACATTACAGCGCTGATCACATCATGTACAAGATAGGCCACTTATAATGTGGTGACAGAGACTCTTTAAGGTTCCCAAAAATCAAATGCACTGGGTTACACATTCAGGGATTTTTTGGACCTGTTTGAATATCTGTTCAATGTATCTGATTCTGGTGGACTTGCTGTAGACCTTAAGAAGGTAGGATGTTCCTGAACAACACAAGATAGTGACCATGCCAAGCCTCTCCCAGCCTTCATCCGCCATTACCCATTTTCCCATCACCACTTGAACTTTTGGTGCAACATTAGGGTTCCTTGGTACCCAGTTTGAGAAACATGCTCATCTGATGTAGCTAACTTCCTTTCCTTTCTTCTCCACAGCTGATGGAGTTGCCCTCGGAGCAGCGGTTGCATCCTCCCAGGTGTCGGTACAAGTCATTGTTTTCTTTGCAGTAATATTACACAAGGTAACAAAGATTTCATTCTAAAAGTGGATTATAAATTTCTACTGGGGGCAATAATTCATGTCTATGTCCCTTTCTTCATTATATTATATTGTATGTTGTGTATACCCTGCTTATCTTGACCCCACCCTTTGTCTCAAATTGTTACCTGTTTGCTTTGCACTAGTTCTGATGTAGTATAGGGGTTCTGAGTGGTAGGCGGATACATGTACACTTTGTGATATGTCCAATCCATTCATTGTAATGGATGGAGTTTACTTTATGGCCTAAAACCAAAGCATATATGTTGTCCTGTTCTTCATCTACATCACCCAATGAATAGGATGACAATTGTTTAAAAAAAGGTGACCATGCAGTTACAGCTTCATCCAGGATAGTGCCGCCTGTTTTTCCCCACTGTATTGTTGCACAGACGAAAGGTTAAGATTCTGTACTGCCTGAACCAAGATAAGCAGCTTTCACTTTAATAACAAAATGGAAAGTACAGTTAGCAATAATGCAGAGATCATAGGTCTGCGTTATCTGTGGTGAGCTGCTGATGTCACTACCTATATCCAGTTTCATATTATTCACGGCATACTTTGTAACAGTCAATAAAGTGTGGAGCAGTTCCTTTAAGGATTTTCTCCATGAAGTAAATGCAGAAAAATACAGAATAAAGTATTGAAAAATCACCTTGTAGGTGGGGGAGGGGGCGGGGTTAAGGACTATTTTACTGCCTGAACCAAGATAAGCAGCATTACTCTGAAAACAGCAAAGGGATGAGTGTGGGGACAGGGTTATCTGGGGAGAGTTGCTGTGAAGCACACAGTCTCATGCTGTGAACAGAGTGGGGAGCAGTTCCATAAATGACTGCCCCCCCCCCCCCCCCCCCCCCCCCCCCGGAAGTAAATACAGCAAAATACATGTATGAAAACCTATTAATCTGCCCCTATATCGAATTGAATTAGGGATGCGTAATACAACTTTGTGGCTCCTCTTCTGCAGGCACCGGCAGCTTTTGGTCTGGTCTCATTTCTCATGCATGCGGGATTAGAGAAAAAACAAATTCAGAAGCATCTCTTTGCGTTCTCCGTCGCTGCTCCGCTCCTCACAATAACAACCTATTTAATTCTTAGTATGGTAAGTACAATATAGAGACCTGGAACTGAAGACTGAGCATAGACTGTAGTAGTAGCAGCAGAGTTTTTGTTAGTATTTTACTTATGACTATTACAAGTTACATTTTTCTACCTTTTTCTGTGACCATTCAATAATCCACAACTCTTGATATTCTGTCGTTTTAAGGGTCCTGTTAATCATAGATTTCCTAGATATGTTCCCCAGATGTTAATGGGGTACTTCAGACATAGCACGTCATGGCAAATCGCTAGGATATGTTGTCACTTGCTGATTGGTGGCATCTGACCGATTCAGTCCCCATGCAGAGAACTGCGGCTCAGCCCCATTAAAGCAAATGGGTCTGAGTTACAGTACCTACAAAGCACTTGGACAGCCGTGGAGGTGAACTACTGACTCCATGTTTTGCTGTGTGTTCTTTTCTGTCCCTTTTTACACTTTAGAAGTTTTAGTGACTACCAACGCAATTGAGTCACATCACCCAATGAGTACGATAATTATTGTTTAAAAAAAGGGGACACTGCATCTTCACCTAGGAGAGGGCCACCTGTTATTACCCCCACTGTACTGTTGCAGGAGAAAGGTTAAGAACAGCTCTATTGTACTGCCTGAACCAAGATAAGCAGATTTCACTTCAAATGTGATGATGCGCTGGGAAAAATTCAGATGGTGCTTTATAGACTCTTTTATTCTAGTAAGCGATTGGATTCCCAGTGTCTGACCCTTAACCGTTAGCAAGAGGTGGCTTTTCCTAGCAATATGCCATTACTAACTAGGACTGGAATATCCCTATAAGCAGGTATATGTTCTATATAGATGAATCCGTACCTGCACATAGAGGTGATTAATAGAAATTGGAGACAGAAGTAACACCAATATTCAGGTATGGACTGATCTACATAGGATAAATATCAAGGAGACCTGATCACGGGGCATAATACAGGACAATCCTCTAATGTTAACCCCCGAGAACACAGGGATGATATTATTATTATTATTATTATACAGTTGGACCTCTAGGAATGGGACAACATGCCAAATTTCTAATACAATGGTTGATCAGGGTATATAAATGGATAACAGGTTTATCTTGCGCCTCATCCACACACACACGCAGCAGTTTTTGGAAAAACTTTGGATTACTGATTTTTGTTTTTCTCCTTTATGTCACAGACAGGGGGCTCACTTGAGCACAAACTAAGTGCAACAGGAAATGGGATGCTGTTCTCTGCTGGGACTTTCCTATACGTGGCAACCGTTCATGTGTTACCAGAGATTAGCGGCAGGGGGCACCATCAACAACATGGAACCT
Source organism: Rhinoderma darwinii (assembly GCF_050947455.1). Lineage (NCBI taxonomy): Eukaryota > Metazoa > Chordata > Amphibia > Anura > Rhinodermatidae > Rhinoderma > Rhinoderma darwinii. Next base: position 396,206,203 of record NC_134690.1, read on the forward strand.
CAGAATACAGATCTCAAGGCCTAGGACTATTGGAGAGCATGACTCTGGTGGTGGGAGCCTTCCTCCCGGTGCTGCTTTCCTTAGGACTTCATGACGGCTGAAAATGTCTGCGCCTTTAGTAATGTCTCTAGAAGATACTGCAGTTGATCTGTTTCACAATAACGACCAGTAAATGAATATTCAGTCCAGTGGGATAAACTCTTTGGACATCGGATTTCTCAGCTGCACATGTTGGGACTTGTAGTTTATTAACAACATAAGCACCGCAGTATACTTGAGCCTGACTTAATGGGATATCCTGAACGTGGGAACACTGGGCGAGGAACGATTTTGTTATTTTTATCCATTATTTCTTATCTTATGTTTTTAGGCTCAAAAAAATTGAGGAGTTGCCCAGAGCAACCAATCAGAATCCTGCTCTCATTTTTGTAAAACGCTTTGTAAAATAAGAGCAGCAACTTGATTGGTCGAAGTGGGAAGCTCCTCCTTTTTTCTCTTGTACTACTTTGATAAAAATCTCTCTCGATGACATTTTAATAATTTTAGCAACAAATATGTTGTGCGGGGGGACTTCAATTTGATTAACCCCTTGTCGGTGCCACATGACCTGATCTAGTTAGAGCGACAGCCAAAGTTTGGTCATTGTGTTTTATGTTCTTGAAGAGACAATGGCATTTTCCTGTTCTGTATGGTGGCCATTTTTGAAAAACTGACAAAAGGAAGTGCAGCCATATTGGTTGAATTCACTTCTCGGGAAATAACCACCAGCTTTTATTTTGTCACGTCCGTTTCTGATTGGCTGATTCAAAAGTGACAACCAATATGGCTGCACTTCCTGTTGTCACATTAAAAATGGCTGCCACAACAAAACAGAAAAATTACCATCTTTAAGGAAATATTACATAATAACGAAACTATGACCGCTGCTCTAACATCTGGTTAACTGATATATGGCCAATTGCACGTTTTGGGTGTAAAATACTCTTTAACTGTATAGTCCTCTTTACGTTGGAAGCTAGAGAAATGACAAGTTGTAATGGGTTGGTATGCCTCCTAACAAAGGGATATACCAATACTAATAGAGATTGAGTTTATAGGGGGGTCCCTGATCAGGATCCTCATCTCTTGGCCAAAGTGAAGAGCATCTACGGCTGTGGAGGACCTATCGGGCATTACACAGACAACCTATTGATATGAATCGGCAATGTGTAATACTTAATTTCCCCTGTGGTGGAGCTGCAGGGAAATTGAACTGCTGCAGTGATCGCAGCAGTGGGACACTTTGTGGTCGGATTATTGTCAAGGGACCCTCTAACAAGTAGGCATTGTCCGAAACAGCCAGCACTGGTAGAGCTTAAAGGAGTTGTCTAAGAAAACTTATTTCTGATGTTTTATAGGAGAGAGACCAATAAAATGCCTTTTCTTGTGAATTTTCATAGTAAATTGCATAACCTTTAAGGTAAAAACCCTTCACAGAATTACAGTAACTTCTTTGTTTGTGGTCTATACAGGCTGGATCAGGGGCGTAGCTAGAGGCTCATGGGCCCCGATGCATAAATTCTTACTGGGCCCCCCCCCCCCCCCCGCAAACTTCTCATGGCCGACGGTCCACAGCTTTCAGCTGCATCGCTGGGTCTCCTAAGTGACCCAACAATGCAGCACTAGCAGTCGGGGGCGTCACTAAGGCTGGGTTCACACACCCTATTTACGGACGTAATTCGGGCGTTTTAGCATTGAATTACGTCCGAAAATGCGGCTCAAAAGCGTTGGCAAACATCTGCCCAATCATTTGAATGGGCTTTACGATGTTCTGTGCCGACTGTCATTTTTTTTTACGCACCGCTGTCAAAAGGCGGGGCGTAAAAAAGACGCCCGCGTCAAAGAAGTGCCTGTCACTTCTTCAGACGTAAATGGAGCCGTTTTCCATGGACTCCATGGAAAAACAGCTCCAATTACGTCCGTAATGGACGCAGGAAAAGACGCCTGCACATGCCTTTACGGCTGAAATTACGGTGCTGCTTTCTCCTGAAAACAGCACCGTAATTTCAGCCGTAACAGACGCTGCCGTGTGAACATACCCTCAGGGCTTAAAATGTCAGGGAAATAGCCCCAATACATATGTGTCCGCCCAAAAAAAAGTGTGTATAGGAGACAGCATAGCATATCTATAGCACTACGACCCTATAAACTATGGATAGGATTAGATACAGTGGCTCAGCAGACAGTATCACACAGGATAGGATTAGATACAGTGGCCCAGCAGACAGTATCACACATGATAGGATTAGATACAGTGGCTCAGCAGACAGTATCACACATGATAGGATTAGATACAGTGGCTGAGCAGACAGTATCACACATGATAGGATTAGATACAGTGGCTGAGGAGACAGTATCACACATGATAGGATTAGATACAGTGGCCCAGCAGACAGTATCACACATGATAGGATTAGATACAGTGGCTCAGCAGACAGTACCACACATGATAGGATTAGATACAGTGGCTCAGCAGACAGTATCACACATGATCGGATTAGATATAGGGCCCAGCAGACAGTATCACACATGATAAGATTAGATACAGGGTCCAGCAGACAGTATCACACATGATAGGATTAGATACAGGGTCCAGCAGACAGTATCACACATGATTGGATTAGATACACAGCTCAGCAGACAGTATCACACATGATTGGATTAGATATAGGACCCAGCAGACAGTATCACACATGATCGGATTAGATACAGGGCCCAGCTCGCTGACATTGCAGCTCCAGCGCTGGACCCAGGATAGGTAAGAATAATAATTTTGCTTCTTTATGTGTTACTGATTCTTTTTGTGTTTTTTTTACAGGTTCGGTTGTTGGACTTCGGATTCGAGGACTTCAATGACGGCGTTTTTTTTTATTCTCAAAATTGTTAATGAGGGTTGTTTTTTTATTTCAATGAAATATTTTTTCTATGTGCTTGTATCTTTTTAAAATTTATTATCACCGCCTTAGTAATGGCCGCTGGCTGATTGACAACCTCCATTACTAAGGCGGGGCTTAATGTTAGCCTGTGCAGAGGCTACACTAACCCCCATTATTACCCCGGTACCCACCGCCACCAGGAGCACTGGGAAGAGCCGGGTACGAACCAGTACCCGACCATCTGTAGTGACGGGCAGGCAACGGGGTGGCCGCAGGCTGGTAGTATTAGGCTGGGAAAGGCCAAAAACAGTGGCCCTTCCCACCCTGGTAATGCTGCCTGCTGCTGCTGTGTTGCATCTGGCTGGTTATGAAAATTGGGGGGGACCCCACATCGTTCTTTCCAATTATTTTATTTTTTTTAAATGACGTGGGGTCCCCCCCATTTTTCATAACCAGCCAGATACAATAAAGCAGCAGCAGCAGCCCAGCATCACCAGGGTGGGAAGGGCCACTGTTTTTGGCCTTTCCCCTCCTGATAATACCAGCCTGCGGCCACCCCAGTGGCCGACCATCACTACAGATGGTCAAGTACTGGATCGTACCCGGCTCTTCCCAGCACCCCTAGTGGCGGTAGGTACCGGGGTAATAAAGGGGGTTAGTGTTAGCATCTGCATCGGCTAACACTAAGCCCCGCCTTAGCAATGGACGCTGTCAATCAGCCGGCGGCCATTACTAAGGCGGTAGTAATATAGTTTAAAAAAAAACACAAAGACATAGAAAAAATATTTTATTGAAATTAAAAAAAAACCCACACAACCCTCATTAACCATTTTATTGATAACAAAAAAAAAAGCCGTCATCGAAGTAGTCCTGGAATCCGACGTAGTCCAACGACCGAACTAGTAAGAAAACACACAAAAAATGATTAGTAACACGTGTGTTAGGCTTAGATACAGGGCCCATGTGTGATACTGTCTGTGGGACCCTGTATCTAAGCCTACCACAACGTAGGCTTAGATACAGGGTCCAGCAGACAGTAATCTTATACAGTATAAGAACCGAGTATAAGCTGGGCGTTCTGAAGAGAAGTGGATGATACTTCTCATCAGAACGCCCAGCTAGTAAAAGTAGTAAAAACGCCCCGATGTACGCACATAATACACGCCCAGTTGTACTTTTACTTTTCAACACGCCCAGTTGTACTTTTGCAAGCCTCATTTGCATAAATACAAAAATGGCCATAACTTGGCCAAAAATGCTTGTTTTTTAAAAATAAAAACGTTACTGTGATCTACATTGCAGCGCCGATCTGCTGCAATAGCAGATAGGGGTTGCAAAATCTGGTGATAGAGCCTCTTTAAACATTGATGGCCTTTCCTCAGGATAGGCCATGAATAGCTGATGTGTCTGGGTCCGACTTCCGGGACTTTCCTGGTTCCAGATCGCAGCGGAGGTCCTGACGTCACAGCGCTATGGGCCGTGCACAACATCGAGAGGACAGAACTTCCGCCGCGGCTGAAGAGGAAGGTAAGATTAGTTGCCCTGACTGGCGGGGTCCGACTCCCGGGACCCGCCAATCAGCTGTTTTGAAGGGGCCGCAGCACTCGTACGAGAGCTGCTTCCCCTTCATTTCACTACTCGCTCACACTGTGAATCGCCGACACCGATTCACAGTGTGACCGGAATGAAGGGGAGCAGCTCTCGTACGAGTGCTGCGGCCCCTTCAAAACAGCTGATTGGCGGGTCCTGGGAGTCGGACCCCGCCAGTCAGGGCAACTAATCTTACCTTCCTCTTCAGCCGTGGCAGAAGTTCTGTCCTCTCGATGTTGTGAGCGGTACATAGCGCTGTGACGTCAGGACCTCCGCTGCGATCCGGAACCAGGAAGGTAAGGTCAGTCTGTTACTATAGTAACAGGGGCCCGCGGCCCGAGTTACTATAGTAACTTTTTATTGATGTGGTGCGGGGGGCTGTGGGCCCCCCTGGCTTCGGGGCCAGGTCGCAATTGCGACCCCTATAGCTACGCCAGTGTAGATATGAGATAGATAGATAGATAGATAGATAGATAGATAGATATGAGATAGATAGATAGATGATAGATAGATAGATAGATAGATAGATAGATATGAGATAGATAGATAGATAGATATGAGATAGATAGATAGATGATAGATAGATAGATAGATAGATAGATCGATAGATAGATAGATAGATAGATAGATAGATAGATAGATAGATAGATAGATAGATATGAGATAGATAGATATGAGATAGATAGATAGATAGATAGATAGATATGAGATAGATAGATAGATATGAGATAGATAGATAGATATGAGATAGATAGATAGATATGAGATAGATAGATAGATATGAGATAGATAGATAGATATGAGATAGATAGATAGATATGAGATAGATAGATAGATATGAGATAGAGAGATAGATAGATAGATATGAGATAGAGAGATAGATAGATAGATAGATAGATAGATATGAGATAGATATGAGATAGATATTAGATAGATAGATAGATATGAGATAGATAGATAGATATGAGATAGATAGATAGATATGAGATAGATAGATAGATAGATAGATAGATAGATAGATAGATAGATAGATAGATAGATAGATAGATAGATAGATAGATAGATAGATAGATATGAGATAGATAGATAGATAGATAGATAGATAGATAGATAGATATGAAATAGATAGATAGATAGATAGATAGATATGAGATAGATAGATAGATAGATAGATAGATAGATAGATAGATAGATAGATAGATAGATAGATAGATAGATATGAGATAGATAGATATGAGATAGATAGATATGAGATAGATAGATATGAGATAGATAGATATGAGATAGATAGATATGAGATAGATAGATAGATAGATAGATAGATAGATATGAGATAGATAGATAGATATGAGATAGATAGATAGATATGAGATAGATAGATAGATATGAGATAGATAGATATGAGATAGATAGATAGATATGAGATAGATAGATAGATAGATAGATAGATATGAGATAGATAGATAGATATGAGATAGATAGATAGATAGATAGATAGATAGATAGATAGATAGATACTTTGTCTGTTATGCTAAACGGTCAGCCCTGAGGTGTGACTGCTCAGCATGACAGACATACACACACACAGTGAAGGGGTTAAGAGCTGGATTACTAGTTGCTACTTACATCTGCTGTGGGGTCAGAGAGCAGCTCGTACTGCAGGGGAGCAGCAGACACGCACACCATCTTCTTGCTGTAGCCATTCCTTTCCCTCTGAACAGGTCACGAGGAAGAGGGAAACAGCAAGAAGTGAGCTGATTGGGTGGACAGTACAGTGGGCGGGGCTGGGTCTCGTAAGATGAGTGGATTCATCTATCATTCATTTTCCATCCTCTTGTTCCCCCTCCACGCAATGACTCTCTGACAGCTGAGCTGCCACCAATGCTTTAAGCTACATTACTGGGTCTCTTTTGTACCACAGCAGAGACCCAGCAATGTAGAGCAATCATTGCAGCGCTAGTGTGGTGAGGGGGGCCTGCGGGCCTCCCTAGCTACGGGGCCCGGTCGCAATTGCGACCGCTGCGACCCCTATAGCTACGCCACTGGGCTGGATAATAAGAGTCCTGGGGTAGAATGTCACATGATTGTCCCAACCAATCCTAGGTGGCCTTCTTTGGCCAAATAAAGCATCTGCAATTCCAGACAGAAGTTTCTATCCCTGTTAATTATGGAAATGAGTCTCAGGGGTAAATGCACTTTACATGTTTTCTACAGTAGAATTTTAGGTTCCATTTTGTGCTGTACTTGGCATGTCTGTTTTTAGGTGATGTTTTGATACTATATTCTAGAATAAGTCAAGCCTATGGCTTATTAACTCTGCCTAACGCCTGTGCATTGACTTCATGTCCTACAACTAGTATTACATCTCTTTGCAGGTCCCCTTTTAGTGTACTCGGGTTGCCTTCACTTCCTGTGTGGGCGACCAGTGACCACCATCTGAGTGGAGGTAATGTTACTATCCATACAATACATTCCCTCTCCATGCTATATTGATTATTTTAGGTCACCACCAGTAAGTAAGATAGGTGGAAATTGTGCAACAGCGAAGAAATGTGTATGTTCTATTCTGTGTACTGAAGGGAAAGGGTTAGACTTTATGAAGCAAATAGAAATAGATAGTGAGGGGTCCTCCTGTTCAGGACCCTCCTCTATTAGTGTGATGAGAGAGGCTTCAAAGAGCATGTCTCGCTCTGAAGGTCCCAACTTATCCATGCATTATATGGGCCATTGTAATGCCTTATTTCCCCTGTGGAGGCACTGCAGAGGAATTGTACCCTTGCTGCCAGGTTAGAGCTGATCGCTGAGCTTCCAACAGTGGGATACCCTGTGATTAGTTTACTGTCGAGGGGCCCTTCTACCAAAAATAGTCAAAAACGGTCGACCCCTTTAAATAATTATAGCAACAAACCAATAATTGCTACTATTCTGTTGAAATCTGCACAGGTAGTTTACTGCTCTTGATAATTGCATAATCTGTAATACGTAGGAATATGGGTCACATTTAATACAAGCAAGCAATAATATAGAGCCTGCATTAGCGCCCAGCCCTCCTCCGTCATGGTATAAAGTCGATGCCGAAACGAACATTGAAGTAATATCACAACTTAGATGTAATAATATTTTGACATTTAGCAAATATTTCTAATCCTTGTTATAAATTCGAATGATTTTTTTAAGAAAAAGAAATGTAATTACAATCATTCTCCGACTCCCACATTAACATGCCAGTCCAGCTCGGCCAAAGCTGTGATTACAAAGTGTCATATCTCAGAAATATCAGTTGGGGTAAGGCCAAAATGTCTGAGGGGGTTTAACTCTTAGGGTATGTTCACACGCAGTGGTTTCAGGCGTAATTCGGGCGTTTTACGCCTCGAATTACGCCTGAAAAAAATGGCTCTATTACGGCTACAAACATCTGCCCATTGCTTGCAATGGGATTTATGATGTTCTGTTCCCACGAGCCTTTATTTTACGCGGCGCTGTCAAAATATGGCGTGTAAAATGACGGCTCGTCAAAAGAAATGCAGGAAACTTCTTGGGACGTTTTTGGAGGCGGTTTTCATTGACTCCATTGAAAAACAGCTCCAAAAACGGCCATGAAAAATGCGAGTTGTTAAAAAAAAACTTCTGAAAATCAGGAGCTGTTTTCGCCTGAAAACAGCTCTGAATTTTCAGACGTTTTTACTCCCTGCGTGTGAACATACCCTGACATAAATGTGCATTACTTTTTAAAGTTGTACTTGTCTTGTGGGCATCTTGACGTAGAGGTAAGATTGTGGTTGGTATAGTCTCCCCAAGAGTAGCTGGGACTTGGAGCCCATGGCTTTTAGGGATAAGGATTCTAGAAGTCAGAATTCCACCAATCTGGACAACCCCTTTAAGAGCCTCTGATGGGAAAAAACAAAAATAAGCCAAAAAAAAAATCAAACTCCTCTAAGGCTGATCTTTTGGGGTGGTCTGTTATCATCCATTGACAGTCAACCAATACTGACAAAATTGCTCAATTACCCAACCATTTTATCAGTGGACTAACAGACAGACGAGGCACAAAGTTCTTATTGATGTCCTTAGTTCCTGGTAACACCAGTTCTGAGCCATCTCCAACCCACAATATAGGTGCTTCACCCGTAAATGCAATATCAGTAGATTATAACTGTGAAGGGGGGGGGGGGTTATATACTTTTTTAGAATATAGATTTTTGTCTGCGCTTTCTAGATCTTCGGCTGGGATCAGAAAACTCCCATGTTTCTCAATGGGAGTTCATCAACCAAAACAAAAAAACGCATGCTAAAAATGCAACAAAAACGCACCGTGTGAACCCAGCCTTAAAGTCAAACCCCAATTAAAACCTAAAAATTCAGGTGGCGGCACTGCAATCAGTATTCCTCTTCTCCTAAAGACACAATTTAAATGGGTCCAGAAAGCTGGGATAGGAAGAGCTAAATACGTGATAGAGCTGTCGCCGTTCTGTCACAGCAGCATCGTAAAATTTCATGGGTTCATGGTGTGCGGTATGGCATAAATTGGGTTTAAGTTGGCCGTACACCTGAGATTACTCATCTGAAATAACAGTTGTTTTGTTTTTTTTCAAAATGAATACAAACTATGGCGGATGGCAGACTTCTGTCTGCTGAAAATGTGATCGACCAGGTTAGAACGTTTCGCCGTGGTCACACCTGAATTTTTATCTTTCTAATAGTCTGGCTATAACATTCCAATTTTGTTTGTTGCCTTTTGACTGTAGTTTTATCATTCCGACACTAATTGTAAGCTGTGTGACGGTGCGTATCTGTGTTGTATTTCGCAATCTATACATTTTTGAAATCTCTCAGAATTGGCATTAAACTGACTGATGTTTTTATGATTTTTTTTTTTAAATGTATTTTTCTAATAAAACTTATGGTAACCCCTTCTCTGTTGTCACAGATTATATAGAAATACATCTTTGTAGGCAGACGGTTAAAGTGTAGCTAAACGTTGGACAAACTTCTGACATGTCATAGTGACATGTCAGAAGTTTGGATTGGTGGAGGTCCGAGCACTGAGACACCCCCACCAATCACTAGAACGAAGCAGCTGAAGCTCTCGTGATCGCTCAGCCGCTTCGTGTCGGTTCGGCTTTTTCTGGAAATAAATGTATCGGTGTACGGACTCAATAGAAAGTCTATGAGCCCGTACTCCGATATATCGGCTTTCCAGAAAAAGCCGAACAGACACGAAGTGGCTCAGCACTCACACAAGCGCTTCAGCTGCTTCATTCTAGTGATCGGTGGGGGTCTCAGTGCTCGGACCCCCACCAATCCAAACTTCTGACATGTCACTACAACATGTCAGAAGTTTGTCAAACGTTTAGCTACACTTTAACAAACCTAGCAGCCCCTGCTTTGAATGTCTGAACCAAGATGGGTCCTATAGGCTTCCCTGCTCTTTTTACCTCCTTTTTTTTTGGAATGTCCCTCCCCATCAACTACTTGAGGACTATGAAGTAGTTGTCACCAGTGGTTGCAAAATCGTAGAACTATAGCAGAGGGGCAGTAACATTTTTGCATTTTATTTTTGGACCAGTTCTAATATATTGAAGGTTTGTCTATCCATGCAGTGTTTTTCGTCTGATATGAGAGGTGCGAATTCCAGAGGCTGGGACTTTGTAGACCGTTATACTCCTATAACACTCTGGTGTCTGCCGTCACTGGGACTTGTCTGTTATTACAGCTGAACATCTGCTCTGTGGTCACATAACACTGAGATGTGAGATTCAGCACTAGTGTGCGGTATGCCTTTAAATAATGGAGTCGGGGAACCACAAGATGTTTTTACCGTGCCCCAAACTAAGACACATGTGACAGAAGGGGAATACAGGGATATTTTCTCACATCAAGGGGTGTCCGATGTATATAAAAAAAAGTTTCTATAAGTAAAAATAAATAAAAAGTATCATAAGTTTACAGTTATCGGTCTTCAGTTCTCCGCCATCGGCCCGGTGTGATCAGATCTGAGAGGTATTGTCTATAGTCACATAACCGTGACCGCATTATCCAATGGCTTCGGGCCAGAGTATCATTAAGTTCATAGTAATGGAAGGTCCTTTAGCAGCCAGTCGATAATATGGACGCAACTAATCATCATACAGGGTGGAGGAATGGGGAAAGTATATTAAAAAGTTTTGTAATTTTCTATTTTTACAGATTTCAAGGGGCTCTAAAAAAAAAAAAAAGTCTGAATCCAGAACACATCCCTTTAGCCTCTTAAAGGCTTATTCCCATCTCTGACGTTTATGGCTCATCCACCAGATATGCCACAAATATCTGATAGATGCGGGTCTCCGCTCTGGTTTGCTTTTTTTTTTTATTAGTAAAACTGAAATTTTATTTAACATTTTTATTAGTTACACCTGCCCTGGTAATCCATCTGCACCCCGAATGGCTCCTGTGCCCATCACTGTGTCGTATTAGTATTCTGGTTAGTACGGGAACCTGCAAAGCGCTATTATGGTGCCGGGTGGAAATGGGTTACTGTCCGTTTATGACATGATTACAGACGAGATAAACAATATCAGATTATTCCGGGAGGGGATGAACCAGGGCAAAGATGCCCCATGACACCGTTCTATATGTGGTGAATGCTGGTCATTGTCTTTTGACTTTATGAATGTCCGTACCAGTCTCATTAGATTTATCATGTAAACATACAGCTGCTCAAAACGCTCTACAACCAATCCAGGGGAATTCTGGTTAAATTCAGAGATTAAACCAACACTAAAGAAAAACAAACAAAAAAACATCCCAGCATTTCCTCCCTTAATATCCTGCGAACAAAACTTTGATAAATATAAAAAGTTCTCCTACTCACAAACCTCCGATCAGACCGGTCTCTGGCTGTAAGGCAACTGGCTGCAGCAGGAGCTCTCTGCCCTCTGCTCGGTCTGTTTCACAAACTGCAGAAAAACCCACAGACTGAAAAACACAAATTTCTAGGTTTAGTGTTCATTTAATATCCCCCCCCCCCCCTCAACACAGATTGGTGAGGAACCTGTTCTGGAGCCTCTGTTTCTCTAACTGAAGTCGACCCCCCCCACGAATTTGTACTGCTTTTGATTCTTCATGTTTTTTTCCCCATAAATTGCTATTGGGCCCATGAATAGGCCAATCACTGGATTCAACAGCCAATCACCGTACTTATTGAGATCACTGCTGTGATTGGCTGGAGTGGTCATGTTCTGGTATCACAGCACCAGCTGATGTAAACAGGGACATGCGGGGGACTATGGACTAGCAGTGTTCCAGCAGGTGGGGTATTAAAAGGTAAATATGATCTCCTTTTTTTTTTTCCCCCCACTTTTAATTATGCCATATGCAGGTAAAAGTACATTTTTTCTAAAGTCTTAAAAACCCCTTTTAATTTTATATTCGTTTCTGCCCCATGTTTGATGAAATATATATGTAGCGATCTTAAAGGGGGTTGTCATATTTAGACCTTAATAGGGTACATTTAGCTAAATGACATCAATGGTGGCAGTAAATGCCTACTGAACACTATGGGTTTCTGTCTTGCATTCTTCTTCTGTGTTGTGTTGCAGGGAAAACAACCATTTACATTGCAAGTCCCCAAAAGCAAAACCTCCAGTGTCTGAGGATGACCCACAACATGAGGGATTGTCAACAGCCTAAGGTCTCAACAGATCAGTGGGGTTAGGGTCTGTGCTTTAAATGATGGAAGAAAAAACCCCAATGTTTTTTGAATGGTTAAAGGGTAACTAAACGTTCAACAAACTTCTGACGTCAGAAGTTTGGATTGGTGCTGAGACCCCCACCAATCGCTAAAACGAAGCGGCAGAAGTGCTCGTGTGAGCGCTCAGCCACTTAAGTTTCTGTTCGGCTTTTTGCGGAAAGCCAATGTATCGGAGTACGGGCTCATAGACTTTCTATTGAGTCCGTACTCCGATTTCCAGAAAAAGCCATACAGACACGAAGCGGCTGAGCGATAACACGAGCACTTCTGCCGCTTAATTTTAGCGTTTGGTGGGGGTCTCAGCGCTCGGACCACCACCAATCCAAACTTCTGACATGTCACTATGATGTCAGCAGTTTGTGAAACGTTTAGTTACCCTTTAAGTCAGTTTGTTGCATAGCCTCATCCGCTACACATTTCATGGTGGCAGGAACAAAGTGACATGTGGTAATCACCGACTGTTATGACACGTGTTTTTAGATGTAATACCTCACCCCTGAGTACTCTTGTTACTCTAAACCACTCCTGCTCATACCGTTTAAGAAGCTCCCCACTTCTTAGAAGGGTCCTGTAAAAATAAACTGATCACAAAGTGTCCACCTGCAAAGTATGGGAGCACGGCTCGTAAAACACGAAAAATAGGACATGCTCCATAATTCCGGGCACGGTTTTCCGGCACGGACACCCATTCATAGCAATACGAAAAGGTGCCCGCGTCCAATAGTACTGAATGGGTCCGTAATTGCGGACCATATTACGGTCCGCAATAACATAATTTTTAGGGTCGTGTGCATGGGGCCTAAAAGTGAATATAAAACGGTCAGCCTCATTGTAGTGCCCAAAGTGCCAATGTAAAGGGCAACTTACCACTTTCACACTCCCACTGGACTTGCAGGTATCTTAATTTGCCCATGCTGGTCTCTTAATTGGCATAGGATGTCTGAATGGCAGGGGCACCTTCTTGTTACAGCACAGGGCTTCTTGCTGAAAGATCCTGTGAGCTGGAGACCCATCGGGACTTGGGAAACTACAATTTTCTCTCTGTAGGTGACGGCTTCACTTGGTGATTCTGCCTCCTGCTTCTGACAAACTGGAGGAGACCAACGCAGGCGAATATTCTACATGGAGAAAGGGCTGTAGTTGTGGTTAGAACTTATGGCGGGCATGTGGCTGCACTGTATATAGGGGGCATGAGTCTTTCCTTGGTCTGTCTTCAAAGTTGGGAGCTATGGTCACCCCCCACAGACAGGGAAATGGTACTGCCATAGGTGAAGTGTTTGCCCTTCCTCATAGATGGTGCATAACCTGCATGGTGGACTCCATTATTCAATGATTTTAATGATTTCTATTGTTTGGTTTAGAAAAATCACCGGTGACCACAATGCTTCCCATGTCACAGGCAGCACAGGATAACTAAAGCAACATAGCACATAAAGGATCTTTCCAGCCGGTGTAAGTATGTGACCCTGTGGTCCCGCGCCGGTCCCTGTTTACATCGCTGCAGCAATGACGTGCTGTACATACACCTGAGCGCTGTTCCTCTGTGCTGCTGAGCAGACCTTGTATAATAAAGTACCATGGAGGTAAATTGAAAAAGTTTCCAGATCCTGAGTCTATTCCGCTTACTATAAGGCTATGTTCACACGGAGTATTTTGGGGGAGGAATATCTGCCTCAAAATTCCGTTTGGAACTTTGAGGCAGATATTCCTCTCCCTGCACGCCGATTTTCGCGGCGATTATCGTGCCGTTTTTCGCCCGCGGCCATAAAACAGCGAGAAATACGCTTTCTCCTGCCTCCCATTGAAGTCAATGTGAGGCCAGAGGCGGAAGCGCCCGAAGATAGGGCATGTCGCTTCTTTTTCCCGCGAGGCAGTTTTACTGCTCGCGGGAAAAAAACGCCGACGCCTCCCATTGAAATCAATGGGATGCGTTCTCGGGCCGTTTTTGCCGAGGTTTGCGACGCGGTTTCCGCGTCAAAAAACTCGGCAAAATACCCCGTGTGAACATCTTAATTGTTATTGTCATGTCTATAAATGCATTTAGTGGATAGCATTTGTTACCTTCATTCTGTCCGCCGTCTGTTATTAAGAATGATATGCAATATCTCCAGAAGATGGCAGTAAAGCTTTAAAATGTACTCAACTATAGAAAATAAACACATCAAACCGCATAAAGAACAATTTGCAATAGAAATTTTGAAGAAAATAAAATGGTACAAAAATACCCCAACTATGATGTACTGATGTAGCAGAACTAAGTGTCCCACAGTGTATTATCTGTGCAGGTAAACTCATTTACCTTTAAGGGCCCATGGATGTCCGAGCAGAGGACTTAGTATGACCATGACCAATGAGTTCAGTCGGTCTGGTTTAAAGACAACACTTCCCAGAATGCAACTCACAAGGGCAAACACTGTGTAGAAAATGAAGTCGCAAGGAATGCTGGGAGATTTCAGCTTTGAAGCCTGCAGAACACTGAGTGCAGCTCTGGAGTATAATACAGGATGTAATTCAGGATCAGTACAGGATAAGTAATGTAGTGTATGTACACAGTGACTCCACCAGCAGAATAGTGAGTGCAGCTCTGGAGTATAATACAGGATGTAACTCAGGATCAGTACAGGATAAGTAATGTAGTGTATGTACACAGTGACTCCACCAGCAGAATAGTGAGTGCAGCTCTGGAGTATAATACAGGATGTAACTCAGGATCAGTACAGGATAAGTAATGTAGTGTATGTACACAGTGACTCCACCAGCAGAATAGTGAGTGCAGCTCTGGAGTATAATACAGGATATAACTCAGGATCAGTACAGGATAAGTAATGTAATGTATGTACACAGTGACTCCACCAGCAGAATAGTGAGTGCAGCTCTGGAGTATAATACAGGATGTAATTCAGGATCAGTACAGGATAAGTAATGTAGTGTATGTACACAGTGACTCCACCAGCAGAACACTGAGTGCAGCTCTGGAGTATAATACAGGATATAACTCAGGATTAGTACAGGATAAGTAATGTATATACACAGTGACTACACCAGCAGAATAGTGAGTGCAGCTCTGGAGTATAATACAGGATGTAACTCAGGATCAGTACAGGATAAGTAATGTAATGTATGTACACAGTGACTCCACCAGCAGAATAGTGAGCGCAGCTCTGGAGTATAATACAGGATGTAACTCAGGATCAGTACAGGATAAGTAATGTAATGTATGTACACAGTGACTCCACTAGCAGAATAGTGAGCGCAGCTCTGGAGTATAATACAGGATGTAACTCAGGATCAGTACAGGATAAGTAATGTAATGTATGTACACCGTGACTCCACCAGCAGAATAGTGAGTGCAGCTCTGGAGTATTTACAATATTACACGTGAAGTAGATTAATTCTATATGTAAATGGTGTCCAAAGGTGGACATACCCTTTTAAAGGGGTTATTTAGGACTGTAATATTGATGGCCACCAGATTGGTGGGGTCCGATTTCAGTCATCCCCGCCGTTCAGCTGCACAAATGGGCTGCGACCTTTCAAGTGTTCCCTTCGCTGTTTACTAAGGCACACTTGGTTGTGGCTGTAACTGGTACTGCAGCTCAGTCCTATTAAAGTAAGCTGCAGTACCAGACACAGCCACAACCCAATGTGCTGCGATGTGATTGGGTAAAAAGGGGACCCTCCATGCAGCTGATCGGAAGGGGTGCTTGGAGTTGGATTCCCACCAATCCGATATTGATAGGCCATCAATATTACAGTCCTGGAAAATCCCTTTAGACCGCGTCCACACGGGACGGAAATGCTGCAGATGTTCTGCTGCATATCCGCAGCATTTCTGAAGCAAAACCGTAAGTGTTAGGTGTACATTTTTCTGCGGATTTAACCCTTTTTACAATAAAAATGGGTGAAATCCGCAGTGAACATCCAGAACAAAATGAGCATGCTGTTGATGTGAAAATACGGAAATTGACCGAAGTGCCGCAGTATTTACGCTATGTGTGAACTTAGCCTATAGGTTAGAAGCAGCGATGGTGTTGGAGGTGTGGCCGATGTAACTGGTTCCTCTTAGGGAAGGATTTCATGTTGGTTACTTCATTACTGTGATGAGAAGCCACTCCAGATACACTCCTTTTAGCGCTCGCTACAATTTCACACCACCAGTATAGCTACATAACATTTATTAGTCGGTCACGTATGAAACATACAAAAATAAACATCTAAAATAATCTCTCTTAAAATCTTCTAAAAAAATAGAAATCACAATTCACAAACGTGTATCAAAGTCCATAACATAATAAATCACACGTTTAATCCAAACCCTAGAGGGACGATCACTTGGTTCACTGGTTTTGTCTGACTCCACACCAAACCTAAACGTTTAGGCGTGACCCCAGTTAACCCCAACACCCCCATTCTCCACGCCAAACTCACAGGAGTGCCGGATGGTGAGATATGGGGGGCTGTTTGATGGGGTCTTCATACTGTAGAGCTGCTTTAGCTATCCTGTGCTGCCTGTGACATGGAGGGAACGCTGTGGTCACCGGGGGCTTTTTTGCTTCCTGACTAATGAAATAAAGTCTCTGAAGGGACAAGTAAACATCCTTGACCCTGCAGAGCCCCTATATTTTATTAGTCATAGGTAGAAAAATCACAGGCCATGTCATAGACAGCTTTACAGTGTGAGAACGCACCAAACGCTCCCCATATCTTAGGCTACATTCACATATCGTGTAGTCGGAAAAGCTCGTGACGTACACAACAATTTGTTCATAGGGCTCCATTATCCCGGCGGAGACCAAAGGTGTGTATTTTCAGTCTGTGTTGGGTTGGTATTCGGAATCCCCTTCCAGAACTTTGCCGATGCACTGGCCGGGGACGCCGGCTCTGCAAGGCTCCTGACGTCAGTACAGGTGCCGGAGTCGCTGGGCAGAGCATTAGCTGATGCTTTGCCCGGAGACTCTGGTGCTAGGGAGCTCCTGAAGTACCTCTCCATATATGGACAGTGACGTCAGGAGCTGCCACAGCATAGGAGTCCCCGGGCAGATCGTTGGTAGATGCGCTGCCCCGGGAAAGCTGCTGACGTTACTGTCTATATATAGACAGTGACTTCAGAAGTTTTCCCAAGGCCAATCCCCGGATGACGTACCCCAATGTATGCCATACAGTGGGATATGTTTGCGCCCTTCCTCGGAGGTATATGTTGGGAGTCTTCCTAACGTATACCTCCGACGGAAGGCCAAACGTGATGTGAATAAGTCCTTAGCTTCCTGGACCTCTGTGAGTATTAAATGGACGGTGTGGGATATTGGGGTTAATTGAAGTCAGAGAAGTTAGCGAATTGTATTACTGTGAAATGGAAATACTGATAATTTTATTTATCTTTTATAATATATATGTTTAGCTAATTTCTTATATAGTATTCCATACACAATACAAAAAAAACGTTCAATCTTGTTTTGTGCTATAGTTTGTAAATATATATATATATAATATTCTTTTATTCATATACGTCACATTATTGTAGTGTTCATCATTGACCACTAGATGTCAGTATATTAGGCGACGGACTGCTAAAACAGAACCATCTCGCTTTACAGCCTGCAGTAAAATTGGATATTATCACCTTATTATCACTAGTAGGAGATGAATGACAGCTCGTTACAACGAAGGAGTTTGGATAAGAAGGTTTTCACGCTGAGTGTGATCCATCGGTACAACGCGGAAGCAGAAGTGGCTCCTGTTATACTGGAGATTATTGTAAAGATCAATGCTCAGGAAATAATATGACCATACTGGACTGTGTATCGCTTTACATACACTGCTTGTCAATATGTTTGGCTCCAGCTCGCAATAATCGCTGTTGTTATTTATAAGATATTGCTTGTGCTGAATATGGCTCAATACAAATCAATGGCAATGATGAATTTTACAGTAAATAACAACATAAAAGCCATTATAATACAACACGGCTTTGATGAAGCCGCATTATAATGCATTATGTATATAGAGGGAGACAGTTCTAGAATAGATCTCGGATATACCATCAATCCAACGAGATTTGACTGTATAAATAAAATGAATAATTGCGATAAAACATAACAATAATCTACAGGTTAATGCAACTTGCACCTACAACTCCCAGAATGCCTTTCTAAGGCCTCATTCACACGACCGTAAGGGTTTTTACTGTGCGTAAATACGGTTGCAATGGCTACGGATATACATCCGTAGCCGTCCGCAATTCCAGAAGCACCCATAGAGATAACGCCGCGATTGCGGACAAAAATAGGACGTGTTCTATATTTTTCAAATCATTTCTACAGCACGGACACACATCCGTAAATATACGGAAAGCTGTGCGTGGCCAATAGAAATACATGGGTCCGCAATTTCATCCGTAATTACGAATAAAAACTACGGTTGTGTGCATGGCGCCTAAGACTGGGACTTGTAGTTCCACATCCACTAACATGACTATAAAAAGCACCACAAGGAATTTCAGGCCTTAGTGTGTAGTCACATATTGCGGTCAATTTGCATTTTTTGCCACGATTTTTCCAAAATCATGGAAAGAAAGTGAAAATCCACTGCGACATGTGAAGACACCCTTCTTTAGAGGGGTTTTCATGGATATAAGATTGATGGCCTATCCTTGGATATGCGTGTGATTTGTAAAATATGGCCCCTGGGACCCCCCACCGATCAGTAGAAAGAAGGAACAGCAGAAATTAACTGCGGTACCTGGCACAGCGCTGCTCTTGTCCATCTGGCTGTGTCTGATACTACAGCATAGAACCATTCACTGGAATAAAACGGAGCTGTAGTAACAGATCCAGCCACAAGGACATGGATGGCGCTGTGTCCAGTACGGCAATGAAGAGGCTGCGGTACTCCGGCTCCATGGTAATATATGGCAACTATCTTTAAAGAGTTATTTCCAGGATGTAAGATTGATGGCCTTTTCTCACCATGGTCCATGAATGTGTGATACGTAGGGGTTCGGCAGAACCCAACAGATGACACGTTACCGACCTATCCTAAGAAAAGGCCATCAATCTTACATCCTCGAAAAAAAAACATCGAACACTCTATATAAACATAATCTATATATAAAGAGCAAACACCACAGCAAAATATAACCGGATTTGGCCATCTCAAAAACACCACATGGTCCAGGGCTAATCCTAAAAGTCATATAGTCGATTTATCTGAGATTTTGACACTGGGGATAATAATGTTTTTTGTTCTTCCATGTCTATGGAAGTTTTTTGGCCCGGCTACCAAAAAGTGAAATTGGCTTCTGAAGAGTTCTAACTGGCTCTTAATAGTCTACAGTGTTTCATCCATTCCTGGACCTGGTCACCGATCTCAGTTCCAAAAAACACGTCATAAACATAATGACCGTATTTTATTGCATCCCACGGAGAGTCTGCTTTGGCTTTTCCTTTAAGGGATGGTTTTTAGAAGGCTTGCACTAAGTTGGGCCTGCAGGGCCATCTGGTCGAACGTTCTGCTCTTGGTCTGTTCTCTGATTTTATCTCGGATGTGAAACGAAGCCCTGGCGATCTTCTTCCCCTCCTCGATGGTGGCTTCTTTTTCCTTGAGGACCTGGTCACTTTTCCGATCTTTGATTCTGATAAGATGTCCTATATGTTTCCTGTAGCTTTCTTCTTCTTCCTCAAGTTTTTGTTTTAAAAGTTGGTGGGCTTTCTCCTTGACAAAGTTCAGTTCTCGCATCCGCTCGGCTTTACTCTGTTTACTTTTTCCTAAAGAGTCTTCAGCCTGGAGAAGTTTTTGGTTGGTCACTTGAACCAGCATTTTTTTGTGTTTTCTTTGCTCTTTCTCCTGCTGTTCTGCTCGGATTTTCGCCATGACGATCATCCCTTCTTCTCGTGATGCCTTCTCTTGTATTTCCTTGTTGCGTTCCTCCTGGACCTGCTCATACATCTCCTGGGACCTTCGCTCTTTCTGCTGCATGGACTTCCTCTTGGAGTACTCCTCAGCTTTGACCAGGTTGTCCACCTCCTCTTTGAGCCTGGAATGTCTTCGCTTCTCATATTCATTCTTGGTTTGGATGTTTTTCTTGTTCTGTAAGTCTTTGATCATCTTCGCTTTGATGGCTTGCAGCATCCGTTCCTCAAGAAGACGACCACCCATCTCTCTGGTGTTTTTATCTAAACCGTCTTTCTCTTCCAACATCCGCTCTTGGAATTGCTTCTTTGACTGTAGATCTTTTTGGACTTTTTTCATGCCGTCTTTCAAAAGGACCCTCTGCTCAGGAGTCAATGTCTTCCACTCCTTGTTATTCTGTACAGTCAGGTAACGGATGGCATCAAGTTGCCACTCAAGTTTGGAGGTTCTGGGACTTTGTCTTTGGTTTTGCACTCGGTCAGTCCAGTCGTGCTTGCTCAGAGCTTCTCGGATTACCTTCTCCTTACTCCGGAGATCTTCCCAGGCTTGTTGGGCTTGCAGCTTCCTTTGTTTGGACATCTCCTCCTCTTGGTGTTTGAGTAACATCAGGGCAGCAATCTTCTTATCTCTCTCAGGCACGGACACCTTGATTTCTTTTTCCACCTGTCGGGCAAGATGATGGATTTGCACTTCTGGGTCAATCAGGGTTCCTTGACTTAGGCTTCTTCTCAGCATTTCTCCTTCACCTCGGTGGCCCTTAGTTGTAATGCAGTGAGAGCCCAAACAGTTTGGTGATGCAGCAGTGTTATGGGGGTCCCAGCGGGTTGGTGATGTAGCGGTGTTATGGGGGTCCCAGCGGGTTGGTAATGCAGCGGTCTTATGGGCACCCCAGCGGGTTGGTGATGCAGCAGTCTTATGGGGGTCCCAGCGAATTGGTGATGCAGTGGTCTTACGGGGGTCCCAGCAGTTTGGAGATGTTGTGACATCCAAGTAGTCCCAGTGATTAGAGGAGATTGCGGGTTCTCGCTGGGAGGTTGTGGCGTCTCGCTGGGAGGTTGTGGCGTCTCGCTGGGAGGTTGTGGCGTCTCGCTGGGAGGTTGTGGCGTCTCGGTGGGAGCTTGGGGCGTCTCGGTGGGAGCTTGGGGCGTCTCGGTGGGAGCTTGGGGCGTCTCGAGGTTCCCAGTGGTATGTGGCTACGTCCCGGGTCTTTTTGGAGGTAGTGTAGGTCCTAGAGTGGTCCTGCTGGAGGTTGGATGAGGTGGAGCGGGGACGACCAGGGTCACAGTCACTATCCAGCAGTTTCTTCCTCAGATCCCTGCACAGCCTCACCTTCCTCAGCCTCTCCAGCTCATAGGTCTCATAAATGTCACTGACCTCCTGGCTGGAAACCCCGGGGTTCTCGTTCCTCACATCTCCATAAGACTTGTATAGTAAATCCACAGGCCGCACTGCTAGGCGAGCACAGGCTTCCAGGGAGCGGGGGCTGGTGAGTACATACCGGCTGTCACCATCATCCTCGAAATTAGTCAAGTCTAGATGCAGAGAGGGAGACCGTCTGCCGTCCTCCATTACTGTACTGCTCGTTGTTACTGCGACGCTTGTCTCGGTTGCCCAGGGTGATTAGATGACATGGGGAGGCGTTACGGACGCATGCTGGGGACAGGACTGTACAGCAGCGTGCGCCCTCTAGTAACCGCGGGCAAGAGAGCGTAACACTGTGTCGCTCCTTATTACGCATGCGTGAAACTTGGTTATCGGACACTAGAGGGAGAAGTTTTATAAAATTTCTTCTGACTGATGTCTTCTGTTATGTGAGATAAAGCTCCGCCATGTTACAGGTCTCGTTGCCGGATAACAATGTATTATTTGAAGTATTTGCAAACTTGGTCAAACGTGGCTATATGGGCCCAGTGGTACTGTTAATTGTAACACCCTCTGGCTGGAAATGTTTATGTGGGCACCCTCTGGCTGACAATGTTTATTGGCATTGTTAATGGGGTTACTTTCTTGCACTGTTTATGGGGACACTCTTGCTTTTACAGAGATTTTAGGTTCCGTGAGCAAAGCTTTTTCTACATAAGCCCCACAACTAAATACTGAGCGTGGCTCATAAGGACAGTCGGGGAACCCCCATTAACAGCCCCAGAGTGTCCCCATAAAGTAACAACGCAAGAGAGTACCCCCATAACCAGTACCAGTATGACCCAGTGCCAGCCAAAGAGTGAACCCCCCCAAAATACTAACACAGGGCTCCCATAAAAAGTACAAGCAATAGTTATCCCATATTAACAGTGCTCCCATTAACAATGCAAGCCGGAGCGTGTCCATCATTATAGTGACAGCCAGAGAGTGTCCATCATTATAGTGACAGCCAGAGAGTGTCCATCATTATAGTGACAGCCAGAGAGTGTCCATCATTATAGTGACAGCCAGAGAGTGTCCATCATTATAGTGACAGCCAGAGAGTGTCCAACATTATAGTGACAGCCAGAGAGTGTCCAACATTATAGTGACAGCCAGTGAGTGTCCATCATTATAGTGACAGCCAGAGAGTGTCCAACATTATAGTGACAGCCAGTGAGTGTCCATCATTATAGTGACAGCCAGAGAGTGTCCATCATTATAGTGACAGCCAGAGAGTGTCCATCATTATAGTGACAGCCAGAGAGTGTCCATCATTATAGTGACAGCCAGAGAGTGTCCAACATTATAGTGACAGCCAGTGAGTGTCCATCATTATAGTGACAGCCAGAGAGTGTCCAACATTATAGTGACAGCCAGTGAGTGTCCATCATTATAGTGACAGCCAGAGAGTGTCCATCATTATAGTGACAGCCAGAGAGTGTCCATCATTATAGTGACAGCCAGAGAGTGTCCATCATTATAGTGACAGCCAGAGAGTGTCCATCATTATAGTGACAGCCAGAGAGTGTCCATCATTATAGTGACAGCCAGAGAGTGTCCATCATTATAGTGACAGCCAGAGAGTGTCCATCATTATAGTGACAGCCAGAGAGTGTCCATCATTATAATGACAACCAGAGAGTGTCCATCATTATAGTGAGAGCCAGAGAGTGTCCATCATTATGGTGACAGCCAGAGAGTGTCCATCATTATAGTGACAGCCAGAGAGTGTCCATCATTATAGTGACAGCCAGAGAGTGTCCAACATTATAGTGACAGCCAGTGAGTGTCCATCATTATAGTGACAGCCAGAGAGTGTCCAACATTATAGTGACAGCCAGTGAGTGTCCATCATTATAGTGACAGCCAGAGAGTGTCCATCATTATAGTGACAGCCAGAGAGTGTCCATCATTATAGTGACAGCCAGAGAGTGTCCATCATTATAGTGACAGCCAGAGAGTGTCCATCATTATAGTGACAGCCAGAGAGTGTCCATCATTATAGTGACAGCCAGAGAGTGTCCATCATTATAGTGACAGCCAGAGAGTGTCCATCATTATAGTGACAGCCAGAGAGTGTCCATCATTATAATGACAACCAGAGAGTGTCCATCATTATAGTGAGAGCCAGAGAGTGTCCATCATTATGGTGACAGCCAGAGAGTGTCCATCATTATAGTGACAGCCAGAGAGTGTCCATCATATAGTGACAGCCAGAGAGTGTCCATCATTATAGTGACAGCCAGAGAGTGTCCATCATTATAGTGACAGCCAGAGAGTGTCCATCATTATAGTGACAGCCAGAGAGTGTCCAACATTATAGTGACAGCCAGAGAGTGTCCAACATTATAGTGACAGCCAGAGAGTGTCCATCATTATAGTGACAGCCAGAGAGTGTCCATCATTATAGTGACAGCCAGAGAGTGTCCATCATTATAGTGACAGCCAGAGAGTGTCCATCATTATAGTGACAGCCAGAGAGTGTCCATCATTATAGTGACAGCCAGAGAGTGTCCATCATTATAGTGACAGCCAGAGAGTGTCCATCATTATAGTGACAGCCAGAGAGTGTCCAACATTATAGTGACAGCCAGAGAGTGTCCATCATTATAGTGACAGCCAGAGAGTGTCCATCATTATAGTGACAGCCAGGGAGTGTCCATCATTATAGTGACAGCCAGAGAGTGTCCATCATTATAGTGACAGCCAGAGAGTGTCCATCATTATAGTGACAGCCAGAGAGTGTCCATCATTATAGTGACAGCCAGAGAGTGTCCATCATTATAGTGACAGCCAGAGAGTGTCCAACATTATAGTGACAGCCAGAGAGTGTCCATCATTATAGTGACAGCCAGAGAGTGTCCATCATTATAGTGACAGCCAGGGAGTGTCCATCATTATAGTGACAGCCAGAGAGTGTCCAACATTATAGTGACAGCCAGAGAGTGTCCAACATTATAGTGACAGCCAGAGAGTGTCCAACATTATAGTGACAGCCAGAGAGTGTCCAACATTATAGTGACAGCCAGAGAGTGTCCAACATTATAGTGACAGCCAGAGAGTGTCCATCATTATAGTGACAGCCAGAGTGTCCATCATTATAGTGACAGCCAGAGAGTGTCCATCATTATGGTGACAGCCAGAGAGTGTCCAACATTATAGTGACAGCCAGAGAGTGTCCATCATTATAGTGACAGCCAGAGAGTGTCCATCATTATAGTGACAGCCAGAGAGTGTCCATCATTATAGTGACAGCCAGAGAGTGTCCATCATTATAGTGACAGCCAGAGAGTGTCCATCATTATAGTGACAGCCAGAGAGTGTCCATTATTATAGTGACAGCCAGAGAGTGCCCATCATTATAGTGACAGCCAGAGAGTGTCCAACATTATAGTGACAGCCAGAGTGTCCATCATTATAGTGACATCCAGAGTGTCCATCATTATAGTGACAGCCAGAGAGTGTCCAACATTATAGTGACAGCCAGAGAGTGTCCATCATTATAGTGACAGCCAGAGTGTCCATCATTATAGTGACAGCCAGAGAGTGTCCATCATTATAGTGACAGCCAGAGAGTGTCCATCATTATAGTGACAGCCAGAGAGTGTCCAACATTATAGTGACAGCCAGAGAGTGTCCAACATTATAGTGACAGCCAGAGAGTGTCCAACATTATAGTGACAGCCAGAGAGTGTCCATCATTATAGTGACAGCCAGAGTGTCCAACATTATAGTGACAGCCAGAGTGTCCATCATTATAGTGACAGCCAGGGAGTGTCCATCATTATAGTGACAGCCAGATAGTGTCCATCATTATAGTGACAGCCAGAGAGTGTCCATCATTATAGTGACAGCCAGAGAGTGTCCATCATTATGGTGACAGCCAGAGAGTGTCCATCATTATAGTGACAGCCAGAGAGTGTCCATCATTATAGTAACAGCCAGAGAGTGTCCAACATTATAGTGACAGCCAGAGAGTGTCCAACATTATAGTGACAGCCAGAGAGTGTCCATCATTATAGTGACAGCCAGAGAGTGTCCATCATTCTAGTGACAGCCAGAGAGTGTCCATCATTATAGTGACAGCCAGAGAGTGTCCATCATTATGGTGACAGCCAGAGAGTGTCCATCATTATGGTGACAGCCAGAGAGTGTCCAACATTATAGTGACAGCCAGAGAGTGTCCAACATTATAGTGACAGCCAGAGAGTGTCCAACATTATAGTGACAGCCAGAGAGTGTCCATCATTATAGTGACAGCCAGAGAGTGTCCAACATTATAGTGACAGCCAAAGAGTGTCCATCATTATGGTGACAGCCAGTGAGTGTCCATCATTATAGTGACAGCCAGTGAGTGTCCAACATTATAGTGACAGCCAGAGAGTGTCCATCATTATAGTGACAGCCAGAGAGTGTCCATCATTATAGTGACAGCCAGAGAGTGTCCATCATTATAGTGACAGCCAGTGAGTGTCCAACATTATAGTGACAGCCAGTGAGTGTCCAACATTATAGTGACAGCCAGTGAGTGTCCAACATTATAGTGACAGCCAGTGTCCAACATTATAGTGACAGCTAGTGTCCATCATTATAGTGACAGCCAGAGAGTGTCCAACATTATAGTGACAGCCAGTGTCCATCATTATAGTGACAGCCAGTGAGTGTCCAACATTATAGTGACAGCCAGTGTCCAAAGTTATACTGACAACCAGAGAGTGTCCAACATTATAGTGACAGCCAGAGTGTCCATCATTATAGTGACAGCCATGGAGTGTCCATCATTATTGTGACAGCCAGAGAGTGTCCATCATTATAGTGACTGCCAGAGTGTCCAACATTATAGTGACAGCCAGTGAGTGTCCAACATTATAGTGACAGCCAGAGAGTGTCCAACATTATAGTGACAGCCAGAGAGTGTCCATCATTATAGTGACAGCCAGTGTCCATCATTATAGTGACAGCCAGAGAGTGTCCATCATTATAGTGACAGCCAGAGAGTGTCCATCATTATAGTGACAGCCAGAGAGTGTCCAACATTATAGTGAGAGCCAGAGAGTGTCCATCATTATAGTGACAGCCAGTGTCCAACATTATAGTGACAGCCAGTGTCCAACGTTATACTGACAACCAGAGAGTGTCCAACATTATAGTGACAGCCAGAGAGTGTCCAACATTATAGTGAGAGCCAGAGAGTGTCCATCATTATAGTGACAGCCAGAGAGTGTCCAACATTATAGTGACAGCCAGAGAGTGTCCAACATTATAGTGACAGCCAGAGAGTGTCCAACATTATAGTGAGAGCCAGAGAGTGTCCATCATTATAGTGACAGCCATGGAGTGTCCATCATTATAGTGACAGCTAGTGTCCAACGTTATACTGAAAACCAGAGAGTCTCCATTATTATAGTGACAACCAGAGAGTGTCCATCATTATAGTGACAACCAGAGAGTGTCCATCATTATAGTGACAGCCAGGGAGTGTCCATCATTATAGTGACAACCAGAGAGTGCCCATCATTATAGTGACAACCAGAGAGTGTCCATCATTATAGTGACAACCAGAGAGTGTCCATCATTATAGTGACAACCAGAGAGTGCCCATCATTATAATGACAACCAGAGAGTGCCCTATTAAGTGTCAGCGATAGAGTGCCGTTGAGATACAGTGTCATCCAGAAAGAGCCCGAAAACAGTGTCAAGCAATATCTTCAAGTAATAAAAAAATAAAAAGTGTATGTATTTTTTTACCCCTGAGGGTAATAAAGTATCCACACTTTTTTCACTTGCTCTACGGAGTGCTGCCTATTTTTTGCTGTATGTGTGTATATATATATATATATATATGGCAATATTTAGAGGAAAAAGACATGGACCGCACAATCCACAATATATACGTTGATCTGAGCCGCTAGGCATAATTTAGAAATATGAACATGAGGTTCTTTGTAAACATTTTGATCAAACTGTATAAGCCCACTTGCCACTTCACGGCGACCTCTCTAAAGTGGGTCCCTACTCTAGCGGTTGCAGCACCGCATGGCGGCCCCCGCCACCGCATCACCGCTCCTGCAGAGGGAGCAACCCAGGTGCCTAAAAGCACCCATGTCTTCACACCGTGCCAAGCCTCCCTGGCTCTGGGCCATGTCCCCCCACAAATGCAGCATTACAGAAACAGACACCACCACACAGCACCACAACATGTGAACAGATGGAATAAGCTCACCTTACCATGCGCCCCCAGTGGCCGACTGAGAGCACAAGCAAGAGCAGGAACACTTATGAGGTCATTCCTGGATTAAAATCAGCTGTTTTTTTTTTCAAATGTGTGGAGTGCTGGTACCAAGTAAAACAAATAAACGGAACAGGGTAGATTATATATATATGGCAATATTTAGAGGAAAAAGACATGGACCGCACAATCCACAATATATACGTTCATCTGAGCCAAGAGCCAAGGAGGCTTGACACGGTCTGTTAGCATGGGTGCTTTTGGACCACTGGGTTGCTCCCTCTGCAGGAGCGGTGCTGCGGTGGCGGGGGCCGCCATGTGGTGCTGCAGCCAATAGAGTAGGGACCCACTTTAAAGAGGTCGCCGTGAAGTGGCAAGTGGGCTTATACAGTTTGATCAAACTGTTTACAAAGAACCTCATGTTCATGTTTCTAAATTATGCCTAGCGGCTCAGATCAACGTATATATTGTGGATTGTGCGGTCCAGGTCTAGTTTCTCACAATGCTGATATATATATATATATACACACATATATACAGGACTGGCCTTAGGATAGATGGTGCCCGCGCAAAATGATCTTTCGGCACCCGACCCCATTACACAGTATAATGCCCTATATAGTGCCCCCACACAGTATTATGCCGCTTTAGTGCCCCCATACAGTATAATAATAATATTTAATAATATAATATATTATAACCCCTTCAAGGACACAGTATTTTGTCCTCTAATTGTGCCCACACAGTATTATGCCCCCTAAGTACCACACTTAGTATATTGCCCCTGTAGTGCCCCTAAACAGTATAATGTCCGCTTAGTGGCATCCACATAGTATAATGCCCCCCTCCCCTGGCTGCCACACAGAGCCCCCCCTTGTAGATAGTCCCCCCCTGTCCATTGTGCCATATAGCCGCAGTGTTGACAGTGCCATAATAACCCACCTCCTCCTTGTAGGCAGTGCCATACATCCCCCCCATTTAACCCTTGCAGATCGTACCATACAACCCCCCACCTCCCTCATGTAGACAGTGCCATACGGCCCCCCCACCTCCCCGTTGTAGACAGTGCACCCAAAAAAAAAAAAATTCTACTCACCTAGGCCCCGTTCCCAGGACGAACTGAGCTGCTCCACAACGGGTTCCCTGCGTAGGCTGGTCTGATCCTGTAGCCTAGTATAGAGTTTCCCATCCTTTTCGGACTCGATGCACACCTGGAAAAAAAAAATGTCCTCAGGGCACCCCTATCAAAAATAGTTTCGCGAGAGACAAAAATCGCCTCACACACGTTTTTTGTAAGGCAGACTTTGAATTGACAGCGTTGTTTGATTTATTTTTTTTTCGTTTTTTTTAAGCTGTTGAAGCTAATGCAAAAGATGCAGGAAAAAAAGCACTTCAAACGAGCGCCGCAGGTATTATCTGCCTCCTATTAATTTCAATTCGAGGTCAGAGGTGGAAACCACTTGAAGACCATCAGCCCCCCATTCACAGTAAAATTACCAACAACCCCCCCCACCCACTCTCACTAAAATGACCATCCCCCCGCCACTCACAGTAAAATTACCATCAGCCCCCCATTTACAGTAAAATGACCATCAGCCCCCCATTTACAGTAAAATGACCATCAGCCCCCCACTCACAGTAAAATGACCATCAGCCCCCCACTCACAGTAAAATTACCATCAGCCCCTCACTCTCACTAAAATGACCATCCGCCCGCCACTCACACATTCCCCCTGAAGATGCTGCCACACAGCCCCCTTGTAGGTAGTGCCCCACCGCCCCCTTGTAGATAGTGCCACACAGCCCCCTGTAGGTAGTGCCACACAGCCCCCTTGTAGGTAGTGCCACACAGCCCCCTTGTAGGTAGCGCCACACAGCCCCCTTGTAGGTAGTGCCCCACCGCCCCCTTGTAGATAGTGCCACACAGCCCCCTGTAGGTAGTGCCACACAGCCCCCTTGTAGGTAGTGCCACACAGCCCCCTTGTAGGTAGTGCCAAGCAGCCCCCTTATAGGTAGTGCCACGCAGCCCCCTTGTAGGTAGTGCCACGCAGCCCCCTTGTAGGTAGTGCCACGCAGCCCCCTTGTAGGTAGTGCCACGCAGCCCCCTGTAGGTAGCGCCACACAGCCCCCTTGTGGGTAGCGCCACACTGCCACCTTATAGGTAGTGCCACGCAGCCCCTTGTAGGTAGTGCCACGCAGCCCCCTTGTAGGTAGTGCCACACAGCCCCCTTGTAGTGCCACACAGCCGGGGATTCTGCTCCTTCAGGGAGCTACAGTGGCACTGTCAGGGTTCATTACCATGTATATTGTTTGCAAAAATATTATCCTCACATATACACTACCGTTCAAAAGTTTGGGGTCACCCAGACAATTTTGTGTTTTGCATGAAAACTCACACTTATATTTATCAAATGAGTTGCAAAATGACTAGAAAATATAGTCAAGACATTGACAAGGTTAGAAATAATGATTTTTATTTGAAATAATAATTTTCTCCTTCAGACTTTGCTTTGGTCTTGGAATTCTCCATTTGCAGCAATTCCAGCATTGCAGACCTTTGGCATTCTAGCTGTTAATTTGCTGAGGTAATCGGGAGAAATTTCACCCCATGCTTCCAGAAGGCCCTCCCACAAGTTGGATTGGCTTGATGGGCACTTCTTGCGTACCATACGGTCAAGCTGCTCCCACCACAGCTCTATGGGGTTGAGATCTGGTGACTGCGCTGGCCACTCCATTACAGATAGAATACCAGCTGCCGGCTTCTTCCCTAAATAGTTCTTGCATCATTTGGAAGTGTAATAATTCACTGTATTTCTTCGATATATATTAACTTGTGCTCCCACAAAGTATAGGAAATTGTAATTCACTGAAGTGATATATGAGTAAAACGTATAAATTTTATTTCATAACTCTCTAAAAACAGGGGTATAGTGACCACTGTGAAAAGCCCCACCGTGTGCATTAAAAACGTATTAAACACATATGCCAAGTCCTGGTTCGTTTGTGAACCCTCTCTGACTGGGTATACTTGAAAGATACAAAATATGGGATCAACGTTTCAACATTGGTGTAACAGTGGATCCACCAATGTTGAAACGTTGATCCCATATTTTGTATCTTTCAAGTATACCCAGTCAGAGAGGGTTCACAAACGAACCAGGACTTGGCGTATGTGTTTAATAAGTTTTTAATGCACACGGTGGGGCTTTTCACAGTGGTGACCATACCCCTGTTTTTAGAGAGTTATGAAATAAAATGTATACGTTTTACTCATATATCACTTCAGTGAATTATCATTTGGAGGTGTGCTTTGGGTCATTGTCCTGTTGTAGGATGAAATTGGCTCCAATCAAGCGCTGTCCACAGGGTATGGCATGGCGTTGCAAAATGGAGTGATAGCCTTCCTTATTCAAAATCCCTTTTACCTTGTACAAATCTCCCACTTTACCAGCAGCAAAGCAACCCCAGACCATCACATTACCTCCACCATGCTTGACAGATGGCGTCAGGCACTCTTTCAGCATCTTTTTAGTTGTTCTGCGTCTCACAAATGTTCTTCTGTGTGATCCAAACACCTCAAACTTTGATTCGTCTGTCCATAACACTTTTTTCCAATCTTCCTCTGTCCAATGTCTGTGTGCTTTTGCCCATATTAATCTTTTCCTTTTATTAGCCAGTCTCAGATATGGCTTTTTCTTTGCCACTCTGCCCTGAAGGCCAGCATCCCGGAGTCGCCACTTCACTGTAGATGTTGACACTGGCGTTTTGCGGGTACTATTTAATGAAGCTGCCAGTTGAGGACCTGTGATGCGTCTATTTCTCAAACTAGAGACTCTAATGTACTTGTCTTGTTGCTCAGTTGTGCAGCGGGGCCTCCCACTTCTCTTTCTACTCTGGTTAGAGCCTGTTTGTGCTGTCCTCTGAAGGGAGTAGTACACACCATTGTAGGAAATCTTCAGTTTCTTGGCAATTTCTCGCATTGAATAACCTTCATTTCTAAGAACAAGAATAGACTGTCGAGTTTCACATGAAAGCTCCCTTTTTCTAGCCATTTTGAGAGTTTAATCGAACCCACAAATGTAATGCTCCAGATTCTCAACTAGCTCAAAGGAAGGTCAGTTTTATAGCTCCTCTAAACAGCAAAACTGTTTACAGCGGTGCTAACATAATTGCACAAGGGTTTTCAAGTGTTTTCTAATCATCCATTAGACTTCTAACACAGTTAGCAAACACAATGTACCATTAGAACACTGGAGTAATGGTTGCTGGAAATGGGCCCCTATACACCTATGTAGATATTGCATTAAAAAACAGATGTTTGCAGCTACAATAGTCATTTAGCACATTAACAATGTATAGAGTGGATTTCTGATTAATTTAATGTTATCTTCATTGAAAAAAAAACTGTGCTTTTCTTTCAAAAATAAGGAAACTTCTAAGTGACCCTAAACTTTTGAACGGTAGTGTATGTATATATATATCAGTATATTACACAAAAAACTGGAATAATTATGACACAAGAAGAAAATAGAGCTTTTGACGCCAGTATGTCAATATATAAAAGTTATAAATTTATTTGAACAGACAACATATACATTTAAAATTAATACAAAAAGTATGACTCTAGAAAATTACGGAGACCGTACTCACAAGCTGCTACACAAAATGGTCTATGGGCAAGTAAATACCCAGCACTGTATGGACCACCGCACATTTTTGAGTCAAAGACAATGCATAACATAGGGTTTAAATGGTCAAATCTAGGGACTTACCCATGTGTAAAACAGAGAGTAAAGGAGTGTCTGCTCCGCCGTATACCCCGACGCGCGTTTCACTTCGAAAAGCTTCCTCAAGGGGATGTGCCCCCGGTATGGTATGGCTCACGGAATTTTACTGCCAAAATTAGTACAGTTGGCAAGCACGCACTTTAAATAAATATACTTCAGGCTTTGCAGGACTCATGCCTGTTATGCTTCGCTTGATTAAGATGCTTTGCCAATACAAACACCATTTATTGTTTGTGCATGTTAAAAAGTTATGCCCGAATAAGACATTTATGCCATATCCGGCTGTTTGGGTAACTTCCATAGAAGTAAATAGAAAGAGTCACGCTGCCAATTCTCTATTCATTCTCCGGCTGAATATTGGTGGCCGCCTCATCGAACTGGACGAGGGTCTGAGACCCTTATCTGTCAGACATGTATTGCATATCCCGTAGATATGCCATAAATGTCTGAGTTGGAATACCCCTTTAAAGTGGCCTGTACTATATTCCTCCTCAACACTTGTGTGGTTTGTTGTAAGATATGGATTCCTATTTACTAGATAACTAGTGTAATGACAGGGGGGTAGGGAAACAGACAGTGAGCCCTAATCTACCCACCACTCAGTCCCTGCCTACTTGCAACGACCCGCCCTAGGTGACGGGGTACAACTGGGCGACGGTCCCTACGCTCAGTAGGTGCACGACAGAGAAACGGACAAGGGGACACAAGCAAAGGGAAATGGGGCAGTTGCCCACGGCAACACCGTGAGCAACAAGAGAGGTGAACGAGCCGAGTCAAACCAGGAATGTACGAGGTACCAAACGCAAAGCAGGAGAGTAGTCAGAAAGCCGGGGTCAGTATGAAGTAAGGTCAAATAGCTAGGAGCTGCAGCAAGGCCAGGAAACCACACGAGAAGAATCACAAGCAAAGGAGGAACAGGAAAGGCAGGTATAAATAGACAGAGGGCGGAACTAGCTCCGTCTGGCCAGGCTGCGATAGGCTCTCCCACTCCTAAGCCTGCCATCCTGAGTGGTGGAAGATGGAGTCAGTCTCAGAGACATAGAACCAGGTGCAGACTGATTACCCATGGGCGTATACACAGAAGTGCCTGGCAGATCCTTTACAGTACCCCCCCTTTTATGAGGGGTCACCGGACCCTTTCTAAGTGGACCTGGTTTATTGGGGAAACGAAGGTGGAACTTCCTGACCAATACCCCAGCGTGAACATCCCGGGCGGGTACCCAAGTCCTCTCCTCAGGCCCGTATCCTCTCCAATGGACCAGGTACTGGAGGGAGCCTTGGACCATCTTGCTGTCCACAATCTTGGCCACCTCGAATTCCACCCCCTCAGGGGTGAGAACGGCAACAGGAGGTTTCCTCGAGGGAGCCCAGGATGGGGAGCAGCGTTTAAGGAGGGAGGCATGAAACACGTCGTGTATACGAAAAGATGGGGGCAACTCCAGTCGGAAGGAGACAGGATTGAGGACTTCGATGACCTTATACGGCCCTATAAACCGGGGAGCAAACTTCTTGGACGGGACCTTAAGGCGCAAGTTCTTAGATGATAACCACACCAGATCCCCGACCATAAACAAGGGGTTAGCAGAACGTCTTCTATCAGCCTGAGTTTTTTGTATACTCTGGGACGCCTCTAGGTTCTTCTGAAGCTGGGCCCAGACTGTGCACAGTTCCCGATGAACGACCTCTACCTCGGGATTGTTGGAACTACCAGGTGAAACGGAGGAGAACCATGGATTAAACCCAAAATTACAGAAAAAGGGGGAGACCCCTGACGAGTTACTGACCCGGTATGAAGGGAAAATTCGGCGAGGGGAATGAATGAGACCCAATCATATTGACAGTCAGAGATAAAACACCTTAAATATTGTTCTAGAGACTGATTAGTCCTCTCAGTTTGGCCATTAGTTTCAGGATGGAAGGCAGAGGAGAAGGACAGATCAATCTCCAACTTTTTACAGAAGGCTCTCCAAAACAATGAAACAAATTGTACCCCTCTGTCCGAAACAATATTGACAGGGACCCCATGGAGACGCAGGATGTGTTTAACAAACAAGGTAGCTAACGTCTTAGCATTGGGTAGTTTCTTAAGGGGCACAAAGTGGCACATCTTACTGAAGCGGTCTACTACCACCCACACCACCAACTTGCCTTGAGATTGAGGCAAATCGGTGATAAAATCCATGGAGATATGGGTCCAAGGTCTCTGGGGAATGGGCAAAGAACGTAGTAAGCACGCTGGTCGGGACCTGGGAGTCTTGGACCTGGCACAAACCTCACAAGCGGCGACGTAGGCCTTAACGTCTTTAGGCAACCCAGGCCACCAATAGTTTCTGACAATGAGGTGTTTGGTACCCAGGATGCCTGGATGACCAGATAGTGCGGAGTCATGATTTTCCCTAAGTACCCTTAGCCGGAGTTGCAGGGGAAAAAACAGCTTGTTCTCAGGAAGGTTCCCGGGAGCTGAACCTTGATCAGCCGCAATTTCAGAGACTAAATTAGAATCAATAGAAGAAACGACTATACCAGGAGGCAAAATACAAGCAGGATCTTCCTCCGAAGGAGGGCTGGCCATGAAGCTACGCGACAGTGCATCGGCCTTAATATTTTTAGACCCAGCCCTATAGGTAACCAAAAAGTTGAATCTGGTAAAAAATAGCGCCCATCGAGCTTGTCTCGGGTTTAGCCTCCGGGCAGATTCTAGGAAAACCAGATTCTTGTGGTCGGTAAGGACCGTTACCTGGTGCCTAGCCCCCTCCAGGAAGTGGCGCCACTCTTCAAATGCCCATTTAATGGCTAAGAGTTCGCGGTTGCCAATATCATAGTTACACTCAGTGGCGAAAACTTCCTGGAGAAGTAGGCACAGGGACGGAGATGGGTGAGGGACCTGGTACCCTGGGACAAGACAGCCCCCACTCCCACCTCGGATGCGTCAACCTCCACGATAAATGGCTCCATTTGGTTGGGCTGGACCAGCACCGGGGCCGAGATAAAGCACTTCTTAAGGACCTCAAAAACCTGGACAGCCTCAGGAGGCCAGTGGAGGAGATCAGCACCTTTGCGAGTGAGGTCCGTAAGAGGCTTAGCGATGACCGAGAAGTTAGCAATAAATCTCCTGTAATAATTAGCGAACCCCAAGAAACACTGTAACGCCTTCAGGGAGGCAGGTTGGACCCATTCCGCCACAGCCTGGACCTTGGCGGGGTCCATGCGGAATTCATGAGGAGTGAGGATTTGACCCAAAAATGGTATCTCTTGCACCCCAAACACACATTTTTCGGTCTTAGCAAACAGTTTGTTTTCTCGAAGGACCTGGAGCACCTTCCTGACATGCTCAATGTGGGAGGACAAGTCCTTGGAAAACACCAGTATGTCATCAAGGTACACTACAAGAAATAAATACCCCCAGGTAATCTCTTAAAATCTCATTTATGAAATTCTGGAAGACCGCGGGGGCATTACACAACCCAAAGGGCATGACGAGGTATTCGAAATGACCTTCGGGCGTGTTAAACGCAGTCTTCCACTCATCCCCCTCTTTGATGTGGATGAGGTTATACGCCCCCCGTAGATCAAACTTAGAGAACCATTGGGCCCCCTGGACTTGATTAAAGAGATCAGGAATCAAAGGAAGGGGATACTGGTTCCTTACAGTGACCTTATTCAAGTTACGGTAGTCAATGCATGGCCTAAGACCACCATCCTTCTTCCCTACGAAGAAGAAGCCAGCACCTACCGGAGAAGTAGAGGGGCGAATGTAACCCTTGGCCAGGCATTCCTGGATATACTCTCTCATGGCTTCATGTTCGGGACAAGAAAGGTTAAATATCCTACCCTTAGGGAGCTTAGCTCCTGGTACCAAATCGATAGCGCAATCGTATTCTCTATGAGGAGGTAACACTTCCGAGGCCTCCCTAGAGAAAACATTGGCGAAGTCCTGAACAAACTCAGGTAGCGTGTTCACCTCCTCAGGGGGAGAAATAGAATTAACAGAAAAACGTGACATCAAGCATTCATTACCCCATTTGGTAAGCTCCCCAGTATTCCAGTCAAACGTGGGATTATGCAACTGCAACCAGGGAAGGCCTAAAACCAAATCGGACGATAATCCCGGCATCAACAGTACAGAGCACTGCTCCAAATGCATGGAGCCAACAAGGAGTTCAAAAACAGGGGTATGCTGAGTAAAATAACCATTAGCAAGGGGAGTTGAGTCGATACCCACTACCGGGACAGGTTTAAGCAAATCAATCAAAGGCATAGCTAGAGACATAGCAAATTCCACAGACATGATATTAGCAGAAGACCCTGAATCCACGAAGGCACTGCCGGTAGCAGACCTACCACCAAAAGAGACCTGAAAGGGAAGCAAGATTTTATTACGTTTCATATTTACGGGAAATACCTGTGCGCCCAAGTGACCTCCCCGATGATCACTTAGGCGCGGAAGTTTTCCGGCTGCTTATTCTTACGCCTAGGACAGGTGTTCACTTGATGTTTGTCATCCCCACAATAGAAGCAGAGACCATTCTTCCTGCGGAACTCTCTACGTTGACGGGGGGACACAGAGGCCCCGAGTTGCATAGGTATCTCCGAGTCTTCTGTGGAAGAGCGAGGCAACGGGACCTCGGGAGGCATCATGGGGGAGTCAGAGGGGAAAACACAAAACCGTTCAAGTTGTCGTTCCCTGAGACGTCGGTCAAGTCGTACCGCTAAAGCCATAACCTTGTCTAAGGAGTCAGAACAGGGATAGCTAACTAGCAGGTCTTTCAGGGCGTTCGACAGACCCAACCTAAACTGGCACCTTAAGGCAGGGTCATTCCACCGAGAAGCTACGCACCACTTCCTAAAGTCAGAGCAATACTCCTCCACAGGTCTCTTACCCTGACGTAAGGTCACCAGCTGACTCTCGGCAAAGGCAGTCCTGTCAGTCTCGTCATAAATGAGTCCGAGAGCAGAAAAGAAACGGTCAACAGAGGAAAGTTCAGGGGCGTCAGGGGCCAGGGAGAAGGCCCATTCTTGGGGCCCTTCCTGGAGCCGGGACATAATTATACCCACCCGCTGGCTCTCAGAACCTGAGGAGTGGGGCTTTAAGCGAAAGTAGAGCTTACAACTCTCCCGAAAGGAGAGAAAAGTCCTCCGGTCCCCTGAGAACCGGTCAGGCAACTTGAGGTGGGGTTCAAGAGGTGAGGTGAGAGGTACAACCATGGCAGCGTCAGGCTGGTTGACCCTCTGAGCCAGGGCCTGGACCTGTAGAGAGAGAACCTGCATTTGCTGAGCCAGGGTCTCAAGGGGGTCCATAATAGAGTGAGGGACCAGGGTAGCCTAGGTATATGGGCTTGTGATTATGTAATGACAGGGGGGTAGGGAAACAGACAGTGAGCCCTAATCTACACACCACTCAGTCCCTGCCTACTTGCAACGACCCGCCCTAGGCGACGGGGTACAACTGGGCGACAGACCCTACGCTCAGTAGGTGCACGACAGACAAACGGACAAGGGGACACAAGCAAAGGGAAATGGGGCAGTTGCCCACGGCAACACCGTGAGCAACAAGAGAGGTGAACGAGCCGAGTCAAACCAGGAATGTACGAGGTACCAAACGCAAAGCAGGAGAGTAGTCAGAAAGCCGGGGTCAGTATGAAGTAAGGTCAAATAGCTAGGAGCTGCAGCAAGGCCAGGAAACCACACGAGAAGAATCACAAGCAAAGGAGGAACAGGAAAGGCAGGTATAAATAGACAGAGGGCGGAACTAGCTCCGTCGGGCCAGGCTGCGATAGGCTCTCCCACTCCTAAGCCTGCCATCCTGAGTGGTGGAAGATGGAGTCAGTCTCAGAGACATAGAACCAGGTGCAGACTGATTACCCATGGGCGTATACACAGAAGTGCCTGGCAGATCCTTTACAACTAGACTTGCAATATTTCTGGTTTTGGTGACTTGGATCCACATAAAGCCTCCGTGAAAACACGTGACAGGAAATCAGATCAGGAATATAGTCATCAGAATCTCTCAGTAGTGTAGCCTCAGGCTTTGGGCCTCTAACTTCAACAGATCCGTGAACAGCAGCCTGCTTGTTGATGATTTCCAGCTACATGGGAATTGTTTCTACACTGCGTAGTAAAAAGGAACTAAAAATTAGCAAACACAACAATATGGAAATACAGATAAGTGACAACGATGCCTTTATTCATAGCTGGAAATAAATCCCATCCCCACATAATACCATATGTATATAATTAGTAGTGTCTACAATTTTACAATCATGTAAGTGTATTACAAAGCAGGCATATACTGGACAGTAAAATACAAAGAGTTTTAGGCCAAGAGACGTCTATATGCCTCGGCCGTTGTAAAGCACTTTCATCTAGAATATCCAGACCAATAATATAGATAAAGATATATTTCTAGAACTCATATTCAGTATTTATACATGGATACTGGTTGTATATATTTAGGGTGGGTTCACATATTGTAGA
This sequence comes from Rhinoderma darwinii, assembly GCF_050947455.1. Classification (NCBI taxonomy): domain Eukaryota; kingdom Metazoa; phylum Chordata; class Amphibia; order Anura; family Rhinodermatidae; genus Rhinoderma; species Rhinoderma darwinii. Next base: position 396,245,239 of record NC_134690.1, read on the forward strand.
AATCTGCAGCAGAGCCCTGAAAATGACGCACCTAAATCTGTATGTATCTATAAGCGGATTTTCATGTTGACTATTTGCTTCCATGTTCTTCCAGAGTAATTGACAGGTCTACATATTGTCTATATGTAGACCTGTCAATTACTCTGGAAGAACTTGGAAAGTGGGCGGAGGAAACAGGACTCACAGGCTTTCTCTATGAGTGGTCGGGGAAGCAGGACTCACAGGCTTTCTCTATTAGTGGGTGGGGAAGCAGGACTCACAGGCTTTTTCTATTAGTGGGCGGGGAAACAGGACTCACAGGATTTCTCTGAGTGGGTGGGAGAAGCAGGACTCACAGGCTTTCTCTATGGGTGGGCAGGGTAGGCAGGACTCACATGCCTTTTCTATGAGTATGTGGAGGAACAGGACCCACAGGCTTTCTCTATGAGTGGGGGCGGGGGAAGCAGGACTCACAGGCTCTCTCTATGAGTGGGGGGGAGCAGGACTCACAGGCTTTCTCTGAGTGGGTGTATGAAGCAGGACTCATAGGCTTTCTCTATGAGCGGGCAGGGTAGGCAGGACTCACAGGCTCTCTCTATGAGTGGGGGGGAGCAGGACTCACAGGCTTTCTCTGAGTGGGTGTATGAAGCAGGACTCATAGGCTTTCTCTATGAGCGGGCAGGGTAGGCAGGACTCACAGGCTTTCTCTATGAGTGGGGGGAGCAGGATTCACAGGCTTTCTCTATGAGTGGGGGGGCAGGATTCACAGGCTTTCTCTATGAGTGGGGGGAGCAGGATTCACAGGCTTTCTCTATGAGTGGGGGGGCAGGATTCACAGGCTTTCTATGAGTGGGTGGGGGAAACAGGACTCACAGGCTTTCTCTATAAGTCCTTACAACATTTAACCCCCTAACACACTAATTATTTTGCGCCTTAATGACAACAACAATTTTTGTGATTTTTCGCATGTACTAGTGTAATTACTATTTTAGAACTATTGAATAAAAAGTGAAAATATAATTTTTTTTTAAATTCAATTATTTTTTTTGTAATCGCAAAAAGGTCGGAAAAGACCTTTGGGGGACATGAATTTTTTTTTCTGACACTACTTCTTTCCACTGTTCCACAGTACCGATACTTTATATGAGCGCTGTGTATACAGCGGTGAGGAAAGCAGAAACTGTAAACTAATCTGGCAGTCAGGCACTTGACCCACGGCTAGACGATATTCCCTGCAGGTGCTATTTTTGAATAACCCTTAATGACCGCCATATAGATATTAGAATCGAATTAAAATGTGAAATAATTAAAAATGCTAAAACTCGAGTAGGTCCATAACCTAAAGCAAATATATTGATAATAAATGGGGCTGCTCACAGCACAGGACCGTGCACTATGTGATTAGTATAATTAAACTATACATCCTCATACATTCTTCATTACATAATGCTGCCCGGCTTTGTATATATTTGCATAAACTCGGCCCTCTTTGCGGGATGTGTGGCTAATAGACCCTCATCTCATCTTTCCTCTAAAAACATCAATCATATGCATTAGGGACCACACGTGAGCCACATCAAGGTTTCTTTGTGACCAGGTTTGGGAGGAAGACCTGCAGCATGAGAAGGGTTGTCCAATCCCCACATCACATTTAAAGGGTGTGTAGACTTTTGCAACCAGATTTATTGTTCTAATCCATTTAAAATAAAAACTAAAGCAGCTTTGCAAAAAGTTTTTGCTTCAAAATCTCTACTTTTTTGTGTATACAGCTCCTATGCAAATCTATGTGTCTACACGGTTACAGACTCCAAACAAATCCTGTGTAAATCATGTGTTACTCTCTTCCATCTGCCCCCTCTTTTAGCGTCTGTAGGTTAACAAGATGATGGTGCAGAGAGAATAGAGTAACACATGACGGCAGGATCAGACTACACACAGGATTTACTTGTAGTCTGTTACTATGGAGACTCTGCGTAGGAGTTGTATTCACAAAACGGAAGGTTTTATTCAATCAAGACTATTTGAAAAGTTGCATCACTTTTAATTTTAGATGCATTGGAGCAATAAAAACCAAGGTTACAAAATATTACATACCCTTTAATTTTAGCAACATACTCCACTTTCTATGCTGCCCCATCATCTGGCTTGTCGTATCTAAGCTTCCGGTTTGTCACTGGGACACGTCACCTCGTCATTGCGTCCCCATCCATGCCACATCATGCGATCCTTATTTGTTTCCATGGAAAGGTTGTGATAATGTTCTATCTAATTGCGGCACTGAGACGAGCAACTTGAGCTCAATACCGCACTCGGTAGGCGCCGCTCTATCTGTTGATCTCTCCCTGCTGAGCGTTTCATACTGAGTCAGTGTTTTTCATTATATACAAAGCTCAGAACTTCAATCACTTATATAATATTGTATCTACAGGGAGAATGGATCCTTGTCTATGCGATAAAGTCAGTTTGTATTAAACCAAATTTTACCCCACAATGTATATGTTTCCAGGCGCTCTCCAGCATGTTGGGTGTTGTAGTTTTACACAGATTTCCATCCACTGCTGTATATAATCGTATCATCATACCAGCAAATTACTCCGGGGGCCCTGGTGCAATAGATCAGCTTGGGGCCCCCTTTTCATCATCCTCACCTATGACCAAACTAAAATCCATTTTTACATATTAATCCTACAAATCAGTGGTGTGTATAGAAGATAGAGTGCCCCATAGCAAAGACAAAAAAGGAGCCCTGCACCCTGGTGGTAGGTTTTTTCCACCCTTTTTTCCACCCAGGACATAAGGGCTGGTGTTTGCTTCCCCCTTTCTATGACCCTTGGGACAATTCTCCAAGCCTTTATTTGATAACACTCAGCTCCTTTAAAAAGGGGAGTCCTGCAAAGGTTCTTACCATTCAATACCAAAGGGGTTAGGACCAACCAGGGCTGGGCCCCCTACCTCCAAGGGCCCCATAGCAGCTATATGATCTGCCTCTATAGTATGTACACTTGTGCACAGACAGAAACCCATCTAACATACACACACAGACAGCACCCCCGCCTCACACACATACTATTCGATAGCACCTCCACCTCACATATACACACTAGACACCTCACACAAACACAGCTCAATATACTGATGTGGTGGGGGGCCTGTAGGGCCCACTAGGCTTTTGGGGCCCAGCCGCATTTGTGCCTGCTGCAACCTTCAAAGTTACGCCACCGCATGAAATGTTTTTTGCACAATCATCTTCATGCTCACGATATTGCTATTTACATAATCTTGGGTTGATGCCATTAATTCATTAATTCTGCCGCCAGGATCGGGACAAGCTCACATAGTGCGCACCGCAGGGGTTTCAGAATGTGCCTCAGTCCCTCAGTCCCGGAAGTTGAGTATGATAGCTGTCTGAGGGATAATAATTCATTATCAATTCATTATCAATGATTAATTGCTTATGTCACCCTCCACTTACCCACCCCATTCTTATTTATAATACATACTCCCCTGCCCCATGTCTTTTTTTTATACATATATATTTATATATTGCTGCCCAGCATTGTTTATTTCAATTCATAAATTGTGCCCCCCCCCCTTACTCAATGGCACCCTAGACAGCTGCCTACACCACCTACCCCTTGTCTTGTCTGCTGCGGAAAGAACTGTGCCGCTATCAGAAGACCCCAGTATGTAATCATCTCTGACACACTTCTAATAATGAAATGTTGGGATGTCTGAATTCGACAGCAGAGAAGAGGTTAGCGGGCGGAGGAGTCAGTAATATCATGTCATTCTCCTATTCTCCCCCACACTCACTTATATGTGTTCAGAAAGCTTTTATATCCACCACTTGCAGGGTCTGAACAGTCATTAAATTTGCATGTAATGGAGCAGCATGGCGTATAATGCATCTTACTACACATCTAAATAGCTGTATGACGAAGCTCAGCCTGAGACATGAGTAATCCGAAGACAGCACCCAAGTCATGAGAAAACTATTTCATGCTGGAATCATCTGGGGTGAACACCTCCGACCCTCTCGCTACAGTATCACATAACATCTATGTCTAATATCTAATATCTTATACAGGGGAGCAAACGGAAATCATTGGATTACATAGAAAAACTCTGAATGGGTCCCACCTCCCATTCAGAGCTCCAACAAATGTTCACAATTCTTTTTATTAGGTCCATAATTCTGCATTAATTAATTTCCTATATATCTGTATAGGAGAGCCCTGCTTTTCTGACTTGATAAATGGTAAAATTCTGGCTGCCTTTAGCCACCACTAGGGGGAGCTATATGGATATGGATTTATACAGCTAGTACTGAACTCATTGGGAGTGTTATAAATCTGTATGCAGTGTTATGATATAGCCCTGTCAGTACCAGAGACACCCAGAGAAAGAACCCAACCAGATTGCACAAGTCAGATGTATATTATATACACCGATCAGCCATAAAATTAAAACCACTGACAGGTGAAGTGAATAATATTGGGCAGGTGGATTTAATGTTATGACAGTGTGTGTGTGTGTGCATGTGTGTGTGTGCGTGTGTGTGTGTGTGTGTGTGTGTGTGTGTGTGTGTGTGTGTGTGTGTTTTTATTTGTAGATTTGTTTTTGGGACACAAAGTTAAAAAATAACATTACGGCTGCCTCCCTCTACCACTAGGGGGAGCTAGCTGCATATAGATTTATACTACTTCGATGATTCTTCATGCCTGAGCTCCCCCTAGTGGCAGTTGCCGGTAAACAGTATTGTATCATTCATAATGTTGCACAGTTCAGTACCAGACACCCTCTCACCACAGACTTATAGGTTTTGCATAGTTTATCTGTATGGTTGGAACACTACTCCATTAGTATGCACACTGTGGTTTTGGTGGTCCTCAGTTTCATATGACCCTGAACATAACAAATGTTACATGGTGAGGGGCTGCAAGTCCATTACATAACTTCACCTCATCCTGCCATTCTCCATGCGCCAACAATCCCTGCTATAGCTCTGCTACATCTGCACAGATATACAATGTAGTCCACAAACTTCATGGTGTGGATTTCTATATAACCTTTCCAGCTACTATGTAACCTGCTGTCTAGACCTGCCCAAACCTCAGCCACATCCCTGCAACCAGCAGCAATGAATGTAATAGCAATGCTCTGCAAAATAATGTACACATCACATTGTATAGAAACATAACACTGAATAACAACAGCAGTCCATGTATTTCTATGTCCATTACAGACCTTCAGCTCTCTTCTCTTCAGGACCCTGGAGAGCGACCTGCCTGCGCGCCCCCGAGCTGACAAGAGTCCCGGGGGCGCGCCTGACAGGTGAACCATAGCAGAGTATGAGGCTGCTGTAGAGGAGGGGAGTGTGAGGAGGACTCACTTCTCAGGGGAGCCCCAGTCCTGTGTCTGCTGCAGGTAATAGAGGGGGTGGGGGGGGGGTTAACCCTATTAATGCTGCATGCAATGCAGAAGACTCCTCTCTGATGATGTCCTAGTATCCCCAGCCTTCCCCTTGACCTTATCAGGATGCAATATCCATACAGAGGAGGGTACAGCCATGCATGCCTGAGCAGGCAAGAGGAGGATCATCATCATCATCATCATCATCATCATCATCATCCTCATCATCTCATATATAGAGGGGGAGCTTGCCTGCATTGTGACACTAGGAGATGAGCTGGGAGCAATGCACTTCTCTTCTTTTATTCTGGAGGCTCATTGACAAGTGGGTGTCCAGTGCCATCACTCATGTACATGCTGGAGGATTGTGCACGTGTGTGGGGTTGTGTGGGGTGTTGTTGAGGGGTCATCATGCAGCAATGCAGAAGATGAGCTGCTAATACCCCTGTGTGCTCTGCAGGTCTCTGCCTGGATGCCTCAGCTCCATGAAAGATGTGTTATGGAATGAGAGGAGGAAGGAGAGCAGCAGATCCATTGCTGGGTCATCAGCAACCACAGACTGTGCTGGTTCTTCTCCTCTGGGTCCAGGTCTCCCTCAGCTTTGGCCCAGTGCAGCTGTCAGTGGGTAAGTGAAGAAGCAGCTTCTTATTTGGCTCATAAATGGTTAATGTAACTTTAAAACACCCCCCAATACCTCCAGCTGCGGATATCAGTCACACGGATGTATCTGGGGGTTCCCAGCGCTGGAGATTTGGGAGATAAAGTTGTGATTATGGGGAGCAGGAATTTTCCTGAACTTCCTGTCAGTCATTCTATTGAGGGCTGCAGTTGGGATGATAACAGGGAGCAATAGATTGAATTGAACTGCACAGGACATGGAGAGGAGGAGGACTGCAGGCAAGCGAAATTGGTGATCGATTCTATAGATTAACTATACGGCTTCCCTTCCATTGTCTGCTGGGGACTATAGAGGTGTGGAGTGTCAAAATATCAGCAATCCAATCAGATGTTTATATTATCCTTAACTAAAGTGACTGGTAACAGTTCTAATGATTGAAATGATATTTGTATCTGTATATTATATATTCTACATTCCTTATAATGTAACGATATCCAGCCTCACTAGTCTCAGGTATCACACATATATCTACTGCGTGACGTTGTTTGTCTCAGTGAGTAACATCATATCTATCTATCTATCTATCTATCTATCTATCTATCTATCTATCTATCTATCTATCTATCTATCTATCTATCTATCTCATATCTATCTCATATCTATTTCATATCTATCTATCTATCTATCTATCTATCTATCTATCTATCTATCTATCTATCTATCTATCTATCTATCTATCTATCTATCTATCTATATCTATCTATCTATCTATCTATCTATCTATCTATCTATCTATCTATCTATCTATCTATCTATCTATCTATCTATCTATCTATCTATCTATCTATCTCATATCTATCTATCTATCTATCTATCTATCTATCTATCTATCTATCTATCTATCTATCTATCTATCTCATATCGTTCTATCTATCTACCTATATATAGTTTCTAAAGTTGGCCTCACAAATAACATAGCTGTCGGTCGGACACTCGTTTGGCTGACAGTTATCTCCCCCATTTTCCCCATTAACATGCATGCTTGGCTTGAACGAACATGCATGTTTATCTCTGGGGAGAGAGAGACGGGCACTGACAGAAACATCTGACCGCGGCTTATCTCCCACCACAACAAGGATCAGACTATTGAAATCCAACATATCCGTTTTGCTATTGGGAAAATAAACCATTATGTGGAGCCCATTAAAATCAGTGGGCATCTTATGGTAGATCAGTAGACGCTGATGATCCCCCAGATGCTTGATGTGGTTCTCTAACTAGTAAAATGGGCTGCTGATTTGGGGGTTAAATGGGGGTTGGTAAGCCTAATACCTAGTAGTCCTAGAAGCTTGCAATCAAATTATGCTCAGTCACCCAGTAAAAGTCCTCACTATTGGTGGGATATTTAATATTGAATAGAGGCTTTCAGCATAAGAGTAGGGACACAATACTGTGCTTAACCAATATATATGGGGCCAATAATTAATATAAAGTACAAATGTAGCATAGCCCAAGGCGTAACTTGAAGTCCTGTGGCCCCTGTTCAAAATTTACACAAGCGTCCCCCACACTTGATACTTGTTTTAGTGGTTTCCACCTATATGATAGAGGAAACATTGGGCCCCCTCCGGCACCAGGGCCCAGTGCATCTGCCACCTCTGCACATCCTATAGTAGCATCCTACAGTAACGCCCGAGTAGAGCTGAGTTTGTCATTTTTTGTGTCAGGATGGGTGTTGCTGTCTTCATTTTTTCCCCCAGAAACATCGCCACTTTTGTCCATGGGCTGCGTTTGGTATTACATCTCAGCCTCCATCGCTTAAATGGGCTTAAGCTGCAATACCGGACACAACCAATGGATAATAGTGGCGCTGTTTATGGGGGAAAAACAATCAGACCTTGTTTTCTGACATCAAATAACCCCAGTTGCTGGTGTTTCATACTTAAATTATTCTTGCCGTAAAATGTGCACAGTTCCTGTGTTTTCTTGCGTGAACATTTTCCTGGGATTTTCCTTGTAACACATTATGAAAATGAGTAAATGATTTATTAAGTCACTAATTAAAAAACAGTGTGAGGGATGTCACCCGTCTGCGACGAATTTCCTTGGATTGGTGTATAATGTATAGAGTATGGCTGCCTGTCGACTAACAGTTGTGATTTCAATGAGAAAATGCTCCTGTAGTGTCCGGAATATTTAACAATAACCGGTTGTCTCATAACCCGGATTATTATTAAGAAATGTGCAAATGGTTCTGACAATGCTGGATCAATGACAAATCAATCACCAGTATATCCAATGTGGCAGAGAAACATCTTTAAGGGCATGTTCATACAGGGAGGATACGCTGCGTAAATGTACACAGCGTATCCGCCGTGGTACCTGCAGGGAATTCCGTCCCAAAAACTTCAACAAATTATTCTTCAGCTGGAATGTCCGCTGCGGAAAACAGGTAAAAATAATAAATCCGTAGTCATGGCAACACGTCCCGCTGACGTCCTGCAGCCCGGCCTCCTGGTATGACATTTCATCCCATGTGACCGCTGCAGCCTGTGATTGGCTACAGCAGTCACAAGAAACGTTATCCCTGGACAGAAAACCATTTTACGCAATGAAATCCGTTGCGAAAAATCTGCAGTGTTTACGCTATGTGTGGACTTACGCTTAAGGGGTAGTCCAGCTACAAACATACCTACTGGATAGGTGATAATTGTCGGACCCCCACTAATTGCTAGAACAGGGGACCCGCTTCCCCGTCACAATTAACTGCATAAGGAATTTGTATCCAGCGGTGGTTGAGCATGTGCGATGTCTGGCGATTGCTGGGGGTCCTATACATGCCGCCGCCACCACCATACACTGCAAAAATAATGTACAGTACAATTTCTAAGTAGCAATGCCCCACGATACCACCATTCAGTGCCCAAATAACATCATCATACAGTGGCCTAATAATAGCTCTATACATAAGGTCATCTATTAACAGTGCTATGCAATGTGCGAATAATAATGCCATGTAATAAATATTAATGGTGGTCGCAGTCCAGCACTACCATGGACAGGCAGAGAAAAGTATGACAGATCACCGATTGAATGGATTTGGTCCTCTAGCGCTGGGTGCAACTTTTGACTGTAATGGAAACCCCGTTATCTAAATATGCCCAAAAAGAGCAAGAAACAAATATTATTAAACTATAAAATGATAAATTTCTATATTAGGTGATATGAAAAAGAGAGAAACAAAACATTGACAGTCCCTCTGGGCCCTATTTCTCTTCCGTCACACAGAACTGAAGGGAAAATGATCCTTTCTAGTCTAGGTGGACGACCGTCTTAGGCTGGCAAGTGTTTGGATGGGTTTTTGCATCTGATAAAGTGATGTCATATCACTAGGATACGCCAACACTTTCTGATCGGTGGGGGTCTGACCTCTGGGACCCCCACGATCCTGAAAAGTAAGGGAACACAGCACTTGTATCCCCTTCAAAGTTTTGCCAACACAGTGACGCCATTGGCTGTGCAGGGAAATGCAGCTCGGTCCCATTCACTTGAATGGGACTGTGCTGCCGTTTCCTGCAACGGGGTGGCCGGGAAAATGCTGCACAGGAAAAAACAGTGAAGACATTAAACCAGTGCTGTGGCCCTTTCTTTCAAGATCAACGGGGTTCCGGCAGTTAATGCATAATATTACGGTCCTGAATTTTGGAAGTATGAAACCTTTTGGGAGGACTGGTTGTCCTTGCAGAGATCCAGCTGGTGTCGGGTGTCTTACAGGCAATGCTTTCTGGGGAAAAATATGTAAATTAGCTCTTCTCCAGAGGGAAGGAAACTGTCCCTCGAGTGCCACATATAGGTAGCTACCCTGTAAGTTAATGTAGACTGCTGTTTCTGAGTTCTTGCTCCTCGTCAATGAAAAGAAAAAAATATTTGCGGGCAATTTGTTTTTTAGATTGCTCGTAATGCTATATTTCTACATGGCTGCTGATTGTTTCCATGTAAATCTATGAATGGAGTTACCCTTTAGTTTGAGCACCTTTCCATTCTATGGCCTTGTGTGGATTTGTCCTATTGTAGAAATAGATTTTGATAAAGAGGTTTGTGTGGCCGGTTGCGCAGCATTCCCCAGCAGCTTGTCTGTATCCAGTTGAGCGTGGGCTCGGCGGCTTCATCTCTCCTACGTGAACGGGCTTTGCTCCTGCTGATGTTTGCTTCTCATGCGACGCCACAGCCTGATAACGCGACGCGCTCACAAGCTTTATTTTTGATAATTAACAGGAGGGGAGCTCATTGTTGCGCTAATGTTCATAGAATTAATTTGGAAAGGAAAAAATTCTTCTTCTGCCTCAGAACTGTTGCTGCAGAGCAGATTGGTGCCAATTAGTTCCCGGACCAAAAACCTAATGATGAAAAACTGCCAAATTCTGCAGAGGTTGAAGGATCAGCAAAATTATAAGAAGCAACTGTGGAGGAAAAAGCATCCGCAAGCTTCCTTCTGAATTATCTATGGTGTAGGGCTAGGGGGCACTTACTTTACGTGGTGTGAATGCTGCAATACCAAGAGTGGTGCAGTCACAGATACGAGACATGGGGGAGAAATATTGACATACAAGTTGTAATTGAAGCTGTCGTGTGACAAACGTCTGTACGGAGAACATAGAATTTGGGCTAGGAGTATTACATGGTGGTGCGTCCGTTGTAGTACAATGGCAGGATTACCGCAACCTCAGTGTTTCCCTATGAAAAAAAGGGGCTCAAGTCACCTTATGACCAACATAAAAAATGTGATACGACTTTTTCTAAATGGAAACACAGAGGTTGTGTTGTGGTTATAATACAATTTTACTATGACTTTTGCTATGGAGCCCCATGGTTACTTCTTGCATCCCTGCTATTTGCATTATCCCTTATTTTTTTTCATTATTCCTCCTGTGCTGTGACATCACTGTGTGCATTATAGTTACATCATTATGTGTTTTTCTCTTATTCTGTGATGTCACCATGTGCATGATGACATTTTTTTGTGCATTATTCTTGCGCTATGATGTCATGGGCATTATTTCTGTAATGTGACATCATTGTATGCATTATTTTTGTTCTGTGACTTCACTTTTCTCATGACTTCTAAGCTGTAACTTTACTGAGCGGCTAATTCTTGCACTGTGACATCGCTGTGTGCATTTTCCTTGTACTGTGACCTAATTCCTGTGCACTTGATTCCTGTTCCGTAACTTGAATTAACAATCCCTTTACTGTGACATTACCATGTGTATATCTCTATGCTATGACTTTGTGTATTATACCTATACTGTGACTCCGCAATACACAGGGATAATGTGCATAGTGATGAGACGCAGAGTGGAGATGAAAATGTTCATGTCCTGTACTTGCTGCTAAAAGAAAACATGGTGGAGTGGGGCCCCATTTTGAGTTTTGCTATTGGGCCCCATGGTCTCTTGATACGTGCCTGACAGGAGATAAACTTGGCCACAATGTTTGTCAGTCTGCAGGTCCTTCTGCATGTTCCTGTTACAAACAGATCCTGCAGAGAACAAAAGGGTTAATTTCTTGCAGACCTCTTTCCTTTTTGACAGGTGAATAGCTAAGCGGAGTGGCTTAGAAAAGGTTCATGGCTTGCTTATATGTGTGACCTACTACAGACAGGGCACAGAGGGGAGTTTCCTGCCGCAGCCAGTTGTCTTAGGCCTAGTTCACACAGTTTTTTGCAGGCAGAAAATGAGGCAGGAAAATGTTGACTTGCCTGCACTCTTTTTGCTGCGTTTTTTGCAATGCTTTTCACTGTTTTTTTTGCCGCGTTTTTCGGCCGCGGTTATTGAGCACTGCGGGGGAAAAAAAACTCTGCGAAAACCACTTTTTCTGCCTCCCATTGATGTCAATGGGAGGTCAGAGATGGAAACACCAGAAGAAAGAGCATGATGCTTTTTTTTCCCGCAAGCGTTTTTTTCCGCTCGTGGGGAAAAAAAAGCGTCCGCCTCCCATTGAAATCAATGGAAGGCGTTTTCTGACAATTTTTGGCGCAGTCTCTGACGCGGTTTCCGTGTCAAAAACAGCGCCAAAAAACTTAGTGTCAAATCAGACACAGGATAGTGCGGAGGAAGAGGAGGGGGGGGGGAATGGCTGAGCTCCTAGAACACACAGAGAAGATTTCTTTATATCTTTTCTATGTTTAATGTTCATTTATAGAAGCCACAACTGTGTAACACTGCTGAACCGATCTTAATTCACGAAGGGTTCTATGGTATATCGAAGTTCATTTTAGGACCACAGAGATACCATCAGTTGAAGGCCAAATGTATTTAAGGTACCTCACATGATTTGGCAGAGGTTTGGTTGGTCACCGTCATTTGGGCATTTTCAGACGGTGCGTTTAAAGAGGCTCTGTCACCACATTATAAGTGCCCTATGTCCTACATAACGTGATCGGCGCTGTAATGTAGATAAAAACACTTTTTTATTTTGAAAAACTATCATTTTTGAGCAAGTTATTCACAATTTTAAATTGATGCTAATAACTTTCTTAATAGACAACCGGGCGTGTTTTTACTTTTTTACCAACTGGGCGTTGTAAAGAGAAGTGTGTGATGCTGACCAATCAGTGACCAATCAGCCTCATACACTTCTCTCCATTCATTTTTAGCAGTACTCGCAAAACAGCGTGATCTCGCGAGATCACGCTGTGCAGTCACATACTCCCACATTAACTTTACAGAAGTGTCTTGATAGTGAATATACATCGCGTCCAGCCAGGATGCGATGTCTATTCACACTCCCGACACTTCGGTAAAGTTTCTGTGATCACGCCGTGCTGTGTGAGTAAGTCCCCAAGAAACTTTACCGATGTGTTGGGAGTGTTTCAAAATAAAAAACACTGTTGTTATCTACATTACAGCGCCGATCACATTATGTAGGAGATAGGTCACTTATAATCTGGTGACCGAGCCTCTTTAATTCAAGTTTTTTACTGCAAAAACAACATCAAAATACTGAATTTTTTCCTATGCCGATTCATTTTGACACTTTTTGGGGTAAAAAATATGTGACTTGACTGCACCATCTGAATAAACCCTAACACTGCCCGCTGTAGTTATGCTATTTTATCACCTAATGTTTCCTAACGAAACAGCGATGCTGATTAATAACGTGACAGTAAGGCCGTTGGATGAAGATAAGTGGCACGTCTGAGACCACATAATGCGGTGGTTTGACCCCTTATATACAGATGTGTCCTTTCTTACATTTGCTCTTATCTCAACATATCCTGATAATTGCGGCGCCAGATGACCAGCTTTGAAAAAAACATGATTTTGCGATACTCTGAGATTTCTTTGCTATAAATATCTTTGTGCAGCCACCCTGTGGTTGTGATGTGCATTGCAGCCTGTCAAGGACTTTGTTAGCATGTCGCGATATTGTATTGAACTGGTTTCATGAGAAATTTAATTCCTTAACCAAATTCAAGCAAATGTAAGGGTGGACACATCTGTAGATTGACATAGCATTTAGCTAATTCAGTTAGTGCAAGGTCCTGTGCAGACCTGGCCAGATGTCACTTTGACGTAAATGGGATATAAAATCAATCCTGTTTGTGATATGAGTCACCAGGTTTGTATGGCTTGTCGTGGATTTTAGGACTGCAGTGTTCCCTATTCACTGTGTTCTATGCCATTTCCCTATAAATCTTGCCCTCTATGTGTAGCGGGAATCATTTAGCTCTTGGTATCAATGTATCACAATGGGGCCTGCATTGCTCATTCATTTTGATGACTATACCTTAAGTTCTTTCTTGGGAAAACCCTTTGTGAAGAATGAAAGGTCTATACAGATACAAGACTGGAAATGTGCTGTTTAAACAGAACCGGGTCATGCATAATGCAAGAAACAGACATGGCCCTGGGCTGGGATTTTGCTTGTACGGTTTCCTGATCAGCAATTTATATTATGTTTTTAAAAGTTATGTTCACCTACGGCAACATTGTAAATATAATGCATTACTTATCTTGTACTGATCCCGCGGCTGTCAGGACATGCTGGGAGTAGTAGTTTCACTACAGCTGGAAAACCACAGGTTGGATATTCACCTCCCAAAATATTGGAGATCTTCTGGACTTCTGACAGAGCAGGCAAGTCTCCAGCAAAAGACTGCTGTCCGCCGCCACTAGGAGGAGCTTGCTGCATATATTTGTATTGCTTCCAATGACTTGATTAAAGGGGTTTGCCCATCAGGGACATTTATGGCATATCCACAGGATATGCCATAAATGACAGATAGATACAGATCCCACCTCTGAATGGGCCCCCTAAGCTCCGTTCTACTTTTCTCGGTTCATGCTGCCTCCCAGGCCACTTCGTAATATCCAACCATATAAACAGGAAAACAGCGTAGCCCCCTGACATTTATGGCATATCCTGTGGATATGTCATAAATATCCCTGATTGGCAAACCCCTTTAATATGCATAAAAATATATGCAGTGAGCTCCCCCTTGTGGCTGCTGCAGGTAGATCAAATGTTATAATTTAACTGTTCACCGACGCAGGTCGAGTATGCTCGTCGTGAGTGGCAGGACGTTGCCGCATCTGTTATCGATCACATCTAAGTTCATAACTTAGATGCGATCAATAACAGGTGGATTCAAACCGGAGCCGCTGTCACTGAACCCGTCAGTCCTGCTTACCTGACGGATTCAGGTCTAAGCGCTAGATACAGCTCCCGTCTATCCAGGAAACAAAGCAGCTGTATCTGAAAAAGTAAAAATAATTTTTAATAAAAACTTGCACCAAACACACTGATACACTGTTTTAAAAGAAAAGAAAAAAGAAAAAAATTGTTTTCAAAAGTGTGGCTGGTAATTTTGGGCAGGCTTTATATTCTCTCACTCAGTCAATGATCCTTGAAAGTCGTTGGCAAGTATGGCTTTAAGACTTTGACACAACCAGGTGACTTAGTGACTGCTATGAGCAGGGCCGGCCTTTGGGGAGTGCGACCTGTGCCATCGCACCGGGCACATCACTCCAGCAGGTGGAAGGAAGCGCTGTGCTGGTTCCCTTCACCTGCTTGTGTTTGTGAAGCTCCCGTGCCCGGCGACTGCAGCTGCCTTTCCGCCCGGGCGCTCCTTCTCTGCTCAGTGGCATACCTACCACTGCAGCAGCCATAGCGGCTGCTAGCGGGCATGAGGGTGCTCATGCCGCCCGCTGGGACGGGCGGGAGGTGGGGGACTCTTTGACAGTATCTACAAAGGGGAGGTGGGGGGCTGTATATGGCAGAATCTACAGGCGGGTTGTATGGCACAATCTACAGGGGGGCTGTAAGGCACAATCTACAGGGGGCACTATCTACAAGGGGGTCTGTGTGTGGCACCCAGGGGAGGGGAGGGGGGACATTATACTGTTGGGGGGCCACTAAGGGGGCATTATACGGTGTGGGGGCCACTAAGGGAACATTATATACTGTATAGGGGCACTACAGGGGGCAATGTACTCTGTGTGGCACTTAGGGGACATTATACTGTGTGGGGGCACTAAAAAGGGCATTATACTGTGGGGGTCATTATACTTTTTTATGGGGCATTTTTGTTATGATGGGGTTGGGCACCGAAAGAAAATTTTGGACAGGGTGCCATCTAGCCTAAGGCCGGCCCTTGCTATAAGCTTCCTTTTAGAGCATTCGTCAGTGTAACTCGTTTGGTACTTCTCCGCGTCTTCTTGTTTCTACGTCTGTTGGGTTCTGTGTTATGACAAGGATTGTTCACGACATACTCATCTAAGTGGGTTAAGTGCAGATTACTATGATTTCCGTATATGAGATAAATCCGCAGTGTAGGGGGATGCATAATGCTGCATTATAAAATATATATCTACATCATTCTCATGAACCTCCGCTGGTTTAATAAAGTTCAGCTTTCCCTAACAAATATGATCTTATCTCTAAAGTTTGGGATGAAATTTCCCTCTGTCCTGCAGAATTATGTATGCTGATTACATCACTATGTGGCTAGTGGGGCATAGCGAGGGTAGAATCAATACACCACAGGGAAAACCACTGCAAGCACTCTGGGGGCCATCCGTGGCATCAATCTTGAGGGCATCTGTGGCAGGCAATCTAGGGGACATCTATGGCAGCAATCTGGGGGGCAACTGTGGTAGGCACTTTGGGGCACATCAGTGGCTGCAATCTGGGCAGCATCTGTGGCAGGCACTCTGGGGCACATGAGTGGCAGGTACACTGGGGGACATCTGTGGCAAGAACCTGGGAGCATCTGTGGCAGGTACACTGGGGGGAATCTGTGGAAAGAAATACTCTTGGGGACATCTGTGGGAGGCATTCTGGGGCACATCTGTGGGAGGTCCTTTGCGCAGTCACTCTGGGAGACATCTGTGGCAGCACTCTGGGGGCATCTTCAGCATGCACTCCTGGGAACATCTGTGGCAGGTACTCTGGTGGGCATCCATGGCAGCCACTCTTGAGGACATCTGTGGCAGGCTCTCTGGGGAACATCTGTTACTGGCACTCTGGGTGACCTCTATGGCAGGCACTCTGGGGGACATCTGTGGCAGCAATCTAGTTGGCATCTGTGGCAGGCACTCTGGGGGACATTTGTGGCAGGTACTCTGGTAGACATCTTGGCAGACACTCTTGGGGACATCTGTGGCAACAATCTGGGACACATCTGTGGCAGGCACTCGGGAGGCATTTGTGGCAGGTACTCTGGGAGACATGTATTGCTGTGGCAGCATTCTGGGATGCATCAGCGGCAGGCACTCTGGGGCACATCAGTAGCAGGCATGTTAAGAAACATCGGTAACATGCATTTTTGGGCACATCAGTGGCATGTACTCTGGAGCACATCTGTCTGTGACAGGCACTCTGTGAAGCATCTGTGGCAGGCACTCTATGGGACATCATTGGCAAGCACTTTGGGGCACATCTATGGCCGGCACTCTGGGGCACATCATCGGCAGGCACACTGAGAAGGCATCATGGCAGACACTCAGGGGCACATCTGTGGCAGCAATTTGGGGCACATCTATGGCAGGCATTTTGGGAACATCTGTAGCAGGTACTCTGGGGCATATCTCTGGATCTCTGGCAGGTGCTCTGGATTACATCATTGGCAGGCATCTGGTGCACATCTAAACCAGGCACTCAAGGGCACATCTGTGGCAGGTATTTTGGGTGCTCATCTGTGGCAGGCACTGAGGGGACATCTGTGGCAGATATTTTGGGTGCTCATCTGTGGCAGGCATTCTGGTTTTAGTTTTATGCAGGAATGGGCAGTAAAATAAAAACGTGCAAATTTGCACATTTTTCCTAAACAATATTTTAGCATTTTCCTACCAATTCCTCTTTTGTCGGTAGAATCTATACTCGGGCTTGCATGTGGAGGACACCGGAGCAGGCCCCATGAACACAGAATTCTATAATAGGGAAAGAAAAGCTGATATAAAGCTTCGCTGTCACTATTCAGTCTTGTAGGCATTAGAGGTATTGCAGAAAGGAAGGTCAATGGGGACAACTAATGAATGACACAACTGCAGTCAAGCATGAACTCCAGGCCGTTGTTACGTTTCAGGCCAGGAAAGATCACAATGAACAGTGAAATCAGGAAGACAGTGTGACCCATATCCACTAAACAGTGTGCGAGTAGTGTAGGATCCTGTCATCTGAGAGTATGGTTTAAAAAGACACGTGTCCATCAAGGTCAACCCGAAAAAATACTGAACAAAACGGAATCCTTTTTAACCAGGTCAGAACTATAGGGGGTGCATGGGGTAACAGTCCCACCCAGGTGCTAATTAGTCCAGAGAAGGCAAAAACCCTAATAATTCCTGCTGCAATTTGCCGCTAAAAGGCTTGTCCCACAACAATCCCTTATCTACCTCATGAGGTCATAAAGTAAGTTAGGGGGTCGGATTTCTGTGTCCCCCACTATTGCCAAGAACAAGAGGTCTTTTCTCCGTTTTATTGACAATTTTAATCTTAAATGTAAAATAAAAATAGAAAACAATTGTTCTAATATTATGCTTTGCTGTTTTTGGAATTGTTCATATCCAGAGCTGCTAGTTGCTCTTGGAAACAGACATTACCCCCCCCCTCTTGCTGTCAGACATGTGACCTAACAGCTTAGCTCGACCTGAATAACTGCCACCTAGGCTCCCTCTGCCACCCTATCGGTGCCCTGCAACCCGATCGTGGAGCGCCGATGGATTGCCATGGCCTATTAGGCCGTGCCAAATGCATGGATCGTCTGTCAGTTTTACACTGACAGGCAGGAGTGCTTTAGTATACTAAGTATTATATAAGTGATCAGATGATCCCCTAATGGAACAAAAAATATTGTTAATACGCAGTTTAATAAAGTTTATTCGAAAAAAAAAAGTGTACAACAAAAATAAAACAATTTTTTTCCCATAAAAAGTGGCTTTATTTTACAAAAGTGTTAATACACATATATGGTATCGTCACGATCGTAAAATAAAGTTAACACGTTATTTAAACCACACTATGAATGCGTAAAAAAAAAAAAATCCCACCAAAAAATCAGCAAAATTGCTTTTTCTTTTACATTTACCCTCCCTAAAAAAAATAATAAAAGTTAATCAATATCTTATATGTTTCCCAAAATGGTTCTATTAAAAAATATGACTCGTCCTGCAAAAACAAGCCCACATACAGCCGCATCGACATAGAAATAAAAATGTTATGGCTCCTGGAATGCAGCGACATAAAAATGATTTATTTTTTTTATAAAATCTGCTATTAATGTGAAAAAGTAGTAAAAAAAAGTATATATATTTGGTATCGCCGTAATTGTACCGATGTATAGAATAAAAGTAACATGTTATTTATGCAGAACTGCATACAGTGTCTATTTCAAATACAAAAAACAATGGCGGAATTGCTGTTTCGTTTTTTTGTTTTTTTCTCCCCAAAAAAAGTTCATAAAAGTTCATCAATAAGTTTCATATACCGCAAAATGGTTCTATTGAAAAATACAACTCGTCCTGCAAAAAACAAGCCCTCATGTGGCTATATATCCACGGAAAAATTAAAACGTTATGGCCCTTGGAACACAGGGATAAAGAAACGGAAAAAAAAAAACCTGCTTCATCCTCAAGACCCAAAATATCGGTAAAGGTAACTTCATGACAGGTGCTCTTTAAATCCTGTCTACTGATCTGCTGATTGGTTGATGTGGATCCGTGACAATTGTGCACCTGTAATGAGGTCGTAATCCGTTTCGCTAAGATATCTTCTGAGTAAGCCGTAAACTCTACTACAGAATTGCCAAATTAAAGGGTCTCAGCTGGCAAACTATTTGCTTTTCCTTGTCAGAGCGCGGGCCTCCAGCATCTTAGCAAACACATCACTAAAGAAAGAAATGAAAGCCTACAGTCTCCAAGTATGGATAGGTTTCGCGTGCAGACGCCTGGCGGGAATATTTGCTTCTTACTCACTATCAAATTGTTTAATACATAGCAGGGAACCGCTGCCCCATGGGCCATACTTTGTAGGGGAAGGAATCAAGAAAAGGCATCAGATCTAACATCCGTGCTGACATCCATTATAAAACCCAATACACACTACGCATGTACAGTATGTAAAAGAATCTTCTGGCTTTAACCTGTTGCCGACACAGGACGAGAATGCTCCTCCTGAGCGGCGGGTACTTGGCGCATTAGGACGAGCATTCTCGTCCTGTGTGACAGCCGTGCTGCGCACGATCGAGAGCAGGGCAACGGTTGTAATACACAGCCACGGCCCCGCTCTGACAGCGGAGAGAAGAGAAACATCCTCTCTCCGCCGTTAACCCCTTGAATGCCGTGATAAAAGCTGATCGCGGCGTTCAAGGAGGGGGATTGCACTTTGATCGCGTCACAGAAAATAACTGTGATGCGATCAAAGCCCACAACTCATATGGCCAGACAGCCCAGGGTCCATTGAAGGACCCCAGGGCTGTCTGAACATATTTCCTGTTGTTAGGGCATACTGAGGTATGCCCTAACAACTGCCTGTGTACAATCAGTAACAGGCTAATGTACTGGTATATAGATCTATGCCAGTACATTACAGTTAAAAATTAAAAATCAAAATGAAAAATCCCTTTATGGGATTAAAAAAAAAGTTAATTGAATGTAAAAAAAAAAAATGAATGATAAATAAATAAATAAAAAGTAAAAAAAATACACAAACACACATTTTTTTGGTAATAAATAAACTTTTTAAAATATAATTCCCAAAACATGAAATAATATAGACATATTTGGTAACCGTAACAACCTGTACAACAAATGTATAACATTATTTATGATGATTGGTGTATAGTGTAAAAAAAAAAAAATATTAAAACAGCGGAACTGCTTTTTTTCTGCATTTTGGCCAAAATAAAAATTTATATAAATTAAACGATAATGTATTTGTACCAAAAAATGGTACCTACATAAAGTACAACTCGTCCCGCAAAAAACAAAGCCTCATACAACTATGTCGTACAAAAAATAAAAAAGTTATGGTCATCGGGATGCAAAGAGGGAAATATAAAAAAATTGTTCTGTCCTCAAGTCCATAATTGGCCGTGTCCTTAAGGAGTTAAAGAGAAAATATCACTACTTAGGCAGTTTCTTCATGACTGCTAAGTAGGCGGGCTCTTCCTGATGTGGTGTCAGGGCTGTGCTGAGTGCTTTGAGCCAATCAGAATTCTCCCCCTCCTTTTCTGCCCCAATGCTGTTTCACTGGAACACTAGGTATGAAACTGCAGCTGCATCCCCCTCCTCCCTGTCTTCTACTTATAGAAATCCTGCAGACAGGGAAAGGGGAACTACAAGTTTCTGGAAGATGACCCTTTCCCCTAAAATGATATATTTCAAAGTTTCATATAGTCACACGTACTACTGATTTATGCAAAAGAAAATTGTAATGATACGGTATATGTTAAAGAGGCTCTGTCACCAGATTTTCAAACCCCTATCTCGTATTGCAGCAGATCGGCGCTGCAATGTAGATTACAGTAACGTTTTTTTTTTTCAAAGACAAGCATTTTTGGCCAAGTTATGACCATTTTTATATTTATGCAAATGAGCCTTTCTTATGTACGTGTTTAAAGTTATGTCCAAGTGGGCGTGTATTATGTGCGTACATCTGGGCGTTTTTACTTGTTTTACTAGCTGGGCGTTGTGAATAGAAGTGTATGATGCTGACGAATAAGCATCATCCACTTCTCTACGTTACCACCCAGCTTCTGGCAGTGCAGACACACAGCGTGTTCTCGCTCATCCGACGCGATGAAGTTCCTGTGGGAGGAAGTGAGTGACGTCACAGCGTGATCTCGCGAGGACTGTGTGTTTTTTGCGTGACAAGTTGTAATTTTTAATAGCACCATTTTGGGGTACATAGAATTTATTGATTAACTTTTATTAACTTTTTTTTGGGGGGCATAGAAAAAAAACATAAATTTCGCTACACTTTTTTGCGTCCTAAATTTACGCCGTTTACCGTGTGGTATAAATAACACAATAACTTTGTTCAGTGGGTTGTTGCGATTGCAACAATACCACATTTGTATAGTTTTTGTATGTTTTACTACTTTTACACAGTGAAAACACTTTTTTTTCAAAATTTTTTTTTTTTGTGTCTCCATATTTGAAGAGCCGTAACGTTTTTATTTTTTTGCCGATACAATTGTAGGAGGGATTTTTTTTTTGCGGGACGACTTGTAGTTTTTATCGGTACCAATTTGGAGTAGATGCGACTTTTTGATCACTTTTTATCACATTTTTTTTTTAAGGCTGGATTCAAAGAAAACAGCAATTTTTGCATGTTTTTTTATTTAATTTTTTTACGATGTTCACGGTGCGGGTTAAATGATGTAATAAGTTTATAGTTGGGGTCGTTACGTACGTGGCGATAGCAAATATGTGTACATTTTTTTACTTTATTTTGTTTTGTTAATAATAAAGCAGTGGAATGGGGAAAAGTGGGTTTTTCATTTTTTTTTTTTTTCACTTTTTATGAAACTTCTTTTTTAAACTTTTTTACTAGTCCCACTAGGGGACTTAACTATGCGATTATCCGATCACATTTATAATACACTGCAATACTTCTGTATTGCAGTGTATTATGCCTGTCCATGTAAAACAGACAGGCATCTGCTAGGTCATGCCTCTGGCATAGCCTAGCAGGCATTCACTACAGGCAGACCTGGGGCCTTTATAAGGCCCCCGGCTGCCATCGGAGACACAGACACTCGGTGATCTTATCACCGGGTGTCAGTGGGATGAGAGGGAGCTCCCTCCCTCTCTCCAAAACCACTTAGATGCGGCGCTCGCTATTGAGTGCCGCATCTGAGGGGTAAAATGGGTGAGATCGATACTAATATCGATCTCACACAGTCGAGCAGGGACGCCCCCAGCCCTCAGCCAGGGGTGAACCTAGCCCCTCTGCTGCCTGAGGCGAACTATAAAAAGGCGCCCCCCCCCCAATCTATCGGAGTTTTCTCATTACTACCTTTACACATCAAACACGCAATATATAAAAATAAAAAAAATAGGAAAACATTTGTTGTTTATTTGTAAAGTGCTGTTTAATGTATAGAGAAGATTTAAAGAACTCTTTTTACTGTATTACTTTAGTATCACAGATCAGCAACGCAGCATTAACACTGAAAATGGTTTAACATCTTCTATGCCCCCTTTTTATTACCTAATTGACTTATGATTTTTAACCGAGGTCAGTGGCCCGGCGTGGACGGCATGATGCAGTGACGTCATCGTGCCGGGCAGTTGACGTCATCAGCGTGCTCCCGATCTCTTGTAGGCCTCAGGCCTAAACCAGGCTGTGGCCTACAAGAGCAAACGGCGGAGCAGTGGTTTCTATTGTGGCAAATTATTTTTTTTTTTACATTTCATACTGCTAACTTTTCTTTGGTAGGTTCCGCTGGACCGTTTGGACTACGTCGTAGATTCATTGGACTACTTCAATGATCTACTTTAAAAAAAAAAAATTGTGAAAGAGGGTTGCATGGGGGAGTTTTGATTTCAATAAAAAAAAATTATTATGTCTGTTTTTTTTAAATACTTTATTATGGCCTTAGTAATGGCAGCTGTCTGATTGACAGCGTTCAATTACTAAGGCTGGGGCTTAGCATTAGCCAGTAAAAAGGCTATCACTAACCCCTATTATTACCCCGGTTCCCACTGCCGCCAGGGATACCGGGAAGAGTCGAGTACGATTCAGTACCTGGCCATCTGAAACGACTGTTAGGCCGCAGGCTGGTATTATCAGGCTGGGAAGGGCCAAAAAAGTGGCCCTTCCCACCCTGGGGATGCTAGGCTGCAGCTGCTTTATTGTATCTGGCTGGTTATGAAAAATTGGGGAAACCCCTCGTCATTTTTTTTAAATAAATTGAAAAAAAATTACGTGAGATCCCCTCCATTTTTCATAGCCAGCCAGATACAATAAAGCAGCAGCAGCAGCCTAGCATCACCAGGGTGGGAAGGGCCATGGTTTTTGTCCCTTCCTAGCCTGATAGTACCACCCTGCGGCCACCCAAGTACCCTTCACTTCAGATGGTCGGGTGCTGGATCGTACCCAGCTCTTCCCGGTACTCCTGGTGGCGGTGGGTACCGGGGTAATAATAGGGGTTAGTGATGGCCTTATTACTGGCTAACACTAAGCCCCTTCTTAGTAATGGACGCTCTCGATCAGACAGCAGCCATTACTAAGGCGGTAATGAAGTATTAAAAAACAGAGACATAAAGTAATTTATTTGATTGAAATGACAACTCTTCCACAGAATCCACTTTAACCATTTTATTAAAAAAAAAAGAAAAAAAGCTTACATCAGAGAAGTAGTCCAACGAATCTACGACGTAGTTCAAATGGTCCAGCGGAACCTGCAAAACAAAAATAAAGTTGGCTGCCCCCACAGTCATATGAATAAATAGCTACCTTCGGGAACATATTAAAATAATTAGAAAAATTAGGCCCATAAAATAAAACATATCAAATAAAAAATATATAATTATAACACCTTTCTTTTAAAGAGAACCTTTCACCTCCCCATACATGTACAGCGGAGTGCAGCAGGTAATGGGGAGGGCCGCACAAACTCTGGGGCACTTTACATATTTTTCCTAGCCTCCTTCGTTATTTAGATATCGGTGCTGTAATATTTGGTGCCCGATATTTAAATAACCCCCTGAACTGTCAATGGGGAGGTAATTGGCAAGGGGGCGTGTAACATCGCTGTGACACAGTCCAATCAGCTACGGTCAGCGTTACAGCAAGAGCTGGAGAGAGAGCGCGTGCGCGCAGCTCCGCCACCACTAAGGAACACAAGAGGAGAAGAAGAGTGTGAATTCTTCTTCTTCTGTTTCATGGCATCGGAGCTGTGCGCGCACGCACGCTCTCTCTTTAGCTCTCGGCAGACAAGGACGATAAGACTGATCTCTCACCTGAGATCACAGTCTTGTACTTGCCTGCCGAGAGCTGAAGAGTGAGAGCGTGCGTGCGCACATGCTCTCCTCTCTCCAGCTCTTGCTGTTGACATTGTCCGTAGCTGAATGGACAGTGTCACAGCGATGTTACACGCCCCCTTGCCGATTACCGCCCCATTGGCAGTTCATGGGGTTATTTAAATATCGGCGCCAAATATTAGAGCACAGATATCTAAGTAAGGAAAGAGGGTAGGATTTTTTTTTTTAAAGTGCCCCAGAGTTTGTGCAGCCCTGACCATTACATGCTGCACTCAAATTCTCTTCAAAGTGTAACAACTTTTTAAAAAACTTTTGACATGTCAGAAGTTTTGATCAGTGGGGTCCGAACACTAAGACCCCCCACTAGTCGCTAAAACGAAGCAACAGAAGTGCTCGGGTGAGCGGTGTGCTGCTTCAATTCTGTTTGGCTTTCCTTGGAGCAATGTACGGGCTCAATAGAAAGTCTAGGAGTCCGTACACCGCTCACTCGGCTGAAAGTCGATCATAAATGAAGCGGCACAGCGCTCACCCGAGCACTTCTGCTGCTTCGTTTTAGCGATCGGTGGGGGCCTCAGTGCTCGGTCCCCCACCGATGAAAACTTCGGACATGTCACTATGATATATAAAGATATCTATTACTGCGATTGGTGCAAGTTTTTGAGATACAGCTGCTTTGTATCCTGTATACAGAGCAGCTGTATATAGCGCTGAGACCTGAATCCATTAGGTCGCCTATTACCGATCACATCTAAGTTATGAACTTAGATGTGATTGGTAGCAGCTCGATCCTGCAGGACCCGCTGACCTGACGGATACAGGATACAGCGCTATATACATTATATAATATATTTATTTTAATTAGCGGGGGCAGGTTTATGGGGAAGGATTAGGGCCTGTTAACATCAGCGTTGGCTTTCCGTTCCGGGGTTCCGTGGGAGGTTTCCGTCGGGTGAACCCTGCAACGGAAAGTCAAACTGAAACCACAGCTTCCGTTTCAGTCACCATTGAAATCAATGGTGATGGAAACATTGCTAATGGTTTCCGTTCGTCACCATTCCGGCAGGTTTCCGTTTTTGTGACGGAATCAATAGCGCAGTCGATTGCGCTAATGGTGACGGAAACGGAAGCTGTGGTTTCAGTTTGACTTTCCGTTGCGGGGTTACCTCCAATGGAACCCCAGAACGGAAAGCCAACGCTGATGTGAACAGCCCCTAAGGCTTCTTTCACACTAGCATTAATATACGTTTACCTCTCTTCCGTCAGAGGAAGAGAGGATCGATACGTTAAACGGAAAGCAACGGTTCCATTAGAATTACCATTGCTTTCAATGGTAATTCTTTTGTATCAGTTGCTTTCCGTTTGTCTCCGTTCGCTAAGTTTCAGTTTTTTTTAAAGGAAACAAAAGTGCAGTCTGCAGAACTTTTTCCCCTTGCAGTATACTCACGTCACGGGTCCCGGTCCCAGCAAGGCAGGAACTTACCTCTGCTGCTCGTCGCTCCTCCTGCAGACTTGCTCCTCTCTCTCTGCCTGCATGTGCTGTGTGCAGCGTCAGAGAGGAGGAGGAGTATTACAGACGTTCGGCACGTCTCTCCCCGGTCCAGTCCGTCCCGGGCTGAAAATGCCGCCCCCCCCCGTTTGGGTAGGTGGTGCCGCCTGAGGCCGTCGGCTCACCTGGCCTCATGGCAGATGCGGCACTGCCCTCAGCTACCTCTGGCAGCTGAGAGCAGGGAGATTTGACAGTTCCCGGCTCTGTTTATTTATTCCGATGCAGCGCCGTAAAAAGTTTATTGCATCGGAATAAAGCCCGTTAGTGACCGGCGTAAAAACACTATGGAGCGGTCACTAACGGGTTAAAGAATAGGGACCGAGCTACACAATGTTGATGCACCTTGTGCCTACTATGTGGGCACTTTAAAGGGTCAGACATTGATTTACAGGGCAGTCAACTGCAGGTAGCACTGTAGAGAGAGTTGTCTTCTTTCTGAAGGAGAACTTGTTTTTATCTCTGTTCACATCCAAAGCATAAGGGTATGTGCACACGATAAGTGGCTTTTACGTCTGAAAAGACAGAATGTTTTCAGGAGAAAACAGCTGCGTCGTTTCAGACGTAAAAGCTCCTCCTCGCATTATGCGAGGCGTCTTGGACGGCCGATCATTTGAGCTGTTCTTCATTGAATTCAATGAAGAACGGCTCAAATTACGTTTCAAAGAAGTGTCCTGCATATAATGTATAGAAGTGTCCTGCATATAATGTATAGAAGTGTCCTGCATATAATGTATAGAAGTGTCCTGCATATAATGTATAGAAGTGTCCTGCATATAATGTATAGAAGTGTCCTGCATATAATGTATATAAGTGTCCTGCATATAATGTATATAAGTGTCCCGCATATAATGTATATAAGTGTCCCGCATATAATGTATAGAAGTGTCCCGCATATAATGTATAGAAGTGTCCTGCATATAATGTATATAAGTCTCCTGCATATAATGTATAGAAGTGTCCCGCATATAATGTATAGAAGTGTCCCGCATATAATGTATATAAGTGTCCCGCATATAATGTATATAAGTGTCCCGCATATAATGTATATAAGTGTCCCGCATATAATGTATATAAGTGTCCTGCATATAATGTATATAAGTGTCCCGCATATAATGTATATAAGTGTCCTGCATATAATGTATATAAGTGTCCCGCATATAATGTATAGAAGTGTCCCGCATATAATGTATATAAGTGTCCTGCATATAATGTATAGAAGTGTCCTGCATATAATGTATAGAAGTGTCCTGCATATAATGTATATAAGTGTCCCGCATATAATGTATAGAAGTGTCCTGCATATAATGTATATAAGTGTCCTGCATATAATGTATAGAAGTGTCCTGCATATAATGTATAGAAGTGTCCTGCATATAATGTATAGAAGTGTCCTGCATATAATGTATATAAGTGTCCCGCATATAATGTATAGAAGTGTCCCGCATATAATGTATAGAAGTGTCCCGCATGTAATGTATATAAGTGTCCCGCATATAATGTATATAAGTGTCCTGCATATAATGTATATAAGTGTCCCGCATATAATGTATATAAGTGCCCTGCATATAATGTATAGAAGTGTCCTGCATGTAATGTATATAAGTGTCCCGCGTATAATGTATATAAGTGTCCTGCATATAATGTATATAAGTGTCCCGCATATAATGTATATAAGTGTCCCGCATATAATGTATAGAAGTGTCCCGCATATAATGTATATAAGTGTCCCGCATATAATGTATATAAGTGTCCCGCATATAATGTATAGAAGTGTCCTGCATGTAATGTATATAAGTGTCCCGCGTATAATGTATATAAGTGTCCCGCATATAATGTATATAAGTGTCCCGCATATAATGTATAGAAGTGTCCCGCATGTAATGTATATAAGTGTCCCGCGTATAATGTATATAAGTGTCCTGCACTTCTTTGACGAGGCAGTCATAAATTACTGGTCGTCGGCACAGTACGTCGGCAAACCCATTCAAATGAATGGGCAGATGTTTGCCGACGTATTGTAGCCGTATTTTCAGGCGTAAATCGAGGCATAATACGCCTCATTTACGCCTGAAAATAGGTCGTGTGAACCCAGCCTAATCCACAAACCTGCTGGATTATTGTTTGCTAAAAAAAAAGTTAAAGGGGTATTCCCTTGCTCGGCTGTTTCCAGAACTCCCATAGGAATGAATAGAAGCAGTTCAGTGCCAGGCCCCATCCCACTACAATCCCCATAGCAGTTGCATTCCTTGCCTAGGTGGTGGATACGCCACTGAATCCTTACTGAATCCTGACAATGCACAACACCATCATAAAGCTTATAATAGACCGCCAACTGTGTCAAAAGTTGTACAAAAATGATGCCCCTCTTGCCATACTGTACCTTTCCTCATTATTGGCCACCAGCTGTCAACACGGGCATATCTGTGCGCACATTGCTGAACCATCTGAGCCTCGGCACTGGAAGACGTGGCATAATAATATGCTCATTAATTTATTTTTCGTCTCACTTTCTGCCATCTCCATTCATCTCACACACCAGACACCCAGGTGACACTACTGATTGTGTTCATCATTTATATGATGGCCTTGCAGCACGAGCTGAACAGTAATGGGCTTTGCTGGGAAGATAATAAGCACTACATCCTAGAAGAGAAGTTTTCATTAAATCACATCTCTACTTTACAGCATTTCACATTGAGTAACTTTTATAATACTTTACAGATTTTTTGCTGTTTTTGAATTATTTTGTGTTTTCTTCTCTGTTGACATCCAAAGTGACAGTACTATTAATACTATTCAGAGATATTTGGATTGCTTTCCATTTGTCTCCACCCCTTTTTCAGACATGTGACCTAACAGCACAGCTTTAACTATGAGACTGTCCTCTGAGCTCCCATAATTCACTGCTCTTAGGTAACAGGAAGCCAACAGGATTGTGGATTGAGCTTTGGTTGTGAATGGATAGTAAAATCCTGTAACAAAGTTTAAAGAAGACACACAACTTTCCATGTCTGCAGCCCCCACCTGACTATATACCACACTCTACACTTCTTTTATGTATTATGGAATTACTTTTTGTGCTTTAAAAATGCCTCCATCTTGATTCTTAGATTTCACCTGCTTTCTCTTCCTCTCTGCTTTGTTATCAAACCCATGATGCTTCAGCACAGCATCCACTGGCGTAGCTATAGGGGTCGCAGCGGTCGCAATTGCGACCGGGCCCCGAAGCCCCCCTGCACCACATCAATAAAAAGTTACTATAGTAACTCGGGCCAAGGGCCCCTGTTACTATAGTAACAGACTGTACATACCTTCCTGGTTCCGGATCGCAGCGGAGGTCCTGACGTCAAGCGCTATGCATCGAGACGAAAGAACTACCGCCGCAGCTTAAGAGGAAGCTAAGATTAGCCCTGACTGGCGGGGTCTGACTCCCGGGACCCACCAATCAGCTGTTTTGAAGGGGCCGCAGCACTCGTACGAGAGCTGCTCCCCTTCATTCCGGTCACTTCATTCCAGTCACACTGTGAATCGGTGTCGGCGATTCACAGTGTGAGCGAGTAGTGCAATGAAGGGGAAGCAGCTCTCGTATGAGTGCTGCGGCCCCTTCAAAACAGCTGATTGGCGGGTCCCTGGAGACACATCAGCTATTGATGGCCTATCCTGTGGATAGGCCATCAATGTTTAGGGACTGCACAACCCCTAAGCCTACGATGTAGCAGGCTTAGGGGGCCCATGAGACAGGATCACAGATTGTGTGATCCAGTCTGCTGGGCCCTGTATCTAAGCCAATCACATGGTAGGCTTAGATACATGGTCCATGCGTGATCCTGTCTGCTGGGCCCTGTATCTAAGCCAATCACATGGTAGGCTTAGATACATGGCCCATGCGTGATCCTGTCTGCTGGGCCCTGTATCTAAGCCAATCACATGGTAGGCTTAGATACATGGCCCATGTGTGATCCTGTCTGATGGGCCCTGTATCTAAGCCTACCACACTGTAGGTTTAGATACAGGGACAAAAACACCGAAAAAGGCCATACTTACAATTGGACACAGCCAGGTCAGAAACGCTGATGAAGACGAGTGAGCAGGTGCCTTAAATAATAATAGCCACTCCCACTAGTCTTGAGGGGAGTGGTGTGTGGTGCATGGGATGTGTAGTAAGAAATAATAAATGAATAGTGTATGTGCAAGTGTAATAATGTAAGTGAAATATAGGGGGCAGTAATGAGTAAAGTGCCTAAAAAATAAATGAATAATGGGATGCAAGTGTGTGAAACATGGAGGAATAGTGTGTACGTCATGAGGCGCAACGTGACTAGCCAGGTAGAAGCCTATTTGTGACGCCTTGATGATTCATAGAGCGGGCTACCCTGCTTGCTACGCCAAACAACAACACACCATGCTCTCCCAGCATCAAAGACCTGGCTGTGTCCAAAAGAAGCGAATATAAGTAATAATGAAAAATACATGGGGTATTAGTGATCATTTTGGCCAAAAAGACGCAAGCTCGCAATCCAGAGAGCTGGGAGAGCATGGTGTGTTGTTGTTTGGCGTAGCAAGCAGGGTAGCCCGCTCTATGAATTATCAAGGCG
Source organism: Rhinoderma darwinii (assembly GCF_050947455.1). NCBI lineage: Eukaryota > Metazoa > Chordata > Amphibia > Anura > Rhinodermatidae > Rhinoderma > Rhinoderma darwinii. Next base: position 396,275,878 of record NC_134690.1, read on the forward strand.
TCACAAATAGGCTTCTACCTGGCTAGTTACGTTGCGCCTCATGACTTACACACTATTCCTCCATGTTTCACACACTTGCATCCCATTATTCATTTATTTTTTAGGCACTTCACTCATTACTGCCCCCTATATTTCACTCACATTATTACACTTGCACATACACTATTCATTTATTATTTCTTACTACACATCCCATGCACCACATACCACTCCCCTCAAGACTAGTGGGAGTGGCTATTATTATTTAAGGCACCTGCTCACTCGTCTTCATCAGCGTTTCTGACCTGGCTGTGTCCAATTGTAAGTATGGCCTTTTTCGGTGTTTTTGCATAAATGTCCTTGTTTTTATCTGTTTTGTCTGTACATCAGGAGCTTTTCGCTCCAGTTAGGGACTCGCAAGTCTGGGGATCCTTGTCGTGGATTGCGAGCTTGCGTCTTTTTGGCCAAAATGATCACTAATACCCCATGTATTTTTCATTATTACTTATATTCGCTTCTTTTGGACACAGCCAGGTCTTTGATGCTGGGAGAGCATGGTGTGTTGTTGTTTGGCGTAGCAAGCAGGGTAGCCCGCTCTATGAATCATCAAGGCGTCACAAATAGGCTTCTACCTGGCTAGTCACGTTGCGCCTCATGACGTACACACTATTCCTCCATGTTTCACACACTTGCATCCCATTATTCATTTATTTTTTAGGCACTTTACTCATTACTGCCCCCTATATTTCACTTACATTATTACACTTGCACATACACTATTCATTTATTATTTCTTACTACACATCCCATGCACCACATACCACTCCCCTCAAGACTAGTGGGAGTGGCTATTATTATTTAAGGCACCTGCTCACTCGTCTTCATCAGCGTTTCTGACCTGGCTGTGTCCAATTGTAAGTATGGCCTTTTTCGGTGTTTTTGCATAAATGTCCTTGTTTTTATCTGTTTTGTAGATACAGGGACCCAGCACACAGTAATCTTATACTGTGTAAGATTACTGTCTGCTGGACCCTGTATCTAAGCCTACGTTGTGGTAGGCTTAGATACAGGGTCCCACAGACAGTATCACACATGGGCCCTGTATCTAAGCCTAACACATGTGTTACTAATCGTTTTTTTTGTGTGTTTTCTTACAGGTTCGGTCGTTGGACTACGTCGGATTCCAGGACTACTTCGATGACGGCTTTTTTTTTATTATCAATAAAATGGTTAATGAGGGCTGTGTGGGTTTTTTATTTTATTTCAATAAAATATGTTTTCTATGTCTTTGTGGTTTTTTTTTAAACTATATTACTACCGCCTTAGTAATGGCCGCCGGCTGATTGACAGTATCCATTGCTAAGGCGGGGCTTAGTGTTAGCCGGTGCAGAGGCTAACACTAACCCCCTTTATTACCCCGGTACCCACCGCCACCAGGGGTGCTGGGAAGAGCCGGGTACGATCCAGTACCTGACCATCTGTAGGGATGGTCGGGCACTGGGGTGGCCGCAGGCTGGTATTATCAGGAGGGGAAAGGCCAGATACAGTGGCCCTTCCCACCCTGGTAATGCTAGGCTGCTGCTGCTTTATTGTATCTGGCTGGTTATAAAAAATGGAGGGGACCCCACGTCATTTTAAAAAAAATTAAATAAAAAATAATTGGAAAAAACGATGTGGGGTCCCCCCCCCAATTTTCATAACCAGCCAGATACAACACAGCAGCAGCAGTGGTAGGTGCCACTGTTTTTGGCCTTCCCCAGCCTAATACTACCAGCCTGCGGCCACCCCGGTGCCTGCCCGTCTGGTTCGTACCCGGCTCTTCCCAGTACCCCTGGTGGCGGTGGGTACCGGGGTAATAATGGGTGTTAGTGTTGGCCTTGCACCTGCTAACATTAAGCCCCGCCTTAGTAATGGAGGTTGTCAATCAGCCGGCGGCCATTACTAAGGCGGTGATAATAAAGTTTAAAAAGATACAAGCACATAGAAAAAATATTTTATTGAAATAAAAAAACAACCCTCATTAACCATTTTATTGAGAATAAAAAAAACGCCGTCATTGAAGTCCTCAAATCCGAAGTCCAACAACTGAACCTGTAAAAAAAACAAACACACAAAAATAATCAGTAACACATAAAGAAGCAAAATTATTATTCTTACCTTTCCTGGGTCCAGCGCTGGAGCCGCAATGTCAGCGAGCTGAGTCCTGTATCTAATCCAATCATGTGTGATACTGTCTGCTGAGCCAATGTATCTAATCCTATCATGTGTGATACTGTCTGCTGAGCCAATGTATCTAATCCTATCATGTGTGATACTGTCTGCTGAGCCAATGTATCTAATCCTATCATGTGTGATACTGTCTGCTGAGCCAATGTATCTAATCCTATCATGTGTGATACTGTCTGCTGAGCCAATGTATCTGATCCAGTGGGGGTCACCACCTATCAAATATTGATGGCCTACCCTAAGGATTGGTCATCAATATTAAACTCACGGAAAAAGTCCTTTAACTCCCTCACCTGGGTCATCAGTGAGTGATGGTTGCCATCAGAACACATTGTGGCTGCCTGATAAGCACAGAGCGCTGGGATAGAGACGTACAAAGCGGTGCTGAAGCTGTGATGGGTGAATTTCACTTTCTTTCCAGTTCACGTCCGAAGAATGAGAAAAAATTGTAGCAGCCATTAAATGCTATAATCTCGTATGACTAACCTTCTCCCAAGAGTTCCCACAATGCAGTTCTGCTCCCTTGTAATAGAGATACTGAGTGTCGTGATGGGCTACATCTCCTTTATTAATTGCTTTGGAACGTAATGTATTGTTTCTGTCTTATGGTGGCCTCCTCCAAGGAACTGGCAATGTAATTACATGCATGGAACATAAAGATATAACCCTATGGGCTGTGCCAGTTGCCTTGGCGTTAATGGGGAGTCCTTGTTACGAGACCTTCATTAACTAGCTGGTATGGAGAGTGGCTACAAAGAGTGTCTCTCACTCTGGAGGACCCAGCATATCTGTGAATTATATGGACAGCTAATTGATTTAAGTAAGAACTTTGTAATGCTTCATTTAAAGCTGTGGTGGCGCTGTTAGAGAATTGAACGCTTACTGTCCCGTTTCCCGAAGATTACTGCTGATCGTTTTAGGGGACCTTTGTAAAAAAAAAAGGGATTGTCCGAAGTGGTCAACGTCTTTAAAATGTGTTTGTCATTGTGTTATGCTTATTTTGATATACTAAATGAATAGTTCACAGTATTTATGTCCATGTTTTTGTTCCAGATATTATTACTCATTGATCATGTGATGAGTCAGGAAAATGTTGTGAAAAGTACAAGAAGCAGCACAATCACTTGTTGTGTTGTACATGAATCTATTTTTCATTATCTATACCAATGGTCCATCACATGAGGCTCTGCAGCCAGTGCGAAACTACATCTCCCAGCATGCTAGGAGTTGTACTTCTGCAACAGCTGTACAGCCACAAGTTGGAGATCACTGGTCTATAGAACAATGGAGAAGGGGTTAAAATGACTTCTGTCTTCTCTCTTGGGTGTCTGACAGTAAGGGACAGCCATGCACTTAACGTACAACTAGACAACCATTTAGGGTGAGTTCACACTACCCTCAAAAATGACTGATTGCCAGATCCATTGTACAGCAGACACCAATAGCATCCAACAGACCCAGCCCGATTGATTGTGATGGGGTCTGTTGGGTTCCGTCATCGTGGACATTTTTTTGACAGGAAGAATAGCGCTGCATTATGTGCTATTCTTCCCATCAAATACGACGGAACTGGCAACAGGAATTGTGAACAATTCCTTATTTAGCCATGTTTCTCTAACAAAGTCAATAGTCAGTGGAGTGGGAGGGGTCGCTAATACTTCAAGATACAGTTCCACCTTTGGATTCATAGTTCAAAAATGTAAAATCTTTGTATTGCACCTTCTTTACAGTTTGTAATGACGGAATAAGGAGACAGACAGGTGAGCCCTAATCTACCCGCCACTCAGTCCCTGCTCACTTGCACGACCCGTCCTAGGCGACGGCGTACATCTGGGCGACGGTCCCTACGCTCAATACGTGCACGAGAGACAAACAGACAAGAGTACACAGAAGCTAAGGGAAATGGGGCAGTTGCCCACGGCAACACCGTGAGCAACAAGAGTAGTGAACGAGCCCAGTCAAACCAGGAGTGTACGAGGTACCAAACGCAGAGCAGGAGCGTAGTCAGTAAAGCCAGGGTCAAAATGAAGCTGAGGTCAATAGTAATAGCTGGAACAGCAGAGCCAGGAAACAAGAGAGAATCACAGGCAAAGACAAGAAGCAAATGAAGGTATACATAGACCGAGGGCGGGAGCTAGAACCGTCTGGCCAGGCTGTGATAGGTTCTCCCACTCCTCAGCCTACCAGCCTGAGTGGTAGCAGATCGAGTCACTCTAACAGACCTAGGAGCAGATGCAGACTGATTAACCACGGGCGTCGACACAGAAGCTGTGTCTGGCAAATCCTTTACACAGTTTTACACTGATTTTCCAGTTAGGTTTAACCTGGAAACTGTCAGCAATTGGTTATTGATGGATCTCAGTGTTCATGTGATCAATGTCTCTGGAAACCATCAGCAAGCTGGTATTGATGGATGCCCATGTTCATACTATTTGTCTCTCTGTAGTACTTTCTGTGAGAAATAGTGTCCTGATGTGCTGTCACCTTCCAGTTTCTTTCAAGAGGCCCCCCAGCAGGCCTGAAGAATATTTCTAAACCTTAGATACTCTTGCCAGGTTGAGCAGTCTCATCTCTAACAGGTGAGAGATACCTCTTTAATTTGAGTCCACTACTGAGCTTTGTATTAAGACATTGATGTCATTTCTTACTCTGAAAGTTATGACAAAGCCCGTCCTTGTGGATCAATGAATCACGGCTTTGTGGCTCCAACGTAGGGGAAAATTTAATTTGTGGGGGGGGGGGGGGGGTTGTGTGCAGAAAGTACAAAGACTAATCCATTGCCCCCTGTAGATCATTGACTGAAATGCTGGGATTTGTGCTCTATGCCTCTCCTGCGGCCTTTCCAGTCGTATTCTATTCAAATATTGTACATTACTGTTTAATAACCTGAAGAGCGGAGCAGGTAATATAGAAGAGCAGATTTATGACCCGGGCAGGGTGCTCGAAATGAGAATCTTTTATTTAGTGCACTGTTCACTTCCATTACTTAAGGAAAACTGCTGAGATATGTCAAAAAAGCGTCTACGATTTCAACATAATTATTCGTGACTATATTCGTCATAAACTCAATGGCAGAGTCACCTTGCGCGTTTCGACGTGTTCTATTAATAATGGTGCTATAAGAATATGCTCGCTTGTTTATTGCATTGTATTCACTTTAAATGGTAAAAACGTTAAATTCTGTATATTTCAGGGTTTTTTCAACTCCGTTGTAAGTTGGTCATTACAGTGGCAAAGATAAAAATACTACAGATGTCTGAGCATGTATATACTGGAGCAATGACGTTCTTGAGTACACGGCCACCCGGGCAACATGCGTGATGGATCTCGACGTCTACACACTCAGCGCTATCTTGGTTTTCTGGTCACGTGTGTGCGAAGTCCAGGGCACGAAGTCTCCACACTTGGCATACGATTTTGTACAGCACAGATGATCCTTATTGGTTTTAGCTGTAGATGGGGGTTTCTGGTTTGACTGATATCCCTAGTCACGTTTCAAGGCTCTTTAATGGGCCAGTCTGACCCTTCTCAGGGTCAGACTGGCCCACAGAATACCAAAGGATCCAGGCTCCACCAGAATAATGGGCCCCAAAGGTCCAGCAGTGGAAATCTCTGAGCAGTGACATAGGTGTTTAAAGAATATGTCCACCATTTCCAATCATTTTTGGATTCTTCCAATGCAGCTAAAATAAAAAAGGAAGCTACATCTCAAATAGTTTTTATTAAAAATGTCATACCGTTTTTGGTATACAGCTTCTATGCAGACATATGTCTCCTTGGTTACAGATCACAAACAAACTCTATGTAGCTGGTTCCTGCATCGCATATTTCAGACACACGCTTCCTTCCTGTATTGTTTGTATAAACAGTACATCAGGGTGTGTGCTTTATGGCAGCTGAATAAAAATGGGAGTGAATTGACGGAGAAATGTCATAGGTTATTACAGTCTCCAGGAAGTGATGGAAGTACAGCCCCTCCCCCAAAGAGTGACAGGGGAGCTGTGTACAAAGCCATATCTGTGTATATAATGTTGCTGTCTTGCTTTTATCTAGGCCTCCAGGAGTACATCAGAGCCGTCAATAAAACACCCACCCTCTGCTGACCTTGTCCCAGTCTACACAGCAAAGCTCACAAATCAGCTGCAAAATGTCAGCCTATTGTGACAGCTTAAGTGGCCAACATGAAATTTGTAATATTATAAGATTTTTTTTATATGAATATAATAGGACATATGGACAGGAATTGTCTTTATGAGACAACCCCTTTTAACTATGGGAATGAAGTATATCAAATTACAGAGACACAGCAAGAACATTAAAGGGGTTTTCCCATCTTGGACATTTATGGCATATCCACTCGCTGTGCTACTCTGTTTCAGTAACTCCCATTCACTTCTATTGGAGTTACGGAAACAGCGTAACTCAGCGAGCATTCAACCAGGAAGTGGCCGGTACGCAGCAGGAGCCGAGTAAGCTAGAACGGGATTTAGGGGGCCCCGTTCTGGAGATAGGTGTAGGCCCCAGAGGTGGGACCCGCATCTATCAAACATTTATGGCATATCCTGTGGATATGCCATAAATGTCCAAGATGGGAAAACCCCTTTAAGTGCCCCGAAGAAAAATCTGTACCAGGATATCCCAACCTTCATTTGTATTTTGAGCAATTCTGTCTTCTTATGTAGCCTCTTGGCCCCTCAGTCACCAAGACTGGCACCCGCTATGGCTACTCCGTTGCTTGACTTGGCTACTAGTATGTTCTCTTATAGGATAAACTTCTGGACACTCAGATAAAGGGACCCGGCTGAGACTGCAACTTCTGGGACAATGACTTCAATGGAGTCTCTCATTCTAATAGGGTCATAGTTTCTTCTTGGCTTGAGGAGCACTATGGAGTTGGGTCTAGGTTCAGCCTGCAGGGACCCTCTTCATTATATGCTCATCCGACTACTGCAAAATTCTATTTGCTCTCCTCCAGAACTCACAAGATTACAACGTTACGCCACTAATATGCCAGACACCAAGCTTCCAGCCAATTTAAAACTGCATGGGACATTCCTGGTGCCAGTTACATAAGATTTCATGCTGTGGCGTTGGCATTGATTAAGGGATATTGTCTATTAAGCAGGCGTAAGCAGGGCCCCACTGATTTCCCATTACTTGGCCTCAACCAGCTGATATCTAGCTTACCTTGCAGAATTTCTTTCTTAAGTGTCCTGTTTCTGCAACACATAAATCATTTGTGGATACAGAATGTTATGAACGAATAAGCAGAAGAGACGGACTATCTGCTATAGAATTGGGAAAATATTTATTTTTTGATATTTGAATTCTACATTATTTGACCCAATGAACAATCTGATTATGGAGAATTTACGTTAAAGGGGTTGTCTGGTTTAGAAAACCCATTCTTAAATACCCTATTAGGGAATTCTGAGTTAATAGGATCACGACCCTCCTCTATTAGCCAGAGAATAGAGCGGCTACAAGTGTCTCTTCATCTGGGGGACCCGAGATGTCTATCAATAACACAGTTAATTTATTGATGTTAATGAGAACTGTGTAATGCTTCAGTTCTCCTGGGGTGGCGCTGCAGGAAAATTGTGGATTTGCTGCCGGGATCCCCCACATATTACAGATTATTTCTGTGAGATCCAGCAGCAGGACACCATGTGTTCAGTTTATTGTTGTGGGATCTTCCTAACAAAAAGGGATTGTCCAAAGCGAAGAACCACTTTAACAGGAATCATTTATGGAGTATGAACGTTCGTTACTGTTAACACCTGCCTTATTTTGCACAAATTCATCTAGTTTTACAGACTGCAAGGACATTCACCACCTTAAATCCAACTTGCCATGTACCTATTACCCTTTTATCTTGTCTGTAAATAAAAACCAGAGACACCTTGTATGGTAAAGTGGAAGTGGCCACAGCTTTATTATTTAACAACATAATTTTAAACTTTCTTGAAGGCTTATCTGTTTTCCCCTTTTGTCCAGACCTGATATGCAAAGAACCACTGTTACCACGGGCATGTAGGTTGCTGTTTTGCCTTCAAAGCCATAAACCCAGCCAAGGAGGGTGACCGATATACCTAATCGGTCCCCCGACCACCCCCACCCAAAAGTGCCAAACCACGCTCAGCCCCGCCGAGCAAATCCAGTAGAAAAATGTCCATCCCTATGTCGTTGAGATGAACACCGTCAGGAGCCAATAGATCCACCGTGTCCCTTTCTAGGAAATTATGGTGCAGCCCGATTCCACCCATCGCTCCTACGAAACGCGATATCCTTATATTGACCAATCTCCACACCCGTTCCAGCACTGCCATGTCCCTGGCCCCACGCCAAACCGTCCTGGCTACGATTTCCGACCACACTACCACGCAGCCTGGAAGTTACTGCCGGAAACGATCCATATCAGTCCGGATCAGTGACAGCAGGTCAGCCAATTTCACCTGGCCAATATCATTTCCCACCACGTGAATGATAAGCACCACAGGGGCCGTAGTATCCCTACTCAGTGACACAATTTTAGGAAGCAATTCAATCCATAGGCCGCTGAACCCATGCCATCGCACATCCGCTTGCGCCAGCCCCAAGTCACTGCCCAAAGGCCGATGCACCGCACGAATAGCTTCCCAGTGCACATATGAGTGACCCACTATCCAGACTTGAGGCCTGCATCCACCTGCTGAAAAAAGGACAACAACGCCCATAAGTAACGCTCCACGAAAACAACTTAACACATGAACGTAACTACTCATGAATCCAATTAAACAGGTATTAACGACCAAATCAGGACGAACATACAACTTAAAACTACCCGAACACCATCTACCCAAACGCATAATGACATTATCGTCTAGGCCTAGAGCGTTAGCCTCTCTAGCTGCTCCAATCCTAAAAGAATGTGTCCCAAACTCTCGAGTTCGCAAAGCTAAATGCCGCAAACAGGACTTAAAGACAGCAGTAAACCGCAACTCAAGGAATTCAGCTACTAAAGACACCGGGCAACATTGGCCCCCAATCTTACCAATATACAACCAAGAACCTCTCCCTAAGTGGTCCGTCTTTGATTTACGCACACACACTCTCAAGCAATCCATACTTACAACCACATCCGAAAATAACAGGTCACCCAGTCTGTTGGCACTAGGCGTCACAAGCTCATCAATTCGTAGTGCTGCAAAAAACGCTGAGGAAAAAGCTGCGCGGAACAGGGCAACTTCATACACATCGCGGCAAACACTCCCAACTACCGATAAAATCTTATCCAACAACACGAACGAAACCGGCCGTCTGATGTCCCTCGTGGCCTTCTCTCTTTTTGCAGCCCTTGAGTGCCTGCCTAACCACAAAACTTTTAGTCACATCTGCAACCCCCCATAACTTTAACATGAACGCAACTCCTGCCAAATACTTACAAACCGTTGCCGAACTACTACCGATTTTTCGCAAATGCACCATGAAATCCAACGTGACATCCAAATGCCAGTTGTCATCCACAGGGAAGCTATTATTACTAATTTGTAACCATAAGCACCACGCCTTGCAGTAGCTCTTCCACGTAGCAGGGACAATCGGACGCATCAAAAGTCTTACAAGTTGGCTTCTACTACCTCCTATAAGTGATGGGGGGGAGACCCCCACTCCAAATGCCTGCGAACGAGACAAACCATCAGCCATTTTATTTCATACCCCTGGAACATGTTTAGCACGAAACCAGACATTAAAATGGAGACATTTCAAAACCAAATAACGCAACAATGCCAACACCGGCAACGAACTGGATGACAAGCCGTTCACGGCGTGTACCACAGACATATTATCTGTCCAAATAGGAATTCTTCTATTGACCATCTCTTGACCCCACAAGTCAACCACCACAACTATAGGAAACAGTTCCAACAAAGTCAAATTTTTTGTCAATCCCAGAGTATACCAATGAGCTGGCCAGGGAGACCTGCACCAGCTGCGACCCAAGATTGCACCAAAACCATCACTACCAGCTGCATCTGTAAACAACTGCAGCTCCCCATTGGAGACTTCCATCACTTGACAAACCGCCCGGCCATTAAAGGAAGCTAAAAACGATTGCCACACAAACAAGTCCTTCCGCATGCTGGCAGTTACTGAAATAAAATGATCAGGACGATGAACCCCCCTGGTCGCCAGCGACAACCGCCTAGAAAAAACCCGCCCCATGGGCATAATGCGACATGCAAATACCAACAGACAAAGTAAAAATTGCAGCTGACGCAACGTCACCTTCTTTGACCCGATCACCTGGTCAATCTGCGACAGTCCCTACTTGTTAGAAGACAATAAGCTGATCACAATGTGCCCCCCTGCTGGGACCCCCACCGATCAGCTGTTATATGTAGAGAAGCCAGGCAGTAAGTGTTCAATTTACCTGCAGCGCCACCACAGGGGAAATTAAGTATTACACAGTGTCCATTCAAATTAATGGGTTGTCTGCGTAATGTAGGAAAGGACAGGTCCACTAGAGTGAGAGACGCTCTCCACTCTGGCCAAGAGATGAGGATCCTGAACAGAGGACCCCCCCCCCCTCTTTTAACTCAGAATTCCCCGATAGGCTGTATGAAAATGGATTTTCTAACTGGACATCCCCATTAGGCCTCATGCACACGGACGTAGCCATGTGCACGGCCTGTGATTACGGGCACAGACGGACGCGGAGTGTCATTCAAAGGCTGTCCACAATCACGGACCGTGCACATACGAGATGTGCATTGACTCTAAGTAGCCTGAACCACAAATGTGGCCCATACAATGACTTGTCCTATTTTTTTGCAGTCCGGGCTCCCGGCCAATGCACGGACCATAGAATAGAATGGGTCCTATACCACCCGCATGCAGCTCCGCAATTGTGGATAGTAAGCAGACCGTAATGCACGGTGGTGTGCATGCGGCCTTAGCTTCTTCTATAAGAGATCCCATTTGTTTGTGTCATGAGGCATCAACAGAGCAGTTTGTTCTTCGGATAAATTATTTATTTTTATCTACTTGTAGCTATTTATTATGAGGACTTGGAGGGACGGAGCGTGTTCTCAGAGCGGGTCAATACTCTGTTATTGAAAATGCCTCTCTTCTTAGTCAACAAAATGTTCTCATTGGGGAAATCTCACTTTTCATGCTGCGCTTTCTACACAACTCGATGATTGTCCCTGCAAACACACTGGCAGCAAAGCATCAGGGAATTCATCTGTAAATACCACTCCGGAGGTTTAATGAAACCACACGATGTCTCTTAAAGGGCAACTCCAATTATGTGTTTATGGAATTGACCTGTAAATATCAAATATAAGCTGCATGTAGACCAAGGGCAATAGGAAAAAAAGTGAAACTACAGCCCTTACCATTACTGAAGCATATTGGGGTTCCTGACAATCTTCTTTTTTCTCAATGGTGGTTACTAGTAGTTTATAATCATTCTGACCTTTCTATAATGGAAACCAGCTCTTCATACACTAACTTCCTGGTGAGCTTGTGTACAGCGCTGGCGGCTGCCGTTCGCCGCTATCCGTCTTCCCTTGGCGGCTGGCAGCTTAACTTACCTCTATGCCAGCATTCTCCTCCCCGGAGACACCGGCAAGTACTGCTTCTCCCTGTTGCTCGTTCCCATATGGTGCTCGCGCGCCCTGGTCTCCTCTTAGAGGGCCAGCGCGCGCACTACTATTTCATTCCCTAACCTATCCCTGTCCACCATGCCCTACTTTAGTCCTCCCTGCCCACCTTCCTGTGCCTGAGCGTTGTTCTTGTATTCCCATGTTAGTCTAAGCAAATGGTTCCTTAGTTGTATCCTGCTCCCACTGTTCCCGTATCCTGCTTCCCGTATCCTGTAATCCTGTATCCTGTTGCTGTATTTGCTCCTGAGCCGAAGTCTATTGTCGGAGTCGTGTGTGTCTCATCTGCCACGACCAGTGTCATCTGCCACGCCAAGCATCATCTGTGCCAAGTGTCTGCTACACTACGTGTATGCTACTCCGAGAATCTGCCAGATCATCTTCTCAGGTACTCTTACCCCAGAGACTGTTATTGACTGTCGTTTGGCCAACTGCTACTCCCCTACGGCGGAGTGGCCTAGTGGGTCCACATATCCCACAGGCGTGACAGTGTAATTATATACAGCAGCCAATCAACAGAGGGAGGGACAGAGCAGCAACCTGAGCCAATGATCTTACATGAGACTACCTCAGTCTCCCATTAGACAGTGCAGCTAAGTTGGAGTCACTGATTATGGCAATGTCCTAATAGAGCAAAACCAACCGAATAGTCAATAATGAAAAAAGAAATAGCAGATCAGCATTACTTATGAGGTAGAGGCGTAAATAAAATTTACTTAACTTGAATTCCTTTCTACTGAGGTACGGCAATCCTTTTTTTTTTTACTGTTTAGCTAGTAACGTATCTACAATACAGGCAAACTATCGCTTCCTACCTTTGCTTCAAGATCTGCAGAGCTGATCTGGGGGTGAATGAAGTGTTGTTTGCTTGGGGGCTTCCAAATGAGGGCACCAAGAGAAGGGATCATGATTTTCATTATGAGCCTCTGAATTCTCCTAACATAGTATCAAACCTTGTCTCCCCTAACCATAAGTTGCCACTGCCAGAGTCATCTATTTGATGAGAGGCTATTTGGTGCCTCCCTCACACCTCACGTCCCAAGATCGGGAGTACTCCAAGTACTAGGTAGCACTGTAAAGCTTCCACAGCACTGTCAATGTGGGGGAAGGTAGAACAGAGATCTTCCACCCACCTGTTACTTGTCCCTGTATTTTCTTACTCCTCTCCCGTTATTCCTGGCTAATCGTTCACCCCCCCCCCCCTCACCACTGGTCACCATTAACTGCCGGTTGTTGCCCTTGGACCCATTTCCTCTTCAACTTGACGTCATACAAGGAATTAATCACCAGACCAGCCTTTGGGCACTTAAATCCTGGGGCCAGCTGGATAGGTAGTCCTATAGGTCCTATAGTTAATTGTGCCATCCGGTTGACTTTTATACCTAGATATTCAAGGGGTCAGACCATTACACATGCAATACAAGATCAGTAATGTCCTGAGCTGGTTATTATTATGAACATGCAGTACATGGAGAGTTTAGTGGTCACTCAGAGACAGTCCTGGTCCCGGTGTTAGCTGGAGCGCCTACGGTGGACCAGGACCAATTGGAACTCACACCAAAAAACTAAAGTCTTTTTAGTCGAATAAATATTTGACTACATGGATTTGTTATAACATCTCTACTGAACGGCCAAATCCGATGTGCAAGTATTTTTGCTTTCGTCAGTCCCCAATCCCGTCCACCCTCCAGTCATAGCACAAATGATGTGATCCCCTTGCAGCAGCTCAATATACTGGAGCTAATGATGTTTTACAGCTTTGTGTCCCCGGAAAGGATCATTGCAGCTGGCATTCGCATGGCCTTTAGAACATCTAATCAGGCATCTTCTCGCTCCTGTGTCCATGCCGCTGTATATTGAAAATTGCACGCGATGTAGAAGGGTAAATAGGGTTCATTTCATAAATCATGGACAGACCGGATTACAGCCTCATTACAGCTGCTGCTTCCTGCGCAGTCAGTGTTTTCTGCTGGTCTGATCATTGTTTCAGTGGAGCAGACGAAAATAAAAACATGTTTTATGGGAAGAGGAAGAAGCTGAGTGATGTTATTGATCAAATTATATTGTATGACGATCAAATGCTAACAGTAAGGTGTATTGATCCGGCTTTATCCGCGGCAGTCAAACCTCCTAATTTCAGCGAAGACGATGAAAAATTCTTAATACGTTTTTGTTTTGTCCCAGAGGTACGAGCTTAGGCAGTGACCATGTTAGGCCGAGCAATTCTAGAGAAATATTCTGGTGCTCCAGCCTAACCTGACGCATTAATTCTGATATCAGGATCAGAAACCCAAATGTTCAGACCACGTTGGGTTGCAATTATAAATGGGATGTTTAAAAATGCCAAAATCTTACCTTCTAACATTCCGATTTTTACTCTGGACTGTTCTGTGAACTGAGCTGCGAAGACGAGCCTGGTGCCGATGTGTCCTCGCTCGTCCGACAAGATGCAGGACCTGGGGCAGGAAGTGACGTCACACCGTGATCTCTCGAGAACACGCTGTGTGTCTGCAGTGCCAGAAGCTGGGTGGTAACGAAGAGAAGTGGATGATGCTGATTCGTCAGCATCATACACTTCTAGTCACAACGCCCAGCTAGTAAAAGAAGTAAAAACGCCCAGATGTACATACACAATACACGCCCAGTTGTACATAACTTTAAACACGCCCAGTTGTACTTTAGAAAGCCTCATTTGCATAAATATAAAAATGGTCATAACTTGGCCAAAAATGCTAGATTAAAAAAAAAACAACACGTTACTGTTATCTACATTGCAGCGCCGATCTGCTGCAATAGGAGATAGGGGTTGCAAAATCTGGTGACAGAGCCTCTTTAAGGTGGTGTATTTACATTATTTGCTCCTGATTAATAACTGGTCTCATGCTCTAACATTTCATGTATATATTTTTTCTTGTATTAGGATTCGATGACATCAGCGCGTGTCCTGTTTTGGAAGTTCCAGAATATGGATACCGTACTCAGATCAAGAGTGTCTCTGAAATTGCCATTGTTCGGTTCCACTGTCAGAGTGGATATAGACTCAAGGGTCCTTTAAAGAAGACGTGTGTGTTGCTCAATAACGGATCTCTGTCATGGCGGCCGAGCGACACACAAGTGTGCCTAGAACAAGGTGAGACACAAAATATATATATGTAATATAAAATGACCGATGTATTCCGTATCCCACCTTTTCTGCATTCCCATCCCTGAAACCCGGACCCCACTCGACCCCCTATCACAGTCACATATACGCATGGGTGTGGCCACCTCCACTGAAGTCCCGTATGGACATTTCCGAGCTAGTGATTCCCTTAGACTTGCAAAGCGAGCCACATGCAACTTCATCTCTTAGGAAAGGATTGCAGAACGGCCATCAGTGGATCCCCTGAGAGGTGGGGGGGCCCAGAGGAGAGCAAAGTATAAACTAGGTCCCTTGGAACCCCCCCTTTTAAATTTCGAGGCTTATTTATGTTTTACCACAGGACTTTCCTCCTCAGTGTAGTTCCATGGGTCATAAATACCTCCTTAAATTGTCATTGAATGTAATAAATATATAGATAAATAGATTCAAGCAACATCTCCGACACTGGCGGTTTTTGTTATGAATTTTTTCTTATCTTTGTATCACTTTAAAATGCAAAACAAAAATAAGTACATATTAAAAATCAGGGTTTTATTATAAAGGTATTTTTAATTATTTAATTTCACATTTTTATGTGAATATACATAATTCACACTCGCCGCTAGAGCAGCACAATAGGCTGACAATTCTTGTTTTCTGTAGTTCAACATCTGGCTTTTTTGTGTAGACTGTGATAGGATGAGCTGAGTTACCTCATTATCATTAGATGGTGGGCGAGTTAATCACAGCTCTATTGTAGTGCTGAAGGCTTAGTTAAAGAGGCTCTGTCACCAGATTTTGCAACCCCTATCTCCTATGGTGACAGAGCCTCTTCAAAGCTGGATAATAACACTATAGACACAGATCAGGCTCTGTTTGCAGCTCCTCTGACACTTCCTGGTCTCTGGGGTAGGGACTGTACTCCGTCACTTCCTGAAGACTGTAACAATTTATAACATTTCTCGGTCAGCTTACTCCTATTCATTGCAGCTGCCACAAAGCACGCACACTCTGATGCACTGTCTATACAGAAAATATGGCCGCCCCCAGGAAAGCTTTTAAACATAAAAAATAAATAAGTACAACATTTAAAAAAAGAAGAAACACATTATTTCTCTACTACAGACTTACATCTAATTCATTAAACTAAAATTATACACATGAGATTTCCCCTTTCAATTTTTTTTTTTTTTGTCTTTCACTTTAATGGGAAGCAAAAAATAAAGGGTAAAACATTTTTGGGAGTGATGGTCTATCTCTCAGCCGCACCAGTATAAACTTTGATGGCCCATAAGTGACCAAAGCCTAACACTGGAGTGCACCAGATATAAAACATTAAAAAACATTGAACAATATAATGGAGAATATTAAGCTTAGCCTTGCGTATTATTGTGTCTTGCCGCCTCCAGGCAGAGAATAGTGGAATTGAATGTGCTAGAGGGGACTCCAAATAGCTTGAAAGCAATGAAATAAAAATACAGTAACCGGATAAGATGTTCTGACCTTGTCTACATGTGGTGACAGGCGGAATAAATGACTAACTGGGTTGATTCTTTATCTGAAGAAATGATAGAAACCGTAGTTGTCCTTGTGTTAATGTGGTCCTATTACTAGAGATGAGTGCTCAAAACCCTGATATGCATCAATATAGAAGCGGGGGAGGTATCAATGTAGAAATAAGCAGAGCTGACCTTCGGGACGGCCATATTGGTTGTCACCCAACTTTTCTTGGAAAGATGTATTATTAGAATATTTAACAACTTGATGTAAGAACAGAACTCAATGAGAATATTTGTTATGGCATGCAGCATTTTAAAGGTTAAAGGGGTTGTCCAGGATGGGGGCTGTTTTTATACTGATGACCTATCTACAGGATAGGTCATCAGTATATGATCTGTGGGGGTCCAACACCCGGATCCCGCACTGATCATCTGCGGAAAAGCTACGCAGATGGCTTCAACCACTATATAGTGGCCGTGCTGCAGCACTGCTCCTATTCAAGTAAATAGGTGCAGGGCTGCAGTACGGCCTCTATACAGTGGTCGAAGCCATCTGCTTCCGGCACTGACCACTGCATAACTTCCGGTGCCTCGAGGCAGCCGGTACAGCTGATCAGTGTGGGGTCCGGGTGTTGGACCCCCACTGATTCTATACAGATGACCTGTGGATAGGTCATCAGTATAAAAAACAGCTTGCAGCCTGGACAACTTTTTTAACACCTGGATCCTCTGGTCAATGGGCCGAGCAGTTGGAAAGTCCTGATGTGCTTTAGTCTCCACAATATTAAGCTTAAACTGAATATCCACTTTTTATCATCACATCGATCTTGGGTCCAAGATTTTGAGAGGATTCATTTCCTAATATATCTTTATAGCAGTCAGAGATCCTCTTGATACAGAGTTCCAAATCCCAAATTGCCTGCAGTCACCACTAGAGGGAGCTCAGGAGCTTACGGCATACTGTCTTATTATTGAGTTCAATGTATAACAGTTATCTCCCTCTAGTGGTGGCTGCAAGCAGTCAGAATATTATTGTTTTAAATCTTTATCTCTGCTGGGGATTTGGAGCTTCGTTTCAGAAACACAAATTACTGACCCGCATAAAGATGTGTTAAGGAATTTATTAGTACAAAATGTTGCACCTATTTAGATACATACAAAACGGGTATTCAAGAGTAAATGTTTGCCGATGCCTGAAAATAACTGATGGTGGGAGCCCATTGGTTAGTAGGACACATTTGCATGCACCTTACGTTTAACTGTTTGATTGCACTTACCCGTATCATGGCTGGAGTTTCAGGCTTGACAAGATGAAGAGAAAATCTTTTATTCCATATGGAAGGTTATTCCATAATTAGATATATTAATTTTTTCTTACTGGGTCTGTCACCTGTTGTGTATTATTGGCAGAACTGTATAGATATGGGGTCCATTATGGTCACTTAACCCACTAAATATGGGGAAATGTGGAACCATCAGGTTTCTTCTGTTTTCCCGGCTTCTCCTCCTCGAAAGCCATCTTTGAGGGGGAATCTTTGGTGGAATTGGTGGTGGAGGACTTCTCTTACAGGTACCTTCTGGCCCAGAGGGTTGAGGAATTGAATGTCTTTCCCCATTTTTGAGATTTTTTCTTTTCGTCTTTCCGATTCTGACAATTGGATTGGATGTTACGGTTGCATCACCTTTTCCTTTTTTTTTATTCGCGCCAGACGTCACAGATACTGCTCTATATAAAGCTTTGCAAACAAAAAAACTCTTAACAAACTCCTAACATTTTAATTGGTGGCCTCAAAATGTTCTACAGCCGTTAATGGACGAGTTCTGGTGAATTAATCTTAATTAGTTTTAAGTAGATTTTAATTATAAGCATTTATTATCTTTGCTGTGATCTTGTACAAAATCCAAATTAAATTTCCATTCTATTATGTTGTGAGGAAAATAATGTGTTCCTTGTGCCGAGGAAGAAAAATAGGTTTTATTGATCACAGAAAAATGTTAAACAATGGAGTAG
This sequence comes from Rhinoderma darwinii, assembly GCF_050947455.1. NCBI lineage: Eukaryota > Metazoa > Chordata > Amphibia > Anura > Rhinodermatidae > Rhinoderma > Rhinoderma darwinii. The sequence goes on from NC_134690.1 coordinate 396,294,361, forward strand.
CCTGAGCTCGGGATTCAGAAAATTTCCATACACGCAAACAGAAATCTAATAGTTAGATAGATAGATAGATAGATAGATAGATAGATAGATAGATAGATAGATAGATAGATAGATAGATAGATAGATAGATAGATAGATAGATAGATAGATAGATAGATATGAGAGATAGATATAGATAGATAGATAGATAGATAGATAGATAGATAGATAGATAGATAGATAGATAGATAGATAGATAGATAGATAGATAGATAGATAGATAGATAGATAGATAGATATGAGAGATAGATAGATAGATAGATAGATAGATAGATAGATAGATAGATAGATAGATAGATAGATAGATAGATAGATAGATAGATAGATAGATAGATAGATAGATAGATAGATAGATAGATAGATAGATAGATAGATATGAGATAGATAGATATGAGAGATAGATAGATAGATAGATAGATAGATAGATAGATAGATAGATAGATAGATAGATAGATAGATAGATAGATAGATAGATAGATAGATAGATAGATAGATAGATAGATAGATAGATAGATAGATAGATATGAGATAGATAGATATGAGAGATAGATAGATAGATAGATAGATAGATAGATAGATAGATAGATAGATAGATAGATAGATAGATAGATAGATAGATAGATAGATAGATAGATTGATAGATAGATAGATAGATAGATAGATAGATAGATAGATAGATAGATAGATAGATAGATAGATAGATAGATAGATAGATAGATAGATATGAGATAGATAGATATGAGAGATAGATAGATAGATAGATAGATAGATAGATAGATAGATAGATAGATAGATAGATAGATAGATAGATAGATAGATAGATAGATAGATAGATAGATAGATTGATAGATAGATAGATAGATAGATAGATAGATAGATAGATAGATAGATAGATAGATAGATAGATAGATAGATAGATAGATAGATATGAGATAGATAGATAGATAGATAGATAGATAGATAGATAGATAGATAGATAGATAGATAGATAGATAGATAGATAGATAGATAGATAGATAGATATGAGATAGATAGATATGAGAGATAGATAGATAGATAGATAGATAGATAGATAGATAGATAGATAGATAGATAGATAGATAGATAGATAGATAGATAGATAGATAGATAGATAGATAGATAGATTGATAGATAGATATATCCAACGCTTCAAAAGGAAATTCTTCCAACTTTATTAGAAATGCACTTTAAAATACAGTGAACAAGAAGTGGGGGACGCAGCAAGCCTGAGGTTCTCCTGAAGAAACTTGCGTTGGTCAGGAATGTGGCGCCAGGGGTAAAACTATTAGGATCTTGTTCACATGCAGCCAACTCTCCACTGGGAACGGCGGACCGGAGGGAAACATATATAGGGGTGAGGGGCGAGAAAACAACATGGATACGGAAAGAATTATCCGAAAAAAAATGACAGCAATGTTTCAAGAGTTGCGCAGTTGACTGCTAACCCTCATGGCTTTACATGTACCCACTGGCATGTGCACTGGCACGTACATAGAAATCACAGGCCCGTTTGGAATAGTCGGTTTATCCCCCAAACCTGAATAAAATAAGGAATTGTTATACAGTATCCGTAGTTCTGGCCACATAGTTCATAGGGTAGAAGGAGGGCACATTAGGGAGCAGATGGGTCTCGAAAAAAAATGAAAAACAAGACTTGTGTGACCAATAAGCACATTGAGCTTTTTAATGACATTAGATGGCAGTCAATGGGGGCAGGGCAGATTATCGGCATCGGGCCTCATAGTAGTCACATGGTTTTCCTCCATTGGAAATAGGCCAATTAGATATTACACCAGACAAACGCCCTGCAGGTACCAGCATAGAATATTTCTTATACAATGTATACTGCTTTTATGCTGATTCTTCTGTCACATTGCCCGGCACAAACCCTACGCAGATAATTATGTAAAGTCGAGATTACAGAAGAGCGGTTTATAAATAATAATTGAGAAAGGGGAACCAATCCAATTAAATTCCAGTTGGACACATAACCTGCGTGACTGAGCCGAGGATCACATCTGAGAACGGAGGGAACTTTCTGCAGATGATATTATCATGTTATCCACGCGCTCCGGCAGCAAACGGCCCTTTAGTTACCAAAAGCAAAGCCTTAAAATATCAGCAAAAATAACAAAAAAATCTCTGCAGAGCTCGTGTGCGAGATATGAAACCATAGTGGTCTATACGCTGTCATCAGTTATACGAGGCTCCAGGCTGCCTCCACTTTTATGTTCTTTTTTCCCTATACATGTAAAGAGATATATATATAGATATACAAACCTATGAAAAAATATTCACCCCCTTCAACTTTTTTTATGTTTTATTCTGTAACAGCAATGAATGGCGGTGCAGTACACCGTTCACACGGAGCAATGTCAAAGTAATAATAATACTCTGCAAAGTAATCTACATTATTAAGCAGGTAGAAAGTCAATGCATAAGTATTCACCCCCTTTACAATAAAGCATCTAAATAATTACTGAAAGAGTCAGTTTGTTTTAAAAAATTTGTACACGTTTTAAAAGCGATTTATTTTTTCTAACAAAAACCTCAATCAGTGTGTTTTGTGCAACTTTATAATTTGTTTTTATTAAAAATTCTTTATATTTTTTGAGATACAGCTGCTTTGTATCCTGTATACAGAGCAGCTGTATCGTGCACTAAGACCTGAATCCGTCACAGCGGGACTGACTGGTTCAGTGACAGGGGGTCCTGCATGTCTCTGACACGCAGCATCCACCTGTAATCGATCACATCTAAGTTATTAACTTAGATGTGATCAATAGCGGCTGTCACTGAATCCGTCAGTCCCGCTGACCTGACGGATTCAGGTTTTAGTGCACGATACAGCTGCTCTGTATACAGGATACAAAGCAGCTGTATCTCAAAAAGTAAAAATAATTTTTAATAAAAACTAATTATAAAGTTGCACAAAAAACACTGATTGACCTTTTTATATAAAAAATATATGTCTTTAGAAGGTTTATATAGCCTTTAAAGTCACATATTTGGTCTGATGAGCAAGGTTCCTGACTAAAATAAGCCATGAGGAACAAAAGAACATCCGAAACAGCTTAGGCTACATTCAGACGAGCTTCGGTAACAGAAGTCTTTCACGTCCGAGGTGAATCCGTGTGGGACGCGTTGTCACGGATCTCCCATAGACTAGAGTCTATGGAGGGATGCGTGACACGCAGTAAGATAGGACATGTCCTTTTTTTCCCGGTCGTGTGAACGGCCCTATTGAAATACATGAGTCCGTGTGAAAACAATCTGCTTGGCGTATGCTATCCCCAAAAAGTGACCGTTCAATACGTGAAGGAGGCCACCAGGAGAGAGATGAATGGAATCCATAAAGGAGTTAAAAGATTTTGGGGCTGATGGAAAAGACAATGGATACAATAAGGCTGGATTTACACGAGCACGTTACGTCCGTAATGGACGGAACGTATTTCGGCCGCAAGTCCCGGACCGAACACACTGCAGGGAGCCGGGCTCCTAGCATCATAGTTATGTACGATGCTAGGAGTCCCTGCCTCTCTGCGGGACAACTGTCCCGTACTGTAATCATGTTTTCAGTACGGGACAGTAGTTCCACGGAGAGGCAGGGACTCCTAGCGTCGTACATAACTATGATACTAGGAGCCCGGCTCCCTGCAGTGTGTTCGGTCCGGGACTTGCGGCCAAAATACGTTCCGTCCATTATGGACCAAACATGCTCGTGTGAATCCAGCCTAACCGTTGCCTCGGTACTTTGCCAGTTACATGGAGAAAGCCACTGTTAGAGAAACTCATATAACATCTAAGGCCTTATTCACACGGACGTGTCCGTTTTGCGCGCGCAAAAAACGCTGCGTTTTGCGCGCGCAAAAGGTCCATGTGACATCAGCATATGGTGCGTTGCTGCGTGATTTTCGCGCAGCCGGCATCATTATAACACTCTGTTTTTATGTTTACAAGCAGAAAAGAACGAGGTTCTTTTCTGTTTTCATTCATTTATTTTACTTCTGTAGCACGCATGGCACCCGGAAGTGCTTCCGTGTGCCGTGCGCGATTTTCACGCACCCATTGACTTCAATGGGTGCGTGCTGCGTGAAACACGGGCAAGTATAGGACATGTTGTGAGTTTCACGCAGCGGACGTACGCTGCGTGAAATTCACTGACAGTCTGAACGGCCCCATTCACTAACATAGGTCCATGCGTAGCACGGACGTATAACATGTTCGTGTGAATAAGGCCTTAGCTACAGTTTCCCAAAAGGCATGTGAGAGACTATGAGGCCACGTTCAGACGTTTTTTTCATTTCTTTCTTTACATTTTTAGGAAACTTAGTTCAGACATTGCGGAAAATAACTGTTCAGAAATCAGTCTGCGGTGCAGAATTTCTCCTCCGCAGCAGCTCATGACATTGCGGAGGAGAAGCGGAATTTCACTGCGGATTTCAGCCTTTGCAATGCAAAAACTGAAATCTGTGGCAAGTCCGCTGTGATATCTGCAATGTCTGAATTACCTGCCAAATATGCAAATGTTGCTGCAGATTCGTTGCGTAATTACCCCGAATCTGTACCAACGTTTTTCAATGGAAAAATACTGCCACGTCTGAACGTGCCCTAATCTAGTGCAAAAAAATTCTATGGTCCCAAGAGACCGAAATTGAGCATCTTTGCCACTAAAAAATGGCAAATACCGCACACCGCCCAAACGTAGGATCCAAGTGGTGGTAAGATAGTTGCAGCGTCATGCTGTGGGAGGCTTATGAAGATAAAAGGTAAAATGAATACAAGAAAACCTGCTGCAGTCTGCAAGAGGACTGCAACTTGTGAGAAGATTCCAACAAGACAACGTTTCCAGATATGCAGCCAAAGCGACATAAGAATGGATCAAAACAATAATGGTAAAGTGCCGGAGTGGCCAAGTCGTAGACCAGAACTGGAACAGTTCTTAAAAGATGATTGACGGGAACAACTGCATACTGAAGAGGTTCACAGAAGTGAAAGCCCTGAATTTGACGTGGCTCAGATGTACACAGAGCAGACAGCTTATTAATGTAAAGGGGTCTTATTTAAAATAAAACTCTCTGCAGCCATTACGTCGAGCTGCCCAATTTCAGGATGAATCAAATTACCATCAAATTATTTTCTAATTGGATTTAATCTATGGACTGGCTCTTAGAAAAATCAACAGTTCGATAAGTCTAATTTATTTTACTCTACCGGGAATAGCAAAACAGGGCCGGCATTACTTTAGATGATGTCCTGTGTGATACCTCCTATTGGTGCCACCCCAGCCCAAATGTTGTAGTGTCAGACAGTGTACATATAAGCACACCAAACCGGGCCTAATGATTAGTGCCCCACAGTATGGTGCCCCTGTAAGGGTATGTTCACACACAAACTCAAAAACGTCTGAAAATACGAAGCTGTTTTCAAGGAAAAACAGCTCCTGATTTTCAGACGTTTTTTAAGCCACTCGCGATTTTTGCTGCGTTTTTCGCAGCGTTTTTTACGGCTGTTTATGGAGCTGTGTTCAATAGAGTCTATGAAAGACAGATCCAAAAACGTCCCAAGTAGTGACATGCATGTCTTTTTCGCGGCCGTGTTTTTACGTGGCCGTTTTTCATAACAGCCGCGTAAAAAAACGGCCGGTCGGAACGGAACGCCGTTTTTCCCATTGAAATCAATGGGCAGATCTTTGGAGGCGTTCTGCTTCCTATTTTTCGGCCGTTTTTCGGGCGTCTACGGCCCGAAAAACAGACGAAAATAGGCCGTGTGAACATACCGTAATAGTATCATATATTGACCAAACAAGTCCCAACCCCTCCATACATTACAAAAATAATTGCATGAACTCGCTGGGTCCTCCAGAATGAGATGTTCTGGGGGGCGCATGCGCGCAGCTGAACATGGTGGACGCGTTCTAACCAGGCTCCGCACCTCGTGAAGGCATTCCAGCATATATATCGCTAACAGCAGACATCGAGACCCATAAAAGAAAGGAGAGGTACCTTAGAGGTTCGGGCATCCACCTATGGCCAGAGGGAGTGGAAGAAGGGGTAAGCAAACCCAGGCTCAGAGGTCCGTGGCAGATATGCTGATGGCGGCGCCGAACATGGCGGAGCAAGGCCTGCTGCAGCAGCAGCAGGGGACACAGATAGAATCCAGTTCGGCGGTGTTATCACAGGATTATCCTGTGCTCCTGCGGGAAAATAGCAGCACATCACTATTGCAGGCACAGGAGGATTTACAAGAAGAGGGCCCGATCCCAGACCTGGGACTGCCGCAATTAGCGCCCGTTCACGTCTCACAGCACTCGCCCATGCAGCCGGCCATTACTTCCGGGTTGACAGAGGACGCCATCTTTTCCTGCATATCAAGAGCCATGCAAGCTCAGATGGGGGAAATAAGCTCCAAGATAGCCGCGGTACATCAAGATTTACACAAAGTGGGGGCGCATATGCAGGCTATTGAGACCAAAATGACCTCAGTCACTGCAAGAGTTAACCAGAATACTAGATTTATGGAGGATCTGCAGGAGCAATTGGAGGAAGCGAACACCAGAATTGAGGACCTGGAAAATCGTTCTCGACGCTATAACTTCAGGATCAGAGGGGTCCCGGAATCTCAGACAGAGGTACCGGGGGTGGTTCGCCTGCTACTCACTACCTTGATACCTGATATATCGGAATCACATATGGAAATTGACCGGGCCCATAGAGCTTTGACGGCCATGAGGAGGGATGGACTTCCCAGAGATATTATAGTGAAACTCCACTATTATTCGATTAAGGAGAAGGTGATGGAAAGAGCTAGGAAGCTTCCGGTGATCACCATTTATAATACAGCGGTTCAGATATATGCTGATTTGGCTCCCCAAACCATTCAAAAAAGGCGGATGCTTCGCCCTGTTCTGCAGACCCTCAAACACCATGCGATTCCATACCGGTGGGCATTCCCATTTCGTCTCCTCTTCATGCGCAATAATAGGCAATATGGCTTCTCTACGCTACAGGAGGGAGAGGACCTGCTGAGGGACTTACATATTCTACCACCCCAGGATAAAGCCAGTTCCTCCCGACTCCCCATACGGGATCCCCCGTTGTCACCAATATGGCGTACCCAAGGAGGCCGTCCAGAGTTTCCTCGGGAACAGAGGGTGGAATCTCGTCGGCAACAATTGAATCCGACATGACGGAAAGGAGGTCGATTATAGAAGCAGATAGTTTATTTTTCTTTCTCTTTCTTTATTCTTCATATCGGCCGGAGATGTCTTCAAGCAGCATGGAGGCTGAATTTCAGCCGGATACCGCCATTTGCAGTTCTCAGCGGACTGGGAGCTGGGGATCCATACGTTGGGGGGGATGTGGGGATTTCTTTTGCTTCTCTGGACTCCCACTTATAGTAATGGAAATTGGTTTATAAGCTGACCCGAAAAAGGCGAGGAAGGGTTTGGATGGGTCAAGTTCGCAGTGAGTTGGTACTCTGGCTATAGATATGTTTGTTTTGTTTTTTTTAAAAAAAAAAAAAAAATATGAAAGTTTGCTTTAACTTATATTTAACATGTGAATGCCTATTATGCTCAGGGTTGATATAGGTTAAGGGGTTGAATGTCTGGATATATATTTTCGGAAATGCTGTGCCTTCACGACGGTCTGCTGTCCCCCTGTTAGCAGTCTTCCTTGACTGCCTAGTCGGTAGACTATGTTCGGTACTATGGGTACCTTGTGTATGTCTTATTTTTGTTCTGTCTTTTACCCCCTTCCCTTTCCTTTCTTTCCTATTTCTGACCTTTGTCTCTATGGCGGGATCCTAATACGCACATGGTTCTACCTCCTGCTCTATGATGGCGGCCATGGAATCTGCTAAAACCTTTAGCTTACTCACACATAATGTGCAGGGCCTTAATTCCCCGATCAAGCGTCGAAAAGCTTTCTTGTATTATAAATCCTCTCATGTTGATATACTATTTTTACAGGAAACGCATTTTTCTACCTCCTCTGCTCCATCGTACTTTCATAAACACTACTCACAAAAATTTTTGGCTAGTGCCTCTACTAAGCACAGGGGAGTGGGCATATGGTTGTCTCGGTCGGTCCCGTTTACACCTCACAACACGATCTCTGACCCGGATGGCAGGTACATCCTGGTCTCGGGTCTGTTACATGAATCTCCAATAACCTTTATTAACTACTATGCCCCGAACTCCAACCAACCGGCGTTCTTCCAGGGTATGTGGCGCAAGATCCATTCATCGATAGAGGGCCCGATAATCATGGGTGGGGATTCTAATATCGCCTTGGACGCGTCCATGGATAAATCCCACGCATTCAGGGTGCGACTTATACCTCCTACGTCAACCAGCATACAAGTAGCACGTTTCTTCCATTCAGTGGACGTCATAGATGTCTGGCGGGATTTTAACCCCACAGCAAGGGATTATACTTATTTCTCCTCAGCCCATAATATCCACACCCGTATTGATCATGTTATGATGTCAACTAGCTTACTCCCTAAGGTCACGGATGCTAGGATTTTAGCTACACCCTGGTCTGATCATGACCCGATTGTGGTTCGGTTGTCAGATTTATGTGGGAGACCGCCTATCTCCTCTTGGAGATTGAATGAGTCATTACTATCGGATCAGGAGATAGTTAAAGAAATCCAAAGGGAATTGGACACATATTTTCTACTTAATAAGGCACCAGACACCTCAATTATGTCCAATTGGGCGGCTCACAAAGCAGTGATTAGGGGGAAATTCATCCAGATAGCCTCGCGTAATAAGAAACGGTTGAAGGAGGTTCTGGCGTTAAAGGAGAGGAACTTTGCGGACCTGTCTAAGAAATTTAAAACAGACCCCTCAGCAGTTATTAAAGCAAAATTAGCAGAAGCTAGAACAGAATTAAACTTATGTCTGACAAGTTGGGCGGAAAAAAGTCTGCGTTGGTCACAACATAAGTTTTTTACACAAGGGGATAAACCGGGAACATTACTCTCTAGACGCCTCACGCCCCGATTTAACACCTCAACACCACCGAAACTGCGATTGGCGGATGGATCTTTATCACAGAATCCCACAAAAGTTGTAAAGGCCTTTCAGGATTTTTATTCAGCGTTGTACTCAGCTCCACCTCAGTTTGATAAAAATAAGGCTAGGGTCTTGTTGGAAAAAACATTCCCTACTAAACTTTCCCAAGGGGATAGAGAAACACTGGATGCTGAATTTAGATTGGAGGAGGTATTGGATGTTATTAAAAATCTGAAGGCTCACAAAGCCCCGGGGCCAGATGGGTTTTCCTCAGGTTATTACAAACACTTTAGGGAGGTCCTGGCCCCGCACATGGTTGAATTGTTCAATGCTTATCGGGAGGGTAACAATTTGCCCCCTTTTTCGAATCTAGCCTATATACATCTTATCCCCAAGCCTCATAAGGATCATACGGATCAGGCTAACTATCGCCCGATATCCCTTCTTGATGTGGATCTTAAGATTATGACAAAAATTCTGGCGGTTAGATTGAATTCATTCCTAGCCACATATATACATAAGGATCAGGCGGGATTTATACCCCTCCGCCAAGCGGAAGACCAGACGAGACGGGCTGTGGACATTATCTCAGCTGTTCGTTCGGGGTGGGATGGCACTTCCGGACGCCAAAGTATGTTATTAAGCCTTGACCTCCAGAAAGCCTTTGACTCGCTATCCTGGGACTATTTGTTTTATGTCCTTGAGAGAATGGGCTTCGGTACGGGATTTTTGTCTATTCTTAAGATCTTATATTGTCTTCCTACAGCAAAAATAAATTCTAGGGGATTTATGTCGGGAGCTTTTCCAATATGCAGAGGAACGCGACAGGGGTGCCCGCTATCGCCTTCCCTGTTTGCGCTGGCTATTGAGCCATTGGCCAACCTCATACGAGATTCTCCCGACATTAGGGGGGTGAAGGTGGGAGGAGTAGAACACAAATGTGCCTTGTTCGCGGATGACATACTGCTTTTCATATCGACACCTCTCACATCATTGCCGAATCTCTTTCATATTCTTGATCAGTTTGGCAAGCTGTCTGGGCTTAAGGTCAATCATTCCAAGTCGGTGGCAATGAACCTTACATTGCCAATAGGGGTAGTGAAGCTCCTAAAACTTAACTTTGATTTTCATTGGGATGCACGTAGATTGACGTATTTGGGTATTAAATTGACACCTACCATAGAGTCCCTTTACGAGGACAATTTCCCTCCACTTTTTCAACAAATAGCTACGGATCTCACTAGATGGTCCCCTCTTAATCTTTCATGGTTTGGCCGCATTGCCTCCATCAAAATGACGATATTGCCCAGATTGCTATATTATTTTCGCACGCTCCCTATTGTGGTCCCTCAGAAGGCGCTTAGACAAATCCAAGGGCTCATCATGGGGTTTATTTGGGGTTCTAAAAGACCGAGAATACAGAGACAAACTTTATTCACCCCTAAAACAGCGGGGGGTCTGGGGGTTCCCAATATCCAACAATACTATCACGCAGCACGTCTGGCGCAATTTACAGATATGTATGCGAGACCATACTGTCCCCAGTGGACGCAAATTGAGACGGCCGCATGTACCAGTTTCCCGCTGGAAACGCTACTGTGGATGGAGTCCTCGGACAGGCCTCCGGTTCTCTCCCCTGTGCTTTCTCAGATGTTACAGCTGTGGGACTCGCTTAGAAAGAGATTCCATATTAAATCGCCCCATAATCCGCTCATGACCATCACGGGTAATTCTGCCTTTCCCCCGGGTCTGCGTAGAATGGAATTCCGGTGGTGGCTCAATAAGGGGTTTTACAGGATTAAGGACTTTTTTGTAGGGGGGGACATCAGAACTCTGGATTACTTTAAGGACTCACACTCGATGCCCCCATCGGAGCATTTTAGATATATCCAGATACACCACTTCTTGTTGAACTGGAAATCCAGGAGGGGGGACATCAGCACATTGACCACTTTTGAACGGCTGTGTTGGCTTTCTGGCTTACGACATAAAATTTCCACGATATATTCCGATCTGGTTACTCCGGAAGGTAAACTCCCTTACATGACACGATGGGAACATGATCTAGGTACGGGAGTGGAATTGGAGCAGTGGCGGGAGATGGCATGTACGACCTCAAAACTATCTATCAATACATCCTTGGTGGAAGCGGGTTATAAAGTATTAATGAGATGGTATATGGTCCCTACTCGTATAGCTCGCTTTAACCCATTGGTGGATAAGCACTGCTTTAGACAATGTGGTGCGGAGGGTACACTAATGCATATTCTATGGGAGTGTCCAGTGGTTGCCACATTTTGGAACCAGGTATACCAGCTTATTAACACAGTGATCCAAGTCAAACCCCCCAGGGATGTGATTACGGCTCTGCTATGCGGTCCTATTCCCGAGGTTCGGGCCCCCGCATGTAAATTTCTCCGATATGTGTTTCTGGCAGCTAAAATAACTATTGCTAGGGCCTGGCGAACACCCACGTTGTCTATGGATATGTTGATCGCTAAGATCTCATGGATAATGGTTAATGACCGCCTAACACATCAGCTGGCGGGTACATTAGACAAATTTGATGCCATTTGGGACCCATGGAGGAACCACACATTTTCGTGAATACATAGAGATGGTTAGGAGACCCTTCTACCCTACACCTTTCCTTCCCCCCCTCCTTATCCTTCTTTTGTTTATTGTGTGTGTTTTGTTTTTCTCTCTTATATTTTTTCCTTAGAGGCCATGTTAAGGTACTCTATAAAGCAATGTGATGTCAAGATTGGTTACCTATGTTAGTAATGAAGGCATTTATATACTATATATTTGGCAGAAGTGTTGACATCATGAATGATATATAATGTGAGATTTATTGGAGACCATGTTGGTCTAATACTTTGTTTAATTGTATTATTGATATGCAAAAGTTGAGACTCTGCGAGTCTGTGTTATTATTATATTACAAAAAACTGTTTAATAAAAAACTATTGAAAACAGAATGAGATGTTCTTTGTAACCACTTTCTGCTCCGGCTAATAGATAAGATCCTGAATGAGAGGACCCCTTCTAGTTACTCAGAATTACCTGATAGAGTTTCTGAAAATAGTTTTTCTAAACCAGATAACTCCTTCAGGCCCTGTTCACACAGAGTTTTTTGCCGCAGTGTTTGGCACAGAAACCGCGGCAAAAACTTCCAAAATTGCCTCCTATTGATTTTAATAGGAGGTGGAGGCTTTTTTCCCGCGAGCGGAAAAAAACGCTCACAGGACAAAGGGAAAAAGAGGCGACATACTCTATCTTGAGAGGTGTTTTCCGCCTCAAAATCCCCATTGAACTCAATAGGAAACGGAAAAAAACGCCACAAACGGCTGCAATGTTTTTTGATGCGTCTTATGGCAAAAAAACGCTCGCGGTTTTTTCCTCTGCCTGTTGAAGAAAGAGGTAAAAAAAAAAGCATCAAAAAACGCCTGTGGTGGAAAACCAATTAAAAAAACAGAGCTGATTTTTCCAGGGAGAATGTTCTGCCTGCAAAAAACTCAGTGTGAACAGGTCCTTAAAGTGTCACCCCAGTGTTAGCAATATCTAGATTTACAGTACATAGGGTAAGTTCACACGGGTTATTTTCAGCCATTTTTCGGGCCGTAAGCGTCCCGAAAAATGGCTGAAAAATCGGAAGCAGAACGCCTACAAACATCTGCCCATTGATTTCAATGGGAAATACGGTGTTCTGTTCCGACGGGGCGTTATTTCTGTAAAAAGAAGTGCATGTCACTTCTTGGGCCGTTTTTGGAGCCGTTTTTCATTGACTCAATAGAAAAACAGCTCTAAAAACGGCTGTAAAAAACGCAGCGAAAAAACGCCTGAAAATCAGGAGCTGTTTTCCACATGTTTTTTGTTAAGGGTATGTTCACACGCAGTGGTTTTTGACGTAATTCGGGCGTTTTACGCCTTGAATTACGCCTGAAGAAACGGCTACATTACGCCTACAAACATCTGCCCATTGCTTTCAATGGGAATTACGATGTTCTGTTCCTCTGTGTGAACTGGGCCTACAATGACTTAAAAGAAGCATATCAATTGGGCTATATGCATTTTTCATCCCTGCCTTCAAAGCAAATTTCGGACTCCTTCAGCTATGCTGGTGAGCCTAGACTAGGAGATTAACAATTGTAACGTTCTCCTGGGACTAAAGATACATCCGACTCTTAGCGCAATGAGATTCACACTATTGTATCTGGGAATTAGTGAAAGTCGTCTTCGGCCGCACAGTCATCTGATAGAGGGATTACCATCAGCTGAATATTATTAGTCTGTAATTATTATGTAAAGTATCCGAGCAATCTCTAATCAGTTCCTGTTAATCTGAGATTTTAATTCCGGGAAAGCTTCAAGACATGATGTGACATAGAAACAATGCGGTGAATAAATACATTCATTTAATTTCGTGATTCAGTAAATAACAAAGTGGGCGGCCGTGACTTGAAAGTGCTTTTAACCCCTTCCCACTTCTTGATGCAATAGTACGTGAAGTACTTGAGTATTTTTATGTCAAGGTGATCGGGCATACCCATGCAATCAATGGCGGGAGCATAGCTGTAATTCACAGACCCTTTAATAAAATGTTAAGAAAAAGTCTACAGATTGGGTCAGTCTTTCAGCAGCAGGTCGTCAAGTCCATTAAAAAAATCATAAAGTCAAATTTGTGATGGATTCCATTAGAGTTAAACCAATCATAGGTGATGGTAAATAGCACTGCACACAGTATGGCACACTATGGGGACTCTATGACAACAATTTATTTTTCAGTCAATTATTTTTGCCCCATATTTAGAACTGTTATTGGATATCATTAATGCGGTAATAGCGTGGAACGGAAATACCAAACGGAAGATGAGTTAATATATGTCATCGACAATCTTGTGAACCTCTATTTTACTTACTATATTTGTAACAAATCCATGGAATTATATTTATATGCAAATTTATTCTCAAGGTAGAGAAAATAATTGAAGTCACTTTGGTCAATTTCCAGGCCAGTAGGAAAAGTTATCAAAGCCAACACACAATAACTTAGAAATGAGATTTTTAGAAATGTTACCGGTTGACCTACGGGATTTCTACAGAAAAGTTATATGAGATTCTGTCCTAAAGTCGAGGAAAGAGAAATAATTGCTTCCAAACAGAAAATATTCATTAAACTTTACTGCATTTTTAATTTACATTTAGAAATGTGCCCAAATAAATATTACAGAATTGCAATAAAAATCATCCCAAGACTAAATTTAAGCCTTTATATTTAGTGCATATAGTGCTCAGATAAATTGTGTGTAAAGCAATCAGTGTGTGCCATACAGTGACCACATAGTGTCATACAGTCTATAGTTCCAATAAGGGTACCTGTGAAATTTCAGACAGTAGCGATGGTTAGGCTCGGATGGGACCTTGGCAGCAGGCAGAAATCTAGCGCGGTGTAACACAACAGGCGTAGTATACAGCACAACACGACTCCAACTCTCAATGGCACAAGAACAAGGTAGCACGGGGTACAGGTAGCAGGTACAGGAACACTGGGAACTGAAAAACACTAAGGGACCATTTGCAAAGACTAATACGGGTAAACACAACAACGCTCAGGCAATGAAGGAAGGGGCAGGGCCCTTCTTATAGTCCAGGGTGATCATGGGCTAATTTCACATACTTTTCAGGTGCACGCACGCTCGTGCCCGGCGTGCGCACCTTACGGGACACAGCAGAGTGAAGCGGAAGTGAGCACTGGCTTCGGCTGAGGAGGAGATGCGCGCCAGCGCTCACAGATCCATGGCTGCGGCCGTCAGGAAGTGAGTAATCCCGACGGTCCGTGGCCATGGGCGCTGCACTACTTCATCTGGCTACAGACTTGTGCAATGATTTTACGCTAGGCACTGGCACTAGACTTTCTAATATTTCAGGGTCTTTAGCTGATAATTGTAATACATTGTTGAAGTCTCTGTAGTGGTAGTTCCAGCCATATAAATAAATACGTTTAAGGGCCCAGTCACACGAACGTGAATCTCGTCGGTGTGCTGTGCGTGATTTGCGCATCGATTGCAATAAAAAAAAAGTGCTTTGCTAGTGCGTGAGAAACACATGCCACTCGCAAAGCAGATCAGTGGGTCTTAAAAAAAAAAAAGTGTAATGAAAGTGCTTAGTGGAAAACCCCTTTAATATCTTCCTAGTCATATGTTTTCATTTTTGGCAGAAATATAAATTAAAGCGACGCCATCTACCAATATATGTCCCATCTGTTTTTTTATCCATATGGAGACTGCCATCTCCGTGCATAAATTATCCAGGATACGGGTTTCTTTAAAGGGAATGTGACGCTAGAAAAAAATGTTTGATTTTTTTTAGTTAAACAATTAGTGTATAAGTGATTAAACATTGTTCTAATTTTTTTTATTTTTTTCACGAGTCAGGAAATATTATAAATTAGATTCTAATTTATAATATTTCCCAGTGCTGGTCACTAGATGGAGCAATTCCCAAAATGGCAGCATTGCATGTGGTAAAGCAACCACATTGCTTTATGCTGCAAAATTTGAGAAAACTCACTCGCTCTAGTGAGCTCTCAGAATCCCCCCTCCTTTATCCTGGCTAGTGCCGGGAGAAACGAGGGGTTTGAACGGTCAAACCTCCTACACTGTGTGTCGCCATTTTTTGAGCTAACACACGGTGTAGAAGGTTTACATACACTAGTAAACACACACTGAAACACGAACATACATAGAAATCACTTACCTGCCCCAGTCGCCGCCGCTCCCTCCGGTCCGTCCGCTCCGTCTGCTATCGCCGCTCCAAGTGCACAAGTCCGGAAGCCGCAACCGGAAGTAGTAATCTTACTGTCCGGCCGCGACTTCCGGTCTACAGGAAAATGGCGCCGGACGGCGCACAGTTCAACTTGGACTGTGTGGGAGCGGCGCATGCGCCGTTCCCACACAGACGGCGTACAGCATAGTGGATGGAACGGGCCCCTATGGGACTGTTGCTGCCGTATTCCATGTCTGTATGTGTCGTTAATCGACACATACAGAAATCGAAAAAAAAATGGCAGCCCCCATAGGGAAGAAAAAGTGAAAAAATAAAAAAAAGTAAAACACAAACACACAAATATAAACGTTTTTAATAAAACACTAAAATCAAACTGATGTAAAAAAAATTTTTTTCGTGACACTGTTCCTTTAATAATAAAAATAGGTTTGATATGAAAGAAATTATTATTTGCAAATTGAGAGGTTTTGTGATCTGTCGGCTGCAATAACCAAACAGAATATATTTTATCATCAAGACTATTAGAGGAATGAAAATAATCGAGTGGAGAAACTTTGTCAATACTTAGAATTTTAAAGAGATCACTGAAAATATTACTTTGAGGGAACAGCATTCAGACGAGTGTGTAACTTGTCCGTGTGACAGCCTTTAAAACAACGGCCGTCACATGGGCTCATGTAGTTCAATAGGGCCGTTCACACCGCTGTTGTTTCAACGGAGCGTGTGAAGAAGGGTCCATGGAAATATAGGACATGTCCTATTTTCTTGCGTTGTCACGAATCCCTCCTCTAGTCTGTGAGGGATCCCTGATAACACGTCTCACGCGGGTGCACCTCGGATGTGAAAAACTTTAGTTTTTCATGTCCGAGGTTGCAGACGCTCGTATGAATGTAGCCTAAGTGGTGGGGCAGGGAGCCAATGGCTCTCTGCTCTGTCACAGTAAGCGGGAATTGCGCTCTCCCACTGCTTTTCTCTGTGTTTTGTGAGGCTGCCGCAGCAATTAGTTGTTCTGGTTTCTATTAGTGGAAGCAGTTGATCGATGCAGGGAGCAGGGGGGATTAACCAGCTTCCCAGTGGGCCAGTTCGAGTCTGATGTCACAGATCAAGAATAATAAACACAGTGATGTCACAATAGAGGGATAATAAATACAAGGACATCACTGTACAGTATTAAGGATCACAGCGATGTCACTGTACAGTAATAATAAACACAGTGATGTCACAGTACAGCGATAATAAACACAGTAATTTCACAGTACAGAGATAATAGACACAGTGATGTCACAGTACAGGGATAATAAACACAGTGATGTCACAGTACAGGGATAATAAACACAGTAACGTCACAGTACAGAGATAATAGACACAGTGATGTCACAGTACAGCGATAATAGACACAGTGATGTCATAGTACAGGTAACATAAACACAGTGATGGCACAATACAGGGATAATGTATACAGTGATCATAGTACAGGGATTATGCATACAGTGATGTCACAGTACAGGTATAATACGCACAGTGATGTCACCATCCAGGGATAATAAACACAGTAAGGGTATGTTCACATGCTTAGCAAAAAACGTCTGAAAATACGGAGCTGTTTTCAAGGGAAAACAGCTCCTGATTTTCAGCCGTTTTTTAAGCAATCTCACGTATTTTGCGGCGTTTTTTACGGCCGTTTTGGGAGCTGCTTTTCTATAGAGTCAATGAAAAACGGCTCCAAAAACATCTCAAGAAGTGACATGCACTTCTTTTTACGGGGCGTCTTTTTTTCCAAACGGCCGCGTAAAATTGCCCGTCGGAACAGAACGCAGTTTTTCCCATTGAAATCAATGGGCAGATGTTTGGAGGCGTTCTGCTTCAGATTTTTCGGCTGTTTTTCAGCCGTTTTTCAGCCGTTTACGGCCCAAAAAACGCCCGAAAATAAGCTGT
Source organism: Rhinoderma darwinii (assembly GCF_050947455.1). NCBI lineage: Eukaryota > Metazoa > Chordata > Amphibia > Anura > Rhinodermatidae > Rhinoderma > Rhinoderma darwinii. The sequence continues at coordinate 396,312,170 of NC_134690.1, forward strand.
GTGAACATACCCTCACTGTTACCCAGCATGTTACTCCTATAGAGGCCGAGATCATTCAGAAACAAATGGATAGACTATTAAAAGACTAATTCAGGGCACCTATATTTTTTTTATTGTGGGTTTATGCACTTCAGCCGAGTCTAACAAAAATACATTGGTTCAAATGTGTTGGGTTTTATTTTATGACCTTTTTTTCTACTGCCCAGTAGAGCACATCAGGCCACCTCTCAGGTTTGGTCATTCATTTAGATGTCCGCAGGTCTGCACTGTTTGACTCTACATGAAAAGCTGCATTAGGGAAAGATATTGACAAGAAAATTTTGTTCCATTTGTTCATTTTGCCGAGTGCAGCAGCAGGACTCCACGGCCTTTCATTAGCCGCCGGAGATTGACTCTGTGCACTTACAGGCGGCCTGAGAGTGAATTATTGTAAAGCTGATTTATTGTAAAAAGTTCCAGGATAATTGACAACTGTAGGGCGCAGCAGAAAAGAAGCTCAATTGTGAAAGTGCTTTTAGCCCAATAAAACTACCCCTAGTTAATAAATCAGTTTTCTTCTTATGTCAAGTTGCAAAAATCCTGTTCAGCCGTTACTTATATTTATTTCTGGAACACTACGTTCCAACCAATATGGTGCCAGCCACCATTCATTTCCTGCGCTGGCATTAGGTTTTCAAGGCCAAGCACAGCTATGCCCATACCATCCGCAGCTACATGGTACGGCTGCCACACTGCTGCAACAGCTGCCAGGTAACTCCGATCCCGCCCGTTTAATCCCTTCAGATGCCTCAATCAATAGTGACCACGGCAGCAGGTATAGAGGGAAGGGGCTCCATCTGTCACCCCATCGTCGCCCCCACAACGTGAGTGGGACTAAGAAAAAATGACAAAAAATGTTAAATGAATTGTTCCAAGAAATGTAAAAAAAAAAAACTACACAAAAACGCCTTTTTATCATAAAAAAAAAAGCTGTATTATGTAAATAAAAAAGTAAAACTATTTTGTATCGCCACAAACATAACGACCTGTACTATAAAACGAACATGTTATTTATTCTGCATGGTAAAAAGGATAAAGCAACAATGCCAGAATAACAGTTTTGTCTTTATCGCCATTCCCAGAAAAATAGAATAAAAAGTGATGTACCCCAAAATGGCACCAATAAAAACTTCAGCTCGTTCTGCAAAAGTCCTCACATAGCTCTTGTCAACGGAAAAATAAAAAAAGTTATGGCTCTTAGAGCATGGCGACACAAAAACAATTTAAATTAAAAAAAAGTGTTTTAATTGTGTAAAAGTAGTAAGACAAAAAAAAAAAAATACATTTGTAAGTTCCGCCATCGTATCGACCCACAGAATAAAGTTAACATGTCAATAATACCGCATGATGAATACCGTACAAACAAAACCCAAAAACAATTGTGGAATTGCTGTTTTTTTCCTTTCTCCCATTACAAACTTTTTTTCAATATATTATATGAACTCCAAAATGGCGCAGATAAAATTACAACTCATCCCAAAAAAAAACAATCCCTAATATGGCTATGTTAACTGTAAAATGAATACGTTATAGCTCTCGGAACGCAGTGAGGAAAAAAAAAAAAATGATGTTGCCTCAAGGCCAAAAATTGCTGCATTCTAAAGGGGCTGAAATTTATTTCTGGGAGACTTCGAATTCTTTTTGGAATCCTTGTCCGCAAGTACAGGCCATGCCCCCATAATGAGAGCCAAAGTGCCACCTTTAACAGTGCCATCAAGGTCACCCTTTTAAAGGGGTATTCACATTTCATAAAGCGATGGCATATCACTAAGATATGTCATCACTTTCTGATCGGTGGGAGTCCCGCTGGAAGGCCCATTAATCCTGTGGATGTAGTGGGTCACTGTGCTGGTTTTGGGCTATCCGGAATAATCAGCAAGTATGTCCTAAAGACTATAAATACTTTTTAAAAAAATGGTATTGCTCTAATGCATTTACAAAAGAAAGAAAGCAACTTTACAACTTGATTAAAAATCTCCTATTATTTTGTGTATACAGCTTTTTGCTGCATGTTACTGGGCTGTGCAGCAGAAGTTGCCAAAATGACGCCCCATTCTCTGACATCACTTCCTGCTCTTCAGCTATTGGCTGAAGCTGCACCACATAGACTTCCTCCTCTGCCTTCCCCCAGCATGTACTTTGGACATATTATTAGTTATAGTTACCTCTCCTTTTTAGCTACTTTCTCTTCATTTCGACCAGAAATCCAGAATGGCCACAATATATTAATAGAAAATAAACAACTTTTACTAATTTTTAGATTTATTGTTGATCTTTCATGCATTTCAATTGGGCAAATCCCCTCTTTATGTCTGGCGGAGTCTCAAAGGCTCCGGCAGCTAGGAGAAAATTTGGGACTGCTGTAGAGGTAAACTAGATAGACATGAGTTTTGGTGACTAAGACAAGCTGAGGGCAGAAAGGAGGAGGAGGAGGTAAGTGGTATCTGCTTTGTTACGGGAGGACTATAGGCATAATATGGGAAATATCGAAGTAGTTCCATATTTGCAAGGTATTGCACTCTCTGGGTACTATATGACTCTATGTTGGCAAAGTATGGTACTTCCTGGGCACGGTAAAGCACGAAGTGAACATAATTTTGCGAAATGTGGGCACTATGGGGCTCTATGTGGGTAAGGTTTGGCACTATATGGATACTGTTTGGTTTTATGTGAGCACTGCATTACACTATCTTGGCAAAGTAGAACATTCTGGGCAATGCAGAATTCACTATGTATCAAGGCAATGAATGGCACTAACTGGCAGTGTATGTACTATCTGCAAACTGTATGTAGTAAATGGGCTCTGTATGGCACTGCCTGTTCACTGCATGGCTCTCTCTATATTTATTCTGGCACTGTATGTACAGAAAGACTACTCCATTGGTGTCGCATATTCAATTGCATGTCATAGATTTTCTAATAGAAGTATTGCCTCTAGGAGATAATACATTACCATAGTGTGGATATATGACCCCCTTAGAATTACATAATCAGCAAATAATTTAATTAACAAATTTAACAAAAAACTTTAAAAAAGTGCAATGGAAAGTATACTTTTCTTAAGATTCTAAGGCTGCGTCCATACAAATCTGCAGAAAGCCGCAGGGAAATCCGCAGCAGCATATTCACACCACATCGTGCAGATTTTCGTGCGCCTTTCCCTGTGGAAAACAATCAAGTGTCTAAAAAAAATACCATATTCACCTCCCCCTGATACCCCGCCAGTCCCTTTTTTAAATTTTATTTAAGGGTATGGACACACACAGCGTGTTCAGGGCGGATACGCTGCATCAAGTTGCGTAGTGTATCCGCCCTGAACACCGCAGGGAATACCGTATGAAAAATCGCACCACATTGTGGTGTGTTTTTCCAGTGGAATTTCCGCTGCGTAAAGCAGCGCCAGAAAAATATAAAAAAACTTTCATACTTACCCCCTCCCTCTTCTCTGCGCGTAGTCCGGCCTCCTGGGATGACGTTGCAGGCCATGTGACTGCTGCAGCCTGTGATTGGCTGCAGCGTTCACATGGGATTAAACGTTATTCCAGGAGGCCGGACTGGAGAAGAAGCAGAGAACTCTGGGTAAGTATAACTTTATATATTTTTTTCTCACTTGCGATCGCCGTGATTCTGCTGCAATTGTTACAACACACACTACTTTGTTGCGGGTTTAAGCGAGATTAGTTGAACTCTCGCCTACACTGCTGCTACTGTAATACGCTGCGGATTTTCGGCAATGAATCCATTGCCGAAAATCCACAGTTTATGCCGTGTGTATTCGTACCCTTAATTTATCTGGATTTGCGGATTTTGCTGCAAATGCGCAGGTAATCGGCAGAAAAATCCACTATAGGATTTGCTCATGGATTTCTTCTTCCCCATTAAATTCAATGGGGAAAATCTGAAAACAATTCCGTGGATTCTCCGCAGCAGAAAATGACAAGCTGCGGATTAAAAAAATCTGCACCGCAGGTCAATTTCTGCAATGAAAAATGTCTGCATCATCTTTATGAGATGTGTTCCAATGTCATCCACTTTGCTCCCGATTTCAGCTGCAGATTGTCCATCTGCAAATCCGGACGTAGAATCTGCAGCGAATCTGCTACGTGTGAACAAAGCCTAAGTATAAAAAGAAAAACAATATTTACAAATATTAACAAAATTATTTTTAAAAAATCTGATTTACAGAAGAACATTTAACTTGAAGTTGTTAATGTCTATCCTGTGGTGACGCTCAGCATTACAATACTGTGGGCGGACAAGAAAAGCCTCCGTATGTTAGAATGACAGCTTCCTATTTTTTTCTTTAAAAAAAATTCTAATTTTAATTCCATAAGCAGCAGTAACTCCGGTGCTTGTTCCGTTGCTGCTTGCAGAGCGACATAAATAAAAGTACAACTTCTATAGAAATTCAGCAATTATAAACTTAGTATTGATTTAATTTTCATTTGTTTGGCCGTTGCTGCTCTGCTCTATTTATGTAACAATCCGTTTTACGCTCACCTAGAACTGGAGACACAAAGTTCCTTTCCTGTAATCATTGTGCCAATTTATTCGGCTCAAATTGGTCCATTCTGCAGGAGTCCTTCAATCAAAGGGAAAAACAAAAGAATAAAATCATCACTTGGAGTCCATTGTGGGGCCGGTATTTTCACAACGAGGGTCTAATTTGTTAAACTAAAAATAAAAATAGATATATTTAAAGGGGTATTCCCAGAATTAACATTCATCGCCTTTCCACAGGATTGTATCTGATCGCTGGAACCCCCACTGATCAATAGACCGGGGGTCCTGGTCTCCACGTTTCTCCTTATTTCACCCCCACAGTGAGGAAGAGTTTAAATGGAGCAGCGGTCTAGAATCCACAATATCTATTCTCCATTATTCCCAAGACTCTGAATGGGGCAGCAGCGTGCATGATAGATCGATGCACCATTCAGAAATGTATGGCCTCGGGACCCCCGTTCTAGTGATCAGCGAGGCCCCCAGTGATCCTGTGGATAGGTGATAAATGTTGATTCTGGGAAAACCTCATTATGTAAAAGAATAATAAATGTAGAAAATCATATAAAATACTCAGACAATACCTCCCCTAATATATTTTAGCCATTTTCTTCCTTTCTGTTCACAAATGTCAAATCAGACCTGCCACTGTCTGTAAGGCAACTGGCTGCAGCAGGAGCCCTCCCCCACTGCTCTGTCTGTAATATGACACCAGACGTTCTAAGCCCCAACCTTCGATGAAGCAGCACCCCTTTAGCGTTCTACCAGACAAAAATGTAAATGGAGAAAGTTAACAGCTAATACCTAAACTCTCTACAAGATTAAATGGGTTCTCCACAGAGGTGTACATAGAGCAGATATGGTGCCATAGAAGTACCCAAAATGCGGTCTCTGCTGGAGCTCCTTCAAAAACTGTTCAAGAAGTGACATGCACTTCTTTTTCACAGGCGTTTTTTTTTTACGTGGCCGTTTTCCAAAACGGCTGCGTAAAAAAATGCCCCGTCGGAACAGAATGCCGTTTTTCCCATTGAAATCAATGGGCAGATGTTTGGAGGCGTTCTGCTACCGATTTTTCGGCCGTCTACGGCACGAAAAACGGCCGAAAATAAGCCTTGTGAACATACCCTTATAATTCATCTTTCTTCAGTAGTACATGTGAATATATGAAACTGTAATATAATTAGAATGGATTGGTAATGGAAAATTGGGCCCACGGCAACAAGCACAGTAGCCCCTCCCTTGCCATTATTAGACAGTTTTTCTTATAATTTTTGCCTTAATAATGCCACCATACTAAGGCAAGACAATAATGCTATAAACTGCCTACATAATACCACCATATAGTTATAAAATGATATGCAGCATCCAATTACATGGGTTTGGGGAGGGGGATTGCTTAAACTCAGCCCATTTTTCCCTGCAGGTCTTCTTGTAGTTGTTCAGAAACCTCTACAGTCCCCCCCCAAAAAAATCTGTCTGTAGTAATCTGGTAAATAGTAGACAGGAAGGAGGGGAGAGGAGGGGGATGCAGCTGCTGTTTCCCCATCTGTTCCTGTGACTGCAGGCTGTGAGAGGGGAGGGGGAGCAGAAGTGGGGAGAAATCTGTGCTAAGTACAGCAGCAGCAAGACACCAGAAAGAAACCGTCCACTTATCAGGGATTGAGAGATAATACATGCAGGTAAAGGGATGGAAAAAATACCATTTTTTTTTTTTTTACATTTTACCCTTTAATTTATATTTATATTAATACATTTGTTTCTAGGATGACGGCCAGAGTATTATAAAGTCTGAATGAGTATTGAAATGATTGTTATATATGATAGGAATGAACATGTCAGTAGGGGGCTGCGTCTTGGATATAGAGAACTTAGAATAATAGCGTTCTCTTTCTTCTCCACAGTCACAGATTGCCTTGCTCCTTATATTGAAGATGCTGATGTTCTGAACAAGACTTATAAGACTGGAGACAAGTTACTAATGAGCTGTCGAGAAGGGTTCCAGACACGATATCCTGATTTTGACAACATGGCTTCAATTTGTCAGGATGACGGAACCTGGGAAAATCTTCCTATGTGTCAAGGTGTGGTAATGTACCCTATGATGTATATAAATGGTGCCTTCAACACAAGTGATACTAAGGGTATGTTCACACGCACTATTTACGGACGTAATTCAGGCGTTTTACGCCTGGAACTACGGCCGAAAATACTGCTTGAAAGCGTCGGCAAACATCTGCCCATTCATTTGAATGGGTTTTACGATGTTCTGTGCTGACGGTCATTTTTGTTACGCTCTGCTGTCAAAAGATGGCGCGTAAAAAAGATGCCCGCGTCAAAGAAGTGCATGTCACTTCTTGGGACGTAATTGGAGCCGTTTTCCATTGACTCCATAGAAAAACAGCTCCAATTACGTCCGTAATGGACGCTGCGAAAAACGCCTGCACATGCCATTACGTCTGAAATTCAGGAGCTGTTTTCGCCTGAAAACAGCTCCGTAATTTCAGCCGTAACGGACGTGCACCTGTGAACATACCCTTAAAGGGGTAGTCCAGGATTAGAAAAATATGTCTGCTTTAGGCTGGGTTCACACGACCTATTTTCAGACGTATACGAGGCGTTTTTTGCCTCGTTTTACGTCTGAAAATACGTCTCAAATACGTTGTCAAACATCTGCCCATTACTTTCTATGGGTATAACGCTGTATTGTTCCCACGACGCGTAATTTTACGCGTCGTACGGCAATTACGACGCGTAAAATTACGCCTCGTAAAAAGAAGTGCAGGACACTTCTTTGGACGTTTTTGGAGCTGTTTTCTCATAGACTCCAATGAAAACAGCTCCAAAAACGGACGTAAAAAAGCTGCGAAAACGGCGCGAAAAATGCAGCGAAAAACGCGAGTTGCTCAAAAAACGTCTGAAAAGCAGGGTCTGTTTTCCCTTGATAACAGCTCTGGATTTTCAGACGTTTTGGTTGACTACGTGTGAACATACCCTTATTCCATAAACAGCACCACAGGTTGTGTGTGGTATTGCAGCTCAGCCCCATTCGCTTCAATTGAGCTGAGCTACAATATTAGAGACAATCCAGCAGTTGGCTGTGTTCCCTTGAAAACAGCTCTGGATTTTCAGACGTTTTTGGTCACTACGTGTGCACATACCCAAAGAAGTGTCCTGCACTTCTTTTGACGAGGCTGTATTTTTACGCGTCGTCGTTTGAGGGTATGTTCACACGACCAAATTTCAGACGTATACGAGGCGTATTATGCCTCGTTTTACGTCTGAAAATACGGCTCCAATACGTCGGCAAACATCTGCCCATTCATTTGAATGGGTTTGCCGACGTACTGTGCAGACGACCTGTTATTTACGCGTCGTCGTTTGACAGCTGTCAAACGACGACGCGTAAAAATACAGCCTCGTCAAAAGAAGTGCAGGACACTTCTTTGGACGTTTTTGGAGCTGTTTTCTCATAGGCTCCAATGAAAACAGCTCCAAAAACGGACGTAAAAAACGCCGCGAAAACGGAGCGAAAAACGCCGCGAAAAATGCGAGTTGGTAAAAAAACGTCTGAAAAGCAGGGTCTGTTTTCCCTTGATAACAGCTCTGGATTTTCAGACGTTTTGGTTGACTACGTGTGAACATACCCTTATTCCATAAACAGCACCACAGGTTGTGTGTGGTATTGCAGCTCAGCCCCATTCGCTTCAATTGAGCTGAGCTACAATATTAGAGACAATCCAGCAGTTGGACCCCCACTGATTGCACAATGATGGTATATCCTAAAAATATAAAGGGGTTGTCTCAGATTAGAAAAAATAGTGCCACTTTTGTCCATAGGCTGTGTCTGGTATTGCAGCCTTGTCCCATTCACTTGAATGGAGCAGGGCTGCAATACCAAACACAGCCTACAAAACAAGAGTGGCGCTGTTTGTTTAAAAAAGAAGAGCAGACCTTTTTTCTAATCTCAGACAGTATTCCGTATGCAGGTTCCTTGGTATAAGTGACAGATACATTTTACCAGACATAGCGGTAATTTCAGCTTTTATAAGCCGCTCATTGTTATTTTCTTCCATTTGGAACAGTAATAAATCCAGAATATGAGGCAGTTACTGGCACACAGGTATTTGACGACACAGTGAATGATCACAACTGGCTTATTGTGCACGCAGCAATCCTGCCAACCGATGTTCCCATGAAAAACATTACATTAATATGCAGTTCTGAAAATGACATCTTACTAATATACAAAAATACAGCGATTTATCCAAATTAACATTCAGAGGAGAAAGAAAATGGAAATTCTGTAATTAGATTGCAGAAAATGATGTATGAAGGGTATGAATACTTTTGCAACTATGTGTTTCTCTTCTCCAGTGCCCCTAAAATATAAAAAATCAACTTCCCAAATAGTCTTGATTGAAAATCTCCTACCGTTTGGTGCATACAGCTCCTACGCAGACCTATGTTTCTCCACGGTTACGGACTACAAACAAACCCTGTATGTATTCTGATCCTGTGTTCGTTTCTTCCGCCTATGCCCTCTTCTACTGTCTTTAGGGCACATCGCGTGGAGTAACACATGACTGCGGGATCTGACTACACAGGGTTTGCAACCATGGAGATACATAAGTCTGCATAGGAGCTGTATACAAAAAATGATGAGATTTTTCTTATCAAGATTACGTGCAGTTGCTTCATTTTTTATTTTAGAATTTTGGGATCAATACAAGTGTTTACAAAAGTATACATACCCTTTCTTATTCAATGGTTTCTCCCTCTTAAAGGGGCACTTTTGGATTATATAATTGGGAGAATCAAATCTCCAGACATTGATTGGCCAATCTGCTTTGTATTGATTACGTACCAAGAAAAATTATTTTGTATAAAAATGTTGTAAAATGTGCAAACTATGCAGAGCTGGAATGTCTTTTTTACTTATTTTGTGTCATCATAAATCTTTTTGTCAATAAACGAATGCCGTATTGAGTTCAAAATGTACAGGTGTATACAGGAGAAGATAGATGGTGGAAGGATTATTGATCCAGACATTACTCTGCCAGGAATTTATTGTATTTGTCTTACTTTGGTATTTGGTTTTTCTTTGGATCAATATTAGATTATAACTATGGCTGCGTGTACGGTATAGTGGCGTGTACGGTATAGTGGTGTGTACGGTATAGTGGTGTGTACGGTATAGTGACGTGTACGGTATAGTGTCGTGTACGGTATAGTGGCGTGTACGGTATAGTGACGTGTACGGTATAGTGGTGTGTACGGTATAGTGGCGTGTACGGTATAGTGGCGTGTACGGTATAGTGTCGTGTACGGTATAGTGGCGTGTACGGTATAGTGGCGTGTACGGTATAGTGACGTGTACGGTATAGTGGTGTGTACGGTATAGTGGCGTGTACGGTATAGTGGTGTGTACGGTATAGTGGCGTGTACGGTATAGTGACGTGTACGGTATAGTGGCGTGTACGGTATAATGACGTGTACGGTATAGTGGCGTGTACGGTATAGTGCCGTGTACGGTATAGTGGCGTGTACGGTATAGTGGCGTGTACGGTATAGTGGCGTGTACGGTATAGTGGCGTGTACGATATAGTGACGTGTACGGTATAGTGACATGTACGGTATAGTGGTGTGTACGGTATAGTGGCGTGTACGGTATAGTGGTGTGTACGGTATAGTGGTGTGTACGGTATAGTGTCGTGTACGGTATAGTGGTGTGTACGGTATAGTGTCGTGTACGGTACAGTGGCGTGTACGGTACAGTGACGTGTACGGTATAGTGGCGTGTACGGTATAATGACGTGTACGGTATAGTGACGTGTACGGTATAGTGCCTTGTACGGTATAGTGACGTGTACGGTATAGTGGCGTGTACGGTATGTGACGTGTACGGTATAGTGACGTGTACGGTATAGTGACGTGTACGGTATAGTGGCGTGTACGGTATAGTGGCGTGTACGGTATAGTGGCGTGTACGGTATAGTGACGTGTACAGTATAGGGGCGTGTATATGGGAGAACCAACAAATAAGTATTCTGCTCCATGTACAGTAGCTGCTGCCAACCATCTGGTCTTTAAGAAAAACTCAATTTGTATCTATATGCAAATGAAATGTAAATTAGTCGGAGTCTTAACAAGTCTATGTGGTGGAACTTGTAGATTGTTTTATTCATCCATTTCGAGTTTGTGATTCTCCAGCATTGTACAAATCGATTTGTCGGGTTTGAGATAATTGGAGAATCAATTCGCCCATGGTATTCTATAGACTGATGAAAGAGGAGAATCAGGATGATCATACTCGTCCTGCTGATCGCACGGGCACAGCCAGAGTGCCTGTGCAATCAGGATCGGGGTAACAACTTTAATACGCAGCCGCAGCGCCGCTCTAATGGCGGACATCAGAGAAACTTCTGATCTGCACCGTTTAACAGTCTGCATTCCGCGATCAACGCTGATCACAGCATTCAATGGGAGAAAGTGAGGGGGGGGGGGAATCCGCGGTCCATTGAAGGACCCCAGGGCTGTCTGACCACATTTCCTGTTGTTAGGACATATTTAGTACACATGCCATTAGTACACAGGCCAATGTACTGGCATATAGATATCTGCCAGTATATTATAAATTTTAAAAAAAACGTAAAGATCAAAATTAAAAATAGCGGAATTACTGTGTTTTTTCTGTCCGGAATTGTGGACGGAAAAAACGCAGCAGAATACAGTAGCAGCAAAGTGGGTGAGATTGAACAAATTTCATCCACACGCGGCATAAATATTGAGCGGAAAAAACGCTCGGAAATGGACCTGAGGTGCGGAATTTTATTCCGCAGCATGTCAATTGTATTTACGTAATCGCTGCATATTTACTGCGGGTTTTCCCCATTGAATTCAATGGGGCGGTAAAACCCGCAACAAATAGCAGATGTTGCATTTTTTGCGGCGGGTTCGCAGCGATTCCGCAGCAAAAAAACGCATCTCTGAATAAAAAGATAAACCTCATACTTACCAAGGAGTCTGTGTTTCTTCCTCCAAGCCGGCCTCCTGGGATGACGCTTCATCCCATGTGACCGCTGCTGCAGCCAATCACAGGCTTAAGCGGTGTCCTGGGATGAAACGTCATCCCAGGAGGCCGGCCGGCTAGCAGGCCAGTTAATACAGCAGTTTTTGGTAGCGGACATTCCGGGCAAAAAACTTCTCCACAGTTTGGTGTGCTTTTTCTCCCGGAATTCCCTGCGGCGCACAGGGCAGATACGCTGCATGCTTTTACGCAGCGTATCCACCGCCTATGGGTTAAAGAAAAAAAGAAGATAAATTGAACATTAAAAAAAGTTATGTTAAATTAAAAAGTAGAAAAAAATTCAAATTTTTTCCAATTAATACATTTTATTAAATATCAGTCCCAAAACATAAAATAATATTCACATATTTGCTCTCGTCACGACTGTAACAACCTGCACAATAAAATTATGATGATCGGTATATGCTGTTAAAAACAATAACTAAAAACTGCAGTTGAAGTGCCTTTTTTCTGCATTTTTGCCAAAATAAAGATTAATATAAATTCAACGCTAATGTACCAAAATCTGTCACCTACATAAAGTACAACTCGTCTCGTAAAAAACAAAGCCTCAAACAGTTACAAGCAATAAAATAGTTATGACCGATGGAATGCAAATAAAAAAAATAAAATGATTGTTCTTGTCCTTAAGGCCAAAAATGGCCCGGTCTTCAATGGGTTAATCTTCTAAATCTGTTTACAGATGTTGGTAGATGTTAAATTGTATTAAATCCTACGATATCTCGCTGCAGTGGCTTTTCTCTCTTTGATCTTTTATTTCTCGGTTTCGCCCCCTCTAGGTTGCTTGAGGCCTTTGGTTCTTCCTCATAGTTATGTGAACATCTCAGACTTTGACTCCTCGTTTCCGGTGGGACGGGTGGTCTCTTATCAGTGTTTTCCTGGGTATAAACTGGAGGGAGTCGAATATCTGGAGTGCATGTACAACCTCATCTGGTCTGATGAACCTCCCAGGTGCCTTGATGTGGAAGGTAAAAGTCATTCATTTAATAGTTTCATTGAATAGCCATAAGTCCTGCCCTAGTCCACTTGGGAATGACCCCAAAAACTCTTTTGAGACACTTATTTTTATTCAATTCTACATAAACCTCTTTGTGGTCCCATTTTCAGGACAATCCTGTTAAAATCAGGACTGTTGGCAATAGAAAATATAGGTATTCCCAATACAGCCAATTCAAGAAAAGAGAACATATATCCAAACTCCTTCAATAGCTGCATTACCTTCCTTTACATAATCTATATCTGCTGTATTTCTGTTCTTCACCATGGTGTATTCGGCCGGCTGTTACTTTGAGTTGCCTAGCAACCGCTTGATTTCCTTTCCGAGTGACCACCATTTGGATACATATAGCTGAACATATTGTTGTTAAGTGGTCATAGACATATTACCTCTCCATGTTAGGACATTTTCAGATGGCCGTAAGGTGGACGCTTTTTAGTGGACGCAACACCAAAACTCCCTGCGATTCTTCTGAATTGACCTCAGATGATGTTAGGGTTCTCTAGAGATCTAAGTTTGGTTAATTTGAACCTTGGAAGGTCTGGATGTTGTGGGTGTAATACGGATGCTAAAATGCAGCCCCAGAACGGCCATCTAAAAGCCACCATACATTGACTGTGTTAAGTCCTTCTTACCTATAGAAGAAAGAAAGGTAGGATCCAGCGAAGTGTAGTAGTAAAAGGAAAACTTGGCTTCCACTTTTCTGTGTTCTTATTCACGGCTAATTTTAAGACTAGAATTAGCCATGAATAAGAACACAGACCGTGTTCGAAACGCGTAGGCTCTCTCATTTTGAAATCTAGACCACCTTGTAGTGCATTCCTTCTCCAGTGTTCGTCATTTGATGTTTATATTTCAATAAAGCAAGTTTTCCTTTTACTACTACACTTCGCTGGATCCTACCTTTCTTTCTTCTACGCTGTTTTCCGTGTGCCGTCGCGGAGATCCGGGCGAAGCCTGAACACAGAATGCAAAGCTGGTGAGCTGAAGGTTTCCTCCTTCCCCTCCTGTCCTCAAGTTTATACTCCTTCTTACCTATGTTGCAGGTGGATGTGGCTACTTACGTCATCATTTTTTAACAAATATGACTCACCCCTTAACATATATGTCATACCTCCAAAAGGCCCCAATCACCCCTGAATCATGAGTAGAATACATGAATTGTACCAAAAGACATGTCTAAGTTATGCCTTTATGTATGGCACAAAACCTAAGATACCAAACGCCAGCATCCAGATTTCACCAGCACCAAGATGATGGCCCCGGCCTCCTCTGAAAGTCTGCGCTACAGACCCCTCCTTCTATAATATAAACTTGGCATGGAGTAGTCTATGTGGAGAGAAGGCCTCAGTGCAGGAGATTTGCCCACTCTTCTGGTAGTCCAGGAGCTCTCCAATTTTTCCAGGAGATACCCCAACATTGTGGGAGACCAGGCACCACTGGCTTGTGTTACGTCCATATTACTCGCCAGGTTGTCTGTATGAAATGTAACCAAAGCGTTAATTGATAAATGAGTGAATCTCTCGTAGAGCTTAGTGCTCACTTCTAATGAAGTTAATGAATTTCTGAGAGGTCTACAAATGACTAATTGCATGTAAATGAGATCATTAGGATTCAGCACCTGCTGTACAGTCAGATAGGAATACTTTACATTCTAGGGGCTCATCGGCCTAATCCGAGTATTGATGGAAGAATAGATACATCAGTGCAAACCTCAAATCAATGTTCTTTAATAAAAAATAGTTTCTGATGGTACGTCCAATATCCAGTTGCATATTTTCCAAAGAAAACCTTAACATAAAAGGCCGGTTTTAGGTAGTTTAATATTTTTCAAAAACTTTGTCACCTTTAAGACACCTTCTGTTTTTCAAAATGAGTGTAAGGCAGAATTCAGACGACCTTAGTATACGTCCATGTATTTCATTGGGGCAGTTCAAACGGCTGTTGTTTCAAGGGTCCTTTGAAAAATAGAACATGTCTCAAGTCTATGGGGATCCGTGAAAACTGGACCAGCACGGGTGCAACTCGGATGTGAAAAACTAACGTTTTTCACGTCTGAGTTTGCACTCGTTCGTGTGAATCTGGCCTTAGTCTTAAAGGAGTTTATAAACAAGTGATAAAAAGACAGCAGCAAAAGCCACAAATGTGCTCACCCAATGTTTCGTCCTGAGATCTGTAGTTCCTCAATGGAGTGCAATTGGATATTATAATATTTCGGGAAAAAAAGAAGATATTCCTCAGCACATCCACAATGTGTATTATAAAAAGAGCTTTATTTGGTCATTTTTAAAACTCCATAGACAGGGCGTGTTACCGCTTACGCGTTTCGAACAGAAGTGTTCTTACTCATAGCATAACGTAACAGATTCATACATGTGTTTTAAAATCACAGTTAGCCAATCCTGACACATCCAATTAAGAAACAGTTCTACACTCAATTTTTAGAAACAGATTAAATGTATAACAAAGTTAAAGGAGTTTACCCACCATGGACAATTATGGCACATACATAGGAGGTGACTGCTTACCTGGTGGAACAGGGATTGGGGAGCCCTCATCCTTTCAATGGGACCCCCAACCTATCTGACATTTATGGCATTTTATGTGAAATGGTAGGAAATCCCCTTTAATTATATAACATTTCAATGTGTAATGATCAAAAACGGAGCGCAGTATGTCTACCTCTATGCAATATTTCACAGTTTACATATAGAATTAATCTACATATAAACTTGAGTCACATTGTAAATACATAACATTACTTGTCTTCTACTGCTCCTGAGTTACATATTGTACTATTCTCCAGAGCTGCACTCACTCTTCTGCTGGTGGAGTCACTGTGTACATACATTACATTACTTATCCTGTACTGATCCTGAGTTACATCCTGTATTATACTCCAGAGCTGCACTCACTATTCTGCTGGTGGAGTCACTGTGTACACACATTACATTACTTATCCTGTACTGATCCTGAGTTACATCCTGCATTATACTCCAGGGCTGCACTCACTATTCTGCTGGTGGAGTCACTGTGTACATACATTACATTACTTATCCTGTACTGATCCTGAGTTACATCCTGTTTTATGCACCAGAGCTGTACTCACTATTCTGCTGGTGGGGTCACTGTGTACATACATTACATTACTTATCCTGTACTGATCCTGAGTTACATCCTGTACTATTCTCCAGAGCTGCACTCACTCTTCTGCTGGTGGAGTCACTGTGTACATACATTACATTACTTATCCTGTACTGATCCTGAGTTACATCCTGTATTATACTCCAGAGCTGCACTCACTATTCTGCTGGTGGAGTCACTGTGTACACACATTACATTACTTATCCTGTACTGATCCTGAGTTACATCCTGCATTATACTCCAGGGCTGCACTCACTATTCTGCTGGTGGAGTCACTGTGTACATACATTACATTACTTATCCTGTACTGATCCTGAGTTACATCCTGTTTTATGCACCAGAGCTGTACTCACTATTCTGCTGGTGGGGTCACTGTGTACATACATTACATTACTTATCCTGTACTGATCCTGAGTTACATCCTGTATTATACTCCAGAGCTGCACTCACTATTCTACTGGTGGAGTCACTGTGCACCTACATTACATTACTTATCCTGTACTGATCCTGAGTTATATCCTGTATTATACTCCAGAGCTGCACTCACTATTCTGCTGGTGGAGTCACTGTGTGCATACATTACATTACTTATCCTGTACTGATCTTGAGTTACATCCTGTATTATACTCCAGAGCTGCACCCACTATTCTGCTGGTGGAGTCAATGTGTACATACATTACATTACTTATCCTGTACTGATCCTGAGTTACATCCTGTTTTATACACCAGAGCTGTACTCACTATTCTGCTGGTGGGGTCACTGTGTACATACATTACATTACTTATCCTGTACTGATCCTGAGTTACATCCTGTATTATACTCCAGAGCTGCATTCACAATAATACTAACTCCAGAGCTAAAATATCACAGCATCCCTTGATGTACAGTGTCTGCACAGAGCTTACTCAGGTGACTTGAATTCTAGGATACTTTACATGAGGCACTCCACAGTAACCTGATATAGGAAAGCTCAGCTCCGCTGTTAGGAGTGTGTCTGTTCACAAGCTTGCTGAATGTTTCCAGTAGTGGTAGGCAGAATTGTGAATGCAGCTCTGGAGTAATATACAGGCTGTAATAATAACTGCAATGTGTTTATAAAGTGACTCATCTTTTTATGTCAATTAATCAATGTATTTGTAAAATGAAGAATAGTGTTCTGTGGTCAAAAGTAGACGTACACTTTAAGAAACGGCAGAGCCTGTGCCCGTTTTTAAATCACCACAGGGGGCACTAGACCATACTACAACACTTGAAATTCTACTTTGCCTTATGAATATTTGCAGAGTTAATGTTACAGCAAATACAAATCACATACACATTTTTCCATATGGCCATTTAATAAACAACTTGTCATTGAAGCCGCGGTATTTAAGAATAAACAAATGTAGTGCGACAATCTTACAAACAACAGCATCTGCGGCTACACATTGTGAGGAGGCTTTATGAGGGCAGTGGTAGAAATACTGGCGGAGATTTACCAAATAAGATGTAGGAGAATTCGCCCATAATGCATCCTGAACTGGATTGCAGGATGAAAACGGAATTATGTTTTTGACATTTTTAAAAAGACCCATAAAATGTGACAAATTTATTAAAGTTTAGAGCAATATTATGATGCAAATTATGTACGTGTACTGAGGTGGTGTAAGGTAGAGAAACATTTGCGCACATTTGCTGACATGTATTTGCACTTATGACACTGGCAGCCACCACTAGGGGGAGCTATCTGCATATGCATTTTTATTGCTCCCTTCCTCTCTTGGTTTCCAGTAGGAACTGTATAAAGATTTCTGCGGTGACCACCCCCTAGTGGTGGCTGCAGACAGCAAAAATCGTCTGGTAGTATGTAATATTAGGGCACTCTGATGGCACTGCTGTTTATAGGGAGCCCTCTGCTGGAACTGTTTATAGAGATCATTCTGCTGGCTCTGTTTATAGGGGGACACTCTGATGGCATAGTTAATGGGGGCGCTCTGACAGCTATATTAATGGAGATACTTTGGCTATTATTATTGAGGTGTGGCTTGTATTTGTGGGCGGGTTTACATGAAAAATCATGTGATGTAATAACATAGCTCTAAATCTGCCCATAGATACATTTATCAAAATTGCAGTCAGTATAGTAGCTGTGTACACAAAACGGTGGGATATTTTTAATTAACACTGAGGGTATGTTCACACAGGCTATTTTCAGCCGTTTTTCAGGTCGTAAACTCCCTGAAAAACGGCTAAAATTGCCGGGGCTGAACGCCTCCAAACATCTGCCTATTGATTTCAATGGGACAAAACTGCATTTCATTCCCACGGGTCGTTTTTTACGCCGCCGTTTTTAAAAACGGCCACGTAAAAAAAAACGCCTCGTAAAAAGCAGTGCATGTCACTTCTTGAGCCGTTTTTGGAGCTGTTTTTCATTGAGTCAATAGACAAACAGCTCCAAAAACGGCCGTAAAAAACGCTGCAAAAAAACGCCAGTTGCTTAAAAAACGTCTGAAAATCAGAGGCTGTTTTCCCTTGAAAACAGCTCCATATTTTCAGACGTTTTTTGATAAGCGTGTGAACATACCCTAACTGTAAAGTATTGGGGCTGCATACCCTTTAAATTCCCTGCCAACACTGAATTTCTATTTCCACAATGTGAAATCAGACACAGTGTTCTTGTTGTGTAGGGATCAGGCCTGAATTGATGTCATCCTCCATCTGACGTCTCCATGAGCTTAGACCACATTTGTATAATAAACATATGGAAAGCTCCCTCGCGAAAATCAATTTTGGGTACGACATTTATATAATTATGCAGCTAAAACCAGAGCTCCGGCATCAGATTTGATCTGTTTACACTTTTTACTTCTCCTATGTTACCATAGTAATTTGATGTCATGGTTAAGCCGCAATAAAAAAAAAAAAATGACCAAGTATAGGATGGAAGATGGAAGAATCTAAATAGAGGAATAGGAACATTTTATTTTATCAAAATAAAAATCAAACTTTACATTTTTCTTACTGTTGTCTATAACTAATTACGCAAAAATATATACAGTGAAATTCCTTTAAATTGACATAGATGGGACAGGATTATCAAATATTCTGGATTATCGCACTGTCATAGAACTCGTACGAATAGAGAGCATCCAAAAATATATATTTTTTAATCAGATTCTGGACTTGCAGAATTCAATGTTATCTTGTCGTTAAACATGTGCCAGATTATCAGACTTTCTGGATTTTTAAATACCAGATTCATGGAATTTTTCTGTATATGACTGTAAACACTAGAAAAACAACAGCGCTACACCCAGGATGTCAGCAGATAAACACAAGCATAAATTAGTAGTACATGCAGATACATGAATCATTGTCTATATATTCTTAAAAGGGAGGCATCTACTTCACCGGCCTGTAGTAGACCTTTCTCTGCCTGCAGGATCTCTATAAATATTCAGAAACCTACTCAGTCATCCAAAAAATCCATCTAGAGTAATATAGTAAACAGAAGAGAGTGAGGAGGGGGATGCAGCTGCAGTTTCTCTCTCTCTGTGTCTGAAAGGGGTAGGAGGAGCAGGAGGGGAGACATCTGATTGGCTCAGAGTGCTCCTCAGATCTCTAAGGTCACACCAGGAGGAGCCCATCCACTCAGCATGCATGGAGAGAGAAAATATGTATCTTCAAAAGGAAAAGGAATAAAAAAACATTTTCTGGCTGTGATTGCA
This sequence comes from Rhinoderma darwinii, assembly GCF_050947455.1. NCBI lineage: Eukaryota > Metazoa > Chordata > Amphibia > Anura > Rhinodermatidae > Rhinoderma > Rhinoderma darwinii. The sequence goes on from NC_134690.1 coordinate 396,331,645, forward strand.
GTGGTCTTGGTGCTTGGCTGGATACCAAGACCAACACTTTCATCCCTGTATTATTAGTAACATCTCATGTAATTATATATTGTTACCGCTTGCCATTTGCTGTGCCATCTGTATAGGGCATTGTCTGTAGCTTTCCAAGTCACCATCCTCTGCTTGGCAGAAGCAGCCGGTATTAGAAGCAGAATAAACAGAGTAATTATATCATGTATGCCAGGTACTTCACATCTGCTGCATCTGACGAGGTTCCAAAAGTTTCCAGGTAAGCGGTCAGCAGATTTCTCCTGCCTTCCTGGCTCCCGGGCTGCAGATTTTTACACTCTTTTATGACGGGGTCGATGTGCTAATGATAATTTTTGCATTTTTCTAAAATTTGCATATTTGTTACACTGAATGGTATGGGATTTTAGACTAAATAAACACATAAATATCCAAACTACATATCACAGTTTAAAAAAGTAACTCCCCTTTTATTTTTTTTAATTTAAATAGATCCAAAATCATCTGTTTATTCATTTCATAATATATCTTAATAGGTCCGAGCTCCAAATCTCCTGGTTCCCGTCACATAGCCATAAAGTTGAAATATAAAATACCGGCAGCCACCACTAGGGGAAGTTAAGCAATTATTATTGGGTTCAATATAAATCTGCATGCAGTGAGCTCCCCATAGTGGTGGCTAGGAAATTTTATGGAAGAAATGGAAGAAATGATCCAGCGCTGAGTCGTGCTTCGAGTTTAAAAAGGAAACGATATTCCCACCTTTATTGGGGTGTAGAGGATTAAAAATGTAGGGAGACGCAGTCCCAAAACAAGTGTGAATAGTAGGCAGTTTTTGCCTTAGCCTACGCGTTTCGAGCACGTCCTGTGCTCTTACTCATGGCAAAATTTCTGTCATGTTCCCGTGCAGAATACATCTGATCACTGGGGGGGGGTCACAGCAGTGACGAATTAAGTATGGATAAATACTGAGGCCACCAGAGCCATTCACCAACAGTGTAGGACATAACTAATGCTGGTTTGGTTTTACACATAATTAATGTGGGCTTGGTCCATGGACATTGTCAGATAGCCATGGCCTTGGAAATATCTTAATTCATTTGGCACCTGCGGTCTCGTGGACTGTTTGCTGCTAGGCCGGTTTCACACAGCTCTAATACGGCTGCATTTTAGTGTCCATATCACAGCCCCAACACCTGGACCCCTTGGTTCCACTGGAGCACACATGAGGTTCTAGGGTGATCTAAGTTCCGTTAAGTTGAACCCCAGGAGCCGCTAAAATGCAGTCGTGTTAGAACTGTGTAAAACTGGTATAACAGCAAGAATGAGACCACAGGTGCCAAATGAATGGAGCCATTTCCAAGCCCATGGCTCGGTGACTATGTCCATGGACTAGAAATGTGTGGACAGTGCTGCTGCTGCAGCACCACATAAACCTACTCATAGTGACTAGCTGTATCATCTGTAATATTGTGTGGCATCGCACAGCATTAAAGGAGTTGTCTTATCTCGCCATGGGTCTGGCTAGCGAAAAACCCTGAAAAGCTGATATCAATGCGGGAAGCTGCGGCTCCTGCAGGAGAAATGTATTATTACATGTCAGCCATTCAGATAAATAGATAATTATGTAATAGGTGGCTGTGCCGAATACGCCAGAGCGAGAGCCACTCTTTATTAGCCAAAGTGAAGAGCAGCTAACAGAGGGGGGGGGGTCCCAAGTCAGGGACCAATATTCAATAACAACCATGCCCTAATCGGTCAAATGAAAAAGCGTTGTCTTATTGAGACAATCTCTTTATCTCATTATATTGCACCAATTTGCAGATGGAGGGTGCATTTCGGTCCATCGTGCTGCGTGTTTTCATTCAGCCTGGCCTCTACCCTTCCGATAGAAATCTACCACACGCTGAATGATAAAATATCTGCACTTTCTTAAAGGTATATCATTTACATATAAATACGTTTCATACTCGGTGTCACCCGCTTGTATGTAAAATACGATAATGGTCTCGAATAGCAGCTATTGAAGACATCTCGCAGAACGGCATCAATCTGTGACACAATCGTATCTTCCGACATCCCATGATTGGTTCCCATTTTCACAGCTTGTCATTGGACGTGTCCTGTGGCTTTTGCAACGTGCTGTAAAGATTTACAAAGCAAATGTTTCATCTCGCCACTTTCTAAATCTCGTCTCGATGCCGCTTGTTTAACAGAGCGAGGAGGCTCATCTGTGTTTATTGCGGAGAACAGATGCCTATTTTCCTATCGGAGCGTGTCCTCATTTTACACACAGTAAAATCTTTGGCCATGCGTAGCTACTTTTTGTTTTTTTTCCTAATCACGAGAATCTTTGTGCTGCCTCTTCAGCCTTCTTGCTAATCTATGGCAATAATCCAATTGGCCAGGGGAAGAAGTCAATTTGGCAGGGGTACGAGGCACTCAGTGCAGATACCTCCGGATGAGTCTCAGACTTCGAGTTGCCTCTCACGCCATTGCGGCAGGCACATTATATTAGTAGCAGATGCTTCTTGTCCGAAACCAGTCGGTAGAGGAATCCCTCGTGTGTGATGCCCATGTAGCCTGGGTACCGCACCAGTTAAACATTTCCAGTTTGTGGTATGCCAGCTGACTGGTGTCCAGGATATTTACAGCACACCAAGGAAATGTGCATTTCTGTAGTGTCTTTGTGTTTTACAAGGACTCATTATTGAACTGCTGCAGAGAGTAGATTAATGGTCTGCCATGAGCCATATTAATGGTGTCAGATGAAAAACACAACATGCCAGCGACAGCATAATTCATGGGGGAAGCTGAACTTTTTACATCTATAGCATCGGAACATTTTACCATGAGATTTGTGAAAAAAGAAATTCCAGCAAGCTCCACCTGTTCAAACTCCATTATAGCCACAGTATAGCTTTCTTAGAACAAGCCTTAAACAGTGCACCTATAACAGAGCCAGCCTAAAACAGTGCACCTATAACAGAGCCAGCCTGAAACACTGCACCTATAACAGAGCCAGCCTAAAACAGTGCACCTATAACAGAGCCAGCCTGAAACACTGCACCTATAACAGAGCCAGCCTTAAACAGTGCACCTATAATAGAGCCAGCCTTAAACAGTGCACCTATAACAGAGCCAGCCTTAAACAGTGCACCTATAATAGAGCCAGCCTTAAACAGTGCACCTATAACAGAGCCAGCCTAAAACAGTGCACCTATAACAGAGCCAGCCTGAAACACTGCACCTATAACAGAGCCAGCCTTAAACAGTACACTTATAACAGAGCCAGCCTGAAACAATACACCTACAACAAAACCAGCCTCAAACAGTGCACCTATAATAGAGCCAGTCTGAAACAGTGCACCTATAACAGAGCCAGCCTTAAACAGTACACCTATAATAGAGCCAGCCTTAAACAGTGCACCTATAACAGAGCCAGCCTTAAACAGTGCACCTATAACAGAGCCAGCCTAAAACAGTGCACCTATAACAGAGCCAGCCTGAAACACTGCACCTATAACAGAGCCAGCCTTAAACAGTCCACCTATAATAGAGCCAGCCTTAAACAGTGCACCTATAATAGAGCCAGCCTTAAACAGTACACTTATAACAGAGCCAGCCTGAAACAATACACCTACAACAAAACCAGCCTCAAACAGTGCACCTATAATAGAGCCAGTCTGAAACAGTGCACCTATAACAGAGCCAGCCCGAAACAGTGCACCTATAACAGAGCCAGCCCGAAACAGTGCACCTATAACAGAGCCAGCCCGAAACAGTGCACCTATAACAGAGCCAGCCCAAAACAGTGCACCTATAACAGAGCCAGCCCGAAACAGTGCACCTATAACAGAGCCAGCCTGAAACAGTGCACCTATAACAGAGCTAGCCTAAAACAGTGTACCTATAACAGAGCCAGCCTAAAACAGTGCATCTATAACAGCCAGCCTGAAACAGTGCACCTATAATAGAGCCAGCCTAAAACAGTGCATCTATAACAGCCAGCCTGAAACAGTGCACCTATAACAGAGCTAGCCTGAAACAGTGCACCTATAACAGAGCCAGCCTGAAACAGTGCACCTATAACAGAGCTAGCCTAAAACAGTGTACCTATAATAGAGCCAGCCTAAAACAGTGCATCTATAACAGCCAGCCTGAAACAGTGCACCTATAACAGAGCTAGCCTGAAACAGTGCACCTATAACAGAGCCAGCTTGAAACAGTGCACCTATAACAGAGCTAGCCTAAAACAGTGTACCTATAACAGAGCCAGCCTAAAACAGTTCACCTATAACAGTGCCAGCCTGAAATTGTGCACCTATAATAGAGCCAGCCTAAAACAGTGCATCTATAACAGCCAGCCTGAAACAGTGCACCTATAACAGAGCTAGCCTAAAACAGTGCACCTATAACAGAGCCAGCCTAAAACAGTGCACCTATAACAGTGCCAGCCTGAAATTGTGCACCTATAATAGAGCCAGCCTAAAACAGTGCATCTATAACAGAGCCAGCCTGAAACAGTGCACCTATAACAGAGCCAGCCTGAAATTGTGCACCTATAATAGAGCCAGCCTAAAACAGTGCACCTATAACAGAGCCAGCCGGAAACAGTGCACCTATAACAGAGCCAGCCTTAAACAGTGCACCTATAATAGAGCCAGCCTTAAACAGTGCACTTATAACAGAGCCAGCCTGAAACAATACACCTACAACAAAACCAGCCTCAAACAGTGCACCTATAATAGAGCCAGTCTGAAACAGTGCACCTATAACAGAGCCAGCCCGAAACAGTGCACCTATAACAGAGCGAGCCTGAAAAAGTGCACCTATAACAGAGCTAGCCTAAAACAGTGCACCTATAACAGAGCCAGCCTAAAACAGTGCACCTATAACAGTGCCAGCCTGAAATTGTGCACCTATAATAGAGCCAGCCTAAAACAGTGCATCTATAACAGAGCCAGCCCGAAACAGTGCACCTATAACAGAGCTAGCCTAAAACAGTGTACCTATAACAGCCAGCCTTAAACAGTTCACCTATAACAGCGCCAGCCTGAAATTGTGCACCTATAATAGAGCCAGCCTAAAACAGTGCATCTATAACAGCCAGCCTGAAACAGTGCACCTATAACAGAGCCAGCCTGAAATTGTGCACCTATAATAGAGCCAGCCTAAAACAGTGCACCTATAACAGAGCCAGCCTGAAACAGTGCACCTATAACAGAGCCAGCCTGAAACAGTACATTTATAATAGAGCCAGCTTGCAACAGGGCACCTATAACAGCAATCCTTATAGCGTGCGCTTATAATAGAGCCACTTTGTAGCACTGCACCTATAACCACATGTACCCCCAACACCTGTGCCACATAACCCCAGGATACATATACTTGTTAACATCTTGACAGAAGAGGGCGACTCAAGGACTTTACTGGTGATTATTTCTATCTTAGGGAATGCAAATCTCCCAGTGACATAGAAATCTTTCTGTGCAGAATACAATACATGCGGCTTGTGTTTCATGATCTTTTTTTCTCCTTCCCCGTAGATTATTTATAGGATAATTAGTATAATAGAGCGGCCTATTAGTCACATCACAGTGTTCTGGCAGATAACACCTTGGTGCAGAGCAGGGAACGTTCTCTACTTCACAGGTTCTCACTTTGGGATACAAAACATTTTCATGTTATGGGATCGGGCCGGCGCACACATTAGAGCACAGCGGTGGCGAATGTGCTGCAGGAGACCGGCTCTGCTCACCTCGCTGTTACTAATCTGAAGATCATTTCAACACAGCGAGATGCATTATTTTTGCTTGTGATGCAGGAAAAATGGGAAATCGCTAAATATTTTATTTAGGGAATGTTTATAGAAAACAAGAACTTCTCTGGTGGTCATTCAATCAATTTGGTGTAATTCTCCGGAGGCAAATACATACATAATATAATAATTGTATGTCGAATTTACCTATAGGCACAGTAGACCTGTCGCTATAGGTGGCATCAGAGGGAGGGCGCCAGCTAAAGATAAAATTTACATAAGGATATACCGAACCATGTGTATTCATATTTAAATTATGTGTATGGATATGCTAATTAGGTTTATACAGTGCTGTGATGCTCGATCCCGATAATTGCCCTGTGTAAACGGAGCAGCAATCAGCATATGAACGAGCTCGTTCATCAGCTGATCGTATCGTTTTAAAAGTGAAAAATATTATCGTTGTCGGCTGGACATCTTCCATGCTCACGTGCTGCCGACATGATACAACTGTATGGGGATGAGCGCTCGTCCCCATACTAGCTCCTCGTGAAAGGAGCAAACGAGCGCCGATCAACGAGCGGTCTCGTTGATCGGTGCTCGTTGCACTGGCCAAAGTTGGCTGGTGTAAAAGTACCTTAAAGAGGCTCTGTCACCAGATTCTCAAATCCCTATCTCCTATAGCATGTGATCGGCGCTGCAATGTAGAGAACAGTAACGTTTTTTGTTTTTTTTGAAAAGCGTTCATTTTTGGCCAAGTTATGAGCTATTTTATATATATGCAAATGAGCTTTGAAATGGACAACTGGGCGTGTTTTTATTCGTATGTCCAACTGGGCGTGTATTGTGTTTTTAAAAAGACATGTAATGGGGGCATTTGTAAAGTTTCTCCTAGAGAGGAGGCAGTGAAATAGAATGATCTGCCCATACAAGCTATGACAAGGAAGGGGAGGAGCTGCAGCAGAAAGGACACGCCCCCTGAGCTGCCAGCCTGAAGAAGATCTAGCAGAGCAATGAATAGGGAGATCTCTAGATCCATGTAAGGCGGGATTCACACGACCGGGTCGTTCCCGAGCCCGAGTGTCGGCCGGTAAAATCGGCCATTTTGCCCGGCCGGTTTGCATTAAGTTTTGCATCCGTGCCGGGCCGGGCAGATCCGGACAGTGACATCAGCGGCAACTCCTGAAGGGGAATCCCCATGTGTTCGGGGATTCCACTTCAGGAGTTTCCCCTGATGTCACTGCCCAGATATGGACAGAGACATCAAGCGCTCTGTCCAGGAGCGGAATCCCCGAAAACACGGGGATTCCGCTCCTTCAAGGAGCTAAAGTGCGGCTAGCACATAGCAGAGCGGGGAGATACCTCCCCGCTCTGCTATAGTGGCGTCGCTACAGTAGTAGCAGCCGCAGCAGCAGCCGCTGCAGCTGCTAGCGGCGCCATCGAAGGTGTCGCTGAGCCAGGGTGCTTTTAACAAGCAGGGGAAGGGAGCCAGCGCAGCGCTCCCTCCACCTGCTGTACACCCCGGCCCTGCCACACAGTGTGCAGCGATGCCATTCGTCCGAATGGCATCAACTCCTCCTCCTCACATGCACTCTGCGCTGTGAGGAGGAGGAGATAGAGCGCAAGCGCCGGGAAACCCGGCCATCACTCGGAACACATTCCGGTGATGGCCGTGTAATACCCGGCCCCATAGACTTCTATGGGAGCCCGGCGGCCAGGTACCCGGGCGAAGATAGAGCATGTCCTATTTTTTGACGGCCGGATTTCCCGGCCGTCAAAAAATCGGTCGTGTGAATAGCCCCATTAGGGGTCTATTATTCCTAATGCAGCCGGGAAACCCTGCCGTGTGAATAAGGCCTTAGATACAGCGCTGGTTCTATCCTTGTTAGAAAGAGATTGTCATACACTATGTTTTGTCTGGTTTTTTTCATTATTTCTGGTTTAACCCCTTTAAGAGAAGACACTTACTTTATGGACAGCAATCACCAGCTACTATGTGGGGTGGAAGGCAATAGGGCCTAGGTCAGCATGCTGGCAGCAATAATTAACCATAGAAAGTCTGATTTCCCGTTGTTCTAGGGCATCACTATGGGAGACTATAAACTCTTCATGTTTTACAGAACGGACATTTATGAAAGAGTCAGCCAGAGTTTGCCCCATTGGCAGGTCGTAAGACTAAGAATAGTTGCTAGATTATATAAATAGGATATATACTGAAGATATATAGACATAGCGTGGGATATCACATTGTGCAAGGCAACATAATGTGGTGCTACCTAGGTAAAGGATATAGCATTTCTGTCACCTCTACTCTTTTCTAATAAGTTACTTATTCAAGTTATTTTTTTATTGGTCCAATGAATCTACCGTTTTGTATACAGCACCTATGCAGACCTATGTGTTTCCATGATTACAGACTACAAACAACCCCTATGCAGTCAGCTGTTACTCTCTTCTATCTGCTCCCTCTTCGACTGCTTGAATGTTACCAAGAAAAGGGGACAGTGGGAGTAAAGTAATATATGTCTGCAGGATCAGACGAAAAAGGGTTTGTAACCTAGGAGACACATAGGTTTGCATAAGAGCAGTAGACATAAAACGGTAAAAAAGATTTGATCAAGACTTTTTGAAAAGTTGCCTAATTTTTTTTATTTTCGATGCTTTGGAGCATGAAAAAATGGTTGCAAAAGTTTACATACCCTTTAAATGGAAAGTCCAAATTTAGATACCTTTGTGAGCAAAAATGGTCACTGATTTTCATAATGAGCAGTACTCAATAACTTCCCTGAATCTCTAGTAAAGGGGTTCTGCTGCTTTACTGACCACCACCCTCCTTTCATTTTAGGAATCGTGGGTTGGTCCGAGCTCACCGGGCCCCCATCTTCTGACATCACAACTGACACAGTAGGGGGCCCCTTAAGACTGAATTAAGGGGGTTGTCTGGTTCTTTTTTCAATAGGAACTGTGTAATGCTTTATTTAACCTATGGTGGCGCTGTAGGGATATTAAAAACTTGCTGACACGTTTCCTTACAGATCCCAGCTGATCACTGGGGGTCTGAGTACCATAACCCTGTTATCTAACAAAAAGGGATTGAAAATAGACTAACCCTTTAATTATCTAAACTCAAGGACCCTTCCTGGGCTTATTCAGTGGATAATTTCCGCAAGTTTATTGTAGATAGAAATAAGCTGCAATCTGCTCTGTGAGGGAAAGATACATCATGATTTAGGGAATGCAGTGCCATCTCTTTATGTATGGCAGTCAGCTCGTCAGAGGTCATTTCAAGGTTCCCCTCTCGTTTTCGCTCCCTGGAATTGCTTCTTGGAAAATCAGTTTGCACATAAAGCGGCTGAACGGGTCCACTCCAAAGAGCAAGTAGTGGAAAGTGTGAATTACTCCAGGATATGTTACCGCCTGTGCCAGACCTACGATCCTATTTACATTCCTGCGGTAGATGTATTTGCACAGTGAAGAGACCCGGTTATCTGCCATTTACATGCATGAAATCCGCCCATGAAATATATTCATTTCCAGGAGGTTTTAACTGATGCTGGAGATTTGGAGCCAAGAAACCCTCAGAATAAAGATTCGTCTATTTGCAGTAGTAAATTTTGAGCATTTTATTTTTTTCAATCTTTCATTGTCACATTCCAAGAGCCAGAACTTTTTTTTATTATTTTTTATGGATGTAGCTGTATAAGGGCTTGGTGGTTTTTTTTTGCGGGCCAAGCTTTATTTTTTAACGGCACCATTTTGGGGTATAGATAATTTATTGGTACTTTTCTGGAGAAAAAAAATCTTAGTGGAATGCAGAAAAAAAACAATAATTCTGCCTCTGTTTTTTGAGGTTTTTATTAGTATTTATTTATCTATTTTTTACCATGCAGGAAAAATAACTGGTTAACTTTATGTTACTCGTCATTGCAATTGCAGCAGTGTATTTGAAAATGAAGTACACAGTCAAGCACTGTACTCCGCTGTTTCGGTCATTCCCATAGACTTTGAATGGAGCAGCAGCGGGCATGCTCGACCTCCTTTTAGTGGTCGAACAGTGAGGAGAATCTGGGGGTCTGGGACTCCCGTTCTCACAATGAGTAGGGGTCCCAGCGATGAAAAAATGATCACCAATCCTGTGGATAGTGGTTAATTTCTGATTGCGCAAAAAACGATAAGGGGTTATTGAATATTAATTCATTTTTAAACCGGTTGTTCACTTTAGTCCCCTTTTTGTTAGAAGAGTCCCCCACTGATAAGCTGATCACAGGGAGTCTCACTACAGGGACTCCCAGCGATCAAATTTTACTCTGTGATCATATTCAGCAACAAGTGTTCAATTCCCTGCAGTGCCTCCAAAGGTGAAATAAAGCATTACACAGTTCAATAGGAATGACTGGACTCTGTGAAATGCCGGGTCCTCCAGAGGGAGACACTCTTTTTTGCCACTCTCTTTTCTGGCTAATAGATGAGGGTCCTGAACAAGGGACTCCCTCTCTATTAAAGTGATCCTCCGGTAAAAATCTGACAATGCTCATTTTTCCCAGAGAGAACACGCCTATACTCAACGTTTCACTTACCTAGCCTGCCGTTTTGGAGATTCATGGGGGTCTTCTTGGAGCAAACTCCCTTATCGTGAATGCCTGTGCAAATACCGAGCAGCGGTGGCCATGAGTGAACTGCCCGAGTACCTGTGCAGGAAATATCTCTCTGTTCACCTTTCTAGCCACGGGCCCCAGGTACTGCCCTAATACCTGAAAGGCCAGTCCACCACTGACATGGAGTCATTCTAGTCCTGATGTTCACACGACTGTCCTGTAAACATTACCACAAAAGCTGTGAGGTTTATTCTAATTTGCATTAGAAAAACAAAACATTTCAATGACATTTGGGGATGTTCCCTAGCTAAATGGGGAGTGGCCTAAAATGTGGCAGTCAAATGTATATAGCACAGTTCTTGTTATCTGGCAGTATCAGTTCAGTAATGTTCATGTTTATGGATTCGATGACTGGTAGCTCTACTATATCCAACAATTTTTTAAGCTGGAAAATAAGAAACTAAAAGGAATTGATCTAGTTAGCAATGTGCCACTTCTGAGTCGCCAGATGGCGCTGCATTATGTTAAGACATCACCACCTAGTGTCAGAGTACAGAAATGCAATAGAAATGTAACGGAAATATGTAAATCTAGGACACAACATTACTTAGTATTTATGAAGCACCAATATGTCATATACACACACTTATTCTCTTATCTACAGCCAATTCAGAGGAAGCCAAATATCCCAAGAAAGCTGAATTTATTAGATTCAAACACAAGAGCCCAGTGGAGGAAGGCAGCAGCACTAACCAATAAGTCTATTGCAAGCTGAAAATTTTGCCCCCTCCCCCAGATTAGAGGATCGGGGATCGTTCAGTGGGTACAAATGAGCCATGAACCCATTAACATTTGTTTGTCAGGGCATCCTATAATCTAATGTGAATGGGTCTGTTTGTTGACACAGTCCTTTGAGGTTGGGTTTTAGGTTTATGGAGGTATATCGTATGTTATTGAGATTTATGTTGTACCTGTTTTTTGTTTTTTTTTAGTTTGCCCCCTTCCGCCGATGGTGGCGCATGGAGATTACATTTGTCACCCTCAGCCCTGTGAACGTTACATACATGGGACTGTGATTGAGTTTTACTGTGACCCTGGCTACATGCTCTCCAATGATTACAAGTATTTCACTTGCCAGTCTGGAGAGTGGTTCCCATCATCTCCGCTCTACTGTATCAAGACAGGTAAGTTGTCACTAAAAGTAACAACAAGTATTTGTATATATATATATATATATATATATATATATATATATATATATACATACTTCTTCTAACAGGCTCATATCCACAATCCTGATCAATGTTCCATGTATTATAATTTGGCTATCAACCTCTGACTCAACTAGCATTTTAGTGTTTAGTGAAGTACGCATTAAATGTAGATCACAATAAACCTGTTTCCATTCCCACAGCCATGGTGTTAAATATTACAATTCTAGTTGCCTGCACCCACCACTAGGGGGAGCTCTTTGAAGATGGATTTATACAGCTCTCATTGAACTACATAATAAGCCTGTCTTCAGTAAGTTCCTCAGCTCACCCTAGTGGTGATTGCAGTATGTTATCAATTAGCTATATGGCTATGTGAAGGTGAACAGGAGATTTGGAGCTCTGAATAAAAAAAACAATGGAGCACTGTCCCTAATAAAAAAAAAGATTACTTTAATAAGCGCAGAATTTGGACCTATTTAGATGAAGCAATAGGTACATAAGTGTTGAAAGTAGTGAATGGTGTCCTAGAATAGTGAAGGGGTATGTGTGGCACTATAGGGGCTCCCTTGACACCTAGGTCCCACAATGAGTGTCTTCTCAGTCATTTGGAGTGAAACACTTAGCAATGTATTTGCTTTCTATAAATGAGGGTCTTGTTTGAATGGTATATTAGCTAGATCATAACATGAACTGTAAATTTCAGATTTAAAGAGCTCTACAATGTATATTATTATATCCTAACCTACGGTATTAAGTGGGACTATCCGCAGTAGTAAGACTCTAAGGCTCTTATTTCTATTATTTTTTCTTTCCAAAAACAAGCTGTATCCCAGACTTAATCCCATTTTTAGAAAAAAAGGGACAGGAACATGGACCAGAAACATGAACATGTAAGCTGGAAAGTAGATTCATAAGATGATGTGCCTCCTGATTGACTCACATGAGATAGCCTTTGTGAGTGCTGCCTATTTACTGTAGATAGATAGATAGATAGATAGATAGATAGAGAGAGAGAGAGAGAGAGAGAGAGAGAGAGAGAGAGAGAGAGAGAGATAGATAGATAGATAGATAGATAGATAGATAGATAGATAGATAGATAGATAGATAGATAGATAGATAGATAGATATGAGATAGATATGAGATAGATATGAGATAGATAGATATGAGATAGATAGATATAGATAGATAGATAGATAGATAGATAGATAGATAGATAGATAGATAGATAGATAGATAGATAGATAGATAGATAGATAGATAGATAGATAGATATGAGATAGATATGAGATAGAAAGATATGAGATATGAGATAGATAGATAGATAGATAGATAGATAGATAGATAGATAGATAGATAGATAGATAGATAGATAGATAGATTGATAGATAGATGATAGATAGATAGATAGATAGATAGATAGATAGATAGATAGATAGATAGATAGATAGATAGATAGATAGATAGATCGATAGATATGAGATAGATAGATAGATAGATAGATAGATAGATAGATAGATAGATAGATAGATAGATAGATAGATAGATAGATAGATATGAGATAGATAGATAGATAGATAGATAGATAGATAGATAGATAGATAGATAGATAGATAGATAGATAGATAGATAGATAGATAGATAGATAGATAGATAGATAGATAGATAGATAGATCGATCGATAGATATGAGATAGATAGATAGATAGATAGATAGATAGATAGATAGATAGATTTGAGATAGATAGATATGAGATAGATAGATAGATAGATAGATAGATAGATAGATAGATCCATATTCCTGAAACTGCTGGAGAGCGGAATAGGAGGTAAAACCTATGACGTCATCAGAAGCTCCTACACAGAGAACAGATGCAGCGTGAAGGTGAACGGGAGAAGAACGGCTGATTTCCAGCAGAGCCGAGGAGTCAGACAAGGCTGCAGCCTCAGTCCAACGCTCTTCAACATCTACATCAATGAACTGGCCACAGCTCTGGAATCCTCCTCAGCACCAGGTCTCGCCCTCCATGACACCCAGGTGAAATTCCTGCTGTATGCAGATGACCTTCTGTTACTATCACCAACCGAGAAAGGTCTCCAAGACAACCTGCAAATCCTAGAAAAATTCAGCTCCACGTGGGCACTACCCATCAATGCCAAGAAAACCAACATCATGGTGTTCCAGAAGAGAAACTCAAAATCCCCCAGGCACCCGACCTTCACACTAAATAACGCCACAATCACAGCGACCGACAGGTACACTTACCTGGGCCTAGAAATCAACCAATCAGGAAGCTTTAAACAAGCCATAGAGATTCTGAAAGACAAGGCGTGCAAAACCTTCTATGCCATCAGAAGAAAACTCTATCATCTCAAACCACCAGTGACGGTCTGGCTGAAAATCTTTGACTCCATCATCTCCCCAATCCTCCTGTATGCCAGTGAAGTCTGGGGTCCGGACACATACCCAGACTGGTCAAGGTGGGATTCCAGCCCAACAGAAATCTTCCACCTAGAATTCTGCAAACACCTTCTCCAAGTCCATCGGAGCACCTCAAATAGTGCCTGTCGGGCAGAACTGGGCAGATTCCCACTACACCTCACAATCCAGAAGAGGGCGCTATCATTCTGGGCCCATCTACACAGCAGCAGGCAAAGTTCCTATCACCATAAAGCCCTGTTACACCAAGGGGTCCCAGGTAAACCAGGCCCCCCAGAACATCTCACCCTGACCCGGCCTGAAGAAAATGTCACTCAGCGCGGCCTCACAAAAGCCGAAATCAAGAAGACAATAAACAAAGGCCAAGAGGAATATATCAGTGACTGGAGGAACGACATAAAGACATCCCAGAAACTGACAATATACCGGAGTCTACAGCGGGAATATAAACTGGCGCCATATCTGGAGAAACTGCCAAACCCCAGAGACAGACAGATCCTGAGCCGCTACAGACTGAGCGCCCACAACCTGCTCATCGAATCCGGGCGCCACAGACAGACCTACAAGCCCAGGGAGAGCCGACTGTGCCAACAGTGCGACCAGGAGGCCGTGGAGGATGAGGCCCACTTCCTGCTACACTGCTCCAAATACTCAGCAGTAAGGGACACTCACTTCAGGAGACTCTCTGATCTCTTACCGGACTTCAGCTCCATGGAAGAGCAAGAGAAACTCTACATCCTGCTGGGTGAAGAGGAAACCACAGTGGGCACAGCGGCACAATATGTCACTGCATGCCATAAACTGAGAGAGACATGATATGCCATGGACTTGTATAACCCCGACCCTAGATATGTCCCTATCCCCAAGCCCTCAGTCCCTATCCCTCATTCCCTTACTTCTTACTTGCTTTGGCAATGCTAATATGTATTTGGTCCTGCCAATAAAGCTTCTTTGAATTGAATTGAATTGAATTGATAGATAGATAGATAGATAGATAGATAGATAGATAGATAGATAGATAGATAGATAGATAGATAGATAGATAGATAGATAGATAGATAGATAGATAGATAGATAGATATGAGATAGATATGAGATAGAAAGATATGAGATAGATAGATAGATAGATAGATAGATAGATAGATAGATAGATAGATAGATAGATAGATAGATAGATAGATAGATAGATAGATAGATAGATAGATAGATAGATAGATCGATAGATCGATAGATATGAGATAGATAGATAGATAGATTTGAGATAGATAGATATGAGATAGATAGATAGATAGATAGATAGATAGATAGATAGATAGATAGATAGATAGATAGATAGATAGATAGATAGATAGATAGATAGATAGATAGATAGATAGATATGAGATAGATAGATAGATAGATAGATAGATAGATAGATAGATAGATAGATAGATAGATAGATAGATAGATAGATAGATAGATAGATAGATAGATAGATAGATATGAGATAGATAGATAGATAGATAGATAGATAGATAGATAGATAGATAGATAGATAGATAGATAGATAGATAGATAGATTTGAGATAGATAGATATGAGATAGATAGATAGATAGATAGATAGATAGATAGATAGATAGATAGATAGATAGATAGATAGATATGAGATAGATAGATATGAGATAGATAGATATGAGATAGATAGATATGAGATAGATAGATAGATAGATAGATAGATAGATAGATAGATAGATAGATAGATAGATAGATAGATAGAGATAATAGACACATTGTGCAATGTAATTCAATGGGGCCGCTCACACGACCGTTGTTCCAACGGAGCGTGTGAATGGTCCATGAAAAATAGGACCTGTCCTATTTTACTGCGTGTCACGCATCCCTCAATAAACGCTAGTCTATAGGGGATCCGTGACAACACGGCCCCACGGGTGCACCTCGGACGTGGTTGCCGACGCTTGTCTGAATGTAGCCTTAGTTTTTCTGGATAGCCAATAAAGGGATCATTCCTACAATACTATTATCTTTTTTGACACAAAAGTATTTAACATTGCACACTACATACTATGAATTCTAGCATTGAAGGATCTATATCATCATTATTATAATAATTGTTGTATTGTTCTTTTATCTTTTGTTGTCTTTGAGTAGAAAAATCCTGGCCCAACAGCCAAGAGACAATGCTGACAACATGGAAGATTGTGGCGTTCACAGCGAGCAGCGTCCTCCTGGTCCTTCTGTTGGTCATTATTGCCAGAAGTTTTCAGACTAAGTTTAAGACCCATTTTCTTCCAAGGTGTGTGCCTGCTCTGTTCTGCAATAAGAAATGTATATATCGCATACAATAAGACATTTGGGGTGTAAGGAGTGATGGATACTCCAGGCTGGACTATAGCAATTAGATCAATGACGCACACTTACTTCATTTCAGCACCCCCTGCTGGTTCAGTGTCCATACACAACCTGCTCTAATGTGGTGCATTGTGCAAAATGCCAGGGTGTGTGATACAATAATAGATAGATTAGATATAGATAGATAAATATGAGAGATAGATAGATAGATAGATAGATTAGATATAGATAGATAAATATGAGAGATAGATAGATAGATAGATAGATAGATAGATAGATAGATAGATAGATAGATAGATAGATAGATAGATAGATAGATAGATAGATAGATAGATAGATATGAGAATTATATCCTAACCTACGGCATTAAGTGGGACTATCCGCAGTAGTTAGAATCTAAGGCTCTTATTTCTATTATTTTTTTCTTTCCAAAAACAAGATGTATCCCAGATTTAATCCCATTTTTAGAAAAAAAAATGGTCAGGAACATGGAACACAAACATGAACATGTAAGCTGGGCACTGGGCGTGTTTTTACTTTTGACCAAGTGGGTGTTGTAAAGAAGTGTATGAGGCCGACCAATCAGTGACCAATCAGTGACCAATCAGTGACCAATCAGCTTCATACACTTCTCATTGTTCCAGCCCAGCATGATCCACAGCACAGTGTGATTGTGCAGCGAAAGAAGCTGGGCTGGAACAATGAGAAGTGTATGAAGCTGATTGGTCACTGATTGGTCACTGATTGGTCGGCCTCATACACTTCTTTACAACACCCACTTGGTGAAAAGTAAAAACACGCCCAGTTGGTCATTAAGAAACTAAATCTAAAATTGCTCATAACTTGCTCAAAAATGATAGTTTTTAAAAATAAAAACCACTGCTGTTATCCACATTACAGCGCCGATCAGACTACGTAGGAGATAGGACACTTATAATCTGGTGACAGAGTCTCTTTAACTATAGAATATAAATTTAACAGGATTTTTTCATTTTCTCCTCTAGAAGTCCACAGGACAGCTCAGCGGAGCCAGACTTTGTGGTGGTGGATGGCGTCTTGGTTATGTTACCTTCCTATGATGAAGCGGTCAGCAGTGGTGTCAATGTCACCCCACCGGGCTATATGTCCTCTGCGGGCCAGAGGAGTCCATCCCCCACAGAAGAATCCCACCCTCCCGCTTATCCTGGGAACCCTAACACAGACAGTTTATGTGAAGAATCAGAGACCTTTGACAGCTTGTTGGAATCTTCTGACCTTCATCATACGTTACATTCTTCTTCAATGACACACATGAGGACCCCGGGCACACAGAATATGAACAGTGAAACAGCGACTACAAGTCCGAGCATCGACATTGCAGATGGTAAGGAAAACTTAAGTGTGATATAACCTCGGAGACACAGCAGGAATATGCATATGGGCCAGAGCCGTAACGTGAAGCTCCTGGGCCCCAATGCAAAAGCTGTAACACTGCCCCCCACCTACCATGTGTCCTATCCAAAAAGATAGGGTATGTAGATTGTGAACCCCACTGGTGACAGTGAGTGAGGACAATTTCCGTACAGCGCTGCGGAATATGATGTCGCTATATAAGTAACAAAAATAAATGTGTCATTTATAATACTGATGTGTAGCAGAGGCCCAATAGCCACCCAGGTTCCAACTATGCACCATCTAGGGTGCTTTCACTCCAGAGCTGAACTTCTCTTAATGGAACCCTCATCAAACTGTATGAACCGGGTTATGTCTACTGAAGGGCGTAAAGGGGGTGGAGCATGACACAGGGATTAAAACGACGCCAGATACAGAATTTCTATGTCATGCACCGATCCTGCACTTGGCATAAAACAGAATATCAGTTTTGCCTGGAGAGTTTCTTTAAGAGAACAGCACTTTCTGACAGTCCCTGGCCCAGCACTAGTGGGTCTACGATTACTGATGAATGCCTCGCATAATCTGAACTTCAGTTCTAACCCACTGTATGCTTTCTACTCTTCAATAAAGTTAAACATTTTCCTTAAAGGAAAACTCTGGTGGAAACCATAGTTTCCCATGTGACTTACTCGCAGTAATGATGACATTGCTGTCCCTTGTAGAGCCCTGAGTAATAAAATATCAAAAAGCATGTGCCTGGGCCGCTGCACAGCAACAGGCCAGGAATGCCTGGCGGTCAAATGTAAATCTGCATAGCCCTGTGTATTCTGCTGTTGTCACTGAATCTCCTCCAGGCTGACTCCTGTAGATAATGTAAGGTTATGACCAACCAATCATTTTTGCTCCCCTCTGTAGTGGGTTGCAGTTTGCACGCTGCCTGTGACATGCATGCTGCTGCATAGGACACAGTCTGTCACCTCTCCTGTGCATTAGACCTCTCCAGCTTTCTTCTCACAGTTTTGCATGATCTACACAACACAGCTTCTGATAGATGTGACCTGTCCACATCATAGGACATGTAGTTACTGGAGCTACTGCCTGCAGACAGTGATTTCTATAAGCAGGATGGCGGACAGAAACTGGAGGGAAAATAGATAAACAACTGTCTTAATGTGGGCTAGCTTAGGGAGTGGTAGGAATGATTTTGTATGTCCCTTTAAAATATAATAATTCATATTAAATATAATTGGGATCCTATCCTCTTAATAACAATATTTGTTTTCTTCCTAATAGAAATCCCACTGATGGATGAAGAGGAGGTTGAAACATAAGGACAGTACTAAGGACAGTACTAAATCTTTACTAAGACTCTTATTTTCTGTCATGTTGAGTTCACCTAAACTAAGCTCAGATATTTTGGTAACTATTTCTTCCATTAAATCTGCTACAATGCGGGACAAGTACATGAACAGGAACGTTGGACATTGAGGAACTTTTTGGGTCCAAAGCTGGATGGGCAGAAGATGGTGAAGGAACGCATGCCCAACACGGACAGTTTTCTACTTGCATTTCACCAAGGAACTTATGTAGTGACTGTGATGTTCATCGAGATAAAGGCAATAAGGATCTGTCTGAACCCGACCTCGTTCTTTCCCCTTATGGTTCTTGGAGGCAGATACAGGAATTTCTATCCTGTAGATCCATTTAAAGTGGTGGAGACCTTGATATAGTCCACAGGTACCTGTAACTACATATGTGCCTCCCCCCCCCTGCAAATCACCTGCAGCTAAATCATGAAATCTCCTGCTCAATTTTGCGGTTGTCACTTTGCAAATAAACACTGCAATCTGATGATTCCTGGTGACCTCACCTACATGTTATGTGGTGCCAGGTGGATTGGTTTCTTTTATCTGGCCGCAGACGGCAACAGGTTGGGAAGTTATACCAAGGCAACACTTGACATACATCAGAGTTGTGCTTAAAGAGACTCTGTCACCAGATTATAAGTGCCCTGTCTCCTCCATAGTCTGATCGGCACTGTAATGTAGATAACAGCAGTGGTTTTTATTTTGAAAAACGATCATTTTTGAGCAAGTCATGAGCAATTTTAGATTTATGCTATTTAGTTTCTTAATGGACAACTGGGCGTGTTTTTAATTTTTACCAACTGAGCGTTGTACAGAGGAGTGTATGACGCTGACCAATCAGTGACCAATCAGCGTCATACACTTCTCATTGTTACAGCCCATTGTTACAGTGTGATTGTGCAGTGAGAGAAGCTGGTGTATGACGCTGATTGGTCACTTATTGGTCAGTGTCATACACTCCTCTGTACAACGCTCAGTTGGTAAAAATTAAAAACACGCCCAGTTGGTCATTAAGAAACTAATTAGCATAAATCTAAAATTGCTCATAACTTGCTCAAAAATGATTGTTTTTCAAAATAACAACCACTGCTGTTATCCACATTACAGCGCCGATCAGATTATGTAGGAGACAGGGCACTTATAATCTGGTGACAGAACCTCTTTCCTTTAGGCCCCAAGATGTATCATTTTAGTCCCCAGGAGTTGTTGTTACAGGACTCGTGGGACAGGGATGTAATATTACCACTTTACAAAGCATTAGTGAGGCCTCATCTAGAATATGCAGTCCAGTTCTGGGCTCCAGTTCATAGAAAGGATGCCCTGGAGTTGGAAAAAATACAAAGAAGAGCGACGAAGCTAATAAGGGGCATGGAGAATCTAAGTTATGAGGAAAGATTAAAAGAATTAAACCTATTTAGCCTTAGAAAAGACGACTAAGGGGGGACATGATTAACTTATATAAATATATGAATGGCACATACAAAAAATATGGTGAAATCCTGTTCCTTGTAAAACCCCCTCAAAAAACAAGGGGGCGCTCCCTCCGTCTGGAGAAAAAAAGGTTCAAGCTGCAGAGGCGACAAGCCTTCTTTACTGTGAAAACTGTGAATCTATGGAATAGCCTACCGCAGGAGCTGGTCACAGCAGGGACAGTAGATGCTGCAAAAAAGGGTTAGATAATTTCCTAGAACAAAAAAATATTAGCTCCTATGTGTAGAAATTTTTTCCTTCCCTTTTCCCTTCCCTTGGTTGAACTTGATGGACATGTGTCTTTTTTCAGCCGTACTAACTATGTAACTATGTAACTATGAGTCCACAAGGGGATGTCCTGGGTCTCGCTTAAGTGTAGGCCTTGTAAGTTTCTCCAGTCAGCTTGTTGCCCAAGCTGTAGGGTACTGTAGTCATCATGCAGTTTGATGGGCCGAGGTGGTGGTTTGTGAGGAAAGGCTGGCATCTCCATATCTAGGGACTGGATCTAGGACCAAGCCTGGTCAACACCTTAGGTATGCATGTTATCCCGGGAGTATTTTGCTCTTGTGCCCCCCACGACACTTGTGGCTGTCACTGACCTTCCTGCTGGCCACCAAGTCTCCATACTGCTCCAGTCTGCCTTTGTCGCCTGCCATCTTCAGGTTCATCCCACAATAATTAAGTGCTACCATCCACCTTAAGGCATGGGACAGGCAGCTGCTGATTGCACCGTCTTGTCTCTTCTCATAGCCTATGAGGCTGCTGGCCATGATATGGCGGCAGTAGAATGAACCCACCTGCCACCTATAAAGGGAAGTCCACAGACTGTGCAATGTATTTATTTCTTGTCCATGGTCATCTTTTCCTGGCACCACCATTGAGATACCTGCTATAGCTCATGTATGTATAGATATGAGAATGGAAACGGTAGAGAAATTCTGTGACGAGCTTACAAAATAACTTCAGGTACAGATTGGGGCATAACCAGATATCGTTGGTGTGTTTATGGGCAAACTCAACATAGGTACTAGGAGCTACACAATGACGCCAGTTGGGTGCTCAGATAATAAAAGTCCAGCTTCATGTTACTGGGCCCAAAGAGAAAAAGTCAAAGAAAGCGCCATAGAGTTGGGTTGGACATCCGCTGTATTTTACCGTTTTTGCCTTCTCGATCCTTTCATAAACATCGTTCATATAAGCGCCGTGAATACAATGAAGACAGAGGTAGTAGCGTCACCTCTGTTTGTTCCAGATGTCAAATGATCGACGGCACAGATGTCACGTGACAAAGCGCAGTGTCTAACTAAACCCAGCGTGGCGGCACTGCTTGTGGAAACTGTCAGGACTGGTTTCTTCTGGGGGTGTTATGGCTGCTTCAATTACGAAAAATATGGAGTGTAAAAAAAACCGAAAACATAATATTCCAGAGGGTACATGACATGTCTCTAGGCGGTACCTTCACTGTCCTAATGGCGTGTTTTTAATCTGCGGCGCAGTGTATGATCATAGCCTTGTGGGTACTTTGATGCAATTTAGTTTAGTTAGTGGGTATGTACTAAATATGTTTTAAAAGGGGCATATACGGAGCATTTTTCAGGTAGAATGGGACAAGGGTTGAAATGTCTTGAGATTTGGAATTCAAATTATGGTAAGTGTGCAATATAGCGCTGAGCAGTGCCATGCATGAGGCCAAATCCAGATGTAAACAGCAGGGTCAGACTTACCTACTGGGGGGCCCAGGATATAACACAATAATGGGCTCCAAGGGTCCAGCCGACAACAAACCCAAATTAGAGCTGATTTGGAGCCTATTACTTATGGGATGATCACAAATAACTTATTAGATCTTATAGCTGATGTGTCCTGTGTGTACCAAGATTACAATGTGATTAAAAGTGGACGCGCAAATGTTCTTTATAGATGGAGGGTGTTCCTCAGAATCATCTCCTTTGGTGGGCCAAGGAACCCCAGTCCAACACTAGTAATCTAAAAGCAAAAGACAAAAGATCAAACCTGGGATTTCCGGTTCTGTGCAAAATCATATCCCCCCCCCCCCCCATAGCATATTGTTATTAGTCATGGTCCAATTGACTTATGTGGAGACAATACATTAAGAGAAGTAACACTAGTTCATGGGGCCCCATAGCATAGTCAGATATGGACCCCACCTTGTTGACAGTACACTGAAATATAGTAATGCACACATCATTGGATGGATAGTAATGCCTCATCTTCTGCACAAGGCATAACTCATAGGCTGGGTTCACACGAGCATGTTACGTCCGTAATGGACGGACGTATTTCGGCCGCAAGTCCCAGACCGAACACACTGCAGAGATCCGGGCTCCTAGCATCATACTTATGTACGATCCTGGGAGTCCCTGCCTCGCTGCCGGACAACTGTCCCGTACTGAAAACATGATTACAGTACGGGACAGTTGTCCGGCAGCGAGGCAGGGACTCCCAGCATCGTACATAAGTATGATGCTAGGAGCCCGGCTCCCTGCACTGTGTTCGGTCCGGGACTTCTGGCCGAAATACGTCCGTCCATTACGGACGTAATGTGCTCGTGTGAATCCAGCCATATAGTAAATCGAGATAGCAGAATGACACCACTTTATTTTTGAGTTATCCCAGTTGTACACGCTCCAGCTTCAAAAATTGGATAAAATAATATAATTTTCCATAATCCAGCACATTATAAATTACAAGGATGCCAGATTATACTGTAACTGCTAATTCATTTAATAATATATCTTTAACAGGACTGCGGCTTTTATTTTCTGTTACAGATCTCCAAATTCCCTACTTGCCTTCACAGAGAGTTAAATGATAAACTTCTGGCTGCCTCCAGCTACCACTAGGGGGAGCTAACTGCATATAAATTTATACAATTCTAATTGAACTAAGTTGGAGATGTATGGATCTGTGTGCAGCAAGCTCCCCTTGGTGGCCGCTGCACTTATCCAGAATTTTATAATTTAACTCAGGGGTGGGGAAAGTCCAGCCCATGGGCTGTATAAGGCCGGCAAGATCATTTGGTCCGGCCCGACCTCACTCAGACCGCGCTGCCGCTGCGTCATTCACTACTTGGCTCCGTTCCACCCTACTCACTCCTATTTAGGAGCAGAAGGGAGGAGCCAAGTATGGCAGCGGCAGGCTGAGTGAGGTCGGTCGTGCCGGCCCAAGAGTGGACCAGTCCGGTCACCTGACCTGAGTTGGTGATGTGAGATCAGGTGACCGTACTGGTCCACTCCCGGGCCGGCGCAGTTCAGTCACCTCACGTCAGTGACGTGAGGTGACTAGTCCACTCCCGTCACAGCACGCCCCAACCTCACTCTGACCGCCGCCGTGTCATTCCCTTCTTGGCTCAGTCCACACCCTACTCACTCACATTTAGGAGCAGGAGGAGGGCGGCAATCTGAGTGAGGATGTCAGTGCGTGCCGGCCAGGGAGTGGTCCAGTCATCTGACCTGAGTCACCTGACGTGAGGTCAGGTGACTGGACTGGTCCACTCCCGGCACGCACTGACATCCTCACTCAGACCGCCGCATCCTTATTCACTAGTATTGAATGACAGTGAATGACAGTACTTGGCTTCATCTGCCCTCCTCCTGCTCCTGACCTAAAATTAAGAAACTTAGCTGAGGCCTAAGTGTAGAAATTTAGCTGTAGTGTAGACATAGGACCTGTCCTAAACGCATGAAGTGAAGTCAGGTGACTTATCCGCAGGATATGTCATAAATGTCAGATAGGTGCGGGTCCCATCTCTGGGTCCCAGATCTATCTCTAGAACGGGGCCCCCTAAACCCTGTTCTACCTTTGTGTTACGGCTGATTTCCGACCATGAAGAAGAAAACAGCGTAGCTCGCTGATTCCGTAAGACCCATAGAACTGAATAGTTGTTTTGAAAAAAGCGTAACTCACATGCTGCGCTGCTTCCGTAACTGCCATTCACTACTATGGGACTCACGGACACAGTGCAGCTTAGCGAGCTACGCTCTTTTTATCTTCATGGTCGGTGTTTAGGGGGCCCCGTTCTAGGGATAGGTGCGGGTCACAGAGGTGGGACCCGCATCTATCGGACATTTATGGCAAATCTTGTGGATACGTCATAATTGTCCCCGATGGGAGAACCCCTTTAAGTAAGTCGGAACAACTTACTGCTGCGAGCAGTTCTTTTCAAAACTTACTGTTAACATTAGCGGGCACATTTTTAAGTTGATAATTCTGTACGGCCCGCGAATGATGTTATAAATATCCAAATGGCCCTTGGCAGAAAAAAGGTTCCCCACCCCTGATTTAACTCTATGAGGGAACTTTTTTATGCGAGTTCCGTCAGTTTTTTTTTTACAGTAAAAAGTTGCAAATGTGGGTGCCCGTCATATCTGTGCTAAAATGTACAACTTTTCACTTCCCTCAACGCTTTTGAAAATAGGCTGAAAAAGTGGGCAGGGTTAGGTGTGAAGGGATAGCTACCAACTGTCCCGCAGACTTAGGCGCCATGCACACAACCGTAAAATCACCAGTAATTACGGACAGTAATTACAGTCCGTAACTACGGGCCCATTCATTTCTATGGCCGACGGACACCTTCCCATATGCCTACGGGAGGGTAGCCACGCCGTAGAAACCGGCCGAAAAAAATAGGACATGCCCTATTTACTTATTTTACGGACCGTGCTCCTATACTTTATAATGGGAGCACGACCCGTAAAAAAGGCCGGCTGCCCGCCATGCCCGTAATTACAGGCACGGTCGTGTGCATGGAGCCTTACTTTAATTTATACCAGATATTCCATACATTTGTGCACACATTGCATCAGTGGAATAAAGACTTTTTGTTCCCTGTTATCAGCCATTTTAAGCTTAGGAGAGTCTGACTGTGGGGTTTGTCAATGGGATGAGTGATAGGAAGTCTAGACAAATCCCTGGCACCCATGATGACGATGTTATATCATATATCTCCAGTGCAGAGAACCTCCAGCGACATAACATTTCCATACATATATATGTACCTGCCATCAGCCGCAGACTTTAGGTTCATTGGCTCCTTTAAATCTCACTTTCCCTGCAATCACGATAAATAATTGATATTCTTTTAGCAGCTGAAAGTTCCTGAGCGCTGCACTGCTTGAACACTACTTACGCCAGTCTTTCTCAATAGGGGTGACCCGAAACCTGCTCATCCATGGAACATGGTCAGGTAATCCAAGGAAGACAGTGGTGGCAGGAACTGTCACTTTTATATTAAGGATGGCAACCTGATTACTGTCTGCTCAAAGACACAGCATGGAGGCGAGAAAAGCAGTCCACAAACCTCATCCAGAACACGACGCTGATCACACACCAAGCTCCTTTATATAGCGTGATCCCAAGAAGTAAACAAGTTATAAATGGCTTGTATATGTCCACCTTTATATAGATATAATCTAACATAAACAGTGGAGTCACTGTGTACATACATTACATTACTTATCCTGTACTGATCCTGAGTTACATCCTGTATTATACTCCAGAGCTGCACTCACTATTCTGCTGGTGGAGTCACTGTGTACATACATTACATTACTTATCCTGTACTGATCCTGAGTTACATCCTGTATTATACTCCAGAGCTGCACTCACTATTCTGCTGGTGGAGTCACTGTGTACATACATTACATTACTTATCCTGTACTGATCCCGAGTTACATCCTGTATTATACTCCAGAGCTGCACTCTCTATTCTGCTGGTGGAGTCACTGTGTACATACATTACATTACTTATCTTGTACTGATCCGGAGTTACATCCTGTATTATACTCCAGAGCTGCACTCACTATTCTGCTGGTGGAGTCACTGTGTACATACATTACATTACTTATCTTGAACTGATCCTGAGTTACATCCTGTATTATACTCCAGAGCTGCACTCACTATTCTGCTGTTGGAGTGACTGTGTACATACATTACATTACTTATCCTGTACTGATCCGGAGTTACATCCTGTATTATACTCCAGAGCTGCACTCTCTATTCTGCTGGTGGAGTCACTGTGTACATACATTACATTACTTATCTTGTACTGATCCTGAGTTACATCCTGTATTATACTCCAGAGCTGCACTCACTATTCTGCTGGTGGAGTGACTGTGTACATACATTACATTACTTATCCTGTACTGATCCGGAGTTACATCCTGTATTATACTCCAGAGCTGCAGTCTCTATTCTGCTGGTGGAGTCACTGTGTACGTACATTACTTATCCTGTACTGATCCTGAGTTACATCCTGTATTATACTCCAGAGCTGCACTCACTATTCTGCTGGTGGAGTCGCTGTGTACATACATTACATTACTTATCCTGTACTGATCCTGAGTTACATCCTGTATTATACTCCAGAGCTGCACTCACTATTCTGCTGGTGGAGTCACTGTGTACATACATTACATTACTTATCCTGTACTGATCCTGAGTTACATCCTGTATTATACTCCAGAGCTGCACTCACTATTCTGCTGGTGGAGTCACTGTGTACATACATTACATTACTTATCCTGTACTGATCCCGAGTTACATCCTGTATTATACTCCAGAGCTGCACTCTCTATTCTGCTGGTGGAGTCACTGTGTACATACATTACATTACTTATCTTGTACTGATCCGGAGTTACATCCTGTATTATACTCCAGAGCTGCACTCACTATTCTGCTGGTGGAGTCACTGTGTACATACATTACATTACTTATCTTGAACTGATCCTGAGTTACATCCTGTATTATACTCCAGAGCTGCACTCACTATTCTGCTGTTGGAGTGACTGTGTACATACATTACATTACTTATCCTGTACTGATCCGGAGTTACATCCTGTATTATACTCCAGAGCTGCACTCTCTATTCTGCTGGTGGAGTCACTGTGTACATACATTACATTACTTATCTTGTACTGATCCTGAGTTACATCCTGTATTATACTCCAGAGCTGCACTCACTATTCTGCTGGTGGAGTGACTGTGTACATACATTACATTACTTATCCTGTACTGATCCGGAGTTACATCCTGTATTATACTCCAGAGCTGCAGTCACTATTCTGCTGGTGGAGTCACTGTGTACATACATTACTTATCTACTGATCCTGAGTTACATCCTGTATTATACTCCAGAGCAGCACTCACTATTCTGCTGGTGGAGTCACTGTGTACGTACATTACTTATCCTGTACTGATCCTGAGTTACATCCTGTATTATACTCCAGAACTGCACTCACTATTGGATTCATATAACAATTCATTTTATACCCTTGTACTTACTATAATTAATTTTTGGAGTTCTGCTGCCATCTGGTGGTATATTTATATAATGCAGTAGACTACACTTACACTGATTTTCTTTCATCTGTTTAGTACGGTCACTCTTCCTACATGATATATAACATACTCTCCAACTCTCCCAGAAAAAGGGGAGACCTCCCTAACACCCGGAAAGCAGGCAAGTCTCCCAGGTGCCCACGTCCTCTCTAAATACTTCCCTCTCATTGTTCCTGCAGTCCACCTAACTCTTGGGCTCCTCCACAATTGTCCTGATATGCGGGGCCAGTGTCAGGACATCTGCAGCGGCACCCGGGAGTGAAGGAGATTGTACGCTGCAGGAAGGAGAGGTGAGTATCTGCAGAGTCTGGGGTCTGTATTTATTTAGGCGGTCTGGAGTCTGAGTACATTTTAAGGGGTTTGATCTGGGGTCTGTATTCGTAGGCGGTCTTATATTCATTAAAAAAGGTCTGTATTTGGGGTGTTTAGTCTGGGGTCTGTATTTGTTTTGAGGTGTGAAGGTGTTTCAAATGGAGTAGGTTGGGGACATGTCCTATATAAATGGCTGGGGCATTAGGTAAAAAGTTTTGCACGCTGCTTAATACGTCACTTTTCAGAATTTCACTTATCTAAAGTTGGCAAGTCTGCGCTGCATATGTTTTGTATTATTCATTAATGTTACGTGACCATAGTTGCCACCAGTCCCGAATTCACAGAGACAGTCCCGGCAACTGCCTTACTCAATTGTATCTGCCTCCTCAGGACGCAGATACAATTGAATAATATACAGTGAAGGAAATAAGTATTTGATCCCTTGCTGATTCTGTAAGTTTGCCCACTGTCAAAGACATGAACAGTCTAGAATTTTTAGGCTAGGTTAATTTTACCAGTGAGAGATAGATTATATTAAAAAAAAAAAAAAAAAAACAGAAAATCACATTGTCAAAATGATATATATTTATTTGCATTGTGCACAGAGAAATAAGTATTTGATCCCTTTGGCAAACAAAACTTAATACTTGGTGGCAAAACCCTTGTTGGCAAGCACAGCAGTCAGACGTTTTTTGTAGTTGATGATGAGGTTTGCACACATGTTAGATGGAATTTTGGCCCACTCCTCTTTGCAGATCATCTGTAAATCATTAAGATTTCGAGGCTGTCACTTGGCAACTCGGATCTTCAGCTCCCTCCATAAGTTTTCGATGGGATTAAGGTCTGGAGACTGGCTAGGCCACTCCATTACCTTAATGTGCTTCTTTTTGAGCCACTCCTTTGTTGCCTTGGCTGTATGTTTCGGGTCATTGTCGTGCTGGAAGACCCAGCCATGAGCCATTTTTAATGTCCTGGTGGAGGGAAGGAGGTTGTCACTCAGGATTTGACGGTACATGGCTCCATCCATTCTCCCATTGATGCGGTGAAGTAGTCCTGTGCCCTTAGCAGAGAAGCACCCCCAAAACATAATGTTTCCACCTCCATGCTTGACAGTGGGGACGGTGTTCTTTGGGTCATAGGCAGCATTTCTCTTCCTCCAAACACGGCGAGTTGAGTTAATGCCAAAAAGCTCAATTTTAGTCTCATCTGACCACAGCACCTTCTCCCAATCACTCTCAGAATCATCCAGATGTTCATTTGCAAACTTCAGACGGGCCTGTAAATGTGCCTTCTTGAGCAGGGGGACCTTGCGGGCACTGCAGGATTTTAATCCATTACGGCGTAATGTGTTACCAATGGTTTTCTTGGTGACTGTGGTCCCAGCTGCCTTGAGATCATTAACAAGTTCCCCCCGTGTAGTTTTCGGCTGAGCTCTCACCTTCCTCAGGATCAAGGGTACCCCACGAGGTGAGATTTTGCATGGAGCCCCAGATCGATGTCGATTGACAGTCATTTTGTATGTCTTCCATTTTCTTACTATTGCACCAACAGTTGTCTCCTTCTCACCCAGCGTCTTACTTATGGTTTTGTAGCCCATTCCAGCCTTGTGCAGGTCTATGATCTTGTCCCTGACATCCTTAGAAAGCTCTTTGGTCTTGCCCATGTTGTAGAGGTTAGAGTCAGACTGATCATTGAGTCTGTGGACAGGAGTCTTTTATACAGGTGACCATGCAAGAGCTGTCTATAATGCAGGCACCAAGTTGATTTGGAGCGTGTAACTGGTCTGGAGGAGGCTGAACTCTTAATGGTTGGTAGGGGATCAAATACTTATTTCTCTGTGCACAATGCAAATAAATATATATAATATTGACTATGTGATTTTCTGTTTTTTTTTAAATATAATCTATCTCTCACTGGTAAAATTAACCTAGCCTAAAAATTCTAGACTGCTCATGACTTTGACAGTGGGCAAACTTACAAAATCAGCAAGGGATCAAATACTTATTTCCTTCACTGTATATATTATGGCAGTGCGGGAGACTATCTGATCCCTGCCCTGCCATTCACTCCTCCAGGAGCAGAATCCCCATTCAGAGAGTTGCCAACACTCTGGCCGGGCATTCTGCAACTAGAGGCAGCCCCTCGCATCACTGTCCATATATGGACAGTGATGTCAGGTGCTCCTCCTGGCCCGGAAGCACCTGTAGTGAGAGCAACACTCCCCCCGTAGATAGTGTCACACAGCCCCTGTAGAAAGTGCCGCGCACTCCGTTGTTGATAGAGCAACCCCCTCTGTAGATAGCACCCCACCCTGTCGACACCGCTACCACCCCCTCCCTGTAGATAGCTCTATTGGGCCTCCTTCTAGGAGTCGAATCCCCGGGCCAAAGCGTCGGCAGTATATATGGACAGTGACGTCAGGGGCTCCTCCAGGAGAAGAATCCCCAGCCAAAGTGGTGCCGACGCTCTGGCCAGAGATTCCACTCCTAGAGGGAGGCCCAATAGAGCTATCTACAGGCTGGGAGTGTGGCGCTATCTATAGGGGGGGGGGGTGATGCTATTTACAAGGGGGTGTGTGTGGCACTATTGCATTATCTAGAGCAGGGGTCTCAAGCACGCGGCCCGCATGCGGCCCCTGGGGCTGTCATCTGCTGCCCGCGGGACACAGAGCCGCTAGTATCGGCTCTGCTCCGAGACTCTGGAATTCCCTGACATCGCTGTCCACATATGAACAGCGATGTCTGGGGCTTCCCCAGAGCCGGAGTCCCGAGCAGAGCGCTGGTGTCGGCTCTGCTCCGGGACTCTGTGGAATTCCCTGACATCGCTGCCCATATATGGACAGTGTGTCAGGGTCTTGCCCAGAGCGGAGCAGAGCGCTGGTGTCGGCTCTGCTCCTGGACTCTGTGGAATTCCCTGACATCGCTGTCCACATATGAACAGTGATGTCTGGGGCTTCCCCAGAGCCGGAGTCCCGAGCAGAGCGCTGGTGTCGGCTCTGCTCCGGGACTCTGTGGAATTCCCTGACATCGCTGCCCATATATGGACAGTGTGTCAGGGTCTTGCCCAGAGCGGAGCAGAGCGCTGGTGTCAGCTCTGCTCCTGGACTCTGTGGAATTCCCTTACATCGCTGTCCACATATGAACAGCGATGTCTGGGGCTTCCCCAGAGCCGGAGTCCCGAGCAGAGCCCTGGTGTCGGCTCTGCTCCGGGACTCTGTGGAATTCCCTGACATCGCTGCCTATATATGGACAGTGTGTCAGCGTCTTCCCCAGAGCGGAGTCCCGGGCAGAGCGCTATTATCGCCTCTGCTCCGGGACTCTGGGGAAGCCTCAGACATCGCTGTCCATACATCGGCAATGATGTCAAGGGCTTCCCCAGAGCAGGAGTCCCAGTGATGTCAGGAGCACAGCTGGAGTCCCAGGAAGAGCCTACTAGCGCTCTGCCTGGGACTCCAGCTCTGGGCAAGCCCCTGACATCACTGGGGCAGCCTCTACAGAGTGCACTGGGGCAGCTTCTACAGAGGGCACTGGGGCAGCCTCTACAGAGGGCACTGGGGCAGCCTCTACAGAGGGCACTTTGGCAGCCTCTACAGAGGGCACTGTGGCAGCCTCTACAGAGGGCACTGTGGCGTTATCTACAAGTGGGTGTGTGACGGTATCTGAAGAGGACACTGGCATTATCTAGGGGTGTGTTGCATTATCTACAGAGGGCACTTTGGCCTTATCTACAGAGGGCACTGTGGCCTTATCTACAGAGGGCACTGTGGCCTTATCTACAGAGGGCACTGTGGCCTTATCTACAGAGGGCACTGTGGCCTTATCCACAGAGGGCACTGCGGCAGCATCCACAGAGGGCACTGCGGCACTATCTAAAAAGGGGCTGCCCAATCTTGACATGTGTGCTAACTGAGCCGCCGGACTGCATTTAGCGACAATTAAACTGGAAAGCTGGATTGTTGAAATAAGCACATGGAGAAATATCTCAAATTTTAAACCTAGCGCTATTATTCTAGTAATGTAGTATTATTATTCTAGTAATATAGTGTTATATTAGTTCAAATAACTAATTGATTAACAATAATTTTGTATTGTATCAAATTTGAAAGTAATGCGGCCCGTCAACTTCCCATTTTTTCTATATGCGGCCCACTTACCCGGCCGAGTTTCAGACCCCTGATCTAGAGGGCACTGTGGCACTATCTACAGAGGGCACTGTGGCATTATCTATGGGGTGTGTGTGGCACTACCTACAGAGGGCACTGTGGCAATACCTACGGGAAACAGTGTGTGGCACCATCTACAAGGGGCACTGAGTGTGGCACTATCTACGCTGGTTTTTACGCTACCAGTAGTGGTCATCACATATCACCTAGCCCTAGTGACAAAGTGAGACATCACCTGCCTGTAACAACCAGATAACCAGAGAGATACCGGCCGCCATAGTAGTTGTCAGACAAACTAGTGCAGACATTTTTCTTACAGTTTATTTGTATGCAGAAATTCTGGGACTAAAGCCACGCCTCATCAGCCACTCCCACAATCTAAGCCACACCCACCAAAGAAGCCACACCCTAATTGCCCCTGCAATTTTTTTTCGAATGTTGGCAACTTTGCGGGACTTGTATACATGGAAACCTTGATGTAGATGATGATTTTGAGCCACCCCAGAACTCCGATACAACATTGCCCCTGATAGAAATCAGAAGGGGACATGTCATCAGAATCTTTCAGTAGTGCAGCCTCAGGCCTTGGAAATATAATTACAGAGGAGTATACGACAATATTGATTTTTTTTTTTATATATATCTCATTTTTTGCAGGACATGGCCACAATTTACCATAGTTTTTTTTTTTTATACACCGTCCACGAATCATCAGACTTACTGTAATACATTTATTGTACAGATTGTTATGGGGATATACTTGGGTGTCTTCAAATTAATATTTAATAAAATGTATCACAAAAAAACAACTAGACCTGACCAGCGACATACTATTACGGGTGGGTTAATAAATGGGGGCTTATATTTTTGGTATCCTATGGAAATAATTATTTTTTGAAAAAAAGAAATTCGCCAATCCAAGACACGAAAAAAACGGCGGACGGTAAGAGAAGGTGGGGATTGTTTGATCCTCGTCTCTCCGCACGCTCGGGATCTGCTAATTTGCACGCACTTCTCCCCGTTCCGCACGTCTTTTCGGAAATGTTTTCCCGCAGCGTTTGGATGAGATTTGTTCAGATGTCATCCGCTCTGTTGCTACTGTAATACGCTGCAGAATTTCTGCACACCAATTCTGTATGGAAACTCTGCAGTGTTTACGGTACCTGTGGACTTAGCCCAACACCTTGTTCAGATAGTGCAGATTTGCTGCAGCTCTTGAATTTATTTTTCAAGCCAAAATCAGGAACAGAACCTAAACAGAAGAAATATATAAAAGGAAGAACTTATAAGTCTGCTCTCCTGGATCCAATTCTGGTTTCAGCTTAAAATTGCAGGCAAAATCTGCAGCAAATCTGCACTGTGTGAACAAGGCCTTAGACCTCCATAGCATGCATAGGTCTGTGCGGTCTTCTATCTGAAAGATCTTTGGGGTCTGAAGTCTGATATCTGATGAAGGGGTCTATGTAATGTTTTGAATCACAAAATGAATATAAAGGGGCAGGGCATATGTCTGTGCAAATTGTGACCTGTCCGTCACTGCTCCCTGTAAACTCAGAAGTTCCCACGCACTCTTGCGTCGCCCCCTTAATAATCCGGCAGATCGCTCCCGAAACACTCTACCTGATCACAGAGACAACGGTGCGGCTGTGCTGTAAGGGTGCAGTCACACACGGCAGATTTTTTTTTACAGACATTTCGGCATGTATGGTACGGATTTTCAGTCGTAGAAATTTCTGCAACAAAATGAGTCCGTCCTTCCAGCCGCTCCATTCTCTGCCCGAGGAAACCTAAAATTAACCTATTCATTGCCTTACGCCACCAGGTATACCGGACATTAATCCCGTCACTGTCCTAGACCACTAGGAACACAGTCATTAGCCCCGTCACTGCCAGACCACCAGCGATGAGGACATTAACGCCTTCACTGACCTAGACACTGTATAATACTATTCACCTTGATGCTTTGTGGCCCGTTGTGTGTCTGGCTGCTGGATGGCTCATTATTACAGCAGTGTACTGTAATATTTTTTTGATGCCATTCCCGATCACCTAGCTTAAAGGGAACAAAGAGCCCACATCCCTAAATATTAGGCAAGAGAGACCTATTGACATTGCAATCCATGATAACCCATATTTAAATATTAAAAATGTAATAATTCATTTCACCTGTGGTGGCGCTGCAGCAAAATAGAACACTTGTTGCCAGGATCCCCCACAGATCACAGCAGCCGAGCACCATGTGATCATCTCATCGTCAGGGAATGATAATCAAGATTTTAAAAAGTGAACAACCCTTTTAAATACATTACATGTTACCACGGTAACAACCGATACTCAATTCAGACTATTTCACGTATTTGCCCGTAGTAATACGCAATTGTTTGAAACCATCCCCTTAGACTGTGGTTTTATACCACTAGATTACTACTAAACAGTCGGCAGACCCATAGACGTCATTTTCCACCGCAGGGCACAATGTACGGTAGATTATTATTTTTTTCTTTAGTTGACAACGTGTCGGGCCCAT
The DNA here is from genome assembly GCF_050947455.1 of Rhinoderma darwinii. Classification (NCBI taxonomy): domain Eukaryota; kingdom Metazoa; phylum Chordata; class Amphibia; order Anura; family Rhinodermatidae; genus Rhinoderma; species Rhinoderma darwinii. The sequence goes on from NC_134690.1 coordinate 396,366,570, forward strand.
CAAGTGCAGAACATAAACGAATCTCCAGTTGCGGAGCCGGAGGTCACGTTTAATCCAAACTCAGAAGGTGTAGAATATACAGAAGTGCGGATATTAGGATCATCCTACAGGTTTAGACATTCCTCTTCATCCTGGAAATGCGCCAAACTCGCGGCCTGGGTCACGGATTACGTTATAGGGGAAATATACTGTGTAGAATTAGCCGCACGTTCTTCCTTAAATGGTTGTCAGAAAATTCTGCTCTTCAACGACAGAAATGTTCAGGGATGAAGTCATTTTTAGAGATATGAACATTTATTAGCGGCCTAGGATTTCTAGCTGAACACCAGCCTAACCTGCACTGGGCTTAGAGATCACATACACAAGCAAATTGTAGACCCATAGCAGTTCCCAGTGGTTTGGATCTCAAATATTGTGCGAATGTTACCCTATAGAGTTATACATTTTTACATAAACCTGTCTCTGGAACAGAGGCCTACCGACGCTCGTCCCGTGAGGTGAGGCGGCCACCAGCTAGAAAGCGGGCTAGGCGGTTTTTGATTACGCCCATAGAAATTAATAGAGAGGGTCGCGGTCACTTCTCCATTCAATACCCCCCTACATGGAACGGCTGGTGGATGCCGAGTATGGAAGGGTTGGGGGGTCCCCCATTCTGCAGGGACCTGCAGCTATCAGGTACTTATGGGACAAAATATCTATGACTGGAATACCCATGTAACTGATCAAAAGGTGTTCTGCTAATAGAGCTTATAGTGATCGTCTGGTGGGGAGAACCTGGCAGCATGTGTTCAATTTCCCTGCAGCGCCACCCCAGGAGAAATTAAGCATTACATGGTGTTTATTGAAAAACAATGGGTTCTTTGTGTATTGCACAGATGTGTTAAGTCCTCCAGAATGAGAGAGAGACACTTTTTGAAGCTACTCTGGCTACGTGATGGAGGTCTCGAACGAGGGACCCTTACCTATAAAGTCTGAACGTCCCTATGTTTATAAAAAAAAAAAATCTCTATTAATCACAGAAAACCAATCAGCAGTTATTTTATGCCTGTCTAGTGCAAATTTAGCAATAAAAGCTGGCATCTGATTGGTTGATAGAAGTCTCAAAATTATTACGACTAAAGAAGCCTCTTCGCAGTCATATTTCTGATCGCTGAAATAAGGAATTTGTCACAACCGTATGAGATTTTATTAGTAATATGACATATATAGAAAACTAATATTGATATTTGCAAAAAGATTAAATCGTTCTGGATACACAAAATCAGCAAAAATAAAATCATGTGATTATAAGGCACCATGAGTAAGTATTCAGTTCACATAAAAATGTTAGAATTCTGGAAAAACATAAGAGGAATGTACGTGCGCACCAACGGACAAATTTCCTATTCCGGCACGGTATTTGCCTTGGATAAGACAATGGCGGCTGAACTACGATTCTGTACTGAGTATTTCAACCACGCTTATCTAATATAAAGGAAATATAGCCCCATTATTCAAAACTTCCCATCAGCGTAATATGCCAGCGAGTCAAATTTTACAGATTCGGTCATCAGAAATTGCAAAATGGGAGTAGTTGTCCACGATCAGCTGCAGTATTAGTGTTTGGTCAGTAATTGGTGATTAGCAGAAATCACCACTAGAGGGCGCACTTTACTAGGTAAACTTCTCTATTACTTATGTGCAGCTCTTCAGTCAACCAACTGTTCTATAACGGAGGAAGTCAAACTACAACTCCCAACATGCCTTGTAGGCTAAAAGTCCTAGTCGCTAATACAGGGTCGCACCAGGTAGTGTCTATCGAACCGTCCCCATGTAACACTTCTACCTAAAATGTCATTTTATACTTGGTCAGTGCAGATCATACACAATACACGTGGGAAATATATTAACACGAATGGAATGTTTTCAGCCATTTCCTCCTCTTTGAAATGGGATTTTCATACCGAACCCCCAGAAGGGTCCCAGATTCAGTCCCTTCGTCATTCCCGCTGAGTCTTGATATAGCTGAACGGTGCTGCCAGCAGGTGGCAGTATCACTCAGTAAAGCAGCCGTCTACCTGCAGTCATGAGGGGGGGGGGGGAAGGGGCTATTGCGTCACGGTTTATGGAGGCATGTAAATGGCAATTTGAATGGGGAGGCATGTAGCTTGCACGGCTTATGGGGGTACGTGGCTTACAATTTGTATGGTAGGACATATGGCGAGCACCGTATATAGGGGTATATGACTGGCTATTTGCATTGTAGGGCATGTAGCTTGCACTGTATGTGGGAGCACATGATTGGCAATTTGTATTATAGGGTATGCCACATACCCTGTAATACAAATTGCCAGTCACGTGCCGAATTGCCAACCATATAAAATAAAAACACCCGCCTGCGGCAGTGTGTCACTGCTGCCGGCGGGTGTTTTTATTTGAGATATTCTTAAGTTGGGAGGTATGGATTTTGTGGACACCTTCCGCATGGTACTGAGTGGGTCGGCCAGCAAACCTGAAAATCATATTAATACTTACGCATAAACGTATCCAATTCTATAAATTCTACAAATGTCGACAAAAATACACTGACGTACGTATGAATGTATCATAAAGAGAATATCCCATCTGAGGTAAGACATACGTTCTCACCCCGCAGCAGGGGTGACGCTGAAGATACATTCGGTCTCCGTCATCTGGTATGGAGGACACGGTTACTTCTGTTCCACTTTCCCTACAAACTGCTGTATATCTTTAGCCAGAAGCTCCGGCTCCTCAAAGGCTGCAAAATGGCCCCCGCGGGGCATGTAATTAAAGGAGACTATGTTGATAAATTTCTGCTTGGCCCAGAGGAGAGGACAATGCAGCAGCTCATTGGGGAAGGAAGCGACTCCAGTAGGAACCTTGACAGGTAACCTGGAAGATACAAGAAGGGAAACAATAAAACAAAGCAGACAGCAAATAGTCCGTCCCCCCCTTGTAAAAAAGAAACATTTCTGGCAGAGCTGTCTTATACCTAGTGCAAAGCCTGCGGGGCGGAGCATGACAGATTCTAGTGTCATGCTCCGCCTACTTAGGCCCTGCTCTAGGAATAACACAAGGTATCAGGTTTGCAGTTGCGTTAAAAACCCCTTTGGTGACCCTTTGCTTATGTAAGTGAATTGTATTTACAACATTTTATATAAGTAGGTCCTTTATGAATGGAAGCAATTCTGATAATTGGGTAAAGCGGCGGTATGTATGCTGGATGTGGTGTAGGACTCCACGAGTACGAACACAAAAAGTAAATTTTGGCAGCACACTCAGTTTGCATGTTGGAGGGGTGCCAGGGCCACCACCCAGTAGTAGCAGCGCCAGTGAAGGCCAAGGATTAGGCCATTAAACTACAGATCCATGTATGCACATCAGCATACTGATATTTGTATGTATTACTATGTGGGGGAGGGGCACCAGCGGATTCCTTGCCCTGGGTGAAAAAAAAAACAGTTTCATCCCAGCTAAACCCTACATACTTGGTCTACTGGAACGGTTCAGGACGGCTCCCACTCAAAGAGAGATCCTGATAACACATATATATTAAGAAATGGGTGTTCATTCAAATCCTTAATGTTGGTAAATGCTTTAATGCTCTACAATTTGTAGCCTAAGAAAAAACAACAAAACTGGCACGTTCAGGTCTCCTATCTACGGGCAGCATAGGATAGAGGGGGAGACGCTGAGCTCGGGGATATATTGTTTTCTATGATTTGATTTCATGTTTAACTGCAGCCAATCCTAGACAAAGCCTGTTGAGTCCTGCTTGCTCCGCCCACTCCGAGCCTGTGAGTCCTGCTTGCCCCGCCCACATATAGTAAGTGACAGCTCTTCCTGTTTATACACTCAGAAAACGTAGATCCAGAGTCTTGTATGTAAAATATAGCTTTTACTGTATTCTCATAAAATTTCTTAGAAAAAAAACAACCATGTACAATTAGTATATATATATATATATATATATATATATATATAAATAAATATGATCTAATGGATTTTCAGCATTTGTTCTGGACACGTATCCAATATAGTTAAATAGTCAGATTAGACAGCAATTTATACATATTTTGATGGATACAGAGTTCATCAAGGTTTAATTTGAGATCTTTCTTTTGGTTTCTCATATATAAATACCCAACAAGTATTTAAAGAGCAGGGCTCAATGCCCCCCTACCCATTTAGATGCTGAACGATTGTACAGCTTTATTGACGTGAACATAAAAAAAAGTATGACTGTTGGGGAAAAAAAAATGAATACCGACCATAATTTTTCTTTGCATAAATCAGTAGTACAAGTCAATATATGAAACTTTGTAATATATCCTATCAGGGAAAAGGGACCCATTCCCTGCCTGCAGGCTCTCTGTAAACGTTCAGAAACCTCCTCAGTCTCCAAGATATCCATCTAGTATAATACAGTAAATAGAAGACAGGGCGGAGGGGAGAGGAGGGGGATGCAGCTGCAGTTTCTCACTCAGTGTTTCTGTAGAACTGCATGAGGATGAGAGGGCAGGAGGAGCAGCAGAGGGAGACCTCTAATACACATCTAGAGTGGTCTACAGAGTGAACGGAAATTTTTTATAATGAAAGATACATTTTATGAGTTTAAAACTCGCTTAAGAAGTAAAGCCCCTTCACTGTAATATTCTTTTCTTGTTGTTCATAAATGCATTGAGATTGGACCAATCACAGCACAGGTTACTTACTTGTCGTGTTTGGCCACGCCAATTCCTTTGCCCACATTTTCCTTGTAGAACCTCATGGAAGACACAATGGAGCCGGTCAGCCAGTAAATCATGATGTTGGTTAGAAGTTCATCCAATGTGAATTTTCTGGCAGAGACCAAGAACTCAGTATCAGCGAGGCATGAAAGACCATTAAAGAGACTTGTCTTTATGTATTAATGAGTGACGTGCAATATATGAAACCGGGCGAGCTGGAATAAACACGGCTACTACTGCGATATATAAAAAGAAGTGCAGCGCAACATGGCCCAGCTTTATGGTTGTGCTGCACCACTACTGGGCACTGAAGCCCACCCATTCCCTTCTCTGTACCCGCTCCAGTACAGCTTTAATTTTCTTACACACTGGTGCCCAAAACCATACACAATATTTCCTGTGTGGTCTTAGTGTAATATAAAACGGTGTTCTCATTATTTGACTCTATGCCACTTGATTTATCCTATTATTTTATTTGCCTTAGCAGCAGCTGCCTGACACTGGTTGCTAAAGAGGAGTTTATTATTCACGAATATCCTTAAGTCCCTTTACCCACCATTTTAGCATTTGATGTAATTGTAAAATTTGTTTTCTCATCTCAAATTTATAAGCTAACCTGACAACAAAAATGCTTTTATACGGATATGAATATTAGGACAGTCTTCTTGGCTTGATATGGCAATGCAGTGTGGGGTAAAAAAAAAAATTGCACTGTTAAAGAGGATCTGTCACCTCTCCTGACATCTATTTTGAGTTGATACTTTTATTCCCAAAAAAAAGGCACCAGGATATATATTTTTTTTTAACTGTGCATTGTAACGTTCCTCTGTTATTCCTCCTACAAATTTATGAATACATTGACAACTGGTGATACCAGTCAAATCAAAACTCAGTAGACAGGCCCCTATAACAAGGGAATGGTAACACCCAGTTGTCAATTTATTCAGAAATTTCAAGGAGTAATAATAGAGGAATGGCAAAACACAGTTATAACAAAAGATGCTTCAGAATAGTTATTTTATGGGGAGGACAAATATTTACTAAAACAGACATGTAAGGAGAGGTGAGAGGCCTGCTATAAAGGCAGCACGTCTATAGGTAATATCCAGCATTCTCTAGCAGGTGCGAATAAGCTCGTGTGGCACCTTCTTAGCCAATGAGCACCGTACCATCGTGATTCTCAATATAGCATAGCCAGTCATTGCACTCGCTCCACTCTGACATCACGCAATTAATCACTGCCCCCAGGAGATATATAGATTAGATATATAGATTAGTTACCTCTCCAGGCCTCCGTCCTCGTAATCAGAGAAGTTTCTGTCTGTCCATGTAGAAAACTTCTCCAGAATATAAGCAGCAAGTCCCACAGGAGAATTGTTTAAGCCACATCCTGCAAAAGATGAACAGATTTTAAGGGTTAACACAAGTATCCCCGTACCAGGGGCAGAACTACAGCGGTGGGGACGATGAAGCTGTATCCTGGCCCAATGTCTAAAGTCCAACTGGACGCACGGCCACATAAGACGACAGCAGTTCCCTAAATGGCATGTGATTGTTGGGGTCCCAAGACCTTTAGGTTAAAGGTTTTTTTTAAAGAAAAATAAATAAATTGGCTAGGTAGGGAATGTGATAAAATAAAAGAAACATTACTCATCTAGTATTTCCCTCGACTACGCAGTGGTCGCACCGGTCATTGTAGGCTGCCCTGCAGTGGTGGCATGCAGACTACCCGCACGTGACCGCTGCATAACCGCGGAGGGCAACAGCAGTCATGTGCGGGTAGGGGGCTGGTCACCACTGCAGGACAGAGAACAAAGACTTGTGGGACCCCCAGAGCAGAGACGCTGTAGGATATACTGTAACAGGTAAGCAATGCTTCTTTAGTTTGTTTTCTTACCTGCCTTTAGCAAATGTTTTATTTGGTCTGGGGTATTGGGCAGAGATTTAAAGGGGTTTTCCAAGTTACTGCCAACTAGATTTTCAGGTCCTCTGCCATTTGTAGAATCAGAATTCGTGCTGCACATGGTCATGGTAAGAAGTCTTCCGCGGTGACATCATGTACATGTGATCACATGACCTCACTTTTCTTAGGCTAGCACTAAATATACATATGGGCGTGAGCATAGACTTTAGCTGCCATGCATCTATTAAACGTGAGGTCATGTGATCTTATTTATCTGATGCCACTGAAGACATGTCACCACAGCCGGGATTTCTGTACCAATAAAATCACCCCCGTCCAAACAAAAATCGAAGTAAAGGAACACAGTAAATAGAATACAGGGAGGAGGGGGATGCAGCTGCAGCTTCTCTCCATTTGTGTCAGTGAGATGAGATGGAACAAAAAGTGTGTAGACATCTTATTGGTTCGGAGTGTACCAGGTAGAGCCCGCTCACCCAGAAGGCATGGCTGCCACACAGGAACGAAAAAGGACTCCCCTTGAGTACAAGAACCAATGTATCAGTCACTTTCCTTTGCTGGTGGACCTCACGGATAACAGTAAGTGGAACACGTAATCGTCTCAGTCATTTTGTTTGTGGCGTTTTCTGGAGCAGATTATGAGTAGGCACATGATTCACATTAAGACTCTATATATACCGGCGGCAGCAGCCAGCGAGGGACTTGGCTTATTGCCCTGTTATTTCATTAATAATTGGCTCTAAACAGGAGCAGATGCCGTTTGAGTAAGAGATCAAAGTCTAATTTAGCAACATATCTGCAATTAGGTGAAAGAGTCGCGTCTAAGATCTCGGATCAATGGTCTTTATTCATGAAAGTGACAAACACGTGTCTGGTTATATATGGCGCTGGCGTCACTTAGCGAGCACATTCTGCCCGTCATCCGCAGTGAATACGTAAAATGTTTTTAGAAGAATTATCCACTTATGAGAATTTTTTTTTTCTTCATTAAAATGAACCTGTCACTGCAGCCTCCAAACCGTGGCCCTCCAGCTGTTATAACAGAAGTCACAGCATGCCCCATGGCTCTCCAGCTGAGGTAAAACTACAATTCCCAGCATGCCCCAACCTCGTGGCCTTCAAGCTATTGTCACGCTGACTCCTAGCAGGCACATAGACGCATCATTTCGCTTTCCAGCTGTTGTGAATTTACAACTCCCAGCATGCACCGATGCCGCACCTTGTGGCTCTCAAGCGGATGTCAAACGTACCCATAAACTCCCATAATATGGACGGAGGCTAAAAAATAGTGTTCTTGACGCCTCAGACGTGCAACATACGTTGTGTATACCGTTTGCTTTTTTTAATAGAATAGTAGACTAAAAGTGGTATCAGTCACACAGACTATCATGGCGTCCGTTTAACGGATAGATCATGAAAAGTGTCATAAGGGTTCATGACGTGTACGCTAAACGTATGCCATTATATTCTATGGTGACGGATGCCACGGTTATACGCTAAACTGAGTCTGTGACGCAAGCCTGAGTCGGGAGAATGTCCCAATGTATACCTCAAACAGAGACCACTTAACTGCACCATGTGGCTCTCCAGCTTTTACGAAACTACAACTCCCAGCATGCCCTGACAGCCGAAACTTGTAACTCTCCAACTGTTGTGTGTGAAACTATGACATGCTGGGTGTAGTAGTTTGACAACAGGTTGGGGACCACTGCTGTATTATGTTCAATGAATGTCTCCCCTCCACATAATGTAATCTTGGAGACAAAAAAAACGGAGCAGTGTGAGATATGTGAATATTTGGCGCTACCGATTTACCACAGCAAGCTGACCCCTATAAAATATACTGCGGGAGATCTATCAAAACTAGTGCAAAGGAAAAGTGAAACCGTTTCCCATAGCAACCAACCAGATTCCAGCTCTCATTTAAAAAAAGGCCTCTAAGAAATGAAAGCTGGAATCTGATTGGTTGCTATGGGAAACGGCTTCACTTTTCCTTTGCACCAGTTTTGCTACATCTCCATCACTTTACATAGGAGATGTAGTAAAATGGAGAGCGATGCGTTTCACACTACACCTCAGAGTGAACATATGTCGCATTAAAATGTCTTCCCACACAGGAGGGTTGAGGTGGGATGCAAGGAACACAAGCGCCAGATAATGTGTAGGATGTTTTACCATCTCCAATGGGACAGATGGCGCCAGGATAAGCTGGACAGCCAGATGTATGAAGTGTGATGGAAAATATATTTATCCCTTAAGCGCAAAAAGGTTTTATTTCCCCTCAAATAAAAATAAAAGCACATGGATATCATTTATCTATGTCTCCGTAGAAGTTTATATATCTGGGGACCTTCATGGGATCAACAGATGTACAGAGGAAGGCATTACGACAACAGAAAACGTACGACCTCACGTATAAAGAGGCGATGCCCATAGCAACCAGTCAGATCAGTTTTCAGTCACGTAACGAGGGCCATTATTAAGATTTCTATTGCTTTAAGAATGTTAATCCCATTATCCCAGGATATGACTGGCAGGCACATACACTAATGAGCGCGGCGCCGTGGAATGAGCTTACGGTATACAATCACCATAGTATACATAAAACACGTCAGACAGGATTCAGCAAATACGTAACAACTTCTCTCCTCTTTCTGTATAAAATGCATTTACTAGCAGATCAAGAATTGCTCCAACCAGTGGCGCAGATTTTAATTGATTGAAACCGATCGTATTTGGTCCCAGAGACCTAGGAGAGCTGATGATCTTAAAATTGTGCGGATCGTTATAGCTACTGCCAGTTTTGTCTTGTTTTTAACCTAAAATAGGTCCAAAATTCTGTACTGATTTCTTATTATACCTTTATAGCCTACTGAGCTCCAAATCCCCTACATAGACAGATAAATTAGAAAAAAAAAATCCTGTCTACCTGCAGCCACCACTAGAGGGAGCTTACTGCATACTGTGTTATTGTTGTGTTCAAGGTATACATTGTATGGAGTAAGCTCCCTCTAGTGGTGGCTGCAGGTAGACAGGATTTTATCATTTATCTCTATCTATGTAGGGGATTTGGAGCTCTGTATCAGAAAAACAGTGCTCTGAATGCTATAAAAGACATATTATGAAAATTAACCATCACAGAATTTGACCGAAGAACGACATGATAATAAAAGGTTAAGATTCAGTTTAACGCCGGCCACATTACATTACATGGCAGTTGACCACTAAATTGGCTTCATGTTGTTTTGTATCTATTCAGGGTGGGGGGACCGCAAACGGTTAATTATTAGTCCAAAATTTACACGAGTCCTCTATGGAGGGGACATTACGAGGTTCCGGATGATATATGGAGGACAATATATTCTCTATTTTAGTCTCCTGAATAATTTCACCTGCGAACGAGCATAAATGTGAATTACCCATAATCTCTGATGTCATTCTTTGATCCTTCCTCTCCTTCAATAACATTGTAACACACATCAGGATTTCAGACGTTCACCGCTCATTTACGTTTATTAGAAACATAACTGCCTGGATAAGAAAAATCCTAGCACTACATGTACCCTGCATATTGGTAGGTCTGTATGAAACAGCGCCACTCTTGCCCATGGACATTGGTGGTATTGCAGCTGTCCTACTCAAGTCATTGGGCTGAGCTGCAATGCCAGAACTTAGCCTACGGACAAGAGTGGCGCTGTTTCTGGAAGAAAGTAGCCATGTTTTTCGAATCTCTTACAAGACCTTCAAGGCCTCACGTCCCTGCCTTCATTAGATCCTGTATATTGACTAGTAATAGGGAAAATGGTAACAAGTCACCTGCTGTATCGGGCTTAGTGGCCTGGAGGTGCATGTAGCCACTCTCCTTTACAGTATGATTGACAACCTTCTTCATAAAGGGAAACATCCTTCTTACGTCCTCCTCCTCAAAGCCAAAAAGCCCAGGGAACCGCTGACCAAGCAATATGGAGAGCACCACCGACAGCTTAGGGCTCATCACCGCAACCATGTTCAGATGCAAACCCTTGACGTTGCTATAAATAAAAATAATAATTAATAAAATATACTATATTCTATTTTTTACTTTACATTTTTCTTTTTTTATTTGTAATTAGTTACATGATAAAATTCTGGCTGCCTGCAGCCACCACCAGGGGGAGGTAACTGCATACTGTGTTAAAGAGGCTCTGTCACCAGATTATAAGTGCCCTGTCTCCTACATAATCTGATCGGCGCTGTAATGTAGATAACAGCAGCGTTTTTTATTTAGAAAAACGTCATTTTTGACAGAGTTATGAGCAATTTTAGCTTTATGCTAATGAGTTTCTTAATAGACAACTGGGCGTGTTTTACTTTTTGACCAAGTGGGTGTTGTGGAGAGAAGTGTATGACGCTGACCAATCAGCGTCATAAACTTCTCCCCATTCATTTACACAGCAGATAAGTAGATCACTATGTGCAGCCACATACACACACACACACACACAAAAACACACACACACACAAACACGTTACTCAAGTGTCCTGACAATGAATAGACATCACTTCCAGCCGGGATGGGATGTGTATTCAGAATCCTGACCACTTCTCTGTGATTTACAGCACAGCAGGTGTAGTCTCGCTATATGACAGTTTACAGCGTAATCTCGCGAGACTACGCCTGCTGTGCTGTAAATCAACCACAAACGTTAGCGAAGTGTCAGAATAGTGAATAAACAACACGTCCCGGCTGGTAGTGATGTCTATTAACTCTCAGGACACTTCAGTAACGTTAATGTGTGTGTATGTGGCTGCACATAGTGATCTAGTAAGATCACTATGCGCTGTGTAAATGAATGGAGAGAAGTGTATGACGCGGATTGGTCACTGATTGGTCAGCGTCATACACTCCTCTCCACAACGCCCACTTGGTCAAAAAGTAACACACGCCCAGTTGGGCATTAAGAAACTCATTATCATAAAGCTAATATAGGTCATAACTCCGTCACAAATTATCGTTTTTCTAAATAACAAAAACACTGCTGTAATCTACATTACAGCGCCGATCACATCATGTACAAGACAGGCCACTTATAATGTGGTGACAGAGACTCTTTAAGTTGAATGCATAAAAGTCTACAGTTCTAAGCTCCCCCTAGTGGTGGCTTCAGACAGCCAGAATTTTAGGGTTTAACACTAGCTATGCAGTGGATTTGGAGATCTGTATCTGGAAAAACACAACATTTTGAACTTTACTTAAAAAACAAAATGTTGTATAATGAAAAAGACTATAACAGTATTCACTTTGTTCCTTCACCTGGGAGCAATCTGTGCAAGGATTGTGCAGATCATGGATCCCCAGTCCCCTCCCTGTGCGTAGAACTCCTGGAAGCCCAATCTCCGCATCAACTTGTAAAAGATCCGAGCAACAGCGACAGAGTCACATCCTGAAAAAATGACACACAGGAAACTTTACACAAGTAACGGGTGACCATAGCGAGACTTTAAAGGAGATGTCTGGTTTAAATCAAGTGTGGATAGATGGGACTAGTCACATTAGGAGAACATTTTTGGGGGGGGGGGGGGGGGGGGAGAATCAGTCCTCTTTAGGCAAAATACCAGTAAATCAGAAGTTAGCCATTTTGTCTGTCACCTTTGAATGGGCTTCTCGGAAACGGATGGTAAAACGGTGACTTTGTCCTTTAGTTGGCATTTTCTATAAGTAACAGTTTTAGGCCTCATGCACACGACCATGCTCGTAATTACGAGCACAGCCGGGCACGGACAGCCGGCCGCTTTTGCGAGCCGTGCTCCCATTATAAAGCATAGCAGCACGGCCCGTAAAATGAAAAAATAGAACATGTTCTATTTTTTTTTAACGGCACGGGCACCTTCCCGTGAGAAAACGGGAAGGTACCCGTGACTAACAGAAGTCTATGGGCCTGTTATTGCGGAATTCCAGAGTCTCGGAGCAGAGCCGATACTAGCGGCTCTGTGTCCCGCGGGCCGCAGATGACAGCCCCCTGCCTTAGAGCTTACCCATATGGGCGTGACCATAATCACGGTCCGCGATTGCAGGCACGGCCGGCCGCATTTTAGTGTCGTGCTCCCAAACAAAGCATGGGAGAACGGCCGGTAAAACGGAGCATGTCCTACTTTTCAGATTATACCCGGCACAGTTCTGCAGCACAGGCACCTATCCGTCGAGATACCGAAACTTGTCCGCGGCCAATAGTAATTGCCTTAGGCCCCATGCACATGACCGTAAAAAAAACTAATTGCGGACCGCAATACTGTCCACAATTACGGACCCGCCCGGTTCTAATGGCCGCGGACACCTTTCCACATCACTACGGATAGGTGTCCGTGCCATAGAACCGTGCCGGGAATTATGGAGCATGTCCTTACTTCACAGATTTTACGGGCCGTGCTCCCATACTTTGTACGGCACAAAAATGCGGCCCGCGGCCGTGTGCATGAGGTCTTATAGTTTACGTGTTTTCAGTGAGTGCAGAGATCCTGAAAAGTTACAGTGTAATATCCGGGTCTTGTGCCCGCACAGACAACACATATACACATTTTTTTTTGGTGGGGGCATCTTCATATGTATTCGATATAGAGGCAATAATCATGGTGAAGAGCCATATACAATCAAGTCTGATTGGGACTTCAGCTCGGGCAAATTTACCTGCTATACCTGCAGTACAGTGGATGGAGATGAGCGCCGTCAGGATGTCGCTTATCACACGGGGAAACCATATTATCGGCCGGAAAATAAAACATGTCAGACTTGTATTTCCCCCAGCAGTAGATGATATTGAGAGGGTTCGGGGAGGGGGGGGGGGGGGTCAAGCAGTCCATATAGACAGTACATTGCTTGCTATATACACTGTACCTTGCTTGTGAGAGGCCTCGGAGAATCCATATCCAGGAATAGATGGACAGATAACCTCAAAGATATGCTCGTCGCTGAGACCGTGGCTGGTGGGGTCCGTCAGGAGGGGGATGATTTTGTAGAATTCATAGAACGATCCGGGCCAGCCGTGAACCATGATAAGAGGCTTGGCTCTCCGGCCAGCGGGAAGGTTTGTTGGCTTCACATGGAGAAAGTGGATGTTGATGCCTGGAGGGACCCACAAGAAGTCCATTTATGGTTTACATTAGATCTCAATTCTTGATATTCTCAGCAATGAGTTGAGAATCTTGAAAAACATTGTCAATTTCTCAATTTATTAGTCAGGCCTCGACTAACTCGAAGGAAATAGAGGGATTATTTTCATGCATGGGCAATGGCCCCAGGAAGGCGTTAGGAGAGGGGACAGGTCCTCTCTAAGAAAACATGCTCCAAAATGGAATACAATGCTTTACCTGTCTGCGTTGTGCCGTTCCTCTGTTCTTCTTCCTGGAAATGTATGAATAAATGGACAACTGGGTCTTACCAGTTGGGTGGGTGTCCCTACACGGACAGACACTGTCCAATCATTGCTGACAGAGTGAGACTTAGGTAGGGACACGCCCCTTTGACAAGGTGAATGGTAACATCCAGTTGTCAATTTATACATTTCCAGTAGGAATAACAGAGGAATGGCACAGCGCAAAGTTCTAAGAAAATAATTATCCAGAATTGTTATTTCATAGGGAACACAAGAATTTCATAAAATAGACATGTCAGTCGATGGGACAGGTCCTCTTTACAAGTAATATAAACTGGGGGTCCTTGGGGTATGTATTAAACCAACGACCCTCAGTAACCAATCGTTGACAGATCCACCAAACATGGAGCACATCTTTTCTTGGTCCCAAACATCGCCTTGTTAGAGGTGGCCTTGAAGCAATACAACGTCTCTTCTGATTGGTGGGTTTCGGACCTCTGCCGATCCAGATAACGAAGAAGGGACGTGTTGCAGTTCTCTACGTAGGAGGCAGCCAGGAACATTGCTGTGCAGGGAAACCCTGAGAAGGAGCCGCAATGCTTAGCAAGTGCTGCAGACCCTTCATTCTAAGGAGCCTGGGGTCCCAGCAGTCGGACCCCCACTGATCAGAAAGTAATAGCATATCACCCACGCTATGAAGGGAAAACCCCTCTAATATTAGATTCATAAAAAAATATTTTTTTCCCTTTGATTTTCTAAAGACAGAAAAAGTATGTGAGAAATATACACATCAAAGGAGGCGACAGGGAATATGCATATTTTTGTATTAATTACATCTGGTCTATTTCTAGGAGTTCAGTCCTTCTCGAATTCTGGGGAAATCATATTTAATTAAAAACCTACACATTTCCCATATGTAATATTCCCGCTGGACGAAGGGATGAAACTAGGGCAGAAATGACAGATAATTATGGAGCGGGCTGATTATACTGCACTCATTACCCGCAGCGTGGAAGACGAGCGCAGAGATAATGGATCTGTCGACATGATAGAACGTGTATAAAGATATCAGCGTTTAAAGGGCCAGGCTGTCATTGCAGAGTTAGTAGTGGGGGAGCCACGCAGCAGTGACTGGCACCATGTGGTGCCATGACATAAACCAGTTGTGGTACTACAAAAAAAAAAAAACAGGAAGTGGAAGTGTTTTGGTTCACTTCGGTATGTAAAATAGGATTTTTATCCGTGTAATACCCCTTTAAGAAACTACAGTGTCGGGGGGAGGGTGGGTTATCCATACTGGACAAGAAGGCCTAAAACAAATATTAGTAATAGAACTCACTTATAGCAAATACACAAAAATATAACTGTTGGGTCACAGCGGGTGCAATATCCACCCGAATCCATCTCCAATAAGAGAAACAGCACCACTCTTGGCCGTAGGCTGTGTCTGGTATTGCAACTCAGAAAACTGCGGTTGTCCGCTGTGAAATCAGTGACCTTAAGGTTTGTCTATGGGGAGAAAAGTTCTGTGACCATAGGGAGACAGTGAGGTTACTAGCGAGTCGCAGGAAGGGCTCATTCACACGAACGTGAATCTCGTCCGCGTGACGGCCGTTAATACAACGGCCGTCACACGGACCCATGTATTTAAATGGGGCCGTTCACACACCGTCGTTTCAACGGAGATTGTGAACAGTACGTTGAAAAATAGGACATCCCTCCATAGACTGTAGTCTGTGGGGGATCCGTGACAACGTGTCCTGCGCGGTTGCACCTCGGACATGGAAAACGGCAGTCTTTAACGTCCGAGGTGGGCGACGTTAGTGTGAACGTAGCCTAATGCTATGATTTTGTGCGTCACGTGTGACTGTGGAGCCTAAATCCTTGCACATATTTATGAAGATCAGGTCAACCCCAGAAGGAGGTACCTTCAATTTTGGTCTTGAAATGTGGGTACTGGTTTAGGATTTCCAGTTGCTTCTTCCAGTTAAAGCCTTCCTTCCAGTAAGACACCACTTTCTTGAGATGGCTGGAGTTGAAGCCATAGTTAAAGCGGCTGCCCTCAAGAGGCTCGGAGTAGCGGGTGTTATCAATACGGCTAAATAAATCCTGTGAAGAAACAAATGAATTAGATGAGACGAAACAATATATGCCCACATATAAACTCCCAGAAGGGGGTAAAATATTCAGATGTGACTCGTCTTACAGCGAATGTTCACTTTTTATCATCCGGTTGTTTTTAGGTCCAACATTATATACGGATTAATTTCTTAATATATCTTTATAGCGATCAGAGTTCCATTTTTCTGATACAGAGCTCCAAATCCCCTGCATAATCAGAGTTTAAAGATACAATTCTGTCTACCTGCAGCCACCACTAGGGGGAGCTTAGGAGATTACTGCATACTGTGTTAGTATGGAGTTTAAAGGGAATGTGTTGCCAGCAAAACATGATTTTTTATTTTTTTTGTTAAACAATTAGTGTATAGGTGATTAAACATTGTTCTAATTTTTTATTTTTTTTCACGAGTCAGGAAATATTATAAATTGGATTCAATTGGATTCTAATTTATAATATTTCCCATTGCTGGTCACTAGATGGAGCCATTCCCAAAATTGCAGCATTGCATGTGGTAAAGCAACCACATTGCTTTATGCTGCAAAATTGGGTAAAAAGCCCTCGCTCTAGTGAGCTCTCAGAATCCCCCCCTCCTTTATCCTGGCTAGTGCCGGGAGAAACGAGGGGATTGAATGGTCTAACCTCCTACACTGTGTGTCGCCATTTTTTGAGCTAACACACAGTGTAGTAGGTTTACATACACTAGTAAACACACACTGAAACACAAACATACATAGAAATAACTTACCTGCTCCAGTCGCCGCCGCTCCCTCCGGTCCATCCGCTCCGTCTGCTGCCGCTGCTCCATGTGCACAAGTCCGGAAGCCGCGACCGGAAGTAGTAATCTTACTGTCCGGCCGCGACTTCCGGTCCACAGGAAAATGGCGCACATTTCAAATTGAACTGTGTGGGAGCGGTGCATGCGCCGTTCCCACACAGCGGCGTACATGTTAGTGGATGGAACGGGCCCCGTTCGCAGTCCCTATAGGACTGGAGCTGCCGTATTCCATGTCTGTATGTGTCGTTAATCGACACATACAGAAATGGAAAAAAAAATGGCAGCCCCCATAGAGAAGGAAAAGTAACACACAAATTAATCCAAACTTTTTAATAAAGCACTAACATCTTTAACATATTAAAAAAAATTTGGGTGGTAACACTGTTCCTTTAAGGTATAAATATATGCAGTGAGCTCCCTCTAGTGGTGGCTGCAGGTAGACAGAATCATTTAACCCTTTCAGGACCAGACCAATTTTAGTTTTTAAGCTTTTCTTTTTTCCTCCCCGCCTTCAAAAAGTCATAACTTTTTTATTTTTTCGTTGACGTAGCCATGTGAGGGCTTAATTTTTACAGGACAAGTTGTACTTTCTAATGGTACTATTTAATATTACATTTAATGTGTGTATTGTACTGGGAAGCTGGGGAGAAATTCAGAATGGGGTTGGATTGGAAAAAAACAGCAGTTCCACCATTTTCTAATGGGTTTAGTTTTTACGATGTTCACTGGACGGTGAAAATGACACATTATCTTTATTCTGCGGGTCAGTACGACCACGGTGATACAAAATTTATATCGTTTTTGTTATGTTTGTTTAAAAAAATTCAAGTTTGAACGAAAAAAAAATTTGCATCGCCATAATGTGACAGAAAAGGGTTAACTATATCTATGCGGGGGATTTGGAGCTCTGTAAGGCTGGATTCACACGAGCATGTTCGGTCCGTAAAGGACGGAACGTATTTCGGCCGCAAGTCCCGGACCGAACACAGTGCAGGGAGCCGGGCTCCTAGCATCATAGCTATGTACGACGCTAGGAGTCCCTGCCTCTCTGCAGGACAACTGTCCCGTACTGTAATCATGTTTTCAGTACGGGACAGTAGTTCCACGGTGAGGCAGGGACTCCTAGCGTCGTACATAACTATGATGCTAGGAGCCCGGCTCCCTGCACTGTCTGGGAAATGCGGCCGAAATACGTTCCGTATTTACGGACCGAACATGCTCGTGTGAATCCAGCATAACAGAAAAAATTCACGATAGGACTGAATTTCTGCTACAGCAATCTGGACCCGTAAAAACCAAGTCAGATACTCAAACGACTCCATCCAACAACCCCAGTCTGCCATTGATTACTTATATTAGCAGTGAATGGACAGGTACGATCAATCAGTAATTTAAGTAGGGTGGCAATTTGGGAGTTAATATAAAAAAGGACCGCTGGCTTCTTAAGGAAAGAAGATAAAAAAACATCAAAACCGTCTTACCCTCAATTCTTCATCTGACGTTTCGATTTTGAAAGGGTGAATTTCTTCATTGTCATCGTCTTGTCTCTGCCCGGCGCCCCACCAGCCGTCCCCCATGGACAAGGTCTCATCTTTTTTTTTAAACAAATAATGGTAAAGGATCGCTCCAACTACGAGGGTCGCCAGGATCTCAAGGAGCATTATCGCTGCAAGATAAGACCAAAAATACTGTAAATGGAACCTGAAGGGGACATTCACATAACACAGTTTCTAGGGGTTTTTCCAAAAAATCGTGGAAGAAAAGTGTCTGTCTTCATAATAGAACTCCTTTAAAATTCGCCCCTCGCCGCCCCTTCATTGTTTAGGTTTTATTGCTAGGACACGCCATCATTATGACGTCAACTGACCGTGGGCGCCAATCATTGCGGGCCACAGTGGCACCTTGTCATGACACTGCCGCGGTCATGTGAGGTCATTAAGAGTAGGAACACACACGGCGTAAACACTGCAGATTTTCTGCAACGGATTAATTGTGGAAAATCCGCAGCACATTACAGTAGCAGCAGTGTGGGTGAGATTTCAACAAAACTCGTCCCCACACTGCGGAAAAAAGCCGCCGAAAAAACCCCACACATAAATTGACCTGCGGTGCAGATTCCACCACTGCAGCATGTCAATTAATGCTGCGGAATCGCAGCTCTTCTGTTTCGGGTTTTCCCCACTGAATTCAATGGGGTGCTTAAACCCGCAACAAAGCAGTGTGTGTTGCGACATTTTCGGCAGAATCACCGATTCCACCGCAAAAAAAAGCAACAATTTTTTTTAAAGTTATACTTACCCAGAGTTCTTATTCTCCAGTCCGGCTTCCTGGGATGACATCATCCCCTGTGACCGCTGCAGCCAATCACAAGCTGCAGCTCACATGGCTTGCAATGTCATCCCAGGGGGCCGGACTGTGTGCAGAGAAGAATGAGGGGGCAAGTATGAAAGCTTTTTTTTAAAAAATCCGGCGCTGCTTTACGCAGCGAAAATTTTGGCGAAAAAGCGCACCACAGTGTGGTGCGATTTTTCGGACGGCATTCACTGCGCTGTTCAGGACGGATACGCTGCACAGGTTGACGCAGCGTATCCGCCCTGAATACGCTGTGTGTTCGTACCGTGACACGTCATCACTCTGGAACATGAACATCAGCGCGACAGGAACCAGAGCAGGATTTAAAAAGGCGGGTGCGGTGCGGATTTCAAAGTTTGTCGCATGTTCACTTATCTTGTGTTTCCGTCTCAGAAAAGCGTATCACATGTTTATATTAAAAAAAAAATGTAAAAAAAAACGCACCAAAATGTGCAGCATAAAATCTGCACCTGCACCTAAAAAACGCATAAACCCCCCCCCCCCCTGCAATATTAAGCGTTAATCCACAAGTAGCGTAGATATTGCTTATTTTCCGCAACGGATTTCATTGCGGAAAATCCGCAGCGTAGATGAGGTTTGAACAAAAACAACGTTCAGAACTTGACCTGCGGTGCGTTTTTTTAATCCGCAGCATCTTGCAGAATCGCTGATTTTCTGTTGCGGCTTTTCCCCGTTGAATTCAATGGGGAGGTAAAACCCGTAACAAATAATGAATGTCGCTATTTTTGCGGCGGAAAAGCGGCAGCAAAAATCGCAACTCAGAGAAAAAAAAAAAGAGGACGGCTCCAGGGATGACGTTTCATCCCATGTGACTGCTGCCGCCAATCATCGGATAAAACGTCATCCCAGCAGGTCGGGCTGCAGGACGTTAAAAAGGACGCGTCGTCATGACCACAGGCAAGCATGGGCTTTTTTTTTTTTTTTACCTGCGGTTTTCCAGAGAGGACATTCCAAAAAACGGCACCACAATTTGGTGCGGTTTATCGGCTGGAATTCCCTGCGTTGACCAGGGCGGATACTCGGTGTACTTTTACGCAGCATATCCCCCTGTGTGAACATACTCTAAGTGTAAATTTTACCTGCGGTATTGATGCAGATTTTTAGCATCAAACCACGCAGCGTGCGCATGTATTCTTTAAAAGGTCTACGAAATGGAAAGTAACTGCAAATGTATGACCCCCTCCCTATTGAGGTCAGGACTAGGGTCCCACTGATCCAACTTTTACAATCACCAGTCTATTTTAGGACAGTCATTTTAAGGCGACATACACACGTTGCATTTGATGCAGAAAATCTGCACTCAATATTGTATTGTTTATGCATTTTTAAATGCGGTTTTTATGCTGCGGATTTTGGCGTTTTTGTTTTGTTTGTTTTTTTATAAACGGATCACATACAATTCTTAGACGGAAACGCAAGATAAATTGACACGATGACTATTCTAAAATCTTTTTTGCCTCCCGTCAGCCATAAAATTTGAGGCCTTATTTCTTGGCATCATTTTGATAGAGATGCCATGAGACAATGGCCGTCAAATTACAGTCGCTCTCCTGCGGCAAGGCTTGTGTACCCGTGAGCCCACAATCATATACGTTACACATAGCCATAGGGCCGCATGTACATGGTGTATGCCAAAATTGTCCTTTGTGTATAAGAATAGAGTAGACGACTGCGCTTTCCTATACAGAGGTATACAAAAACAACTTATACCACGGAGTATTTTATTTATTTTTTAATGGGAGCCTAGGCCGCAGCCTTCTGCCGGAGGCATACGCCAGGGAATCCTCCCGACATGTACCTCCGACGGAAAGCAAAAATGAATCGTGGAGGAGTGAATACAAGGGATTGGATTTGTTATCCAGATTTTTATTTTTCATTTTAGTAACTATACATTGATATTTACAGGCTTGACTGTAGGCAGTTATGGGTGTATACGTGGAAACGGTGATGTAGATGGTGATTTGGTCACCATGACAATAATACAACTGCCAAAAATCAGAAGGAGAAATGTTGTCATCAGAACCTCTCAGTAGTGCAGCCTCAGGCATTGGGCCTGTAAATCATGTATCAGCCGGTCAGTAAGATATTAGAAGACGGTTTTCACATTGTGATTATACATTTCTTCTAGTAAGTCTCCTTTAAGGATGGCTGGCAACCAGGAAAGTCAATAAAACGCATAACGAGGTGATGCCGGTCTCAATGCTCCATAACAAGCAGAAATTATAATCAGAAGCAAACACCACACCAGAGAAAATGGCGGCCCGCTGCTTCTGTTTATAGTTCATGTTACAAAGGAAACATCCAGGAAATCGCGCGCTCAACGTGAAGGAAAGAAATTAGAAGCCGCTTTACCGAAAAGACTACAAAGGGCTGTCAGTGACTTCACACGAAAAATTATTTATGAAGAAAAAGAAAACACACCCTCTAATTTCCAAAAAACGCATCAATCATGTCAGGTATTATTATTGGACGTCACATGCTTCACAATTCCCGGCACGGACACCTATCCGTAGCGGTATGGAAAGGTGTCCGCGGCAAATAGAACCGGACGGGTCGGTAATTGCGGACCACAATTACGGCGTTTTTTTACAGTCGTGTGCATGGGGCCTTAGATCTCTGCTTGCTGTAATTCAGTATGAACCTTTATTCGTTACTTCCAGTGGATACAATTCTGTCCTAGTCATGTGATCGCACAGGTGGACGGCTCGTTACAGTACAGTTATTAGGGTATGTTCCCACACACAGGATACGCCGCAGATTTTCTGCAACAGAAAATCTGCAGCAGAAGGTCTAGAAAAACGCTGGTGAGGCTGCGTTCACATCGGCATCCGGGCTCCGTTCCAACATTCTGTCTGAATTTTCCGTCGGAACGGAGCCCTGACTGACACAAACGGAAACCAGAGGTTTTCGTTTCCATCACCATTCATTACAATGGTGATGGATACGATTCAAACGGTTTCCATTCGTCTCCGTTGTGCAGGGGTTCCGTCATTTTGGCGGAATGAATACCGTAGTCGACTGCGCTATTCATTCCGTCAAAACGACGGAACCCCTGCACAATGGAGACAAACGGAAACCATTTACACCGGATCCGTCACCATTGAAATCAATGGTAATGGAAACCTCAGTTCTGTTTGTGTCAGTCAGGGCTCCGTTCCAACGGAAAATTCAGACGGAACGTCAAAACGGAGACCTGACACAAAATAGTGCGTTTTTTCTGCTCATATTGCTCCTCATTGAAGTCTTAGGAACAAACACGCAGCATCTCCGCACAGAACACGCAGCATGAACGGACATGCTGCAGAATTGAAAAACGCACCGCAGAATACTTTCCGCTCGATTTTTGTGCGTTTTTTTTCCACAGCGTGGGCGCGCGATTTTCTAAATCTCATTCACTTTGCTGCTACTGTAAATTTCTGCACAGAATTCCGTTGCGGAAATTCCGCAGTGTTTACGCTACTTGGGAACCCAGCCTAAGGTTGGGTTCCCACAGTGCAGATTTTGCATGCGTTTTTTGTTTTTTTTTCCAAAACCAGGAACGGAATCTAAACATAAGAAATACGTAAAGAAAGGCCTTATAGGTCTCCTCTCCTGGATCCAATTCTGGCTTCCGTCATGGCGTCCATTGTTTTAGCAGAAAAAGAAATAGTGCAGCACGCTGCGCCACTTTCTCCGGATCTGCGACGAAGTCTCCAACACAGATCTGAACACAACCCTAGATCACACGTGAAGCGGATTTTATCCACAGCAAAACCCGATCCTGTCCCGTCCCCCCCCCCCCTTCTACAACCGAAAAGGTGAAAACCCGCAGCCAGCGCAGATTTCCACGCAGAAAACATTCAGCAGCTGGTGGATGAGATTATTGCCTGTAACTTCTGCAGCAGATTTTCTGCCCACAAATCTGCAACGTTTGCAGGATTTTTGGGGGGCTTTTTTGCAAAAAATTGCAGAATACAACACCAGAAATATACGCTATCCCTTTTATATATATATATATACACATATATATAGCAGTCGGCTGTCCTGTATACTACGAGCGACATAGCATACAGATCATCATTCTAGCTGATAACTTGTACAAAGCTATATCGGCCGATAATCTATCGTCCATGGGGTGCCCAACTGCTCCCGATGTCTAGCGACGTGGGAACAACAGTCGGACATGATCCTTCCGCTCTCCTCATATATAAGCGGCTGCCGTAGGTATCTGGCATCTGCTTATCCCTCCCGTCTGCCTATTGCAATACCCTACGTGATCGGTCGATCCGATCATGCATGTGAGGAGATAGACGTAATACAATGTAAGACGCTGTGCAGAGGACACTATCATGTATATCGTATTAGTTGTGGATGATGGGGAGTGTAGTCACCTGTATGAGCAGTGTCCTCCCCAAGATCGGCAGGGTGCAGGCAGGACCTCGAGGTGATCGGTTCTCCAGCAGCGATCACAGATCACTCCTCTCTATGTACCGCGTCCACACAGCACGCCAGAAACAGGCAGAAACGGTGCATGTCGGGACTTGTAGTCCAGGTAGGGTCACATACTGTGGCTGTGTACAAAGGTTATATACACAGCAGTGTGGAGGTGCTGAGCTCTGGGGGCAACGTCTGCAGGCGAGAGGACAAAGTGTGTGCACAACAGGGCAGAAGATATGATATCATATTTCTATATGACATACAGAACAATGTTTATGTAAAGTGTAATCATTGTTCAAGTTCTTTTTTCATGTTATTTTAATAAATTTTGCAATAAAAAAAAAACCTGAAACAAACTATGCAGCTCTCAAGATCTCTGCTTGCTGTCAGTAAATAAAAACATGGTGCACTGTTCACTCTGTCTGTTAGATCCCAGCAGAAAAAGTTTTCTTGTGTCCTGGTAATAAGGGGGCAGGGAGAATCCAGGGTAGAGGGGTAGTCGCTCTCCTTGTGTCTTTATTATCACCAGTCACCGTTGAGGGGAGAAGAACTGTCATCATGGCTGCCAGCACATTACAACAGCCCCTCCGCCCTCTCTCCATGGACGCATCGACCGCTGGGAGCATAAAGGTTCCCAAAATTGACATTTATCACCTATTCACAGGATGTGTCTGACCACTGGGGCCCCACGATGAGCAGAAAGGGGGTACCGGGTACCCTGATCCTCCTCATTGCAAAACCGCAGTGAGGGGGACATTGAACAGAGTGGCGGTCGAGCATGCGCACTGACGCTTTTTTTCAAAGTCTATGGAAATGACGGAAACAGTCGAGCACAGCGCTCGGCTGTTTTCATCCGTCCAATAGACTTTGGGGGTTCAGGACCCCTGTTCTAGTGATCGTTGGGGTCCTAGCAATCAGATACTTATCACATATCCTGGGGATAGGTGATAAATGTTAATTCTGGGAATACTCCCTTTAAGGGCATGTTCACACGCTAAAGTAAAAACTGCTGTAAAATGCAGAGCTGCTTTCAAGGGGAAACAAACTCAGATTTTCAGCCGTTTTTAAAGCATCAAAAGCTTTTTGATGAGTTTTTTGGACACAATGAAAAACGGCTCCAAAAACAGCTGAAGTGACTTGCACTTCTTTTGACGGGGTGTTTTTTTACGCACCATATTTTTGAAACGGCCACGTAAAGGGGTCAGAGCTCCAAATCCCCTGTATACATAGCCGCCGGTCATCGATGCAGAGAGAGGCGGGGGGAGCACCCCCTTAATAAATACACAGAACTCAAACTATGGGTCCGCTTTATTTTCTCATATAATTGGACGGTCCCCAGCACTCAGTGTCTAAGGGCTTGTCCACACACAATGGAATTGCTGCGGAACATTTTTCCTGCAGAAAATGGTGCGTATTTTGCTGCGTTTTTCTCAGCGTTGGGAGGTGGTGACCTCTCCTCTGAAAAACGCAGCAATTCAGTCCACTCTCCGCAGCAGGAATTGACACGCTGCAGTACAAAAAACACACCGCAGGTCAATTTCTACTTTGAATTTTTACGCAGCGTGTGGATGCGATTTGTTACATCTCATCCACTCTGCTGCGGTTTTTATGTCTGCAATTCTGCCGCTTGTGGACAAGCCCTAAGACTGAGATTGACAGGACACAGAAACTAACGGGCGCCGATTGCAGCGCAGATTTTGGACCTGTATTGGGGTATTTCAGTGAAAAACATTTACCTAGAGCTGGAGATCCCTGTCTACGTGACCGCGGTGAGGAGATTGTATGGAGCAGCGGGCATGTCCACACAACTCTATGACAGTTACCGAAACAGTGAAGTTGGGAGTGACAGACTGGGGTCGTCAGGTGCAGCAATCGGTTGGGGTCCGGTGATAGGCGATACATCTTTTCCACTGGAGTACCCCTTTAAGATCAGAATACATGTATTACCATGTAATTAAAAGCTGTTTATCCAGCGCGGGGGGGGGGGGGGGTGGGGGTTGCAGCTGATTCAGCAAATTTCACATACCTGACACTGTGCCAGTCCTGGTCCACCTCGAGGCCTGCGGGACGATGCCACGTTGACGAGCCTAACATGAGTTCACTATCAGTGCCCATACACATTACATACAAATGAACCCAAATAACGGATTTCCACCATATCGTAATAATTGTATGATAATTTTACACAATTAGCGACATCAGACTGCGGTCTACTGAAATGGTGATCAGCCATGTTGGATTTTTTTCGCTGTAAGGGCGGATTTACACCAACGTGTAATACGTCCGTGCAACGTGCGTGCTTTTCACGCGCGTCGCACGGACCTATGTTAGTCTACGGGGCCGTGCAGACAGTCCGTGATTTTCACGCAGCGTGAGTCCGCTGCGTAAAACACACGACATGTCCTATATTTGTGTCTTTTTCGCACATCACGCACCCATTGAAGTCAATGGGTGCGTGAAAATCACGCGCACCACACGGAAGCACTTCCGTGTGACGCGCGTGATTCGCGCAACAGCAGTAAAAAGTATGAATGAAAACAGAAAAGCACCACGTGCTTTTTTGTTTAAAAACTTACAGAGTGTCATAATGATGGCTGCGCGAAAATCACACAGCCACGCATCATATGGTGGTGACACACGGAGCTGTTAAGTGCCTTTTACACTGCGTTTTTTGCGTGCGCAGAACGCACACGCTCGTGTAAATCCGCCCTTAGACATGAACAGTCTACTCATTCTCATTAGTTATTTATTACACGTGATTGGCTTAGATACACCATCTCAGCAGACAGTATGACACATTATAGGATTAGATACACTGGTTTAGGAGACAGTATCTGACCATAGGATTAGATACACTAGCTCAGCAGATAGTATGACACATTATAGGATCAGGGTATGTTCACACGGCAGCGTCCGTAACGGCTGAAATTACGGGGCTGTTTTCAGGAGAAAACAGCTCCGTAATTTCAGCCGTAATGGCATGTGCAGGCGCTATTTCGCTGCGTCCATTACGGACGTAATTGGAGCTGCTTTTCCATCGAGTCCATGGAAAACGGCTCCATTTACGTCTGAAGAAGTGACAGGCACTTCTTTGACGCGGGCGTCTTTTTTACGTGCCGCCTTTTGACAGCGGCGCGTAAAAAAAATGACCGTCGGCACAGAACATCGTAAGACCCATTCTAATGAATGGGCAGATGTTTGCCAACACTATCGAGGCGCATTTTCGGACGTAAATCGAGGCGTAAAACGCCCGAATTACGTCCGTAAATAAACCGTGTGAACATACCCTTAGATACACTGGCTTATAAAACAGTATCACACTATAGGATTAGATACACTAGCTCAGCAGACAGTATCACACGCCAGCACAGCAGCATAGTATTAGGATATGTTCACACGCAGTAGCAAAATACGTCTGAAATTACGGAGCTGTTTTCAGGCGAAAACAGCTCCTGAATTTCAGACGTTTTTGCAAGTACTCGCGTTTTTCGCAGCATCTTTTACCGACGTTTTTGGAGCTGTTTTTCAATGGAGTCAATGAGAAACGGCTCCAAAAACGTCCCAAGAAGTGTCCTGCACTTCTTTGACGTGGGTGTCTTTATAGGCGCCGTCTTTTGACAGCGACGCGTAAAATGACAGCTCGTCTGCACAGAACATCGTAAAACACATTGCAAGCAATGGGCAGATGTTTGTAGGCGTAATGGAGCCGTTTTTCAGGCGTAATTCGAGGCGTAAAACGTCCGAATTACGTCTGAAAATAGCGCGTGTGAACATACCCTTATACACAACAGGCTTAGATACACTGGCTCAGAAGACAGGGTCACAGCGGAAAGTATCACACATGATAGTATTAGGGTATGTTCACACGGCCTATTTACGGACGTAATTCGGGCGTTTTTGCCCCGAATTACGTCTGAAAATAGCGCCTCAATAGCGCTGACAAACATCTGCCCATTGAAAGCAATGGGCAGACGTTTGTCTGTTCACACGAGGCTTATATTTACGCGCCGCTGTCAAATGACGGCGCGTAAATAGACGCCCGCGTAGAAGAAGTGACCTGTCACTTCTTTGGCCGTAATTGGAGCCGCTATTCATTGACTCCAATGAATAGCAGCGCTAATTACGGCCGTAATTGACGCGGCGTTCAAGCGCCTGCACATGCCGGTACGGCTGAAATTACGGGGATGTTTTCAGGCTGAAACATCCCCGTAATTTCAGCCGTTACGGACCCCCGCCGTGTGAACATATCCTTAGGGTATGTTCATACGGGCTATTTTCAGCCGTTTTTCAGGCCCTAAACATCCCGAAAAACGGCTGAAAAATCGGAAGTTCCAACGGGGTGTTTTTTTACGCATCGTAACGGCAACGGCACGTAAAAAGACACCACGTAAAAAGAAGTGCATATCACTGAGCCATTTTTGGAGCCGTTTTTCATTGACTCAATAGAAAAACAGCTCCAAAAACGGCCATAAAAAAACGCAGTAAAAAAAACGCAAGTTTCTTAAAAAATGGTTGAAAATCAGAGGTTGTTTTCCCTTGAAAACAACTCCGTATTTTCAGCCGTTCTTTGTTAAGCGTGTGAACATACCCTACTTATTTTTATGGAGCGTCTTTTTACGCTCCGTTTTTTTAAAACAGCTGCGTAAAAAAACGCCCTGTATGAACTAAATGCTGTTTTTCCCATTGATTCCAATGGGCAGATGTTTGTCGGAGTTCATCTTCCCTTTTTTCAGCCGTTTTTAGAGGCATAAATGCCCCGAAATACGCCTGAAAACACTGCGTGTGAAGACACCCTGAGATACAATGTCTCAGACATTCCAGGATTAGATACACCATCTCAGCAGACAGTATCATACATGATGGGCTTAGATACACTGTCCTGTCCTGTGTATGGCTATGCCAGCAGACTCTCATTAGTGCATGGGGCACGTCTGGGGGAGGGGTATACATTTCCTCTTTCCTGGGTGCGGGATTTGTGTTGGTTGGCATTGCTGCCATCTCTCCTCTGCCAGACGCTGTTTATCCCCATGCAGTAACATTTCATGTCTGGGTGCAGCTCGCAGTCTCCTGGGGTGTCTTCTATCAACAAGTATATTATTCCGCAGGAGGATATCCCATCCCATGTGCAGCATGTCCTGATCTGATGAGTGTTTCTGGAGCCAGTACACGTGCGGGATTTGTGCAGGTTTTTTTTTATGCAGTTTTTTTAAGCTAAAATCAGGTGTGGTTTATAAAGGGAGAGAAAGTATAAAGACAAAACAACTCTCAAACAATGTAAAAGGGACAATCTAGGTGGTAAATGTTTTACGATAAGCCATGGCTCGAACCCCGCCCAATCATTGCCTGTGCATGCCCAATTCTGCCAGTCTAGAGTCACTATGCAAGGAAAGACTGTGAAGAGGCCGCACTAAAACTGCGCTGCAGACCATTTATTTTTAAGATTAAAGTCACACAGAGGTTTTTTTTTGTTTTTTTATATAATAGTGGTAAACAGATAGTGCCCCACACTGTAATAGTGCCCTACAGAGTAAGAGACCAACACTGTGCCACACATAGTAATACTGCCCCCTATACAGTAATAACCCCACCACACAGGAATAATGGTCCTTTTTTCCCCCACACACTTTCATAATTCCCTTGTTGTGTGGCACACAGTAACATTGCCCCTTCATAATAATGGTTTCTCCCCTAGTGCCCCCTCACAGTAATGATGCCCTATTAGCACACCCTCACAGTACGGATGCCCCCTTTGTACTCCCAACAGTTTCAATGCCCCTTAGTGCCCACCACAGTACTGATGCCCCCTTAGTGCCCACCACAGTACTGATGCCCCCTTAGTGCTCCCCCAAGACAGAAACAGTGCCCTTTAAATAATAAAAGTATTACTTACCTAACCTCGTCCCCAGAACAAGCAGATCAACCTCATGCTTCCTCTGGCCTGTGCAGCATACGGCTGGGCACAGGCAAGTGCAATGACATCAACGCAACCTGTGCCGAGCTGCAGATGGAAGGGGACAGGGAGTAAGGCCTCGTGCACACGACCGTAGCCATGTGCACAAGGCCGCGTGAATTCATTTCTATGAGCCTGGACCGCAGAACACGGCCGTAATAAGACATGTCCGTTCTTTCTGCAGTCCAGGCTCCTGGGCCGTGCACGGACCGTGGAAACCACGGTCGTGTGCATGGGCCCATAGAAATGAATGGGGCCGCAATTCTCCCGTGGATTTTCGGGGGACTTGTGGCCGCAAAAGCACGTTCATGAGCATGGGGCCTTAATAGTAGAGCAGGGAGCTAGCAGCTTCCTGCTCTACCATTGTATTCAACTGTATCTGCGTCTACACAATTTTGCAAGTAATAATCGGCAAAATCGTGCGGCCATTGGCTACTGCAATTGAGCCGGGGTTCGGCGGCATGGGGACGGTACCTTAAGTCAGACAGGCTTCATATCAGAAGGTCCATGTTGTTAATCACCTCTCTAATTATTGATCAGCTATAGTTCATATAATACACAATCCCTAATAACAAAGAAGGTTTTTCATGGATAACGATTAGAGGATTTAAACCCCTTCGCAACCACTTTTTATTGCCCCAATGCATCTAAAATAAATAATTAAGTCTAGTTTGCAAATAGTCTCGATTAAAATCTACTACAAATTTGTGTATACAGCTACTCTGCAAACCTATGTGGCTCCATGGTTACAGACTACAAACAAACTCTGTGTAGTCTGATCCTGCAGTCACGTATTACTCCATTTTTTCGGATAACCTACAGTCAGTATAAGAGGAGGCAGATGGAAGAGAGGAACACATGCAGGATCAGACTACACATGACTTGTTTGTAGTCTGCAAGGGCAGATTGAGAATTGTCTGAACCCAGGGTAATAGGCCCCTTACCTTTCACAATACAGGATTTTTACCAGAAATCACACCAACCTACAAATAAATTATTCGGTAATATTCTTTCAAAATTCGTAGCCGATGTTCTGACACCGGTTTTCTATGTTTCGAGGATCGGCTGCAGTGGCGATGTGTCTCTCACGTCACATAGCTCCAAATCCACGTCTTCCCTTCACACAGCTCTAGAACTGCTGGCTGCCTGCAGCCACCACTAGGGGGAGCTCATTGTATATGAAGAAATACAGCTATTATTGAACTCAACAGGAGATGTATACATTTGTATGAAGTGCGCTTCGTATAAGGCGTCAATCAGACATTTATTTTTTTTAGCCTTCTTATTAGGGCACAAGATGGTTCAAGTGTACCAAACTTAGGGTGCTAGGGCGATCTAAGATCACTTTACTTAACCTGAAGGATTTCGGGTCTTGCTTCCAGAATATAAACACTAAAATGCAGCTGCATTACGGCTGTATGAACGAGGCCTACAAAAAAACAGAGATGCAAGCCCCTGGAGGGCTCTTTGTTTGGCGCTGGGCCTTGTAATCATGGAGACAACTTTGGCTTGCATGGGAGCTGTATACTCAAAACGGTATATATTTTTTTTTAATCAAGACTATTTGCAAAGTTGCTTTATTTTTCAGATTCATTTCAAATTCATTAAAAACACTGGTTGCAAAAGTGTACATACCCTTTCATATACACTTTTTTTTTTTTTATGCAACACTTTTTCCCCCCCGGTAATAAAGTACTATGGGAAGATCCTGCTCTAAACTTAATCCTTTTCCTCGTATCGGATTCTTGGCACGGAGCCGGAGAAGGTGTCACTTACCCCCTGATTATCAAATAGCTAAGATCCAGGTGACCCGGTCACATTTTCTCTCCAGGTCGCATTGTCGACTGTATAAAACCTGCAGCTTCTCGGTTACACAGGGCCGGATTATAGAAACTCTCCACAATATAACACCAACCCCAGAGGACACAGCGGCAGATTGTAGGCACTTTCGCTACCGCAAACCGACTGTTCTGTGGGAAACGTGAATGTAAAACCGACACCAGCAAATTCCAGAGAATCTGGCAGGCAGTGAATAGAACAAGTGAAATCAATCAGTGTGTGTGCGGAGCGTCGCCTCTTCCCACGAATCCATCGCTGCAGTAAGTGACCCCAGTCACCTACACAGAAGTGATCACTGAGGAGACTTACGATTACTAGAAAATATATATAATCATAAAAACAAAAATAGTAAAAACAAAAACAAACCTGAAAAGGAAAAACTATATATAATAAAATGCAGTTCTCCGTGCTGAGCACCCTCACAATAGACATTCCCAGTCACTTTTCAGCTTGTGCTGCGTACACTGGGGGCAGGATCAGCAGTCATCTCATTATCGGGCAGGATTACAATGAAAAGTAACCACTGATAATAGGTAAAGGGGACAGCTCAGCTCCTGCTACCTGCACATGGCACAGAGCATGCCCACAACACTCTCCCATACAAGTCAATGTTTTTTGGGTTTTTTTTAGGCCTCATGCACACAAACATGTTTTTTGCATCTGCAACTCATCTGCAAAAATGCAGCTGAATTGCGGGCCCAAATGGACTCAAAATTTTCATGGTCCGTGAATTGCGGCTACGGTCGTGTGCATGGAGTTGATGTGCTGGAAGCAGG
Organism: Rhinoderma darwinii; assembly: GCF_050947455.1. Classification (NCBI taxonomy): domain Eukaryota; kingdom Metazoa; phylum Chordata; class Amphibia; order Anura; family Rhinodermatidae; genus Rhinoderma; species Rhinoderma darwinii. Next base: position 396,398,821 of record NC_134690.1, read on the forward strand.
AAAATGTAAGGCCGGGTTCCCACGTAGCGTAAACGTTGCAGAATTTTCACAACGGAATTATGTGCGGAAATTCCGCAGCGTTCACAGTAGCAGCAAAGTAGGTGAAATTTACTAAGTCTCGTGCCCACGCTGCAGGGAAAAAAACCGCAGCGTAAACGTTAACTTCACCTGCAGTGTGGAATTTAATTCCGCAGCATATCAATTTATGCTGTTTTTGTTGATCTGTTGCAAATTTACCCCGTTGAGTTCATCCATCAGACCAGGCGCCTTCTTCCATTGCTCCAGTTCTGATGCGCACGTGCCCATTGTAGGTGCTTTTGGTGGTGGACAGGGGTCACGGGCACTCTGGTCTGTGGCTACGCAGCCCCATATAGAGGAAGCTGCGATGCTCTGCGTTTCTGACATCTTTCTTTCAATCACCAGCAGTACGTTTTCCAGCAATCTGTGCTCCGGTATCTCTTCTGTGGGATCGGAGCAGACGGCCTAGCCTTCCATCTCCCGCTCACATCATTGAGGGTTGGGCAACCAAGAAACGGCTGCCAACGTCCTGGTGCCAGATACCACAGGACACCTTCAGAGGTCTTGTAGAGTCCGAGCCACGATGGGTCAGAGCGGTTTTGATGGTACGAGGGCGACCTACACAATATTACGCAGGAGGTTTTTATGAATTTGCTGATCAGCGCGCATCTCTGCGTTTCGTCCTCTGAATTTCGCTGAGGAGTCGGAGTATTATTTGCTGCCCTGTAGTGCGGACACGTCAGGCCACAAGCGGCTGTGTATCTGGCTGGGAGGCAGCTCCGTGTACTAAAAACTTCCCACCTTCCACTGCTCCGTGCACGATGGAGACCAAGCAAGGCTATACCCCGCCCGTTGTGCCGAGCCACTCTATTGCTCTAGCTAAACATATACGCCAATACATGAAAACATCAACTAGTTCAGATTCACATTTATTGAAAACAATAAAAATATTCCAAACTTTCCAGTCAACACTGGCTGGAAAAAAAACCTAGTTTACAGAGGGTCCGAGTCTGATCACCCCATAGTTGTGCCCGACGTGGCAAATACAGATGATAAACGTGTATAGTTAGGAGCCATCTCCATAAATATTCTGGTAGGAGACTGTACACACAGGGAAAGAAAAAAATACATGAATTAGGTATTACTTTAATGTTTTGGAAAATCACCCTGGAAACAAACTTTGTAAGGCATTTCCTGCTAATGAAAAACTAAAATTTCAAAAATTTTCTACCATTTTTTACACGTTTTTTAATTCTAATTGTGGGGATGAAACGTCCACAGGAGAATTTCCATATCCGGATCTATTTCCAAAAAATAAATAGAAGCTTTCCAATGAAAGCAAAAGAACTTGCGGCTTTCTACCATCTCGGATAAACAGGAGATCATTTATTTTTTATAAATAAGTTTTTTACTCGTTTGTTCCTTTTTATTACACATCAGTCATTTTCTTCTTCCCGGTGGACCACAGGAAAAAAAAAAAATTATAATAAATGTTGATGACTGATTAATTTTTTTCTTCTTCTCCAAGTTGGAGACGCTCAATCGGTTTCCATGGCCGAGCTGCGGGATTCCCTGGCAACCATTAGTCGCATCAGCTGACTGTGGAATTTCTCGATCTTCTTCACGTCCTGAGCTTGGTCCGTGCTGTAGAGTAAACACTGGAAGAGACAGAAAATCCAGCGATCACTCATCTATAGAGTTAACATTGAAGGGTCTCAGGTCTGAGGACAGGCGGTAACATCCAAGGCTACGTTCACACCGGCGTGACAGATTTCCGCATGTAACTCTGGTCCGTGTGTTGCTGCATCAGCCTGCGTTGCGAGTGCCATAAGTTTTTCACGCGCTCGCAAAGCACTTTTTTTTTTCCAATGGAATGGATGCACAAATCACGCACAGCACACGGATGTGCAGCCGTGTGCTGTGCGTAGTTTTCATGCACCCATTGACTTCAATGGCGGCGTAAGGGAGTGAAAACGGCACCAATACAGGACATGCAGTGAGTTTTCACGCAACGAACTCTCACTGCGTGAAAACTCCTGCATGTGTGAGCGGCCCCATTGAAGTCAATGGGTCTGTGTGCGGTGAGTGATTTCCATGCACAGCACACGGACAAGTTTTACGCTCGTCTGAATGAGACCTAAGACCTTATGCACACAAGACGCACGGGGGCGAGAAATACAATTATTGACATGTATGCGTCAGTGCCATGTCCGTTGTTAAACATATATTAGTGTGCATAAAGACATTATCTGTCTGTCCTCAGATGTGTGAATAGCCCCCTATTCACACATCCGGTTTTTTTTCCAACAGAGTATGTGTCCTTGGCGAGAATCTCTTAGCATGCCCTAATCTTGTCTCTTTTTGCGGACCAGACACACCCATTGAAGTCTTTGGGTGCAAGTGAAAAAAAGCCAAAAAAAAACTGACAGCACAGGATGACACCCGCGTGCGGTCCATTTTTTTACATCAGTTGCTACAGAAAAGCAGAATAAAAGCAAAGAGTGACCAGAAAAATGGATGACACACGGAAACCAAACTGGCGCAACTGAACATTCATAGGGAAGAAAAACGGTCAGTTTTTTTTTGAGGACGCAAATCAGACACGCTCGTGTGAATGAGGCCTAAGTGTACGCCCACACGTAGCGGAAAAAAATATGCCGCAAATCTGCAACACAATTTGCGCATGTGCTGTGGCTTTCACCCCATACATTGAATGGATATTTCACCCAACATACGTGACATGATGCTGAAAAGTCGCAGCAGAATCTCAATGACAAGCAGATTTATTCTTTTTTTTGCTACATGTGGGTGCGGCTTAGAAAACCTCATCTAGATGTACTGTACTTTGCGGCGCTTCTTGTTTTACTGGAGTGATAATATAATACAATGGTTGCAATAGTATAAATAACACATCAAGTCCAATGACGTCTGTGGTAGATACGGAGATGCCTCGCAGAACGTGGGGCAGGGATAAGCATGTGCACCCCATTGAGACGAAGAGCTAACAAACAATGGAAAAGAACGCCTCCCATACCGAAGATCACAGCACTCACTAGGAGAGCGAGGGTATGTGCACACAAAGTGTTTTCAGCCGTTTTTCGGGCCGTAATAGTCCCGAAAAACGGCGGAAAAATCGGAAGCAGAACGCCTCCAAACTTCTGCCCATTGATTTCAATGGGAAAAACCGCATTCTGTTCCAACGGGCCATTTTTTTCGAGGCCGTTTTTCAAAACGGCCGCGAAAAAGGAGTGCAGGTTACTTCTTCAGCCGTTTTTCATAAGACTATTGTAAACCGCTTCGAAAAACGCGAGTGGCTTAAAAAACGTCTGAAAATCAGGAGCGGTGTTCCCTTGAAAACAGCCCCGTATGTTCAGACGAATTTTAGTAAGCGTGTGAACATACCTTTACGGAAAATGTGCAGCACAGCAAGTTATGATGTTCTCATAAGCCCGGCCACCCCTCTACACAGTCACGGCCTGGGTCGCAGCCAGGGCTACCACTGATCTCGAGACAAGTGTGGCTCCAATTGCGTGGATTTGCCGAGAAATCGTTCATAGTTTAATCTACGGTGCGTTTTTTTTCGATAAGCAACATGTCGATTAAGGCACCGTGCACACGACCGTGCCTGTAATCAATGTCTGTGATTACGGGCAGAGCTGGCCACGGACAGCCATATAAAGTATGGCAGCGCGGTCCGTAAAAAGCAAAAAATAGGACATGTCCCATCTTTAGCGGATCCTTTCTACGGCACGCACACCTTCTGGTAAATATACGGGAAAATGTCCATCGGCCATAGAAATGAATGGGTCCGTAATTACGGACGAAATCTACGGTCGTGTGCATGGGGCCTTATGCTGCGGAATCGCTGCTCTTCCGTTGCAGTTTTCCCCAATTGAATTCAATGTGAAGGTAAAACCCGAAGCACATAGGCAAATATTACAATTTTTGCGGTGGAAAATTTGTGATTCCGCAAGAAAGAAAAAAAACGGGGAGGGGGGGCTTCTTTTTTTTTTTTGTTTAAAAATAAAAAACGGTTCATACTTAACCCCAGGCGCCGTCATAGTCACACGTCCCTCTGCCCCGGTTGCAGCTCGACCTCTTGGGATGACGTTTAATAAAAGGCTGCAGCGTCACCCCAGCAGGCCGGGCAATCCTCAGAACAGAGGGAGGCATCGCTATGACAACAGAGAACAGGGTAAGTTGGAACTTTTTTTTTTCCTAGCGCTATTTCCGCAACAGAGAATCCACCCAAAAAAATGACACCAAAACTTGGCGTGGCTTTTTGGCTTCCAGGACAGATACGCGGTGTACTTATACGCAGCATATCCACCCTGTGTGCACTTACCCTTAAAAAATAACCATGGAGATTAGCGGGTTACAGACACCACCGATTCCTTGGACTCGCTCTCTGGCTTTCTTACTAGAGAAGAGGAGCTGCGGCCACAGGTCGTCAAACATAAACCAAATCCTTTCCTCAATTCAAGTAAGTTCAGTTTTTAGTAGCAAATAAACCTCTGGTTCTGCGGGAGTCCGGGCTCTGTAATCCACAGTAACATCTACTTACCACTACATCATCTGTGACTTTAATACGTAAACTCCCATCGCAGTGTCTATACTTCAGCATCACTCGAACCTGTGGGGAAAGAGGAGTCGTTGATTGTAGTATTATTCCTGAAACCGTATACAACGAGCTCCAACTAGGTCTGTGGAGTTAACATAGTCACAAAGTCACCCAGGCTACATAGAAATGCATAGCCCCCGCTAGCTCCTGGATTCAATTAAATGCAGTATGTAGGAATCCTGGGAATTGAAAGCTAGAAACACTTGAAATATAAGTCACTGGAGATCCACTTTAACGGAGCAAAAAATACATAATGGTTCTGAGGGAAACATCTCTTGCACGAACTTGTAAGAACACCCCGGGCCAATCTGATACACAGTGTTATGCCTCTTGCACGGCATGAGGGGGCGGAGCATGACACAGGGAGTCTCTTTCTTAAAGGGGTTGTCCAGATATGGGGGAAAAAAAATATGTCTGCTTTCGTTTTCTTCCAAAAAGAGCGCCACACATTTTCATTGGTTGTGTATGGTACTGCAGGTCAGCTCCATTGAGGTTAAAGCGGCTTAGCTCCCTTACCATGCACAACTTGTGGACAGGTACGGCGGCTGTTTGTGGAAGAAAGCTGCCATGATTTATTTTTAAATCCTGGACAAACCCTTTATATAAAAAAAAAAAAAAAAAAAAAAATGGATCTGTCACTAGTTTATTAATTCCCCATCTAACTAATCGAATAGGCGCTTTGCTGCTGATAAAGTCTCATTTTTTTCCCAATTTTTTTTTATTATTTGCAAAGTTACGTGCTTTTTTTTTTTTTATAAATATGCTAATATGGCTCTATAGCCAAATGGGAGGCGACTTTCTTTTCACTCTGGTCAATGTAATGTTTTCTGTATGACGCTGTCCAATCAGCATACCAGCTTCTCACCCTTCCCAGCAACACAGTGTGATCATATAGTATAGGAGAGGCTGTGAGGAGGCTCCACCTCAGGTGGCGACGCCCACTTGTCTAGTATAGCCTCATTTACATATTTAGAGAAAAATCTCAAACTTTAAAATAAACTTTTTGGGACAGAATTTTCACTATTATCAGTGTGACAGATTAGCTAGGAGATAGGGCATTACTAAACTAGTGACAGATCCCCTTTAAAAGCGGCTCTGTCACCACATTATAAGAGTCCTCTCTCCTACATAGTCTGATCGGCGCTGGAATGTAGATAACAGCAGTGGTTTTTATTTAGAAAAACAATCTATTTTCACCAAGTTATGAGCAATTTTAGATTTATGCTAATGACTTTCTTAATGCCCAACTGGGCATGTTTTTACTTTTGACCAAGTGGGCGTTGTGGAGAGAAGTGTATGACGCTGACCAATCAGTCTTCTTCAGCAGACACAATTTGGTGCGGTTTTTCGCCCGTAATTCCCTGCGGCCACCGGGGCAGATACCGGATACCGCGGCCCGGTACCAAATGATCCACGGCCTGGTATTGATCCGCGACCCGGTGGTTGGGGACAACTGTCCTATGGAACCAATAAACTAAACTGTATCCAATCGTGTTGTGCTGTTCGATGAAGAGATATTGCGGTCTTTAATCTGCTCTGACAGTGGGTGAGTGCGGCCATTGCCCGAGTGAGAATTCCTCTCTTGGTTCTCTAGCAAATCATTTACCAGTTTGCAAATATCTCTGCTGGATCGCAGACCACAAGTCATGGGAATTATTAAAGGGGTTATCCAGAACTTGTAAAAATCTGCAGAAGGTCCGGTTCTCTGCCAGTCTGGTATCGGAACCCCCTGCAACGGTCACGTGCCATTCATTGCAGCCAATCGCTGGCCTCATTGTGATGGTGCCTTACATGCAGCCTAATAGAAAGTAGATAGAGCTGATATTTTCTTCTTAAAGGGGTTTTCCACTTTGACAATAAGATGATCACAGTGTCCCCTGCTGGCAACCTCAGTGATCAGCTGTAATCTGTGGGGAACCAGGTTAGGAAGTGTTCAATTTCCCTGCAGCGCCACCACAGGGGAAATTAAGTATTACACAGTGTCCAGTAATACCAATGTGTTGCGTGTGTAACACAGGACTGGTCCTCCAGAGAGAGACGCTCTATGTAACCGCTCTCTATTCTGCCCAAGAGATGAAGATAGGGAACTCAGAATTCCCCAATAGGGTGTATGGAAATGGGTTTTCTAAACTGAACATCCCGACATGTGTCGCTTTATGTGGTAATAACTTTGGAATGCTTTTACCTATCCAAGCGATTTGGAGACTGTTTTCTCGTGACATATTGTACTTTAGATTAGTGAAAAAATTTGGCCGATAAATTCAATATTTATTTGTGAAAAACTTCAAATGTTAGAAAAATGCAAATATTTGCAAAATTTCTCTAACTTTAAATGTATCTGCTTGCAAAACGGATCGTAATACCACACAAAATAGTTACTATTTCACAACCCCCATAGGTCTACTTTAGGTTTGCATCGTTTTTTTCACGACCTTTTATTTTTCTAGGACGTTACAACGTTTAGGCGGGATTCACACGACCGGGTCGTTCCCGAGCCCGAGTGTCGGCCGGTAAAATCGGCCATTTTGCCCGGCCGGTTTGCATTAAGTTTTGCATCCGTGCCGGGCAGATCCGGACAGTGACATCAGCGGCAACTCCTGAAGGGGAATCCCCATGTGTTCAGGGATTCTGCTTCAGGAGTTTCCCCTGATGTCACTGCCCAGATATGGACAGAGACATCAAGCGCTCTGTCCAGGAGCGGAATCCCCGAAAACACGGGGATTCCGCTCCTTCAAGGAGCTAAAGTGCGGCTAGCACATAGCAGAGCGGGGAGATACCTCCCTGCTCTGCTATAGTGGCGTCGCTACAGTAGTAGCTGCAGCTGCTAGCGGCGCCATCGAAGGTGTCGCCGGGCCAGGGTGCTTTTAAAACAAGCAGGGGAAGGGAGCCAGCGCAGCGCTCCCTTCCACCTGCTGTACACCCCGGCCCTGCCACACAGTGTACAGCGTACAGCCATTCGTCCGAATGGCATCAACTCCTCCTCCTCACATGCACTCTGCACTGTGAGGAGGAGGAGATAGAGCGCAAGCGCCGGGAAACCCGGCCATCACTCGGGACACATCCCGGTGATGGCCGGGTATTACACGGCCCCATAGACTTCTATGGGAGCCGGGCACCCGGGCGAAGGTAGAGCATGTCCTATTTTTTGACGGCCGGTTTTCCCGGCCGTCAAAAAATCGGTCGTGTGAATAGCCCCATTAGGGGTCTATTATTCCTAATGCAGCCGGGTGCCGGCCGATTTATGAACGGCCGGCACCCGGCCGGGAAACCCTGCCGTGTGAATGAGGCCTTAGAACTTTAGCAGCGATTTCTCATATTTTCAATAACATTTCAAAAGACCATTTTTTCAGGGACCAGTTCAGTTCTGAGGTGGCTTTGAGGGCCTTATAAATTAGAAAGTCCCCATAAATCACCCCATTTTGAAAACTGCACCCCTCAAAGTATTCAAAACAGCATTCAGAAAGTGATTTAACCCCTTTTGGCTAAATTAAGGCACAGGAATTAAGGCAAAGTAGAGGTGAAATTTACAAATTAATTTTTTTTTGCTGAAATTCATTTCTAATATTTTATTTTCTATACCACAGAAGGTTTTACCAGAGAAACGCAACTCAATATTTATTGCCCCGATTCTGCAGTTTAGAAATATCCCAAGTGTGATAATGGACTGAAGCATCAGCCTACAAGCAAAGGAGCACCTAATGGATTTTGGGCCCTCCTTTTTTTTTTTTAGACTATATATTTTAGGCACTATGTCAAGTTTGAAGAGGTCTTTTGGTACCTAAACAGTCGAAACCCCCCAAAAGTGACCCCATTTTGGAGACTACACCCCTCAAGGCGTTTTCCTAGGGGTATAGTGAGCATTTTGACCCCACAGTTTAATGAAACTAAATTCTGCAAAGTCTGTGAAGCTGAAACTAACCTTTTTTTCTGCTAAAACATCATTTTTACAAGGAATAATGGAGAAAAATGCACCCCAACGTTTGTAATAAACTGATGTTTGGACTCACAGCAGGGCTCAGAAGGGAAGGAGCGCCTTTTGGAGCGCAGATTTTGCTGGATTGGTTTTCAGTCCCATGTCGCATTTGCAACACCCCTGGAGGGACCAAAACAGTGGAAACACCCCAAAAGTGTCCCCATTTTGGAAACTACACCCTCAATGAATTTGTCTAGGGCTATAGTTAGCATTTTGACCCCACAGGTTTTTTGTAGAATTTAGTGGAATTAGGCCGTGAAAATTAACATCAACATTTTTGTCCACTAAAGATTTAGAATTTTTTCATTTTCACAAGGGATAAAAGAGAAAAAAAGCACGCCAACATTTGTAAAGCAATTTCTCCCGAGTACGGCTATACCCCACATGTGGTCATAAATTGTCTTTTATTAGAAATTATTTAACCCTTTCAGGACTGATCCTTTTTTTGCTTTTTCATTTTTGACTCCCCGCCTTCCAAGAGCCATAACTTTTTCCGTCAGTAGAGCGGTGCGAGGGCTTATTTCTTGCGGGAGAAGTTGTCGTTTTTATCGACACCGTTTAAAGTACCATAAAATTTACGGGGAAACTGAACAAAAATTATTTGGGGGCTGAAATTGGAAAAAGACGATTCCTCCATTGTTTTTGAGGTTTTGTTTTCAAGTCTTTCACCGTGCGGTAAAAACGACAACTTAGTTTTATTCTGCGCCTCACTACGATTACGGAGATACCAAATTGATAGTTTTTTTTCATATTTCACAAAGAAAAGACTTAAAATAAAAATTGTTTTGTATCATCACATTCTGAGAGACGTAACTTTTATTTTTTCGTCGATTGAGCGCTGTGGGGGCTTATTTTTGGCGGGACGAGCTGTAGCTTTTATTGGTACCATTTTGTGGTAAATACAACTTCTTGATCACATATTTTTTTTAGCGCTAATGTGACCAAAAAAACAGCGATTTTGCCGTTTTAAATTCTTTATTTCTTACTAAATTAAGTTTGACTTTATTCCGCGGGTCGGTACGATTACGGCGATACCAGATGTATATAGTTTTTTTTTTATGTTTGCACAATAAAATTACTTTTCTATAAAAATAATTTTTTTTCTGTCACCATATTCTGAATTTTTTAGTCAAAAAAGCGATGTAAGGGCTTGTTTTTTGCGGGACGGGTTGTAGTTTTTATCTGTATTATTTTAGGGTACACGCGACTTTTTGATCACTTTTTATTCTATTCCTTCGGAGGGGTGGTGACCAAAAAAACAGCGATGCTAGAATAGTTTTTCATTTATTTTTTTGCGGTGTTCACCGTGCGGGAAAAATAACATTATAGTTTTATAGTTTGGGTCGTTCCGAACGCGGTGATACAAAAATGTGTATTTTTTTGTGTTCATTTTTTTCCTATAATAAAAGACTTATTATAGGAAAAAAAAATGTAACACTTTTATTAACTTTTTTTTTTTACTTTTTACACTTTTTTTGACCTGCAGCTCTGATCGCTGCTAGAATACATTACACTACCTAGGTAGTGTAATGTATTCCAACTGTCAGTGTGACGTCACAGTCACTGACAGTAAGTCTACGAGGACCAGCTGGTCCTTATAGCCTTCCATACATGGAGGACCCGGAGGCCGTTGCCTGGCCTCCGGATGTCATCACAAGCATCGGCAACCCCCACCATTGCATGGGGGCTGCCGATGTTCTACAAACCCCATTTAAGGGGTTAATTGCCAAAGTCAGCAGCGATGAAACGCTGATCGGCAACACTGGAGTCGCCAACAGTGTGCATCGGGAACGACACCGTGACTTCCTGTCACTGACAGGAAGCCTATTAGGACCAGCCGGAAGTTGGTCCTGATTGACTTCCGTTCATGGCAGACACGGAGGCCATTGTTTGCCTTTGCTATGCTAACTATCGGCAAACCCTGCGATTTCAGACCGGGGTCTGCCGATATGCTAGAAATACCTAAAATGCCGCGATTAGTTGCGGTTAAGGGGTTAATTGCCGAAATCAGCAGCAAAGGACGGCTGGAAAGCAAGAGTGGAGTGACAGCTGACCTCCCAGTTCCCGCGACAGCGTGCACCGGAAACAATTCAGTAACTATACGTCCTGGTGCGGGAAGTAACCTCCCGCAACAACGTATAGTTACTGACTCGTGCGGATAGGGGTTAAGGCTGATTAGATCTATGGCCGACTTTATACAAGACCCTTCAAACCCACATAAGGAGAACGAGAGAGCTGCAGAAAACCCCCCACCCCTGTTCAATAACAGCAACCGCTAATGCCAGGCTAAAAACCCTTCCGGTTCATGTCCAACTCACACAGGGGTTTGCTACAGAGTATCAGCGCTCCCTCAGGTAAGAAGCCACGCACCGATGAAATTTGAACATGAACAAAACGGGGTTTCAGCCTCTGAACGTAAACAAGAAATGTTTCCATTCGTCAACAGCAAGCAGAGATCTTAAAAGGGTGAGAAAGAGATAGACAAATTCACTAGAAACTTGTAGAGCGTTTCACTATACAATAATAAAGCTTAGTTTACATAAAACCTGACAAGCCGGACCACCAGAAGCAGCGCTGGCATATCGCTAGGATATGAATTAACTTTCTGATCGACAGGGTCAGATTGCCGGGGCCGCCACCCAATCCTGAGAATGAAGTGGCAGCATTCAAGTAAAGAGGGCTCAATACTAGAGTTGCGCTGCAGCCCCTTCATTCTCAGGATGTCCCGGCAGTCGGGTTTTCACCGATCAAAAAGCGATGTCATCTCCTAGCGTGGCGCCGTAATATTACAAGAGGGGAAAATCCCTCCGAAGTGCACCCCATGATTGCCGGCCAGACCTAACATGGGGAGAGCTTCCTGCATGCTAGGCGGCACAGTTACCATGACAACCATATGGCACCCTGAGAGTTTCCTACACGGCTCTGGGTGTCGAACGTAAACTGTACCACCCAGGGCGTAGGTGCGTCTCAGGTTAGGTCTGGCGGGCGATCACGAGGGGAACGTTAAGAGGTCGTTCCCCATAGAAACAAAACTTGACCAATCACTGCCTGCCGAGTGTCACAGGGTCGTTGCTATGGACAAAACATCCCCAAGGCGGACACAACCGGCTGTGGTGTGAGGGGGAGAGGCATCAGGACCTCCACATAACCTGTAGTATCAGGGACTCTCACAGCACCCCCCCCATCACGAGGTTAGGGACCACTGCACCCACTTAAAGGACGCTTGTATTAGACACCCCAATGTACACAGATCTGTCAGGTGAATTCCCCTCAATACATATCCCTCTTAAGAGAACATTCACACCAAATCCTATTCACACATCTGTACAATAAGCAGTGACCACCATAGTAACCCGAGGATGGTGCACGTGCAGAGTCCCCCACCATAGTAGTCCTGTATCCCCGGCCTCACCTTCATGGGGTCGGCCTGGTAGAGCTTCTCAGCGGCCCGGCTGAACTCCTCCCAGGTGCGGTAGTAAGGCATGATGAGGCCGCGCTCGGACTATGGAGCCTTACACTAGAAAGCAGGGAAGCCGGGAGCACACATCAGCATTCCCCAGCCGCACGATCCGGGCATCTGATTGGCTGCAGATTTGACCTCCAACCAATCACAGACGAACACTTCCGGGGCGCTGAAGACTCTATGGTATTGGTATAGTCTGTCTTTCATCAGTGACTCTATGATAAGGAAGCTTTTCGCTCTCTAGTGGTAGATAGGGGCAAAGCGGAGACACATGTATAAGGGAGTCAATAGAAGGCTGCAGACTGTTCTCCACACTATCTGCAGCTCCAGTTGTGGGATTAAACAGTTTAAGGAGCAAAGCATATTTTGCGATATTAAATAAACATTTTTATATATATATACTTATATATATATATATATCAGGCTGAGATCTCATTCAGACCGTCATAATGTGGTCGCATTTCAGTGCCCATATTAAAGCCGCAAGATCTGGACCCCATTGCGGTGAACAAAGTTCGGTTCATTTAACTGCTGGGTGTCCTTGTCATGTGGGCATAAAACAGGCGCTAAAATGCGTCAACATTGCCGCTGTCTGAATGAGGTCTAATGCGCTAGGCCTCATGCACACTTCCGTGTGCCGTGGAACGGCCGCTAATGACGGTTCCGTGAATCACGGACCGCACATGAATGGCTTCCGTGTGCAGCCTGTTGTTTCACGGACCAAATCAATACAAAGGACCTGCACTACTTTTGACGGAACGGCCGCACGGTTCCGTTAAAACAACAGAAGCGTGCATGGCCCCATTGACATGAATGTGTCAGGGTGCTATCCGTTAAAAAAACGGATAGCACCCTGACGAAAAAAACTGAAGTGGGCCTGAGGCCTTATATACATGGCCATATTATATATCCATGTTGTACAGATTCATTAGATCATGCCCATGCACTGCTATGAGAATATACAGAGTCCGTGAAAAAAAATATTGTGACGTGCCGTTATGCCTTTGGCTTTTTTTTACATCTGGGCGAGCCGGGCAGAGCGGTGTATGAGCTCATAGATAGTTTATAGCCCGTACAACACTAACCCTGCCACTTCTACGCCTCTGCCCCTTTGTTCCAGTGATTGGTGGGGGTCTCAGCACACGGACCCCCAACGGATCAAAAATTTCTGACATGTCACTGTGACATTTCAAAAGTTTTACAAAATGATAGTGACCCTTTAACTAATAACAAAAATCCAAAATAAATAAAGACTGATAACTAATATAAATTCCCGGCCAGCGACGCAGCGATCCGGTGTTTTATGAGTCCGGTTTTAGTGTGCCAGCGCTGTCGATAAGAATGTTTTTGTCTTTTGCTTCCAGTATTTGTATTAAATATGTATTAAGACATTTACCTTTAATAATTGATCTGGTTAGAGTCCTGCCTGCTCCTCCCAGATGCTGACCTTGTCCGTTTTTAGAAAGTCTGATATTTGTATATCCTCCTCTATTATTAGTCTGGAGGGCCGAGCAGTAATCTGATGACTCCTTGACTCTTATGATTCAACTCCTTTTCCTCCATCACTTCTATTAAAACATCTTTAAATAGATTAGAGACATGACTTCGATGTATTTGCTATCATTTATTATTCTCTTCTTCCTTTTCTCCATTAATGGGTTATTCCAGGGAAAAATCTAAGCCTGGTGTTCTCTAATTTGACATTTTTCATGTATATTTTACTCCTGGACAGCCAGTTTAATTAACCCGTTAGTGACCGGCCCATCGTGTTTCTACGTCGGTCACTAACGGGCCTTATTCCGATGCCATAGACTTTTTACGTCGCGGCATCGGAATTTGGGTATGTTCACACGGCATATTTACGGACGTAATTCGGGCGTTTTTGCCCCGATTTACGTCTGAAAATAGCGCCTCAATAGCGCTGACAAACATCTGCCCATTGAAAGCAATGGGCAGACGTTTGTCTGTTCACACGAGGCGTAATTTACGCGCCGCTGTCAAAAGACGGCGCGTAAATAGACGCCCGCGTCAAAGAAGTGTCCTGTCACTTCTTTGGCCGTAATTGGAGCCGTTATTCATTGACTCCAATGAATAGCAGCGCCAATTACGTCCGTAATGGACGCGGCGTTCAAGCGCCTGCACATGCCGTTATGGCTGAAATTACGGGGATGTTTTCAGGCTGAAACATCCCCGTAATTTCAGCTGTAACGGACGCCCTCGTGTGAACATACCCTAAGTTTACAGAGCAGGGAGATGTCAGATCTCCCTGCTCTCAGCTGCTAGAGGCAGCTGAGGGCTGGGGGCCTCCCTGCTCTGCCGTGTGAGATCGATATTAGTATCGATCTCACACGTTTAACCCCTCAGATGCGGTGCTCAATAGCGAGCACCGCATCTGAGTGGTTTTGGGGAGAGGGAGGGAGCTCCCTCTCTCCCCCACCGACACCCGGCGATACGATCGCCGAGTGTCTGTGTCTCTAATGGCAGCCGGGGGTCTAATAAAGGCCCCCAGGTCTGCCTGGAGTGAATGCCTGCTAGATCATGCCGCAGGCATTACCTAGCAGATGCCTGTCCGTGTTAAACGGACAGGCAGTAATACACTGCAATACAAAAGTATTGCAGTGTATTACAATAGCGATCGGAGAATCGCATATTAAAGTCCCCTAATGGGACTAGTAAAAAAGTGAAAAAAAAGTTTAATAAAGTTAATTTTAAAAAAAATGTGAAAAAAAATGAAAAACCCACCTTTTCCCCTTACAAAATGCTTTACTATTAAAAAAACAAAATAAAGTTAAAAAGTTACACATATTTGATATCGCCGCGTCCGTAACGACCCCGACTATAAATCTATTACATTATTTAACCCGCACGGTGAACGCCGTAAAAAAATAAATAAAAAACTATGGAAAAATTGCTGTTTTCTGTGAATCCTGACTTTAAAAAAATGTGATAAAAAGTGATCAAAAAGTCGCATCTACTCCAAAATGGTACCAATAAAAACTACAAGTTGTCCCGCAAAAAAAAAGCCCTCATACAACTGCATCGGCGAAAAAATAAAAACGTTACGGCTCTTCAAATATGGAGACACAAAAACAAATAATTTAGAAAAAAAAGCGTTTTTACTGCGTAAAAGTAGTAAAACATACAAAAACTATACAAATTTGGTATCGTTGCAATCGTAACAACCCGCTGAATAAAGATATTGTGTTATTTATACCACACGGTAAACGGCGTAGATTTAGGATGCAAAAAAGAGTGGCAAAATTTCAGATTTTTTTCTATTCCCCCCCCCAAAAAAAAGTTAATAAAAGTTAATCAATAAATAATATGTCCCCCAAAATGGTGCTATTAAAAAATACAACTTGTCCCGCAAAAAACAAGACCTTATACAGCTACGTCGACGCAAAAATAAAAAGGTTATAGCTCTTGGAATGCGACGATTGAAAAACGTAAAAAATGGCCTGGTCATTAAGGTCCAAAATAGGCTGGTCATTAGGGTCTTTGAGAGCAAAACTTAAAATCCTAAGGCCCTTTTACACGGGCTAATTATTGGGTAAATGAGCGTTCACAGAACGCTCTTTCCCCATCACTGCCCTGTGTAAACAGGGCAGCGATCAGCCAATGAACGAGCGTTTGCCTGTGTCCCGCTACTCTCACCCACTAATAGGGAGAGCTGTGAGTCCTGTTTCCCCCGTTCACTGATAGAGAAAGCCTGGGAGTCCTGCTTCCCTCTCCCACTCATAGAGAAAGTCTGTGAGTCTTGTTTCCCCGACCTACTCATAAAGAAAGCCTGTGAGTCCTGCCCCCCCCAAATAAAGAAAGCCTGTGAGTCCTGCCCCCCCCCCCCCATACAGAAAGCCTGTGTTTACCAAGACACCGCATCATACATTTGGTTGTGGCTGTTCCTGGTACTGCAGCTCAGTCCCATTCGCTTGAATTGGACAGAACTGTAATAACAAGGAACAGCCATAACCAAATGTATGACGCAGTAAAACGGAAGCGGTGCTGAATTTAGCGCTACTGCCCGTTCATTTAGCTGATTGGCGGGGGTTCCGAGAGTCAGATAGGCCATCAATATTATAGTATAGTTAATTTTAAAGGGTTAAAGGAATAGTGTCACGACAAAATTTTTTTTAACATCAGTTTGATTTTAGTGTTTTATTAAAAACGTTTATATTTATTTGTGTGTTTGTGTTTTACTTTTTTTGTTTTTACACTTTTTCTTCCCTATGGGGGCTGCCATTTTTTACTCCATTTCTGTATGTGTCGATTAAAGACACATACAGACATGGAATACGGCAGCTACAGTCCCATAGTGAATGCGAACGGGGCCCGTTCCATCCACTATGGTGTACGCCGTCTGTGTGGGAACGGCGCATGCGCCGCTCCCACACAGTCCAAGTTGAACTGCGCGCCGTCCGGCGCCATTTTCCTGTGTACCGGAAGTCGCGGCCGGACAGTAAGATTACTACTTCCGGTTGCGGCTTCCGGACTTGTGCACTTGGAGCAGCGGCAGCAGACGGAGCGGACGGACCGGAGGGAGCGGCGGCGACTGGAGCAGGTAAGTGATTTCTATGTATGTTCGTGTTTTAGTGTGTGATTACTAGTGTATGTAAACCTTCTACACTGTGTGTTAGCTCAAAACATGGCGACACACAGTGTAGGAGGTTAGACCGTTCAATCCCCTCGTTTCTCCCGGCACTAGCCAGGATAAAGGAGGGGGGGATTCTGAGAGCTCACTAGAGCGAGGGATTTTTCAGCATAAAGCAATGTGGTTGCTTTACCACATGCAATGCTGCAATTTTGGGAATAGCTCCATCTAGTGACCAGCAATGGGAAATATTATAAATTAGAATCTAATTTATAATATTTCCTGACTCGTGAAAAAAATAAAAAAAATTAGAACAATGTTTAATCACCTATACACTAAATGTTTAACTAAAAAAAAAATACATTTTTTGCTAACAACACATTCCCTTTAATTGCACCCTATTTTCACACTCACACTGGCCATCCTACACGACCAGATCATGCCGTATGAATGTTATCCATGCAGCATTTCCTTCACTTTAGCACATGCATCATAGATTCAATATTTTTGTATGGATTATGTAAAATTGCGCTTTAGGCCACTCATTCGAGACCTTCATCAATTAGCCAGAGCAGAGAGAAGCTGCACAGCGAAGAACTGTGGAGGATCCAGCACGTAATGCGTCACACAGACAGCCCATTGATTCAAAAATTATGTAATACTGCACTTCCCCTGTGGAGGTGCTGCAGGAGAAATTAACACTTGCTGCCAGGTCCTTCTACAGATTACAGTTGATCACTGTGGGTTATAGCAGCATGATACGAGTGATCGGCTTACTTTCTAACTAAAAGAATTGGTTAAAAGTGGACAACCCCTTTAAAAAAGGTTCAGTAACTGGTTTGATCTATATTCCTGGAATATATAAGCAAAAATCTGTTCTGTTCCCAAAATAGGTTCCTCTCTAGGACACAAACAGTAAAGTTATTTTATTCTTCCCCGTCCTCCGCATTCTTTTCATCCCAGCCCCTCATGTACCACATCAACCCCATGCCAAATGGCACTTTCCTCCTGCTCAGTCGCTCCGTCTTTGTTGGGGCATTGCACAAGAACAAAGCGCAAATAAACATCCCTCTGGAAATAGCTACCTAAGGGAAGGCTCTTAACCCGCTCAGGAGTCCCAGAGCCCTGACTCACAAAGGGAGCTGTTGTTTCAGATTAGTTCTTGTGAGCTGAACATTCCTAAGTCACGTCACGTTGGAAAGTAAAAATTCTGGGACCAGAGCCAAATCCGGGAGTCCAGAGTCACTGGAACAGCACCCAGCGGATCGGGAATTTTCTGCTTTACTTTAAATATTTCCTCTTCCAGAGGGAATCAATTAGAGGCACAGAGGTAAAAGGGTTAATATAGAAAGACAGTTTTACGTGACCCTAATATAGACGTATTTAAAAGTTATTTATATTACGCCCGCAACATCCAGATGCCTTGCGGCTGCCACAATATGGACATAGCGCGCTGAACATATACAATAAAATGCAGCCATTTATATTACGCAAATAACATTATGGCAATTCCAAAGGGAATGCATCTAAAATAAATAAAAAGGAACCAACTTTGTAAATAATGTAAAGCCCTGTTCACATCAGCGTTGCCCTTCCGTTGAGGGGTTTCGTCGAAGGTTTCCATCGGGTTAACCCCTCAACGGAAAGGCAAACGTAAACCTAAGTTTCCGTTTGCATCACCATTGATCCCAATGGTGATGGAAACTTTGCTAATGGTTTCCGTTTGTCACCGTTGTGAACGGGTTCCGTTTTGACGGAATGAATAGCGTAGTCGACAGCGCTATTGATTCCGTCAAAACAACGGAACCTGTTCACAACGGTGACAAACGGAAACCATTAGCAAAGTTTCCATCACCATTGCAATCAATGGTGATGCAAACGGAAACTAAGGTTTACGTTTGCCTGTCCGTTGAGGGGTTAACCCGATGGAAACCTCAGATGGAACCCCTCAATTGAAGTGCAACGCTGATGTGAACAGGGCCTTAATCAAATATTTTCCTGCAGTTTTGTGTCTACAGCTTCTATGCAAACTTATATGTCATCATGGTTACAGACAGCAAGCAAACGCTCTGTTCACATCTGCATGGGATGCTCCATTCTGCATACAGCGCTATTCTTCCCATCAAAAAGTCACGACGGATCCCTTTATAAGTCAATGGGGTCCGTGGAACGCCACTGGTATCCATCTTATGACCATCTAGAACTGCATTGTGGTACCGGAATAAACAAAAAACAATAATACAGAAATGAACAGAGCCTTATTTCACTCCCTCTGCCCTTTTCTTGATAAACCTACAGACAATAAAGGAGGAGGCACTGGAGACATTTAATAATCAAGATTATTTATAAAGTTGCTGATTATTTTTTGTTATTTCAGATGCATTAGAGCAATAAAAACTTTGGATGCAAAAGTATTGCCTCAATTGGCTCAATGTTCTTTTTATGCAATAACAATGGCTGCATTTTATCGTATACATTCACTGTGTTATGGTACATTTTGGCAGTTCTGTGGCGAACAAGAATATAACTAATATAATACTGCCCCCTATGTAAAAGGATAAAACTACTATAACACTGTCCCTATATACAAGAATATAACTACTATAATACTGCCCCCTATGTAAAAGGATAAAACTACTATAACACTGTCCCTATATACAAGAATATAACTACTATAATACTGCTCCTATATACAAGAATATAACTACTATAATACTGCCTCCTATATACAAGAATATAACTACTATAATACTTCCCCCTATATACAAGAATATAATTACTATAATACTGTCCCTATATACAAGAATATAACTACTATAATACTGCCTCCTATATACAAGAATATAACTACTATAATACTGCCCCCTATATACAATAATATAACTACTATAATACTGCTCCTATATACAAGAATATAACTACTATAATACTGCTCCTATATACAAGAATATAACTACTATAATACTGCCCCCTATATACAAGAATATAACTACTATAATACTGCTCCTATATACAAGAATATAACTACTATAATACTGCTCCTATATACAAGAATATAACTACTATAATACTGCCTCCTATATACAAGAATATAACTACTATAATACTGCCCCCTATATACAATAATATAACTACTATAATACTGCTCCTATATACAAGAATATAACTACTATAATACTGCTCCTATATACAAGAATATAACTACTATAATACTGCTCCTATATACAAGAATATAACTACTATAATACTGCCTCCTATATACAAGAATATAACGACTATAATACTGCCCCTATATACAAGAATATAACTACTATAATACTGCCCCCTATGTACAAGAATATAACTACTATAATACTGCCCACTATATACAGGAATATAACTTCTATAATACTGCTCCTATATACAAGAATATAGCTACTATAATACTGCTCCTATATACAAGAATATAACTACTATAATACTGCCCCTATATACAAGAATATAACTACTATAATACTGCCCCTATATACAAGAATATAACTACTATAATACTACCCCTATATACAAGAATATAACTACTATAATACTACTCCTATATACAAGAATATAACTACTATAATACTGCCCCCTATATACAAGAATATAACTACTATAATACTGCCCCCTATATACAGGAATATAACTACTATAATACTGCCCCCTATATACAAGAATATAACTACTATTATACTGCCCCCTATATACAAGAATATAATTACTATAATACTGCTCCTTATATACAAGAATATAACTACTATAATACTGCCCCCTATATACAAGAATATAACTACTATAATACTGCCCCCTATATACGAGAATATAATTACTATAATACTGCCCCTATATACAAGAATATAACTACTATAATACTGCCCCCTATGTACAAGAATATAACTACTATAATACTGTTCCTATATACAAGAATATAACTACTATAATACTGCCTCCTATATACAAGAATATAACTACTATAATACTGCCCCCTACGTACTAGATACACTCACCCCACCTGTTAGCTGTCACTTCCACTTCCTGGCAACTAAAAGGTTAAGTCATTACTCAATGTTGATTTCAAGCTATTTCAGAGGGAACAAAAGAAAAATGTTGCGTTTTTCTTTGTTGCTAATAAAAGTTTCTACAGATCTTTGTGTCCAGTTGTGTTAATCTTTCTGTCTATTTTCGGTTCTGCTTCCTACACACTGAGCCTTTCCAGATATCTCCTGTCATTAGTAGAAACATTTAGTTTGTAAGTGACATATGTGAACAGTGAGATACGGTGAGCGTGACCCTTAATCTAATCCATGTCAGGGTATTTACGGTTATCTGTTTCCATTGCTTCACCTACTGTATATTGCCAATGTGTAAAGGAAATGTATTATAAAATTCACTCTCTAAGCAAATATTTTATAATAAGATTTAGATTTTTGCACAAGTAAGAAATTCTGAAAAATGGCCTGTAGCCTAGTAAATAGAGATATCTCCCTGCTCTGCCATAGGATTCAATGGTATCTGCGTCCTACCACTGTAGCAGCTATAGCGGCTGCTAGCAGTGCCACCGGGCATGGTAGCTGCGCCACTGAGCAGAGAAGGAGCGCCCGGGCGGAAAGGCAGCTGCAGAGTCGCCGGGCCCGGGCACTTCACAAGCAGGATAAGGGAGCCAGCACAATGTACCCTTCCACCTGCTGGAGTGATGCGCCCGGTGCGATGGCACAGGTCGCACAGCCCAAACGCCGTACCTGATTATAGCTTGTACAGGGTTAGAGACAGGCAGACAAGCAGCTGACCCTCCTGCAGGCTGAAAAAAGCAGCTACAGTAGGGAGTAGCAGTGTGCATGCTCCACCACCACTCCATGCAAACTCTTCTACACTGTGGTTGTGCTGGTGAGGAGAAATAAGGTACTTGGGATCCCCGTACTAGTGATCAATTGGGGTCCCTGCGGTAGGGCCTCCAGTGATCTCACATTTATCACCTAAACTGTGGGTAGATGATAAATGTGGCTTGTATGGAAACCCCTTTAATCAGTAGGCCAGCCGTGCTTCTAGTACTATGTATAGTGAATAGATAATATGTTGAACCATAATGTATAGAAGCCGTAACATATCAGTCATAATGCATAGGGACGGTGATCATACCAAAAATAATTCATAGATACTGTAAGGTTCTGTTCACATCTGTGCTTATAATGGGGTCAACCAGGGTTCTCTTAAAGGAGTTTTAATTTAAAGTGTTGCTAAACGTTTGACAAACTTCTGACATGTCATAGAGACATGTCAGAAGTTTGGATTGGTGGGGGTCCGAGCACTGAGACCCCCACCGATCGCTAGAACGAAGCAGCTGAATCGCTCGTGTGAGCGCTCAGCCGCCTCGTGTCTGTTCGACTTTTTCCGGAAATAAATGTATTGGTGTATGGACTCAATAGACAGGCTATGAGCCCGTACTCCAATACATCGGCTTTCTGGAAAAAGCCGAACAGACACGAAGAGCGATTCAGCTGCTTCGTTCTAGTGATCGGTGGGGGTCTCAGTGCTCGGACCCCCACCAATCCAAACTTCTGACATGTCACTATGATATGTGAGAAGTTTTTCACACATTTAGCTATACTTTAATCTATATTTAACCCCTATCCTTGGGATACGTGATAAATATCTGATAAGTGGGGGTCTGACAGATGGGACCCCCACCGATCACAGGAACGGGTTTACGTTGCCATGAGCCCCATATGAATTAGGTGTTACTGCACATGTTCGGCCACCGCTCCATTCATTTCTATGGGGCTGCCAAAGATAGAAAAGATAGTTATTGATCATGGTAAATCATTTTGCGGCAGTAATAGGGCAGTCTGCTGCAATATGGAAACCTTGGTGAAACCCCTAAAGCATAGCTTTATGTAATATATAGCCCAAATAATACCACCATCTAATAAGACTGTCATACATTGCTCAAATTAGGTGCATATGGTGCTCTGAAAGGGTCATACAGTGCTCCGATAACACATCAAAACATTCCACCATTACACTTGCCCATGCAGACCGGTGCGCTTGTTCTAAGGTATGGTGTGATGACATCATTGCTCCATAAGTGGCACAGGCCAGGTTTATTCTGATAGTATTGGTAAGGGGCAATGCAATATGAGAAAGAGTTTAATCAAACCTTTATGTACTAGATATCAATGTAAATGTAACAACCCCTCAGTTGTGAGAAGTATTAGGTCTATATGGGTTTTCATCCGCTGGATACAAACAAGAGTGTTTCTATTCACTGACAGCAAACAAGAGATCTTAAAAAAAAAATGGTGGCAAATTTAAAAACAAAGTATATTAGAAAGTTGCAGAACTCTGCATTATACAGCGATTAAGCAATACAATACATAAGTCATACACAGGAGATATCACTGGTGGGGGACTGAAGATGAACTTGCCCTTTAAAGGAAAGGAGTCGTGGAAAGTTCTTGGAAAGTTTCAGAAGGAATTAGGAAAGTCTGTGTTTGATAAGATCCTTGTAACAAGGGGAGTAACAACTATATAAGTCATGTATCTACAACATTCTTCTATGACGGGTCATGGCTGCCTCTCTGAGGAATTCCTGGTGACTGGATTTATTTTCTGCATTCCCATTTATTGGCTGGATTATATTATTAACCCCTTAATGACTGCCCCATACGCCTTTTCACAGCGGTCATTAAGGGTACTTATGTCACAGTGCCGCCTTTTCACGATGCTGTGTCATAAGCCCCGGCACGGCTGTCCTGTGTTGGCTAGAGCGGATGTTGGACTATCTAGAGACAGCCAGGCATCTGCTCTAACAGCCAGGATCGGAGTTACCTCCGATCCCGGCCCTTTAACTCCTTAAATGGCGTGGTCAATAGAAACCGCAGCATCTAAGTGGCTGCAAAGGTAGGGAGCTCCCTTGGTCACCACATGGACTCCCCAGCAACAAGATGGTTTCCATGGCAATCAGGGGACTAACAAGGTCTACCATAAGTGTATGGCTATTAGGCCCTGCCAAAGGCTTTATACACTGACAGAAGTATTGCCGTGAATAATAAAAGTGATCAAACAATCGCATAGTGAAGTCCCCTAGTGTGACTAGAAAATAAAAGTAAAAAATAGTTTCATAAAGTTAAAAAGGGGTTGGCCGGGCATGGGATGGTTTTTCACACTGATGACCTATCCACAGGGTAGGCCATCAATATATGACCGGTGGGGGTCCAATAGACGGACCCCGCTCGATCAGCTGCTCCGGCTGCCTCTGACCACTGGATGTTATGCAGAGTTCAGTGCCGGAAGTAGATGGCTCCGACCACTATATAGCGGACGTGCCACCGATCATATACATTTAAAATAAAAAGTTAAAAAGTCCCAAGTAAAAAAATTGAAAAAACAAAAACACTTTTTCCCTTTATAAAATGCTTTATTATGGAAAAAAATAATAATACCGCTACGACGACAGAAAAAACAAAACAGAAAGAGCTATGGCTCTCAGAAAATACCGACACAAAGACAAATACTTTTTTTTAAGTGTTTTTAATGTGCAAACGTAGTAAAACATAAAAAAATTCTATAAACTTGGTATTTCCATAATCGTAATGAGCGACAAAATAAAGACTCAAAAGAAGCTGGTTACTAAATGGTTAATATTTATGTAAATGTGAACATCTAATTAATCTTCAGAATATTTAATATGTTGTTAAAAGGGTTTCTCGGGGACTTTCCTTAGGATAGACCATAAATGTTTGATCGGTGAGGGAAGGAACAGAGGTATAAGGATATGTTCACACGCTAGACTAGCTGTTTTTCTATTGAGTCAATGAAAAACGGCTCCAAGAACGGCTCAAAAAGTGACACGCACTTCTTTTTTACAGGGCGTTTTTAAAAAAACCTCCCTGTGGGAACGGGACGCTTTTTTTCCCATTGAAATCAATGGGCAGATGTTTGGAGGCGTTCAGCCCCAGTATTTTCAAAAGTTTTTCGGGGAGTTTACGGCCAGAAAAACGGCTGAAAATAGGCCGTGTGGACATACCTTCATACAACCTTCAGCCATAACATTAAATTACCTGCCTAATATTGTGTAGTGGCCCTCGTGATGCCAAAACAGCTCTGACCCGTCGAGGCACGGACGCCACAAGACCTCTGAAGGTTCCTGTGATATCTGGCACCAAGACGTCAGCATAAGATCCTTTAAAGAGGCTCTGTCACTAGTTTATTAATTCCCTATCTCCTAACTAATCTAATAGGCTGTCATGCTGATAACTACAGTGTTTTTTTGTTTTTTTCAAAAACGTTTATTATTTGCAAAGTTATGAGCATTTTTCTAAATATGCTAATTTGACTATACTTGCCAAATGGGAGGCGACTTTTTCTTTTCTCTCTGGGCGGTGTAATGTCTTCTGTATGATGCTGTCCAATCATCATACAGCTTCTCCCCCTTCCCTGCCCAGCAACACAGCATGATCATATAGTATACCGCTTCCATTCCTGACTGTGTATTCAACTAGTGATATCTCCGGTTGTTTCACAGCTAGAACTGGTGGCATATGAAAGATTATAATCTCCTCTTGAAAGATTATAATCTCCTCTTTCATATGACACCAGAACCGCTGTTCTAGGTGGTCCACAGCCGGAGATATGGCCATTTGAAATGATCCCCCTTCCCTCCAGCCTCAGTCTCTCACACTGTGTGAAGCAGCTTCATGCTGATAGGACAGATCAGAGGCTGTGAGGAGGCTCCACCTCAGGAGAATCGCTGGTGTTGACGCCCACTTGTCAAGCATGGCCTCATTTGCATATTTTGAAAAAAGCTCATAACTTTTAAAATAATAAACTTTTCGTGACATTGCGTATTAGATTAGCTAGGAGATAGGGCATTACAAAAAAAATGTAGGCAGGTCAAAATCTGCCTTAAAACTCCTGAAGGAATTCTGAGGCAGATATTTTTCTGCCTCCAAAAAACTAAGTGTGAACAGGGCCTTACAGTTCACTCTGCCCTAGGCTCCAAGACTGAACTTGACCCCCCTTTAATGAGAACCTCCAGATTAACCGTGCTTGGCGCTGCCATCTGAGATTTAAATGAGCCCCCAAGAAATCCTGCATGGACAATACTCAGTCCTGTATTCTAGATCACCGTATCACGCCGGCGACCTGCAAAGATCCTATAGATTCCGGGTGGCACATGTACAGGAGCGCAGAATGTTATAACTGGAGGTACACTATAGGTCAATGTATGATATTAAATACAAATAAAACCATAGAAGGCTCACAGAATAATGCCATATAATACCCACACTACATGCCCTCATAATACAACACACACAGTGGCATAACTAAAGTTCTATGGGCGCTGCAGCAAATATTGTTCCTGGGTCGGGGGGGATCACCATGCAAATGATGCGCCTATCAGACGCTCTATTTTTGGGTTTTAACGCATGGTAGACCCCAGATTAAGACACCCACATTAATTCAGACCCCAGACTCAGAATTCCCCCAAAAATAAACACCTATACTCAGACCCCCAAAATAATACAGACCCCAGATTCAGACACCCAAAATGAATTTAGACCCCAGACTCAGACCCCTAAAATTAATTCAGACACCTTAAACTCAGACCCCCAAAAAAATTCGGACCCCATAATTAATTCAACCAGTTTCAAACCCCCAAAATGAATTCAGAACCCAGACTCAGACCCCCAAAATTGATACAGATCCCCAAAATTAAATTAGATCCCCGATTCAGATGACACAGCAAATCTCCTCACTCTCATCTCAAGCAAGTGGTGATAAGTGGAGTAAGGGTCCTCTTACACGGCCCGAGCTGTCTCTTTGATTGGCGCTCACTTGCTCCTTTCATAAGGCGCTAGTATTTGGACAAGTGATTGTTACTCCGATCACTCGTCCCCGTACATTTCTATCATGTTGGCAGCGCGTCTCCCTATTTACATGGGGCGATGTGCTGCCGACAACAATAATATTTTAGCCAATGAACGAGTGTTTGCTTGTTCATCGGATGATTGTTGCCATGTTTACACCGGACAATGATCGGGTACGAGCGCTCTGTCAACGCTCATTTTCCCAATAATTGGCCCATGTAAATGGCAGGGGCTGCTACTTCTATTAGCTGGCAGGGACTCAGGAAAGGAGCCCTGGTCCTTCGCATCATCACCCCCTTCCCAAAAAGTCATCGGATTTCATAGGAAGACTGATGGGAGTTGGGGGAAGGTAAAACAATAATAATAAAAATATGTATATAAGGTGTGAGGTGCGGCCTCCATGGATCGGACTTGTTTTTCCAGCACATCCCACAGATGATCGATCAGATTGAGATCTGGGGAATTTGGAGATAAGTCAAAGCTTGTTCGCGTGTTCGGACATCTTTCTGTCATCGCCAGCAGTAACTTTTTCAGCAGTTGGTTCTACAGTAGCTATTCTGTGGGATCGGACCAGGCGGGCTACCCTTCACGTCCCACGTCATCAATCCGACTTGGACGCTGATGAACCGGTCACCGGTCACCGATTGTCTTTCCTTGGATTTTTGGTTGGCACTAAACATTGTATACCGGGAACACCCCACAAGACCGGCCGTTTTGGAGATGTTCTGACCCAGTCATCTAGACATCAGTCCTTGTCACAGTCCCTCAGATCCTGACACTTGCCCATTTTTCCTGCTTCCAACATCAACTTCAAGAACTGACTGATCACTTGCTGCCAAATATATACCCCCCCCCCCCTCCATTGTCAGGCGCCATTGAAACCAGATCATCAATGTTATTCACTTCACCTGACAGTGGTTTTAATGTTATGGCTGATCAGTGTATTGTAATTAAGAGTTATGCGACTTTCTAATAAATTTTGTTTCAAATAAAGATCTTTGCTTGCTGTCAGTAAATTAAAACATTCCTGCTCATATCTGGACGTTGAAAACCAGTAAATACCTAATACTTTTCACAGCTGAAGAGTTTGTTACAATTGTATTTAGTCTAAATAATCCTCGGTGAGCTAAATAACCTGGACTCCATACTGATACATTTTACCTGCACTGATACATTGTAACAAACTATTCGGACAAAAAAATAAATTTGTGCTGCTGATGTGTCTTTGTCTAGATTGGATACAATTGTAGCAAAACCTCCGCTGTATAGTTAGGTCTGTACAGGTTTTCCAGCTCTGAATGTATACAATGAATGTTTTCATTCATTGACAGCAGGCAGTAGTGATGTCACCGATCTACAGTCTATCTGTGAAAAATATCAGTGGTTCTTGAAGTAGCCCCTTCTGTTGTAGATAGGGATCTTACTGTGGGCCCCGTCATATCATTTTTGTCCCTTGCAACTCCTAGGGCTTTCGGGCAATGAGTATTTCACTTATATGCACCCGCTGATATACACCTAAACTTTACCGCTTATAATAGCGCAGCAGCGCTATAAGAGGGGCGGCTGATATCAGTCACATATGGAGATTCTCAGCACTAGAGATATGTGACATAAAGCAGTGATCATGGGGACAGGGATTTCTCAGGACTTCCGGACAGTAATCACATTGAACACTAGAGTCGGCCTCTCCCCACTGCTGATAACAGGGAACAATAGATGCTTTTGAACTATACAGGACATGGAGATAAGATAAACTTTAGGTTTAGTGTCCCTGTCCATATAACTGATGCTATTTCCCCCACCCCCCAAATCTCCATATAATGCATTTTATGGAAAATCTGAACTCGTACCAGCTCTAGTATTCTGACGAAATATCTCGTCAGTCTGTCATTCATCCCCAGCTTGAAATAGCTGACAACAGGGAGCAATGGATAGCTCTCAACTGCCCAGCAAATGGAGTAAAGCTGGACAACAGCTAGTGAAGTCAAACTCCAAATTTGAGTAGCATTGCATTATACTCCAGAGCTGCATTCAAAATTCTGCAGGTTCCAGAGCTGAAATATCCAAGCATCCCCTGCTGGTTCGGTGTCTGCACAGAGCTTGCACTGATGATTTGTATTCTAGTCAGAGTTGCCTTTACACCAGATACTGTACAGTAATCGGATGAAGGATAAACTAATTTACCCCCCCCCCCCCCATATTGGAGCTCAGCTAAGATGTTAGAAGAATGTCTGACAACAAGCTTCTTGACTGTTTCCAGTAACAACCAGCAGAATAGTGAGTTCAGCTCTGAAGTATAATACAGGCTGTAACTCAGGATCAGTACAAGATAAGTAATGTAATGTATGTACACAGTGACTCCACCAGCAGAATAGTGAGTGCCACTCTGGAGTATAATACAGGATGTAATTCAGGATCAGTACAGGATACGTAATGTAATGTATGTACACAGTGACTCCACCAGCAGAATAGTGAGTACAGCTCTGGAGTATAATACAGCCTGTAACTCAGGATCAGTACAGGATAAGTAATGTAATGTATGTACACAGTGACTCCACCAGCAGAATAGTGAGTGCAGCTCTGGAGTATAATACAGCCTGTAACTCAGGATCAGTACAGGATAAGTAATGTAATGTATGTACACAGTGACTCCACCAGCAGAATAGTGTGTGCAGCTCTGGAGTATAATACAGGATGCAACTCAGGATCAGTACAGGATAAGTAATGTAATGTATGTACACAGTGTCTCCACCAGCAGAATAGTGAGTGCAGCTCTGGAGTATAATACAGGATGTAACTCAGGATCAGTACAGGATAAGTAATGTAATGTATGTACACAGTGTCTCCACCAGCAGAATAGTGAGTGCAGCTCTGGAGTATAATACAGGATGTAACTCAGGATCAGTACAGGATAAGTAATGTATGTACACAGTGACTCCACCAGCAGAATAGTGAGTGCAGCTCTGGAGTATAATACAGGCGGCTGTAACTCAGGATCAGTACAGCATAAGTAATGTAATGTATGTACACAGTGACTTCACCAGCAGAATAGTGAGTGCAGCTCTGGAGTATAATACAGGATTTAACTCGGGATCAGTACAGGAGAAGTAATGTAATGTATGTACACAGTGACTCCACTAGCAGAATAGTGAGTGCGGCTCTGGAGTATAATACAGGATGTAACTCAGGATCAGTACAGGATAAGCAATGTAATGTATGTACACAGTGTCTCCACCAGCAGAATAGTGAGTGCAGCTCTGGAGTGGGTGGAGTAGGACGTGTGGAGAGAGCTGCTGAGACTTCCGTGCAGGCCTTGGATCCAGGGACTTTCCTTATCCTATCTGCCCAGGCCTCATACCATCTGCCTGGGCTTGGAAAGTACCCTGAGGGGGGTTCCATCCTAGGATGGAGCCTCAGACCTCTACCTCCCGGAGCATGCCAGCGGGGGGTAGAGGGTCATCCCAGCTGGCTGGGAATATGCAAACGGTCGCGGGGGTGAGGAGATCATCTCGGGGCAAGGCTGTCCTGGCTCCCCCTGAGGCTGGAACCCTGGATAAGGGTATGGAGACGCGGTCCGGCAGGGTGATCGAGGTGTTGTCATCTGGAGAAGGACCAGCGCCGTCCGGACATTTGGATGACGGTCGTGTGGAGGAATGGGGACAGCTGAGGACCGGAGAGACGGTGGAGAACTTCAGCTCCCGTCTGGCTATGCGGTTGGAGGAGTATCGGGACCTCAGGAAGTCGCTGCAACGGCTCCGTGCGGACTTGGCGGTCGCCAGAGGAAGAGCTGCAAAAGCCTCAGGAGGTAAGAGGTCCCGATACCTTTTAAATGTGAAATCCTTGTTGGAGGAAATAAAAGAAGTGGAAGAGAGACGTGAGGAGATTTTGGCAGGCGGAGGGGTGTTTGGTGAAAAATTAAAAAATGAAGAGAGGTTTGCCGAGATGGCAGAACCTATAAAAATAGAATGTGTGGAGGAAGACAGCAGAGCCCCAGACACAACAAAGGAAATTGTGGGGGAGAAAATGGAGCATGAGAATGCAAAGTCCAGAGAAGGCTCAGATTCTGAGGCACCCAGGAGCAGTGAGGAGGAGGAGGGTGGACTCACAGCTGGGAGAAATCAGGAGAGTTTTGATACTGACAGTGAGCGGCCTCCAGGATTACTTACACAGATCCGTAATGTGGAGTCGCCGGTATCCTTCCAGGGATTTTGTTTCGGTGCAGAGTTACCCGCAGAGGAGGAAAAGCAAAAGAAAAAAAAATTTAAGAAGAAAAAAAAGACAAAGGAAAAAAAATCTGCTGAATGTTCATTTAAAATGGTGTACACAGCAAGATCCTTCCTGTGCTCTGAGCCAGATGAAAGTCAGGATCAGAGCGCAGGTCCCGCAAGACCCCCAGCTCAAGCCTCTGCAGTGGGGCTGGAGCGGGAATGCGGGGAGAGTGTTACGGGTCCGGCATTAGAACACGTGGTGGTCAAAATGGCGCCGGACGCCAACCCCTGCAAAGGGGGCGGTACTGGTGGCCTGGTGACGCCAGGGGGTGTGTCCCCGTGTCCGGTTAATGGCGAGCCCGGGAAACTGGTCTCTGATGCGAGTCAGCGGTCTGGAGAACGGGTAAACCAGAAACCGGATGTGGTGTCTGAAAGCCGGAAGTCTGTCGGTGTCAAGCCGTCAGACGTTCCGGACAAGGGCGGTCACAGAGGGGGCTCCGGCTCTGTTGGCCACTCCTCTGTGGGAGGGGGGAGTGGTCCGGCGCCGGAGGCGGCTCCAGTGACGTCAGTGGCTCCTTCGTCCGCATCACTGAAAAGTGGTGTAGGCGAGAAGGGGGCTGCTGGCGTCGGGGGCGGCGGTGGCCCCTTTCCCAAAAATTTTCCGCACATAGAAAAGATGGAGGTTAATGAGGCAGAGGGCACAGCGGGGACACCGCTTATAACATCTGGTGGCGTCCCTGCAAAGGTGCCTGATGATGCGGAGACTGAAGCAGTGTCTACCCACACAAAATGCACAGAAAAAATACATAACATAGAACCAGGCCTGGCCAGAAGGATGACTGCAGGGGGACCTGGTGGGTTAAATAAAAAAGTTGCGGCTGTGGATGTGGGAACTGCTGGGGGTATGCAGGTGTCTGTAAATAAAGATGCTGGAGTGTCTGCTGGTAATGGGGTGTTGAGTGCTGTGTCTGTAGGTGGTGAGGTGGTGGGTGGTGGGGATGGGGTATCAACCAAGGGCAATGGGCCTGGCGCTCCTCTTGCTGTGACATCCGGCAGGTCTTATGCTGGTGTGGCAGCGGGGGGACAGCGGGCCCACCCATCTTCATCCTCAAGGTCCGGGGACGGTAACTTGCAACAACGTCTCTTGGACGCTTTAAGAGAGGGAAAGCAAACCCTAACCATAGGGGGAGTGCAGAAGGACCTGTCTTTCTGGATAGACAGATATGGTCTAAATGCCTTCCGAGAGCAACGAGGAGATCAGTGGTCGCTCCCAACAGCCGGGCAGGCTGTAGCCAGGAGGAATGTGGTCCGTCTCCGGTGGCGTGGCAATGATGCGTGCCCTCCCAGAAAGAGGGTGGTGGAGCTGCTGCTGGGGATGGGCTTCAAGGCGAGTGACATCTTTGCCTTGATACATCCTCATGGCTCGGTCGAGTTTGACATCAGCTTTGTTCACCTAGGGGGCCTTGAGGTCTTCTGGGGGAACTACGAGCTGATGAAGGACGAGCCTGGCTGGCGAGACTTTGCTGCACAAGCAATTTCTCGCCAAAGTGGTCCCAAGAGAGTGACCGTTCTTACCCGTAACGAGTCACTCTCTTGTATTGATATCATGACCTGGTTGGGAAGGTACGGAGAGGTAGTAGAGATGCCACGGAAGAACATGGATGAGTTTGGCATCTGGTCAGGGGCCTGGACGTTCATGGTTAAACTAAAGCGTCTGGGACAGACGGTGTCCCACATACCATCGTCTGCTTTCCTGGGAAGAGATCGGATCCTTGTCTTCTACCAGGGGCAGCCGAAGTTGTGTCACCGGTGTGGCGACCCCTCACATTTGAGTGCAGGCTGCAAGGTGCAGAAGTGTGCTCATTGTGGGGGGATTGGTCATCTAGCCGCATCGTGTGACCGTATTCGCTGCAACCTGTGTGGTGACTTAGGTCACCCGTTCAGTCGGTGTCCTCGCTCTGTTGTCAATGCCTGTTCCAAACCTGCGGAGGATGAAAGGAGGGAGGCCTCCGTGGGTGAGGGTGCGGGCAGGGACGATGGGGCACAGGGGCAAGGGAAGAATGCAAAGAAGGGTCCCCCTTCTCGCCAGAGAAGGGCGGAGAAGCGAAGGAAGGAGAGGATTTGGAGGGCGCTCCAGGAAACTGGGACGACCTCTGATTCGGATCTGGATGCCCCCCCTGAAGCTGATGCCCCTGGGGAGGCCGAATTGAACGAGGAGATGAGGAGGATCCAAAGGGAGCAGAGGGCTGAGGACTCTCAGTCCTCCCACTATGAAAGTGTGGGAGAGGAAGAGAGGACTCAGCCTACAGCAAAAGGGACACCGGGCAAAACCCAAGGGCCAAATACATCTGGCCCCGCCCTGGCCCAGGAAGGTAAATCCTGTACCCCCCTGGTGCGCTCTACTGATCGATACCATGCTCTCGTGGACATTCCAGCCTCTCATACTAAGAGGGAGGGCATGGTAGGGCACCCTAGAGTCGTTGAGCCTCCCCTGCTGCAGGGGCCGTTGCCCCCAGAGGGGGAGGTTGACCCGGAACTTGGGGATGAAGATGGGAATAGGGTGGTGAGTATGGACTCCTCAGTTTGCAAGAAGCGAGGCAAAGAAGGGGGGTCCTCATCAGATAGAGGAGGGGGTGGGAAGAAGAAAGCCGTCTAACTCAAACATCCATGATGGCGGCACCCACTCCGTTGACGCTGGCATCAATTAACGTTGCCAGCATTAAGTCAGATAGGGCGAGATTTGCAGCCTTTGATTTTCTTGGCCGAGTTGAAGCCGACATTTTGTTTTTGCAGGAGACCAGGCTGTCACTTTTGGCAGACGTCGTTAAATCTAGGAGGGAGTGGCGACGCGGGCCCTCCTACTGGTCTCTTGCGGCTGAGCCCTATAGCGGAGTGGCGGTCCTTTTCACCGCACCGGTAACATGCCGACGGATGATTGAGTTAGAAATGGGGAGGTGCTTGATCTTAGATGTCCTCATGAGGGGACAGGAATTAAGACTAATCAATATATACGGACCCCAGAGCAAATGGGACCGTAAAAGTCTCTTCATGAGGATTAAGCCTTTCCTTTTTTCAGGTCGACAAGTTATCTTTGGAGGGGACTTCAATACTGTCGTGAGGCCCCGAGATAGAGGAGGTTCCGGAGATAAAAAATTGACCTATGATAGTGTAGCATTAAAAAATATAGTTAGCGATGCTCGCCTGGTGGATATCCACATCAGGCATACCCCAGGCCACTCGGGTTTCACCTATCGTAGAGGTAGTTGTAGGTCTAGGATAGACAGGTTTTTTTTGAAGGAGGAAGCCATCTCTTCACCAGTGTCCGTTGTTGAGGTGGAGTTCTCCGATCACTGTATGATTATTTTCTCTTTGAACATTGCAGAGTCCCTCCAGATGGGAAGAGGTATATGGAGGCTGAATTCTACTCTCTTGGAAGAAGCGGAGATAAGACAGGCCTTTGAGGATTTTCTTCAGAGCCAGGTACCTTTGTTGGATCTCAGTGGTACTAAGTCTGAGTGGTGGGAGTTGTTTAAAGTCCGGGTGGCAGGATTTTTCCGCAGGCTCTCGAGCCTCAGGTCCATGAGTAGGTACCGCCTATATCAGGAACTGAGGAGGAAACTCGAACATCTGGTCTCAACCGGGGGTAGTGGGGAGGAGATCTCCGTGGTGAAAGCTTTGCTCAGGAGGTGTCAGTATGATAGGCACACATCTTTAGTTCTTGAGAGGGATTTCGGGAGGTACCGCTCGCCCGACCCCTACAGGAACTGTAAGATGTCAGTGAGTCGTAAGGTTGTGACAGGACTGATTGATAGTACAGGATCTCTGAAGAGATCCAAATCAGGGATCTTGGAGGTCGTCAGATCCTTCTACTCGCACCTCTTGGGGAAGCAAGATCCAAACCGAGACGAGATGTCGGCTTTCCTGGCTGAAACCATCCCTGAGCCAGGGGTAGACCCCTCTCTCGGTGTTTTGATAGACTCGATCAAGGAAGAGGAAGTGGGATTGGCGATTGATGGGCTTGCCCTCAAAAAATCGCCAGGGCCGGATGGCTTAACATCCGAGTTTTATAAGACTTTTAAAGGAACCCTAGTTCCCCTCTTGACTGAGGTGTTTAATGAGTGCCTTTCCTCGGGTACTTTGCCAATGTCAATGAGGAGGTCGGCCTTGATCGTTTTATCGAAGGGTAAAGACTCGACCCGTATTGAGAATTGGCGTCCCATAGCGCTGCTCAATACGGACAGAAAGGTTCTCGCAAAGGTGCTGTTTAATCGGCTGGTGAAGTTTGCATCCCGGCTCCTTTCGCCGGTCCAGCATTGCTCTGTTCCAGGCCGCAGCACATTTAGTGCTGTCCTCAGTGTCAGAGAGGCAGTGGAGCAGGGAAATTCTGGTCGGTGGGAGGGGTACATCCTGTCCTTGGACCAGGCCAAGGCTTTTGACCGGGTGG
The DNA here is from genome assembly GCF_050947455.1 of Rhinoderma darwinii. Taxonomy (NCBI): domain Eukaryota; kingdom Metazoa; phylum Chordata; class Amphibia; order Anura; family Rhinodermatidae; genus Rhinoderma; species Rhinoderma darwinii. Next base: position 396,434,017 of record NC_134690.1, read on the forward strand.
ACCACGAGTACCTCTGGTCGGTCCTTCTGAGGTACGGCCTACCGGGGGGGTTTGTCAATTGGCTACAGACCTTATACACTGGGGCTGAGACTTTTGCGCTGGTGAACGGTTGGGTTGGAACCCCCTTTGAGGTTGGGTCTGGTGTCCGCCAGGGTTGTCCCTTGAGCCCTTTGCTATATGCGTTCGCAATTGATCCTTTTCTTAAAAGGATCGATCGTGGGCCATTGGCAGGAGTCGGGGCCGGCCTGGAGAGGCAGGAGGCCACTCAGAGGGTGGTTGCGTACGCAGACGACGTCTCCATTTTTGTCTCCTCGAGAGGGGAGGCAGAGTGGGTGATGTCGGAAGTGGAGCGTTACTCATTGGCATCTGGGTCCAAGATCAACCGGGATAAGTGCAAAAGTCTCTGGCTGGGAGGAGGAGATCCTGGTTTTGATCTCCCGGACACCCTTCCAGAGCCTCAGGGGTCTGCTAAGATCTTAGGAGTCGAATTTGGCCCAGGTGATTACCCCAAGAAGAACTGGGAGGATAGGCTGAATCTAGTTGCCCAGAAGGTCGACCAATGGAAGGGTTGGTCCTTAACCCTGAGGGAAAGGGTTCACTTGGCCAAGGCCTACCTGGTGCCCATGTTGCTTTACCTGGGCAGTGTGTGCATCTTGCCAGAACCTCTATGGACTCGGGTCTATAGCCTGTTCTTCCAGCTATTATGGGGGAACAGGCTCAACCTAATCAAGAGGGAGGTTACTTACCTACCAAGGACACTAGGCGGGTTAGGTATGGTTAACCCGGTGGTGTTCCTAGTGAACACCTTTGTTAAGATCAACCTGGCAAACCTCTGGCAAGAGAGGGCTCCTTGGTGGATATCCTCCTGCAGGGGGTGGTTTCGGCCTTTCTTCCAGGAATGGGAGAGAGGAGGGCAAGTGAAAGACCTGCGTACACCTCACGGACATCTCCCGGCTTATGCCACCCTGGCGCTGAAGATTGTTCGCCGGTGGGGTCTGGAGGTGTGGGAGATCAGGACCATGTCGAGAAAATTTCTTGACAAGAGGGTCCTGATGACCCACTTCCAGAAGCCCCTGGCGCTCAAAGACTGCCCAAGTAGTGACCTCGGGGTGGGATTAAAACTTTTAAATTCAGCGAGGATTCCCCAGAAGTTTTGGGATCTGGCTTGGCGTTGCTTCCATGGGAGACTGTATGTGAGGGACAATCTAAAGTGCAGAAGCTCTGATGATCGGGATTGCCCCCGGGAGGAGTGTGGCGGAGTGCTGGAAAGCATGGAGCATTTCCTGCTTCATTGCCCTTTCAATACAGAGGTATACAAAAGGGTGGGAGCCTCCATTGGTTGGCCAGGCCTAACCAGCCTCTCCTATGCTGGGTGGGCCTATGGAGTGTTCGGAGACCTCGGTGGTAGGGACCATGGCACCTTGTTTCTAGTCAGTATAGTGGTCAGGCACTTTATGTGGAATGCACGATGTTTAGTTTCTACCCAGAAGAAAATCCTCCTAGTGGATGAGGTTGTTAGCAATATCATGGGTGACCTGGTGAAGGTGCATTCTTTGGAGGTCGGCAGATTGGGAGCATCCAAAGCCTCTCGTCTTTGGAGGGGCTTTTCCTTTAGGGTGCCTTAATGTGTCTGCCTTCATGAGGGAGGGGGGGGGTCGTCACCGGTGCTCAACTGGAGGTGGGGGTCTGCGTTCCGCTGAGGCACCAAAAAAAAATATAGCGATAGGGCTCGGAATAAGGGAAAGGTGAGGGTCAGCATAGGGTCAGCTTTCAATAGGGTCAAGAAAGGGCTAGTAATAGGGTAAGGAGATAGGGCAAGCGATAGGGAGGGTGCAGCGGTGGACGTGGTACCTTGGCCTCTGGGGAGGTGCTGGGGGGGGGCTTTCCCTTCTCTCTATCTGGTGATGGGCTAGGTAAGCACTGGAAGATTTTTGTTTTGTTTAGGATTGAAATGGCAGGAAAAAGGTTTACAAGTGACCGAACTTGGTGCTTTCGGGTACGGTGTATTTTGTATATGGTTTGGTATTTGGACAAGTTGGTGACGTGTATTGTATTATATTGTAGAAATGTTGTTAGAATAGGGATAGACTTAAGGGGGTTAATAGATAGGTTGGGAGGGGGGTTTGCCTGACCCAGCCCCGGACTATGCGGACATGGGAGGACATGGGGCGGGGGGCTGGGCTGGGGTGTTGGGTGTGGTGGTTGGGGCCAGCATCTGGACTATGCGGACGTGAGAGGACATGAGGCGAGATGCTGGCTGAGGTGGTGGAGTTTAGGTAAGAAGGGTAAGGTTAGGGAAAGTCAGGATGTGTATAGTGTGTTTAAAAAAAAAAAAAAAAAAAAAAAATATTATAAAAATAAAAAATTAGGAAAAAAATATAAAAATATTTGGATTAGTATTATTATATTTTGGATTTTTTGGGTTATTATTATTATTATATTATTATTATTATTATTATCATCATTATTATGTTGTTTCTTTAGGCCCTTGGTTGACGCGGGTCGGGGGATTTTCTGTTAGTACTTTGGATGACGTTTATATGATGTTTGTATATATTCTAGTTATTGTTTAGCTTCGGATGAAGTGTAGATGTAAGTATATAAGAGTGGGGTGTATGTGGCCGGGTCTGGTATAGTTTTCTCTTCTCATATACAATGATGTATATAAGAAAATTTGTTTATAAGAATTGGGTTGTGACTTTTTGGTTATATGGAATTAGTTATGTATTTGTTTTTCCGTTTATGTTTTGTAAATTTATATAAAATAAAGAGATACAGGATGTAACTCAGGATCAGTACAGGATAAGTAATGTAATGTATGTACACAGTGTCTCCACCAGCAGAATAGTGAGTGCAGCTCTGGAGTATAATACAGGATGTAACTCAGGATCAGTACAGGATAAGTAATGTATGTACACAGTGACTCCACCAGCAGAATAGTGAGTGCAGCTCTGGAGTATAATACAGGCGGCTGTAACTCAGGATCAGTACAGCATAAGTAATGTAATGTATGTACACAGTGACTTCACCAGCAGAATAGTGAGTGCAGCTCTGGAGTATAATACAGGATTTAACTCGGGATCAGTACAGGAGAAGTAATGTAATGTATGTACACAGTGACTCCACTAGCAGAATAGTGAGTGCGGCTCTGGAGTATAATACAGACTGTATTTTTTAGAAACATGCTTTATATAATAGAGGCTGTATATAAATTTTCTTCAAAGGCAGTCATACCCTTTAAAGTGAATCTTTTTGAACAATGTGTTATTTAGGTGTGATTACTTTCTTAATATATCTTTATAGCAGTTTGTGCTGCGTCCTTTTGATACAGAGCTCCAAAACCTCTGCATAGACAGTTACATTATAAAATTCTAAATGCCAGCAGATACCACTAGAGGGAGCTTAAGAGCTTATCGCAGAATGTCTAGTGGTGGCGGCAGGCAGAAAGAATTGTATCATTTACCTCAATGTCCATGCTGGGGATTTGGTGCTCTGTATCAGAAATATGCAGCTCCATCCATTACAATGATATGTTAAGAAATGAATCAGCGCCAAGATTTGGACATATTTAGATTAAGAAAAACCAAAATAGTGAACATTCACTTCAGGGATATCACTATTGCATAAGTAAAAAAAAAAGGCCCTATGGATATCCCATATAAAATATAAAATGTCTGCCTCCTTGGTGTATATATGATGAGTACACGGTAAGTTTTCTCTCAAATCCCCAGAAGTCATTGTCTCCCCGTCGGCAGGAGGTTTATTTCTGTCATTACAGTCACCCCGGAGGATAATTCTTTATGATTATTCTGAACATTTATAATCTTCACAGCATCAAATGACAACTCCATTTTTGAACAATTCTGACACAATCCGTTGTTTTCATGGAATATGTAAAACGGTTGGCTCCATAGTCTTTATGTTAGCGGCAGCATGGTTGTGGTACAGGGTCTCAGCATGGCGGTTGTACAGGGTCTCAGCATGGCGGTGGTACAGGGTCTCAGCATGGCGGTGGTACAGGGTCTCAGCATGGCGGTGGTACACGGTCTCAGCATGGCGGTGGTACAGGGTCTCAGCATGGCGCTGGTACAGGGTCTCAGCATGGCGGTGGTACAGGGTCTCAGCATGGCGGTGGTACAGGGTCTCAGCATGGCGCTGGTACAGGGTCTCAGCATGGCGGTGGTACAGGGTCTCAGCATGGCGGTAGTACAGGGTCTCAGCATGGCGGTGGTACAGGGTCTCAGCATGGCGGTGGTACAGGGTCTCAGCATGGCGATGGTACAGGGTCTCAGCATGGCGGTGGTACTGGGTCTCAGCATGGCGGTGGTACAGGGTCGCAGCATGGCAGTGGTACATTGTCGCAGCATGGCAGTGGTACATTGTCGAAGCATGGCGGTGGTACAGGGTCTCAGCATGGCGGTGGTACAGGGTCTCAGCATGGCAGTGGTACAGGGTTGCAGCATGGTTGTGGTACAGGGTCGCAGCACGGTGGTGGTACAGGGTCTCAGCATGGCGGTGGTACAGGGTCTCAGCATGGCGGTGGTACAGGGTCTCAGCATGGCGGTGGTACAGGGTCACAGCATGGCGCTTGTACAGGGTCGCACAATGGCGGTAGTACAGGGTCTCAGCATGGCGGTGGTACAGGGTCGCAGCATGGCAGTGGTACAGGGTCGCAGCATGGCGCTTGTACAGGGTCGCACAATGGCGGTGGTACAGGGTCTCAGCATGGCGGTTGTACAGGGTCTCAGCATGGCGGTGGTACAGGGTCGCAGCATGGCAGTGGTACAGGGTTGCAGCATGGTTGTGGTACAGGGTCGCAGCATGGTGGTGGTACAGGGTCTCAGCATGGCGGTGGTACAGGGTCTCAGCATGGCGGTGGTACAGGGTCTCAGCATGGCGGTGGTACAGGGTCACAGCATGGCGCTTGTACAGGGTCGCACAATGGCGGTAGTACAGGGTCTCAGCATGGCGGTGGTACAGGGTCGCAGCATGGCAGTGGTACAGGGTCGCAGCATGGCGCTTGTACAGGGTCGCACAATGGCGGTGGTACAGGGTCTCAGCATGGCGGTTGTACAGGGTCTCAGCATGGCGGTGGTACAGGGTCGCAGCATGGCAGTGGTACAGGGTCACAGCATGGCGGTGGTACAGGGTCACAGCATGGCGCTTGTACAGGGTCGCACCATGGCAGTGGTACAGGGTCACAGCATGGCGCTTGTACAGGGTCGCACCATGGCGGTGGTACAGGGTCGCAGCATGGCGGTGGTACAGGGTCACAGCATGGCGCTTGCACAGGGTCGCACCATGGCGGTGGTACAGAGTCGCAGCATGGCAGTGGTACAGGGTCGCAGGATGGCGGTGGTATAGGGTCGCAGGATGGCGGTGGTACAAGGTCGCAGGAGGGCGGTGGTACAGGTTCACAGCATGGCGGTGGTACAGAGTCACAGCACGGTGGTGGTACAGGGTCGCAGCATGGCGGTCGTACAAAGTCGCATCATACAGGCTCGCAGCAGGGTCTTGTCTGTCATTCTTTCCAGATTAAATGTTTCTCTACAAATGTTTTCTAATAATGTCCAAATACTTAAATGTAGAAACCTATAGCTGTTCTGTTTTGTCGCTCCTCCGGCTGGGAGCTGTAGTCCTAAAGTCTTTATTAAGCTTTACAATAAACTATGAACAACAAATCTGTAGATTTCTGCCTTCAGAAGTGCAACATGAAGCTCCAGGGCCCTAATGCTAAATTGATGCCCCCACATAACGTGCCATTTATAATACTGGTGGTCTTCTTATGTGGCAGAGCGGCTTTTACATGAACTTTAAACATTTGTCCTAAAATAAAATATTATTGTACTGAAAAAAGTCAGAATAAACACTATCTGTAAGGCCTCATTCACACGACAGGGTTTCCCGGCCGGGTGCCGGCCGTTCATAAATCGGCCGGCACCCGGCTGCATTAGGAATAATAGACCCCTAATGGGGCTATTCACACGACCGATTTTTTTGACGGCCGGGAAAACCGGCCGTCAAAAAATAGGACATGCTCTATCTTTGCCCGGGCACCCGGCCGCCCGGCTCCCATAGAAGTCTATGTGGCCGGGTAATACACGGCCATCACCGGAATGTGTCCCAAGTGATGGCCGGGTTTTCCGGCGCTTGCGCTCTATCTCCTCCTCCTCACAGCGCAGAGTGCATGGGAGGAGGAGGAGTTGATGCCATTCGGACGAATGGCTGTACGCTGTACACTGTGTGGCAGGGCCGGGGTGTACAGCAGGTGGAAGGGAGCGCTGCGCTGGCTCCCTTCCCCTGCTTGTTAAAAGCGCCCTGGCCCGGCGACACCTTCCATGGCACTGCTAGCAGCTGCTGCTGCGGCTGCTACTACTGTAGCGACACCACTATAGCAGAGCGGGGAGGTATCTCCCCGCTCTGCTATGTGCTAGCCCCACTTTAGCTCCCTGAAGGAGCGGAATCCCCGTGTTTTCGGGGATTCCGCTCCTGGACAGAGCGCTTGATGTCTCTGTCCATATCTGGGCAGTGACATCAGGGGAAACTCCTGAAGCGGAATCCCCGAACACATGTTCACTTGTCACTGTCCAGATCTGCCCGGCCCGGAACGGATGCAAAACTTTATGCAAACCGGCCGGGCAAAATGGCCGATTTTACCTGCCGACACTTGGGCTCGGGCGGGACCCGGTCGTGTGAATCCCGCCTAAACCTGGAAAAACATAGTTCTGCATAGGAGCTGTGTACGCAAAATGGTGGATTTTTTTTTTATTAATGATGACTATTTGCAATGTACCTCATTTTGTTGATTAGATGCATTGGAGCAATAAAAATAGGTTGCAAAAGCGTTCTTATCCTTCAAACATTAACACCCATTGTTATACCTATCATAAAGCCAGACCCTGGTAAAAGAGGGTCCGGCACTCAACTGCCTGCCCTGCTTCCCATCATCCATAGTGCTTGCCTGCAGCCACCACAGGGGGAACACACTGCAAACAGTTTTCTACAGCTCCCATTGAGATCAATATTAGCTCCCCCTAGTGGTAACTGCAGGCGGTCAGAATTTTATTATTTTAGTCTATGGGTGTTTTTCACAGTGGGCTTTGCTGCTTTGGGTCATTATCCCGTTGGAGCACCCATGACGTGTTACTGAGACCTGTCTGATACTGACTTTGGGTGCCCAGTTTCCCGGTAGGCATGGTCTTCTTTTCATTGGCAGCTTCATTTTGTTTTCTGTCAACATTGAGTTGGTGGGAAATTTCATCCGTCCACGTGACATTCTTCCAGGGCTGTGGTGACTTATAAGCATTTGGGCAAACAAGTGAGGCTTTTTTGTGGGGTCTTTGACCATGGTTCCAATTCATCCAGACAATGATTATTGGCAGGGTTACAACTGTGAAAACTATAAAAAAGACCTAATGTGTCTGGGGGACCACCATCACATACAGGCACGTTGGGATTGGGAAGGGGACCCCTCCAGTGATGTATATGACCGTGATCATGCGGGAAGGGGTTGAAGTGGTATTTCTATTTTATAAAGTGATGGCATATCGCTAGGACATGCCATCAATGACGATCGGTGGGGATCCTGACAATGAAGTGGCAGCAGTGCTGCTTTAGCACTGATGCCCCTTTATTGTTTTTCCCTGCACAGCGGTGCCCCAGACATCTACTGTGCAGGGACAACCAATCTGGGAGCCCCGCTGTGCAGGGGAAAAAACCTAGAAGGGGTTGCATCGCTAAATCAGCGCCACAGCCCCTTCATTTTCAGGATCGGTAATAGAATTAAAGGCTTTGTACAGTACACCTTTGAAAACGTGTTTTTTTTATTATATTTTTTAAATAAAACAGTGTATCAGTGTGATTGGTGCAACTTTGTAATCACATTTTTATTAAAAATATTTTTTGCTATTTGAGATACAGCTGCATTATATCCTCTATACAGAGCAGCTGTATCCTGCGCCGAGACGTGTTTCCGTCAGGTCAGCGGCACTGACGGGTTCAGTGTCAGCGAGCTGCTATCGATCACATCTAAAATCATAACTAAGATGTGACCGATAACAGGTGGATGCTGCGTATCAGAGACACGCAGGACCCGCTGTCCCTGAACCCGTCAGTCCCGCTGACCTGATGGATTCAGGTCTCAGCGCAAGATACAGCTGCTCTGTATACAAAGCAGCTGTGTCTCAAAAAGTAAAAATATTTTTTAATAAAATGTAATTACAAAGTTGCACCAATTACACTGATAGACATTTTTATAAAAAAAAAACACAAAAAAACATTTTCAAAGGTGGGCATAGCCTTTAACAAAATGATATATCACACAGAGAAACTGCGAACAAGTAATATAGTGGTGCCAAGATTTCTCGGCATAAGCCACTGAGGTTTCCTTAACAGTGTGAGACAGTTCAGATGTCCTATAGGTACCTAAGCCTCAGGTGCTACCAGAGTGCCAACCAAAAATGACCCCATTCTATTTAGGAACTCTGGGGAGATCTATATTACAGATGCCCCCATTTCAGCCCAGTGTGCCAGCCACAGACATGTCCCTTTTATTCATCGATCCCCCACAGAGTGCCAACCACAAATACCCCCATTGCAGCCACCAATGCCCCCCAACACCCAGCTAGCTGTTACCTCCTGTGCTGGGCTCGACTTCTCTCCGTATCTGGCATGTGGTGCTCATGTCCACACATCAGATCCAATAACGGACGCCGGCGCCAATGTTACACTGAATGGACCAGTGAATCAGGGTGAGATCATTGAGATTGATTCGGATGAAATGAAATCAATTGTAAACCGCGGCACCAATGTTTTTGTTGTCATGGACCAAAGAAATCCTGTACTATTCCGACACAATATGAGGGTCAGATCATCGCTGCGTACAGAAGGCTGCGGCCATGTTTGGTTATGAATCAGTATAAGTTATTTTCCTGCATGAATGAAATCCTCAGTTTTATGTTCCTTGGCACAAATTTCTCCACCGCACAGAAACCTGAAACACAATTACAGCCGTCACCGTCCGGCCACAGACAGAAACCTCCTCAATTTACTTCAGAGCTCGGGACAGAATAAAAATAGACGATCGTAAAGTAGCGTCTCCTCAGACAGACCACTGTCTGAACGCAGCACAAGACGGTTATATTTAAGTATTATTATTAACCCTTCACCAGTATGGACATTTTTGGAAGGAACGTAGAAGGATACTAGAAGGGGGTCTCCGCTTTAGAAGGGTTCCTTGACAATAGGCTGATCACAAAGTGTCCCCCTGCTGGGACCCCTCAGCGATCAGCTGTGATCTGTGGGGAAACCTGGCAGTAAATGGGGGTGTCTAGGGGAAGGGGGCTTAGTCCTCAAGGTGCCGGCGCGGTTGTTCGCCGCATTGCGACCGTGTCAGGGCCACTCCATGTGGCCCTACACTTAATGTGCAGTGATGAATATGTGGTACAAAAAATAGTAATGGTACATGACCCCCAACAAAACTTAACAGGAACATATAATACCATGGGTTTAATTTTTTGGGGAGCTCTTGATGAAAAAAGGAATTTTTCTGTGCATAAATTGAGAAAAAATCAGCTCCGGACCATTTGTAATGTTACTAAAACACAGGGAGATCAGAGAGATGATAATATTTAGAGGATACTGGGTCATGTGAAAGTCAACGAAAGCTCGATGAGTGACGGATTAATATGACATCTCATCAGACTTGTACCAGACATAGTGTACATGATATAGACCTAGAGACTATACTGTCAGTAACCGATGACTTCACATCAGGAACAAGTGATGTCATAACACATCAAATAATGAACTTGATTAATAAAAGGTCATCTGAATAAAGTGTGCATGGCCTGACTCCAGCTGCGGGGGTTTATAAAGTAAAAACCTATACATAGACATATATATCTACTAGTCCTTTTCAATTAATTAGAATATCATCAAAAAGTTCATTTATTTCAGTAATTCAAAAAGTGTCTCTCATATATTCTATAGATTCATCACACACAGAGGGATCTATTTCCAGCATTTTTTTATTTTCATGTTGATGATTATGGGAACAGTAACTGAAAGCCCCAAATTTAGTGTCTCAGAAAACTAGAATATTATATAAGCCCAATTTCCAAAATGTTTTTTTTTTTATTTTTTTTTTAAAAGGCTTTATTTTCAAAACTTTTTTCTGTACAAACATGAACAAATATACAAGTTAGGCCTCATGCACACGACCGTATTTTTTCCCACCCGTAAATACTGGCGTAAATACGGGTCCGGTGTCACACGTATTCCACCCGTTTTGCACCAGTATTTACGAACCCGTGCCCGTAAATATGGGTCCGGTGTCACCCGTATTCCACCCGTATTTACAGGCACGTTTTTGGCGGCAAAATAGCGCTGCACTAATCGGCAGCCCCTTCTCTCTATCAGTGCAGGATAGAGAGAAGGGACAGCCTTTTCTGTAATAAAAGTTAAAGAAATTCTTACTTACCGGCCGTTGTCTTGGTGACGCGTCCCTCTCTTCACATCCAGCCCGACATCCCTGGATGACGCGGCAGTCCATGTGACCGCTGCAGCCTGTGATTGACCTGTGATTGGCTGCAGCGGTCACATGGCCTGAAACGTCATCCAGGACGTCGCACCGGATGTCGAGAGGGACGCGTCACCAAGGCAACGGGCGGGAGACCGGACTGGAGGAAGCAGGAAGTTGTCGGTAAGTATGAAAGTCTTTTATTTTTATTTTTTACAGGTTTATACTGATCGGTAGTCACTGTCCAGGGTGCTGAAAGAGTTACTGCCGATCAGTTAACTCTTTCAGCTCCCTGGACAGTGACTATTTACTGACGTCGCTTAGCAACGCTGCCGTAATGACGGGTGCACACATGTAGCCACCCGTCATTACGAGAGCTCCATAGACTTCTATGGACTGTCCGTGCCGTTATTATGGCCTGAAATAGGACATGTTCTATCTTTTTCAACGGCACGGGCACCTTCCCGTGAGAAAACGGGAAGGCACCCGTCGCCAATAGAAGTCTATGAGCCCGTTATTACGGGTCGTAATTACGACCCTTAATAACGGGAGTTTTTACGGTCGTGTGCATGAGGCCTTAGACAAACTATGAGACATTAAGATAGGCAGCATTAGGCTGGGTTCACACAACCTATTTTCAGGCGTAAACGAGGCGTTTTACGCCTCGAATTACGCCTGAAAACACAGCTCCAATACGTCGGCAAACATCTGCCCATTCATTTCAATGGGTTTGCCGACGTACTGTGCCGACGACCTGTCATTTTATGCGTCGCTGTCAAAAGACGGCGCGTAAAATGACAGCCTCGTCAAAGAAGTGCAGGACACTTCTTGGGACGTAATTGGAGCCGTTTTTCATTGAATCCAATGAAGAACAGCTCCAAATTACAACCGTAATTGACGGCTCGCAAAACGCGAGTACGAGCAATTATGTCTGAAATGCAGGAGCTGTTTTCTCCTGAAAACAGCTCTGTAATTTCAGCCGTAATTGACGTTATCGTGTGCACATACCCTTACAGTGAATACAGAGTCAATTCAGAGCAGATACATTGCACATATAGGATTTACAAAATTCCCATGCCTCAATGCCCCAACCCAGTCCAACCTTACATACACACACATTCATCCTAGTGCCCCAAACCTCCCACCCCCAAGAACCTCCGCCACTCGTGAAAATTGTGGCTAAACCGTAGTCTCCAGTCTCTAACCACCTTGACCAAATTTTACCAAATTTAACTCGACATCGTCTGCTTAGATATCATTTTTGATACATAGGTATATATTTATTCACCAATTGCTTCCAGTGTATCAAACTCGGACCCTCTGGATTCTTCCAAGCCATAATCACAAGCTTCCTAGCACAGAAAAGTATGAATCGAAAAAATATCTTATCATAATGATTTGGTATGACTTCATTCATAATACCCAAGAGACACATCTGAGGTGTAAGAAACTCCACTACTTCCGACCAAAAGGGGGCCACTCTGGGACATACCCATACACAGTGTAAATAAGTACCCATATCCAACTGGCAGCGAAGACAGCTATCCGAGGTCAATGCGCCCATCCTGTGGAGTCTAACGGGTGTGTAATAGATCCTATGTAAAAACCGAGACTGTATCAGAAAATCCCTTGCACTTACAACTGAGTCAAAAAAAGAAAGTTCCACCTCCCTCCAATCCTCCTCCACCAAATCAGGGATATCTCCCCTCCATCACGTAAATGCCTTATCAAAGGGTCTTTGTCCCAGGGAGGACAACAAGGTGTAGACCTGGGTAAGGACCTTGGAAAGAGCTGGAACTCCAGGAAGGTCCTCCAGCCTAGAGAAACCCACCTGAGGTGACATAGCCAAATTGGGCACACCAAGCATGACGCAGCTGGAAATAATGGAAAAAGGCCGTCTCAAAAATTATTTTTAATACCGAAATGTCGTCCTACTGAAAAGTATGTCCAGTATCTTCCCTAAATACTTGGTCGGGGCTCCGACTCTGCATGAATTACTGCATCAATGTGGCGTGGCATGCAGGTGATCAGCCTGTGGCACTGCTGAGGTGTTATCAATGCGGCGTAGCATGGAGGCGATCAGCCTGTGGCACTGCTGAGGTGTTATCAATGCGGCGTGGCATGAAGGCGATCAGCCTGTGGCACTGCTGAGGTGTTATCAATGCGGCGTAGCATGGAGGCGATCAGCCTGTGGCACTGCTGAGGTGTTATCAATGCGGCGTGGCATGAAGGCGATCAGCCTGTGGCACTGCTGAGGTGTTATCAATGCGGCGTGGCATGGAGGCGATCAGCCTGTGGCACTGCTGAGGTGTTATCAATGCGACGTGGCATGGAGGCGATCAGCCTGTGGCACTGCTGAGGTGTTATCAATGCGGCGTGGCATGAAGGCGATCAGCCTGTGGCATTTCTGAGGTGTTATCAATGCGGCGTGACATGGAGGTGATCAGCCTGTGGCACTGCTGAGGTGTTATCAATGCGGCGTGGCATGAAGGCGATCAGCCTGTGGCATTTCTGAGGTGTTATCAATGCGGTGTGACATGGAGGCGATCAGCCTGTGGCACTGCTGAGGTGTTATGAATGCGGCGTGGCATGGAGGCGATCAGCCTGTGGCACTGCTGAGGTGTTATCAATGCGGCGTGGCATGAAGGCGATCAGCCTGTGGCATTTCTGAGGTGTTATCAATGCGGCATGGCATGGAGGAGATCAGCCTGTGGCATTTCTGAGGTGTTATCAATGCGGCGTGACATGGAGGCGATCAGCCTGTGGCACTGCTGAAGTGTTATCAATGCGGCGTGGCATGAAGGCGATCAGCCTGTGGCATTTCTGAGGTGTTATCAATGCGGCGTGACATGGAGGCGATCAGCCTGTGGCACTGCTGAAGTGTTATCAATGCGGCGTGGCATGAAGGCGATCAGCCTGTGGCATTTCTGAAGTGTTATCAATGCGGCGTGGCATGAAGGCGATCAGCCTGTGGCACTGCTGAGGTGTTATGAATGTGGCGTGGCATGGAGGCGATCAGCCTGTGGCACTGCTGAGGTGAAAATGTGACTGAACAACGAGAGCAAACTAAGACTCCCCATATTCACCATTTTTAGACAGTTTTTTCTCAACATTTCAAAAGCTGCATTAATAAGATAAAACTTCCAATTCCGCTTCAACTTCATGTTTCTTCGAAGGGTCCTGTACTCGGAGGTCCTAAGAAACTGTGGCCTTGGCCATTTGCCCTGTTCGCTAGCCCCTAAAACCGGCTCTGATGGAGATGGAGGGAAATGGAGAAGTTAAATTGATTCTCATACACCTGACAGCTATCATAATAAATGTCAGGGACTGAGACTGAGGGTGATGAAGGGCCAGGAGAGCGAACCAAACCAAACCCCAAAGGTCGATTCAAATAGCAGAAATAAGACCTCATTATACTGTGCAAAATTGTGGGAGTGAGATCTGCTGCCGATGGTCTGACCTGCTCTCCAGATATAACATTGATGGCCTATCCAACTCTTTAATGGGACTGAGGGGCGCTGCGGCACCCCCACCAATCACACATTAATGGACTATTCTAAGGTTGGGCTATCGGTGTTGAAATCTGGAAAAACCTTTTAATCCTCTTTACTTTGACCTCAGCCCTCCAATGGGCACCTCTGACTAATCTTTGCAAGTTTTTAGACCCCATTCACACGACAGGGATACGCAGCTGTGTGACGGACATTTATTTAACGGTCGTCACACAGCCGCAGTAAGAACAATAGACCCCAAATGGGGCTATTCACATGGACGATTTTTTTGGCGGCCGTCAAAAAATGGAACGTGCCCTATTTTGGGCCGTTCTCCAGGCCGCACGACTACCATGGAAGCCTATGGGGCCGTATAAAGCACGGCTGTCACTTGGATGTGATCCGAGTGACAGCTGTGCTTTCTGCTGCTCGCTCACTCTCTCCTCTTCCTTACAGCGCGAAGTGCATGTGAGGAGGAGGAAGAGATTTTTTTGCTTTAGGTAATGCCACAGCCCCCTTGTAGATGGCACCCACCGTAGATGGCACTCACCCCTCGTCCGTAGATAGCGCCACTGTAGCTCCCCGTAGGAGCAGAATCCGTCTAATCACCGGCCAGAGTGTTGCCGAAGCTGTAGCCGGGGATTCCGCTCCTGGAGAAGTCCCTGACGTCACAATCCATATATGGACAGTGACATCAGGGGCAACTCCTGAAGCGGAGATTCCTGGCCAGAGGGATTCCGCTCCTACAGGGAGCTACAGTGGTGCTATCTACAGGGGAGTGCCTTCTACAGGGGGGGTGCCATCCACAAGGGGGCTATGTAGCACTACCTACAGGGGGCACTGTGGCAGTATCTACAGGGGGCTGTGTGTGGCATTATCTACAGAGGGCAGTGTGTGCCATTATCTACAGAGGGCAGTGTGTGGCATTAGCTACAGAGGGCAGTGTGCGGCATTATCTACAGAGGGCAGTGTGTGGCATTAGCTACAGAGGGCAGTGTGTGGCATTAGCTACAGAGGGCAGTGTGTGGCAGTATCTACAGAGGGCAGTGTGTGGCATTATCTACAGAGGGCAGTGTGTGGCATTAGCTACAGAGGGCAGTGTGTGGCAGTATCTACAGAGGGCAGTGTGTGGCATTATCTACAGAGGGCAGTGTGTGGCATTATCTACAGAGGGCAGTGTGTGGCATTATCTACAGAGGGCAGTGTGTGGCATTAGCTACAGAGGGCAGTGTGTGGCATTAGCTACAGAGGGCAGTGTGTGGCAAAAAAACTGACGGATGCAAAACGGGCCAAAATCAGCCATTAAAACGGAAACACGTTGCAAACACATGCAAAACGGCAGAGAAAAAAGGACCAAAATGGCTGTTTTTATTGGCCGATACTCGGACCCTGTCGTGTGAATAGAACCTTATCTAAAAAGAGAAAAGCCCCCAGACTCAGAAGGTGCTTTAGACACAGGATCTTCTTTAGAGATGGATACATTAGGCCTTGTTCACATCTGTGTTGGAGGCTCCGTTAGGGGCCTCCGTCACAGATCCAGCAGAGTTTACCAGAGATTACTGGGGACAATAGCGCAGTATTGTTCTGCGCTATTGTCTCCGGTAAAACGGCGGACACTCGACAGATCTTATTACAGTTAATGGGTTCTGTCGGCCGCTGGTGGTGTCCGTCGTGCAACGGACCCGTTGCTTCCATCATCCCCTTGTTCTGCTCCTCTAACAGAGCAGAACAACAGAATAGCCAAACGCAGGTGTGAACATAGCCTAAGGCATCCATCACTTATATGCTATTAACCCCTTAGTGACCACCAATACGCCTTTTCACGTGAGTCACTAAGGGCCTTAGGCTAGGCTGACGCCTTTTCACGTGAGCCTAGTCTAAGTCCTGCACGGGTCTCCCGTGTAGGCTGGGGCCGGGGCTCTGCTGTCTGATGACAGCTGAGCTCCTGCTCCAACACCCGTGATCGAAGTTTACTTAGATCGCGGCCGTTTAACCCGTTAAATGCCGCCGTCAATAGCGACCGCGGCATTTAACTTTGTTTACAGAGGGAGTGAGCTCTCTCTGTCACCCATCGGCGGCCCGCAAATGCAATAGCGGGTCTCCGATGGGGTGTCATGGCAGCTGGGGGCTTGATAAAAGCCCCCAGGTCTGCCCTGGACATATGCCTGTTAGGACGCGCCGGAGGCATGTCCTAATAGATTGCCTGTCAGATTTACACTGACAGGCAATAATGCTCTGGTATACGAAGTATACCAGAGCATTATAGCAGCGATCTGAAGATCGCACAGTAAAGTCCCCTAGTGGGACTAATGAAATAAATAATAAATGTGAAATAAAGATTAATAATAAAAATTACAGTAAAAAAATAATTAAAACAATTTTTTTCCCTAAAAAGTGGTTTTATTTAGTAAAAGTGTAAAAAATAAATAAAAGTACACATATGTGGTATCGCCGCGACCATAATGACTCCATTAATAAAGTTAATACGTAATTTAAACCGCAAGGTGAACACCGTAAAAAAAAACGCAAAAAACAATGGCGAAATTGCAATTTTTTTCCATTGCCCCCCAAAAAAGTCATAATAAAAATGAATCAATAAGTGCCATGCACCCCAAAACAGTACCAATCAAAACTACGTCTCGTCCCGCAAAAAACAAGCCCAAAAAATCACTACATTGATGGAAAAATAAAAAAATTACGGCTCTTGGAAAGCAACGATGCAAAAACAAATAATTTTAGTTCAAAAGTGTTTTTATTGTGCAAAAGTCGTAAAACATAAAAAACCTCTACATATGTGGTATCGCCGTAATCGTACCGACCCATAGAATAAAGGTAACATGTTATTTACGCATAGAACAATGGTGGAATTTCAGGTTTTTTTTATAATCCCCCCCCAAAAAAGTTAATAAAAGTTAATAAAAAAATTATATGTACCCAAAAATGGTGCTATTAAAAAGTACAACTAATCCCGCAAAAAACAAGTCCTCATACAGCTGTGTAGACGAAAAAATAAAAAAGTTATAGCTCTTTGAATGCGACTATAGAAAAACGAATAAAATAGCTTGGTCATTAGGGCCTAAAATGGGCTGGTCACTAAGGGGTTAAGGCATCTTTTTAACGTATAGGCCATGAAAACCTATTGAAAAGCCCCTGACGTAAACGTGTAACGATCCCTATGACATATGCCATACAGTGGAATACATCACCCACCATCTCCCATGTTAAAAAAAATGTATACTGCACGTTATACGTTTTTCTGTGGGATCCCATTGTATGCTACGCTATTCCATACCACCATAAAAATGTACCGACGTATACCAGCCTGACGGAGCCTAAAGGGACACACTTTCGGCCTCAGTCGAGCTAATAGAGCCCTATGGATACAGTCTGCGCGTACGTCAGTAGCTTTCCCAATGTACGCGCTAATCATAGGGCAAAAACATGGTGTGAACAGGGCCTTAGAATGACTAAATACCAGGTACAGGGACACATGGTACAGGGTTGGTTTTTCTAGTCTTTTTTTATAACCTTTAACCCTTTGTCCCAATGGAAATATGATTATTTTTCTATGATCAGCACTGATGAGATTTCACGTCCATATGAGGGATAGAAAAACATGAGGAATGAATGTAAGAGACCCCCAGCTGCCGCGCTCTTATGTAAGAATGTGGATGAGCTCATGTATGAAGCTGCCGCTCGTGTGCAGGATGGTTTTAATTTTACATGTCTTCATATGAGTGGGAAGAGCTGACTCACCGGCACATTGTTTTTTTTTATAGCTTGCAGCATTAAAATAGCAATGTTAGCTTCAGTTTATATTTTCAAATGAGTTGAACCCGGTCCAATTTCCACTTCTCCCTTCTTGATCTGAACCTACAGCTGAGATTATGCCCCACATGATATGGGATGGATTGGAATTAAAGGGGTTTTCCAGGTTTTATGTAAATAAAGTTTAATCATTGTAATGAAAAGGCCTACAACTTTCTAATATATTTAGCATTTTTGATTCCTCACCATTTTCAAGATCTATGCTTGCTGTCAGTGAATGGGATCACTCTTGTTTACATCCAAAGGTTGCAAACCCTTTCATACATAGTCCTGCTGTCAGCTACGGAGAGGACGCTGTTATATGATTTACATGGCACAGATGCCCAGTGAAGAATAAGGTAGATTCACATCTTTAGCTCCACTCAAGACTGGATCTTGTAGTGCCCTATGCAGTACCCTCTGTACGCTATATATTATACTGTCATACAGTTTACCAATAACCATACCAAATGTTGCCTAATTATAAGTGCCATAAAGTATGGTGCCCAAATAGCAGAGCATGACTGGTAATGCTGTAAAGTGCCACCACCACCTGCAAAACTAAGATACTGTCCTGTGCCCTGGTAACAGTGCCACACAATATCGCCATATAGTGCTAAGATCATACCAACATACTGTGCCCAAATAACAGCCCCATACATAATCTAATAACAATGCTATACAATGTCTAATTCACAATGGTGATAGGCGCCCCCTTGTGTTCCAATGTGAAACCGCACTGGTCGCACACCCCTGACGTTACGTCCCTCTCTAGTGTTCCAAACAGAGCACAGTTGGCTCAGAAAACAGCTGGCGGTGGAATCAGACTTATTTATTTATTATTTTTGTACAATAAAGTTTTTTTCCCGAATTTCACCAAAATTTCTGTATGCAATGTTAAATACCTTTGTGTCAAAAAAGACAAAAGTATAATAGGTATGATACCTTTATTGGCTAACCATAAAAGTTCTATATGCGGCTTTCAGAGCACAGAGGCCCCTTCTTTAGGCAGTTTACAAATTAATGACTTCGAAAAAAGCACAACATTTAGATGTTACACAAAGACAATTAGTACATGAGGTGATACATCATTAAGATAAGCCGGGGCAATAAAACTGAGGTTATAGGGGTGATGTCTTAGGAGTTAAGGATCTGGAGTCAGTCTGATGGGGGACGTGACGTGTGTCCATGTAGTGGCTCATAAATCCTGGTGTTAGATTGAGGCCTTGTGTCAATGACTGGAATTTTATCATCATCTTGAATTCCCAAATTTTTCTTTCTCTGTTGTTTTTAAAATGACCCTTTAGTATTAGGACTTTTAAATCTGCCAAACTGTGGTCTGGTCCAGAGAAGTGTTTTCCCACGGGTGTATCCAGCTCCTGTTTTATTGTATGTCTGTGAAGATTCATCCTGGTTTGTAGTTTTTGTATTGTTTCTCCAATGTAGATTCCTTTATTGATGCACCTTGTACACAGGATCATGTACACTACATTGGAGGATGTACAGGAGAACGTGCCAGTGATTTTATAGTCCTGCTGCGTGTTTGGTATCTGGATGGTGTTTGATGACAAGATGTTGGTGCAGGTCTTGCATTTTCTACTGTTGCAAGGAAAAGTGCCAGTCTCTGATGGTGGTGAGAGGCAGGGCCGCCATCAGGAATTTCAGGGCCCCCTACAGCTACATTTTCTGGGCCCCCCTACCGTGGCACCGCCTGTTAACGGTACTCCGTCCAGTACTATATCATGGTACCCAGGGCCGCCATCAGGGGGGGTATTATGGGTACTGATGTGAGAGGCCCGGCCAAACCTAATTGAAAGGGGGGCCCGGCAAACTGCCGCGACTTGCCTTTGGTAGAAAAAAAACAGGCCCCTGCAATGGGGCCCGTTTTTTTCACCAAAAGAATGTCATGAGCTGCGGGCCCCCCTTTCAATTAGGTTTGGCCGGGCCTCTCACATCAGTACCCCTAATACCCCCTTGATGGCGGCCCTGGGTAGCATGGGGGCCGTCAAACACCGCCGCCCGTGCGACCGATCACGCGCACCCGCAAACTCCCGCGCATGCGCACCAGCGACCGCCTGGAACCGCGCACCGAATTTTGAGGCAGATTTTGACCTGCCCACACTATCTTGCCGCGTTTTTTGCCTGCGGCGATTGAGGACAGCAGACAGAAAACGCAGCGAAAAATGCATTTTCTGCCTCCCATTGATTTCGATGGGAGGTCAGAGGCAGAACCGCGGCAAGAAAGGACGTGCTGCTTTTTCTTTTTTCCGCGACTGGCTCCCATTGATTTCAGATTAAATCAATGGGAGGCGGTTTTGGAAGTTTTTTGGTGCTGATTCTGACGCAGTGTCCGAGTCAATATCAAGGCCCAAAAACTCTGAACTGGGCCTTATTGTTAGGGCTTATTTAGACGAACGTGTAATACGTCCGTGAAACGTGTGTGATTTTCACGCGCCTTGCACGGACCTATGTTACTCTATGGTGCCGTGCAGACTGTCAGTGATTTTCACGCAGCGTGAGTCCGTGTGTCCGCTGCGTAAAACTCACGACATGTCCGATATTTGTGCATTGTTCGCGCATCACGCACCCATTGAAGTCAATGGGTGGGTGAAAATCCCGCCCAGCACTTCCGCAGCCGTATAAACTATGAATGAAAACAGAAAAGCACCACGTGCTACAAACATACAAACAGAGTGTCATAATGATGGCGGCTGCGCAAAAATCACGCAACCACGCATCATACGCTGCTGTCACACGGAGCTGTTATGGACCTTTTGCAAGCGCAAAACGCCACGTTTTTGCGCGCGCAAAAAGCACACGCTTGTGTAAATCCGGCCTTAGGGTAGGAACACACTAGGCATGAACGCTGCAGATTTTATGCAACACATTTTATTGTGGAAAATCCGCAGCGTATTACAGTCGCAGCCGAGGGGGTCAGATATGAACAAATCTCATTCACACGCTGCAAAAATAATGGACCTGCAGTGTGGCTTTTTAAGCCGCAGCGTGTCAATGTATTCTGTGGGATCGCCGCTCCTCTGTTGTGGAAATGCTGCGGTTCTGCCGCAAAAATCACACAAGAGAAAAAAAAAAAAAGGCACTTTTTAAAATTTATAAAAAAGTTTAGACTTGCCCCGGCCGTAGTCCTGGTGACGCGATCCTCTATTCTTAGCGCAGCCCCGCCTCCTGTCATGACGTTTCATCCCATGTGACCGCTGCAGCGGTCACATGGTCTACAGCGTCATCCCAGGAGGCGGGGCTACGTTCAGAAGAGAGAGATGCGTCACTTAAACTACGGCCGGGGCAAGTCTAAACTTTTTTTTCCCTGCAGGATTCCCGCAGCGGACACGCCTTACGAAACCTGCGCCACTATTTGGTGCGGTTTTGCTGGCGGAATTCCCTGCGGCTCCCGGGGGCGGATAAGCTGTGTCGTTTTACTCAGCATATCCGCCTAGTGTGTCCCTTATGATGTCGCTCCTGGAGCTGCTGCCGGTCTCTAAATAGGCAGTTGGTCCAGTAGAATTTGGAATTATTTTTTTTTGTGAACCAGCTTAAAAAAATACAAAACTTTTGTGTTAGGGCCTGTTCACATCACCGTTCGCTTCCGCTCCGGGGTTCCTTCTGAGGTTTCTGTCGGGTGAACCCCGCAACGGAAAGTGAAAGTGATAGCACAGCTTCCGTTTCCATCACCATTAGCGCAGTCGACTGCGCTATTAATTCCGTCCGAAAACCAGCCGGAATGGTGACGAACGGAAACCATTAGCGATGTTTCCGTCACCATTGAGATCAATGGTGACTGAAACGGAAGCTGTGCTGTCACTTTCACTTTCCGTTGCGGGGTTCACCCGACGGAAACCTCAGATGGAACCCCGGAGCGGTGGTTCGTCACCATTCCGGCTGGTTTTCGGACGGAATTAATAGCGCAGTCGACTGCGCTAATGGTGACGGAAACGGAAGCTGTGCTATCACTTTCACTTTCCATTGCGGGGTTCACCCGACAGAAACCTCAGACGGAACCCCGGAGCGCAAGCGAACAGTGATGTGAACAGGCCCTAACACAAAAGTTTTGTATTTTTTTAAGCTGGTTCACAAAAAAAAATAATTCCAAATTCTACTGGACCAACTGCCTATTTAGAGACCGGCAGCAGCTCCAGGAGCGACATCATAAGGGACACACTAGGCGGATATGCTGAGTAAAACTACACAGCTTATCCCGGGAGCCGCAGGGAATTCTGCCAGCAAAACCGCACCAAATAGCGGCGCAGGTTTCGTGAGGCGTGTCCGCTGCGGGAATCCTGCAGGGAAAAAAAAGTTTCGACTTGCCAGGGCCGTAGTCCTGGTGACGCATCTCTCTCTTCTGAACGTAGCCCCGCCTCCTGGGATGACGCTGTAGACCATGTGACCGCTGCATCAGTCACATGGGATGAAACGTCATGACAGGAGGCCGGGCTGCGCTAAGAATAGAGGATCGCGTCACCAGGACTACGGCCGGGGTAAGTCTAAACTTTATCAATTTAAAAAAGTACCTTTTTTTTCTTCTCTTGTGTGATTTTTGCGGCAGAACCGCAGCATTTCCGCAACAGAGGAGCGGCGATTCCACAGAATACATTGACATGCTGCGGCTTAAAAAGCGAAAGTCACACAGCAGGTCCATTTTTTTTGCAGCGTGTGAATGAGATTTGTTCATATCTCATCCACTCTGCTGCGACTGTAATACGCTGCGGATTTTCCACAATAAAATGTGTTGCATAAAATCCGCAGCGTTCATGCCTAGTGTGTTCCTACCCTAAGGCCGGATTTACACAAGCGTGTGCTTTTTGCGCGCGCAAAAACGTGGCGTTTTGCGCTTGCAAAAGGTCCATAACAGCTCCGTGTGACAGCAGCGTATGATGCGCGGTTGCGTGATTTTCGCGCAGCCGCCATCATTATGACACTCTGTTTGTATGTTTGTAGCACGTGGTGCTTTTCTGTTTTCATTCATAGTTTATACGGCTGCGGAAGTGCTGGGCGTGATTTTCACGCACCCATTGACTTCAATGTGTGCGTGATGCGCGAACAATGCACAAATATCGGACATGTCGTGAGTTTTACGCAGCGGACACACGCTGCGTGAAAATCACTGACAGTCCGCACGGCACCATAGAGTAACATAGGTCCGTGCGAGGCGCGTGAAAATCACGCGCGTTGCACGGACGTATTACACGTTCGTCTGAATAAGCCCTAACAATAAGGCCCAGTTCACAGAGTTTTTGGGCCTTGATATTGACTCGGACACTGCGTCAGAATCAGCACCAAAGAACTTCCAAAACCGCCTCCCATTGATTTAATCTGAAATCAATGGGAGCCAGTCGCGGAAAAAAGAAAAAGCAGCGCGTCCTTTCTTGCCGCGGTTCCGCCTCTGACCTCCCATCGAAATCAATGGGAGGCAGAAAATGCATTTTTCGCTGCGTTTTTTGTCTGCTGTCCTCAATCGCCGCGAGCAAAAAACGCAGCAAAAAAACGCGGCAAGATAGTGTGGGCAGGGCAAAATCTGCCTCAAAATTCTTTAAGGAATTTTGAGGCAGATTTTTTTTTGCCTGCAAAATACTGTGTGAACAGGGCCATACATAAACAACACTTTGAGATAATTTACTCACTGTCAGAAGAGCTGCTGCTCCCACTCCAGTCCTCTTCCGGCGATGTCTTCCAGGGGAGGTCTTCGGTCCAGACGTCCAGTCCTTCACCTCCAGCCAGGCTCCAGGTAAGTTTTGTCCATGTGGGTCCGCGGCTGCGCGCGCTTCGTTCGCGGGTGCACGGGCGGCCGGTCGCGGGTACGCGCGCGGTCGATCGCGGGTGCGCGCGCGGGCGGTCTCCAGTGCGGGCGTTCGTGGATGCGCGCTCGCGAGTGCGCACGCGCGGGAGTTTCATTGTGCGCGCGATCGGGTGCGCGCGGGCGGACGGTTTGACGGCCCCCCATGACGAGGGGAGGGGGCCCGCAGCAGCAGCAGCAGCAGCAGCTCACGACATTCTTTTGGTGAAAAAAACGGGCCCCATTGCAGGGGCCCGTTTTTTCCTACCAAAAGAATGTCGAGGCAGTTGCCGGGCCCCCCTTTCAATTAGGTTTGGCCGGGCCCCTCACACCACTACCCCTAATACCCCCCTGATGGCGGCCCTGGTGAGAGGGACTTCTGACCAGGAGATTCCTTAGGTTTGGTGGCTGTTTGTAGGCAAGGAGTGGTAAATCTGGGAATATTTCCATCAGTTTATTGTCTTTGTTGAATATAGGTTGGAGATCAGCAGCAATTTTCCTCAAGATGTTCATTTTTGGGTTGTATATGACCACTAGGGGCACCCTGCTGTTGTCTTCCTTCTTTTTGTGCTCCTTGGAATTCTTGTTGCTCTGTAGATCTGATCATCTATAATCCTTGGATGGTATCCCTGTTGTAAGAATGTATTCCTCAGTGATAGCAGGTGTTGTTTTGTGTCTTCACAGTCTGAACAGATCCGTATGTACCGCAGAGCCCGGCTGTAGATTATGGATTTCTTTGTGTGTCTCGGATGGAAGCTGTTCCATCTCAGATATGCTGGACGGTCTGTAGGTTTATGGTAGATAGTTGGTTGTTTGTATGGTATGGTTTCTCATGTATATGGTCATGGTCCAGGAAATGTATTTGAGATGTAGAGTGAGTTTGATGGTAGGATGGAACTTGTTGAAGTTTTTATGGAAAGAAAGCAGTTCATGTTCAGAGCCTGTCCAGATTATCAGCAGGTCATCAATGTACCGGAAATATGCTAGAGGTTTAGTTGCGCAGGTTGATAAAAACTCCTCCTCTAGTTTGGCCATGAACAGGTTAGCATATTGTGGTGACATTTTGCTACCCATAGCGCTTCCCATACATTGCAGATATATGTCTTTGTCAAATAAAAAATAATTGTGATGGAGTACGAACCTGATGACCAAATTTCTGAAAAGCCCTTTAATGTTTGAACTAGAACTCGCTAGCAGTGGAGGGGGCCCGGGTGCTAGCGACAGCCACATTCACTTATATCTGCGTCGCAGATACAATTGATCACTATAGGCTGCAGGCCACGTTAGACCTGCAGCCTATAAGGCGCAGAGAAGACCACCTCCGCAGGCCGGCGTGATGACGTCACTGCATCTCGCTGGTCTGAGCACGTGTCCTGACCGGAGCATGTGTAGCACTATATTCAAGGGGGGCCTTGTGGCACTATATACAAGGAGGGGCTGTGTGGCACTATACACAAGGTAGTTTGTGTGGCACTATACACAAGGGGAGCGCTGTGTGGCGCAATCTACAGGGGTCTGAGTGTGGCACTATCTACTAAGGGGGGCTGTGTGGCACTATATACAAGGGAGGGGGGCTATGTGACACTATATACAGGGGGAGCTGCATGGCGCTATCTACAGGGTGGCTGTATGGCACTATCTACAAGGGGGAGGTGGGGGGCGCTATCTACAAGTGGGGTGTAGCACTGTCTACAGGTGGGCTATATGTCACAATCTACATAGGAAACTATCTATAAGAGGGGCTGCATGTGCCACCTAGGGGAGGGGGGCCAGTCAAAAGTTTGCTATGGGGCCCAGTCTTTCCTAGTTACTCCCGTGGCTACAATATATGGGGAACTGCTACTTCAGAGCCGTCTCCAGGGCCATAAATGGATAGAAAAACCCGTAATTCCCAAGACTCATAAAGCAGCCGTGAATCTGCCAGAACGACTTACGACTGAGCGAACAAGTCTCTGTACCGGCAGTAAACATCCGATTTCCCTGATTACGCGACTTTCTGAATCCAGAAAATCATATTGCGCATAAACGGCTCTAATCAAGAGAATGGGAGACCAGAACTTAACGGCAATCCCTTATCAGGAGAGCGGACGCAACCAGAATTGGGGGAGGGGTGGGGGTGCAGCTGTGATGGTTTGTGCATTTTTGTAAGTCACCGTGTCTCCTTCCTTTCTCATTATTGTATTTTGATTTATCCAGTGAATTTGTAAAACTCTTCATCTGAGTAAATGACATCGGAGAAGCTGGAAATCTTATAATTCACTCAGCGGCTCAAGTTGCTGCTTTGAAACTCCCCCATGATTTACACTGCAGCTATCCTTGTTGAGATAGTTCAGCAGAAGTTTACCCAAAAGTCATTGCACGTTGAGATGATTTTCATTACAGCAAGGACTGAATTATTATAAATTACAAGTTTCGGATTAGTCAGTAAAAAAAAGATGATTATTGGGTAGTTGCTTTATGAGGGGAACCATAAGAGCAGAGCCTAGTAGAGGGTTAGGGCTCGTCCACACGTAGCGGAATTGCTGCATATCTTTCGTCCATAATTGCGGACGGAAAATACGCAGCAGAATACAGTAGCAGAAAAGTGGGTGAGATTTCTAAAATCTCATCCACTCGCTGCGTAAAATTTCCGACCAGAAATTCACCTGTGGTGCGTATTTTTCGTACCTCAGCATGTCAATTCCTGCTGCGGAAAGTGGACTGAATTGCTGCGTTTTTCTGAGGAGACGTCACCATCTCTCAACATTGAAAAAATGCCACAAAATCTGCACCATTTTCTGCAGTAAAAAAACGCAGGAAATGGTGCGGTTTTTCCGCAGCAAATTTTCTGCTATTTTTTGCAGAACTGCTGCAGAAATTTTCTGCAGCAATTCCGTTACGTGTGGACAAGCCGTTAGGCAGAGTGATTTCCTGCCTAGGGTGCCCCTGGGGGAGGGGAGTACAACCAATTAGATGTCGTGTCCAAGCTGTTGATAATTCTGGAGGTGTCCGGGTCTGATGAGCCCTTTATATTGGTGAGGGAGTGCTGTCTGTCACACAGGGTAGGACATAACTATAGGTGGTGCAAAGGTTGCAGTTCATAGTTGTCAACAGTTCCGAATTTGCCGAAATGGCGACTGCCGTATTCAATTGTATTTGCGTCCTCAGGATACAATTGAATACAATGGCAGAGAGAGCCTGCTCCCTGATCTGCTATTCACTAGTTTACAGGCCACGTTAGGTCTGCCGCCTATAAAACACCGGCACAGGATCCATGCGCATGCCGGCGCGATGACATCAATGGATAGCGCCGACCTACGCAAGGGTCCTATCTCAGCGCATCATAAGCTGCAGGACGGTACAAGGGCAACAAGGGGCCATACAAACACCCTCCTATCTCATAAATACACATTGACACAGATAAGTAACATTGGAAGGTGCTTGTCACAGCTTTATTAAGTGTTCTCTTTTTTCTTTTAACATAACCTGTAAGAAATATAAAAACAAGGATAAACATAGTATAACATAGTTAACCTATTAACAATAAGTGGCTAAGTCCTTGACAATGTCCAATATAAATAAAGCAATACCCTTAAACCACTAGCCGTGACCATATAGGTTACAGTGGCGTCCCCACGGATATGCTAAAGCACCACGCTTCCCTGGGTCCGCCCCTCCGAGAAGCCCAAATCCACCGCCATCATAACTAAATAAAACCAACATATTGTGTCCAAGACAGCAATATATGAGCATAAAATACTGTTGCCAAGAACCCGCCACACCTGAAAACCCAGCTCCAGGCCCTCCTTGAGGCCAAAATTGAAGACATCAAGGCCCACCTCTGTCAAGTGAACCCCATCCTTACCAATATAGGACGCCTTAGTCTCCAACAGCCGGAGACCAACAACTAAACCCCCATATTTACTGGACAAACTTAGCCGCCATCTTGTTAATTTGATCCTGGTCCTATTCAGCGCCGATGCAGAAAGCGCATGCCTCCATTTTACTCTCTGAAAGATTTCGGACCAAATGAATAATAAGTCAGAATGAGCGTCCAAAAAAATTATATTTTCAATGTTCCGCATAGGATAACTCCCAATATCATTCCCCCTAGCGTGCACAACTAATATACAAGATAAGACCCCAAGACCGGACTGCATCCTGGAACAAAGGCCTTACCTGATCCCATATCAGCCCATGCACACCAAACCAAAGCAAATCCACCGCATCCCTGTCCAAACCCAATACCTACCATCTGGACGCACGAGGGCCCGCAGTTTTGCCCATTAAATATAAGAATGGGCAATAATCCAGACCACACATTTCGCTGAACACGAAAATAAAGAAAAAGTAAGCAACAGAAAAACAATTAAACAACCTCTCGAGACATCCACGCCCCTCTAACTAATCCATTAACACCCCAAGAAGTGCGGCCGAACATACGACCGGAAATGACCCGACTCCCCACAACCAATCTTCTCAACTGATGCAACGTCCAGACCGAAACGAGCGGGTTTTTTAGCAGCTCCAATGTGAAAAGAATGGGAGCTGTAGTCCAGGTGTGAAAGGCCTAACCCCGGAACACATTTTTTTAAAAACAGCAATAAATTGAAATATGGACAAGGCTGAAACCCGTGAGGACGCACCCCCAAAAAATTCAATAAACAACCCACTGGACACGACATCCCATCCCTAATACCGCGCAAACAAATTTCAAATCCCTTGCCTTTTTGTCTGTTTTTTGAATGGTGTAGTATAATTCCCAACACTCCCTCGCGGAAAACTACATCTCCCAACTGAATACCGCCCTGTACCGTCTGGAGGGACTAACTAACTCCCCCACCCGAAAAGCAGCATAAAAGGCCCAAGAAAACGCAAGTCTAAATAAAATCCGCTTATAATCAGAATAGGATACCCCATCCAATTGACAAAAATCATTGCATACGATACAGTCCCCCGCCTGTCCTGCCCGACTGACCCCTTCTGGAAACCTTGAATCGCCTTTTTAATCAAATGTTTCGTAACATCAACCCTATTAACCATTTGAAACAAAAACTAAAGAGCCGCCGCTGCTGACTAGATAAGAGATGAAGCCGAAGACCCAAGAGACAAAATATAAAGAACCGCACTGATCCCGCCAGTCATCCTCCAGTTGAAACCATCTCACCCTCACCCTGGTATAAGCAGTCCACGTAGCTGGGACCAGAGAGCGCTTTGCCCACCATATCATGTGATTGAAACTACCCTCCACTGATGGTCGAGGGCAAGGCACAGGTTCCCGCTCCGCTTCTGGAGCCAGCGAACGAAAAACGCCCCCTCTGTAGGTGAAACAAAGAAGCAGCAATGTCATAGCTAATACCCGGCACATGACGGGCCCTAAAAAGAATGTTTCGCTGCAAACACAAAAGAACCAAACGACGCAACACCGTAATTCCAGGAGGAGAAGTAGCCGGCAGACTATTTATAGCATTAACCACCGCCATATTATCACAGGGAAAAACCACCATTCCCTCCATGTGCTGTAATGTCCCCAAGGCATTACTTGTGAGATAATGTGTTGTAAATGTATTTTATTACATTTTTGCACTATTAGGTACTGTCACTTTAAAATAACAAATGTGAAGTTACAATGCCCTGTGTTACAGCCTATGAAGGAGGGGCTTAGACTGGGAAGTTTCCAGAAGGTGGGAGGAGCTTAGGACATAGAGGGGGGTCCAGTGGCAGTTGGTGTCAGTTTCAGTCAGAGCTTGAATGTGAGTGGCAGTTGGAGTCGGTTGGTAGAGGAGGAGAGTGGTACCTGGGTCCATCCATCTTGGATCCAGAGGCTGGCTGCCTTCATAATCAGTAGGAAGCCACAACGAAAGCAGAGAGAGAGAGGGTCACGTCCCCGTCCCCCCCCCCCCGCTCCTGCATCTGCCGCTTCCTCGTATTATAATTATTGAGTTTAATGTAAGAGATGTGTCTCCATGTCATATGGAAGAATGTAATCGCCATTTTATATGGAAAACTTAAAGAGTCTCTGTCACCACATTATAAGTGGCCTCTCTTGTACATGATGTGATCGGCGCTGTAATGTAGATTTACAGCAGTTTTTTATTTAGAAAAACTATCATTTTTGTCGGGGTTATGACCTATATTAGCTTTATGTTAATGAGTTTCTTAATGACCAACCGGGCGTGTTTTACGATATGACCAAGTGGGCGTTGTGGAGAGAAGTGTATGACGCTGACCAATCAGTGACCAATCAGCGTCATACACATCTCTCCATTCATTTACACTGCAGCATCGTGGACTGTGTGCATGACAAACCTTTTATATCCCGCTAGGTTGGACTATGACTCTTTAATTACAAATAAATTGACCAACTACCAATGAACTTTTGAACGTGGGTTGACACGAAGGGTCGGCCACGCTTTATTTATTTATTATTTGGATATTTATCAACATAACCGTAAACCAATACACATTTTTTTATGTACCCGTATGCCAGCCCGCCTAAGGAAGGGCATGTAGGTCGTACCTTTCCACAAATACCGCCTGCTGTGGCATAAAATTAACAAACATCCCGATAAAATATTAAAAGTATGATAACCAAATGGCCAACAACAACTGAATTACCATCCAACATTGGAGTGCAGTGAATAAGCATAAAATGTAAAATTGTTTGCAGTTTTCCTTTTTTTTTAATTATATATATATATATACACACGAAACCGTTCTTTTCTGATGATTTATTTTTTTTTTTTAACAAGCAACCACAATAGGGAGGGAAGGTGGGGCAATCAGGTAAGTGTTCACACAATTTTTTAGCAATACAAATCCCTGAGTGGTAACGGCCAAAAGAGGAAGATGGCTACCCTTCCTGCCCTTATAAACCCTAGCATGGGGAGGGTGTGTAAGACTGCCCTATATCCCCCCCAAAAAACGCCCTGTAGGCGGGTATCTCATCCCTATAGGCAGTGGCGTAACTACCACGGTAGCAGCCGGAGCGGCTGCTACGGGGCCCGGGGCTTGAGGGGGCCCGTGCCGCCAGCCGACACGCCCCCCCATATGCCCGGTGGCGCCGCTAGCAGCCTTTATGGGCTGGGTGACACAGGCCCTCCCATGCCTGTAGGCGTCGCTAGCCCCGGAGGGGGCCCCGGTGCTAGCGACAGCCAAATACATGCATTAGCACTGAATGGCAGGGCATGTTGCCCGACCATCCAGTGCCTTACAATGACGCTGATTGGCTAGCGGCGCAATGACATCATCGTGCGCTTCCATGCTTGGAAGGTGCTGATTGACGGGGCAAGTCATTCTGCCCTGCCAATCAGCGTCATTGGACGACGCTCGTTCAGTTCCAGCATACATGCTCAGAAGAGAGCATGTCTGCATCGCCAGTGAACAGCGTGGGAATGGGATCATGTGAGTATGTCAAGTTTATATATTTTTTCTTATAAAAATGTGAGTGGCATTATCTATAGTGGGGGCTCTATCTACAGGGGGGGTCATCTATATGTGGGCCATTATATACAGGGGGGTCTATATGTGGGCCACTATATAGAGGGGGGTCTATATGTGGGGCGCTAGCTACAGGGGAGGTCTGTATGTGGGGCAAAATCTACAGGGGGGGTCTATATGTGGTCCACTATATACAGGGGGCTCTATATGTGGGCCACTATATGCAGGGGGCTCTATATGTGGGCCACTATCTACAGGGGGGTCTATATGTGAGACACTATACAGAGGTGGGCTATATGTAGAGCACTCTCTATAGGGGAGCTATTTTTTAGGGTACTTTCTATAGGGGTGGGCTATATTTGGGACACTATTTACAGGGGTGGTTTACCTGTGGGGCACTAGCAACAGGGTGGCTATATGTAGTGCACAGTCTACAGGGGTGGGCTATATGTGGGACACTATATACAGGGGGAGCTATATGTGAGATACTATCTACAGAGGTGGGCTATACGTGGAGCACTATCTATAGGGGAAGCTATATGTAGGGCAGCACGGTGGCTCAGTGGTTACCACTATTGCCTTGCAGCTCTGGAGTCCATATGTGGGCACTATCTAAAGTGGCTTCTAAGTAGGACACTATCTACAGGGGCTTCTATGTAGGACACTATCTACAGGGGCTTCTATGTAGGTCACTATCTACAGAGGCTCTATGGGGGTCACTATCTACAGGGGCTATGGGGGCACTATCTACAGGTGGCACGGTGTGTGTGTGTGTGTGTGTGTGACAGTGTATGGTACTATTATAATCAGGGACACAGTGTATGGCGCTATTATAGTTATAGGTGCAGTGTATGGTGCTTTATTATATTTAGAGGTGTTGAGAATTTTAACTTTGTTTATAGGTGCATAAATGTTTTAAAAGTGAGAAGCTGAAGACATCTGAGCGGAAAACTGTAGAAATGGGTCATGGCCGGTAGAAATCCATCGTAGATGTCTGGACCGGAGGGAGAAGAAAAGAACTAGAATCTGAGACGTCACCGGTGAGTCACTTAATGTAAATGTTTATTCTGCCTCTAATCAGTATTGTAGTCACTGTGTGATCTGCAGCGAGATAATGATGGTATGATATTTTTTTGTGAAACAGCATCTCCCAGCATATCCTTACCATTGTTCGGGCCATGCTGGGAGCTGTAGTTTTACGCCATACAAACCTATACGGCAGAGGTTGCACTGGTGCTGTATACACGTATGAGATTGGTTTTGGTAATGTGTATATATGTAATGAGTTTTGTTCTGGTGCTTTATATATGTACTGAGCTTGGTTCTAGTGCTGTAGTTATGTACTGAGGTTGGTTCTGGTGCTGTATTTATGTACTGAGGTTGGTTCTGGTGCTGTATATATGTATGGGCTTGGTTCTAGAGCCATATATATGTACTGAGCTTTGTTCTGGTGCTGTATATATGTCAGAACTTGGTTCTAGCGCTGTATTTATGTACTGAGCTTGGTTCTTGTACTGTATATATGTCAGAGCTTTGTGCTGGTGCTGTATATATGTACTGAGCTTTGTTCTAGTGCTGTATGTATGTACTGAGCTTTGTTCTAGTGCTGTATATATGTACTGAGCTTGGTTGTGGTACTGTATATATATATATGAGCTTGGTTGTGGTACTATATATATATGTCAGAGCTTGGTTCTGTAATTATATAGAATATATTTATAATAACAAAATTGCAGCGCAGATAGAATTGTTTTCAGTTCATTGTATATTTAATGGGAATCTGTCAGGTAGTTTTAACCCCTTGAACCGCCACCATGCGGTAATACATGACCTGACAATATTCCCCAGTATGTTTTTTTCAGATGCAGCAAAATCCTTAAAATCCACTTTTAAAACGACGCAAACTATATGCTAATTACTCATTAGAGGGTCATGCCGCTATCCTGAAGAGTCACATAGTCCTGCCTCCAAACCCACCATTCCATGTTTGAGTGACATCTCCCTGACTGATACAACATTCTCGGATGCGCCATTGCCTTGTGGCACTATACACAAGGGGGGGCTGTGTGGCACTATACACAAGGGGGGGCTGTGTGGCACTATACACAAAGGGGGTCTGTGTGGCACTATACACAAGGGGGAGCTGCATGGCACTATATACAAGGGGGAGCTGTGTGGCACTATTTCCAAGGGGGCTGAGTATGGCGCAATCTACAGGGGTCTGTGTGCTGCACTTTCTACTAAGGGGGGCTGTGAGCACTGTATACAAGGGAGTGGGGCTGTTTGGCACTATATACAGTGGGAGCTGTACAGTGCTATATACAGTGGGGGCTTTATGGCGATATCTACAGGGGGGCTGTATGGCACTATCTACAAGGGGGAGGTGGAGGCGCTCTCTACAAATGGGGTGTTACACTGTCTATAGGCGGGGCTATATAGCACTGTCTACAGGGGGGCTGTATGGCACATTCCACAGGGGGCACTATTTATAAGGGGGGCTGCTTGTGGCACCTGGGGGGGGGGCCCGGTCAAGAGTTTGCTATGGGGCCCAGTCTTTCCTCGTTACGCCCCTGACTATGAGGGCACTGTGTCATACTCTACTATGAGGGCACTGTGTCTTACTCTACTATGAGGGCACTGTGTCTTCCACTCCTATGAGGGCACTGTGTCCTACTCTCCTATGTGGACACTGTGTCTTACTATCCTATGAGGGCACTGTCTCTTACTGTACTACGACGGCGTTATGTCTTACTCTACTATGAGGGTACTGTGTCTTACTATCCTATGAGGGCACTGTGTCTTACTCTACTATGAGGGCACTGTGTCTTACTATCCTATGAGGGCACTGTGTCTTACTCTATTATGAGGGCACTGTGTCTTACTCACCTATGAGGGCACTGTGTCTTACTCACCTACGAGGGCACTTTGTCTTACTCTACTATGAGGGCACTTTGTCTTACTCTACTATGAGGGCACTGTGTCTTACTTTACTATGAGGGAACTGTGTCTTACACTACTATGAGGGCACTGTGTCTTACTCTACTATGGGGCGCTGTGTCTTACTATCCTATGAGGACACTGTGTCTAACTCCACTATGAGGGCACTGTGTCTTACTCTACTATAGGGGCACTGTGTCTTACTATCCTACGAGGGCACTGTGTCTTACTCTACTATGCAGGCACTGTGTCTTACTCTACTATGGGGCCCTGTGTCTTACTATCCTATGAGGGCACTGTGTCTTACTCTACTATAGGGGCACTGTGTCTTACTATCCTACGAGGGCACTGTGTCTTACTCTACTATGCAGGCACTGTGTCTTACTCTACTATGGGGCCCTGTGTCTTACTATCCTATGAGGACACTGTGTCTTACTCCACTATGAGGACACTGTGCCTTACTCTACTATGGGGCACTGTGTCTTACTATCCTACGAGGGCACTGTGTCTTACTATCCTACGAGGGCACTGTGTCTTACTCTACTATGGGGGCACTGTGTCTTACTCTACTATGGGGGGCACTGTGCTTTACTCTACTATGGGGGCACTGTGCTTTGGATGTGGAAACTGCCACTATCTGCATGTAAATATATCATTTGGAGTGGGGAGTGTTAAGAGGTTAGGAAGGGGGGGTTCCTATTTTTTCCCCTCAGTATGTCGGAGGTAATGCTATAATTACAGTGTTTTTGCCTCTCCTCCTCCCTCTTCTTGAGCAGGATATAATTAGAATTGTTTAGTATATGAAGATGTACTGAACAGCGGATGTCTGTATATATTAAACACTCGCAGGTCTTATCCGTGCTTGCCAAGTGCTGTACAATTCAGAAATGTTTAGTGTTGTTTTCTTTCTTTCTTTTATCGCTTTTATGTGGTTCTACATCCACATCCACACTTTTTTCTGTGCATCATCTAGCGCATTAACATTGATTTTACCCCTTACAATACAATGGTTAAAATCTGAGGGTCCCAGCAGCAGGACCCCCTAAAATCAGCTTATCATCAGGTGACAAAAAGGGATTGTCCAAATCGGAGAACCCCTTTAACCATGTATAGCTAGACCAAAATTGCAAAATTATTATCAATTTTCATATAGATTAATAAGAGCTGCAGTACCACCTGTGTCCATCAGGTGTCAGTATTCCTTCATTCAGTTTTACATGCACTGTACAATTTTGTTTGTGTACTATACTAGGGCAGGATGTGCAGGCATTTGTGTTTGGAAGGTAAGCAATGGATTGGGATCTCTTTAGGAATTATGATTCACTTGTACTGCCCCAGTGCGAGGCCCCAGTACATCAGCCACTCCAGAAATGGATTCCACACAGTCAGAGGCCCCTGCAGAATATTTATTATACGCAGAATAAACAGTGTGGAGTGCAGCCATATCTCAGGATGTAACTTTCCTCTGTCAGGTAATTGCTTTACTTTTTTAAATACATTATAAGTGCACAGACTTGATTCATTAATGGAAGGAGAAGAAGGTGACATATTTGTGTCGTTGCTTTACTCTATGCAAAATTATGAAACTGAGATATATGAAAAATAAATCTCAAATCACTGGCCATTGGAAGCAGTTTGTTTTTATCTACATCAGATGACTGTACAGTGCCTGGTGAATGCAAATCCTAAGCACAAGCTTGGGGAAGACAGTAAGACAGCAAAGAATGCTGGGAGATTTTCGCTCTAAAGCCTGCAGAATTGTGAATGCAGCTCTGGAGTATAATACAGGATGTAACTCAGGATCAGTACAGGATAAGTAATGTAATGTATGTACACAGTGACTCCACCAGCAGAATAGTGAGTGCAGCTCTGGAGTATAATACAGGATATAACTCAGGATCAGTACAGGATAAGTAATGTAATGTATGTACACAGTGACTGCACAAGAAGAATAGTGAGTGCAGCTCTGGAGTACAATACAGGATGTAACTCAGGATCAGTACAGGATAAGTAATGTAATGTATGTACACAGTGACTCCACCAGCAGAATAGTGAGTGCAGCTCTGGAGTATAATACAGGATATAACTCAGGATCAGTACAGGATAAGTAATGTAATGTATGTACACAGTGACTGCACAAGAAGAATAGTGAGTGCAGCTCTGGAGTACAATACAGGATGTAACTCAGGATCAGTACAGGATAAGCAATGTAATGTATGTACACAGTGACTCCACCAGCAGAATAGTGAGTGCAGCTCTGGAGTATAATACAGGATATAACTCAGGATCAGTACAGGATAAGTAATGTAATGTATGTACACAGTGACTCCACCAGAAGAATAGTGAGTGCAGCTCTGGAGTACAATACAGGATGTAACTCAGGATCAGTACAGGATAAGCAATGTAATATATGTACACGGTGATTCAACTTTCTAAGTAGATTAATTTTATATGTAAACTCTACCTAAACTCTACAGTAAACTTGTAAATACTTTGCTTTTCTTAGATTCAGTTACTTTATGTCTTTTTCCCCATATCCATAGCTGCTTTTACTATGTTCACACGGGGTATTTTGCAGGAGGAATATCTGCCTCAAAATTCCGTTTGGAAGTTTGAGGCAGATATTCCTCTCCCTGCACGCCGATTTTCGCGGCGATTTTTGCACCGTTTTTCGCCCGTGGCCATTGAGCGCCGCGAGCATAAAACAGCGCGAAATACGCTTTCTCTGCCTCCCATTGAAGTCAATGGGAGGTCAGAGGCGGAAGCGCCCGAAGATAGGGCATGTCGCTTCTTTTTCCCGCGAGGCAGTTTTACTGCTCGCGGGAAAAAGACGCCGACGCCTCCCATTGAAATCAATGGGAGGCGTTCTCGGGCCGTTTTTGCCGAGTTTTGCGACGCGGTTTCCGCGTCAAAAAACTCGGCAAAATACTCCGTGTGAACATAGCCAGTTCACACAGAGTTTTTTGCAGGAGGAAAATCTGCCTCAAAATTCCATTTGGAATTTTGATGCAGATTTTCCTCTGCCTGCACGCCGATTTTCGCGGCGTTTTTCGCCCACGGCCATTGAGCGCTGCGGGCATAAAATGCCGCAAAATACACTTTCTCTGACTCCCATTGATGTCAATGGTAGGTCAGAAGCGCTAGGGCATGTCTCTTCTTTTTCCCGCGACCCGGTTTTTCCGCTCGCGGGAAAAAAACGTCTCCGCCTCCCATTGAAATCAATGGGAGGCATTTTCGGCCGTTTTTTGGCGCATTTTTTGGCACGTCTTGCGGCGCGCTTTACGCGTCAAAAAACTTGTCAAAAAACTCAGTGTGAACTTCCCCTTAAATTCCTGAGGATTGTCCCTGGAAACAGACAGCAGTTTAGCTCCACCCTGCTGTCAGACATGTGACATGCTAAGGGCATGTTCACACGCTTAACAAAAAACGTCTGAAAATACGGAGCTGTTTTCAGGGGAAAACAGCTCCGGATTTTCAGACGTTTTTTGAGCAACTCACGTTTTCGCTGCGTTTTCGCAGTGTTTTCAATAGAGTCTATGAGAATACGGACCCAAAAAAGTCCCAAGAAGTGTCCTGCACTTCTTTTGACGAGCCATCATTTTACGCGCCGTATTTTGACAGTGACGCGTAAAATGACAGGTCATCTGCACAGAACATCATAGACCCATTGCAAGCAATGGGCAGATGTTTGCCGACGTATTGGAGCCGTCTTTTCAGGCGTAATTCGAGGCGTAAAACGCCTCCATTACGTCTGAAAAGTGGTCGTGTGAACCCAGCCTAACCTCTAAGGTTCCACTCACACATTTTGGTTGAGGTGCGGTTAGAACCATATCGAAACTTCCCGAATATCAGGGGCTGAAACGTGGCGTGTCTTTTTCGTCATGTAGTAGATTGGCTTCACGAAACGAGCCATTATTCCAACATAGATCTGGAAGGGGAGTATGCCTCACCCTGGAACATGAAGGCTTTGCTACATTGTAGAGTTGCTTTTCTTCCGTGCCGTCTCAAAACCTCCATTGTATTGAGAGATACAGTCCTAGCTTGGAAAGTGGCACGTAAGCATTTTGATCTACCTCACCTGGTATCGAAATATATGCCGTTGAGCGGACACCCGGAATTTTTACCGGGAGTAGGCAAGGGAGACAGATTTGTCTCTTGGGGGACGGTAGGCATTAATAACGCAGGGGATCTTATGCATATAGAGGAAAGGAGATGGTTAACCGGGGCGGAAATCACCACTAAACTCAGACCCCTAGAAGGTAGGGTTCATTTTTTACAAATTCTTCAGGCACGAGCATTTTGCACCTCTAGGCTCAGGGATTTGAATAAGGAAGCGACCTCGCACACTCTGGATGAGGTCATAGGTCCAACAACTGGGCGTGCGACTATTTCAGGGTTGTATAGAGCACTGGGAGATGGTTTTGTTCGTCCACAATCAAGGGTTAGTTTCAAAGTCTGGGAACGGTGGACCCAAGATCCAGGTATAGGTGAGATCATATTGGGGGGTTGGGACACGGTACGGAAGAGTGTTATAAACAAGAGCTGGAGGGAAACCTATTTTAAATTGATGCATTCAGCTATATATGGCTTTAATATTTTGCCTTCACAATCCTTCCCCGACCGCATTACGTGTTGTCCCAAATGCAACACACCCTTGACGAATTTATGGCATGGAGTATGGGGGTGTGTTCATACGAAGCGATTTTGGGGGATGGTACACAAATATATTGCGGATCATTGGAAAACGAACCTCCCAATGACGCCTCAAGCGCTATTGTTCCATCAGGTGCGGCCACCGGAGGAAGAGGGTGCTCGAGGGGTGAGATCACCTCCCCTGCTGGTGCACACGATTTTACTGGTGGCCTTGAGATGCCTCCTGAGTAAATGGCTGGAAACAGACACGCCGGGGTTAGACCTGATTGTGTCTCGTCTGAAACAGTTATTAGTTCTTGAGAGGGTGGAGGTGGAAAGACGGAAGGAAACGGGAACCAAGAAGCTATTTGATAAGTGGCAAATATTCATAGAATCGCAGTGCACAGCAGCCGAGGTAGTGGAAATTGTTAGGCCTTTCAGGCACACAAAGTGGTATTACACGCAGCTCTTGGCAGGCACTTTAGGGGGTCTGCAACTTTGATCTAGTCGGGGGGATAAATGATAAGTAGATACTCATTGATGACCTAAGTCGTGTCAGGGATAGGGGAAGTCATGTTTTCGGTCTATATGAAGATCGACACTTATGCCATGTTTGTATGTTATGTTATGTTGTATTTAATTCAAGGTTAATTTAATGATAGTTGAGTGCTGCGCACTGATGATGCAACCTTTGCGTGAAATGTTTGTAAGAAAATGTGAAAACTGTTAATAAAAATGATGTTTTTTAAAAAAAAGAACCATATTGAAAAACCGCATCAGAAAACCATATGCATTTTTACCTCTATTTGGTAATTTTGTTTTAATCAAATAAGAATCAAAGATATTTTTTTATCTTGTGGGAAGATCTTTATAACACAAGTTTCACTGGCCCTTTAATTTTTTTTGCAGCTGACTGCACTGCTATTTTTATGCAGAGCTCCTGTGTATACCACAAGATGACAAGGTGAGGCCATACTTAACCATTGACATAGCAGACATAGCTGGACATTCCTAACCTCTAAACACATGGGCTCCTGAGGCTCGCAGGGGTAGGAGCAGGAGACGTGAGGAAGAGCCCGAGTGTCACACCTAGTACAGCCATATCCGACCCCCTGCTATATATGACATGATCACTTCTGTCCTGTCTTCAGCTTTGACATAAACAAGATCAATATCTACAAGATAGTTTTGCATTCACTTATTACAAGGTTTCCATTGCCCACATGTAGTGGAAGCCAGGGGTGTAACAACATTGCAATTCCTCCTGGGCCCTGGTATCTGAGGGGCCCCTGTGTAACATGAGAAGACGTGACCAGTACTATAGATGGTTGGGGGACCCTGGTACACATTTTGCATCGGGGTCCAGGAGCTTCAAGTTACGTATTGGGTGGAAGTTAATTTGTTTTCTGGACCTGAACTTTTCTTTTTCATTTTAAGTTTTTGCCCCTCAACATTAAAGTGGTATTCCCTAAATCATCATTTATTACCTATCCAAAGGACCGCTGGGACCCCCACTGATCGTGGGTACGGAGGCCCTGAACCCCCAGATCCTCCTCACTGCATCCCTCGCTGCGTTTTTCGCGGCGTTTTTTACGTCCGTTTTTGGAGCTGTTTTCATTGAAGTCTATGAGAAAACGGCTCCAAAAACGTCCAAAGAAGTGTCCTGCATATAATGTATATAAGTGCCCTGCACTTCTTTGACGAGGCCGTCATTTTACACGTCGTCGTTTGACAGCTGTCAAACGACGACGCGTAAATAACAGGTCGTCGGCACAGTACGTCGGCAAACCCATTCAAATGAATGGGCAGATGTTTGGCAACGTATTGGAGCCGTATTTTCAGGCGTAAATCGAGGCATAATACGCCTCGTTTACGCCTGAAAATAGGTCGTGTGAACCCAGCCTTAAAGGGAAAGTGTCGCTAGTTAAACAGTTAGTGTATAGGTGATTAAACATTGTTCTAATTTTTTTAATTTTTTTCACGAGTCAGGAAATATTATAAATTAGATTCTAATTTATAATATTTCCCAGCGCTGGTCACTAGATGGAGCAATTCCCAAAATTGCAGCATTGCATGTGGTAAAGCAACCACATTGCTTTATGCTGCAAAATTTGAGAAAACTCACTCGCTCTAGTGAGCTCTCAGAATCCCCCCCTCCTTTATCCTGGCTAGTGCCAGGAGAAACGAGGGGATTGAACGGTGTAACCTCCTACACTGTGTGTCGCCATTTTTTGAGCTAACACACAGTGTAGAAGGTTTACATACAGTAGTAATCACACACTAAAACACGAACATACATAGAAATAACTTACCTGCTCCTCCCGCCGCTCCCTCCGGTCCGTCCGCTCCATCTGCTACCGCCGCTCCAAGTGCACAAGTCCGGAAGCCGCGACCGGAAGTAGTAATCTTACTGTCCGGCCGCGACTTCCGGTCCACAGGAAAATGGCGCCGGACGTCGCACAGTTCAACTTGGACTGCGTACAAGCATAGTGGATGGAACGGGCCCCGTTCGCAGTCTCTATGGGGTTGTATGTGCCGTATGCCATGTCTGTATGTGTCGTTAATCGACACATACAGAGATGGAAAAAAAATGGCAGCCCCCATAGGGAAGAAAAAGTGAAAAAATAAAAAAAAGTAAAACACAAACACACAAATAAATAAAAAAATGTTTAATAAAACACTAAAATCAAATTGATCTAAAAAATATTTTTTTCGTGACACTGGTCCTTTAAAGGATCCCTATGCGTTGTCTAAATGAATGGAGAGGAGTGCATGACGCTGATTGGTCAGCATCATACACTCCCCTGTACAACGCCCACTTGGTCTAAAGTAAAAACACGCCCACTTGGCCATTAAGCAACTCATTAGCATAAATTTAAAATCGCTAATAAAGTGGTGGAAACAGATCGTTTTATTAAATAAAAAGCATTACTGTCACTTACATTACAGCGCCGATCCCCTTATGTAGGAGACAGGGCACTTATAATGTGGTGACAGAGCTGCTTTAATTGTATCAAATCCAGACAATCCTCTGTGAGATAAACAGTCTGGACTCCAGATTGATACATTTTACCTGCACTGATACATTGTAACAAACAAAGGACAGGAGAGAGATTTATTCTGCTGGTGTGTTTAGCTCTTAGGGATTTTCTATACTGAGAACAATTGTAACAAACCGTCAGCTGTGAGAAGTATTAGGTCTGTACAGGTTTTCAGCCTCTGGATGTAGACAAAAATGTTCCCATTTACTTTCAGCGAGCAGATAGCTTGAAAATTGTAAGGAATTGAAACACAAAGTTTATTGGAAAGTTGCTGAACTTTATGATATGATTCATCTATATTTATATAAAACCGAAAAGCCCCTTTAATGATGACATCACCAGTGCAAAATGAATGGATGCTGCACATCTTCTGAATTACACTACCCTGGATGTAACACAATTTAAAGGGATTGTACAGGATTAAAAAAAAAAATTTAAAAAAATGGCTGCCTTCTTCCAGAACAGCGCCACACCTGTCCATTGATTGTGTCTGGTATTCCATCTTAGCTTCATTGACATGACTGGCACCAAGCTGCAATACCATACACAACCTGCAGACAAGTGTGGCACTGTTTTAGGAAGAAAGTAGCCATGTTTTTCTAATACTTTAAAACCCCTTTAAATTTAAATTTGTGACACTAAAATAGTATTTCAATATGAATGAGATATGACAATTGCAAAGCGTCGCTACTATCATGCCCCTTATAGCTCAAGAAACGGATATCATATCACGTAGCTCATTCTCGCAGATTTCTAAGGCCGGGTGTCTCGTGGTCAAGTAGCCGCAGCCTTTATGTGTCAATGGGCAGGCCAGTCACATGTACGAAATACAGTCTGTGAATATAAAACGAAGGCACTAAAAAAAAACAGATCACAAGTTCTGTTTCCAAATTTGGGAATTCAGAAGATAAAGACGAGGTGTGTGGTCATATCCCCGGAAATGTTCCCTTCTAATTCCTGATACTAACAAAGAGACCACATCAGACACGATGAAGCAATTCACATCACCTCCGTATATAGAAGGCAATGGATTACACACAGGAAAGGAATCCCTGGCTGAGTGCACACAACAGGCCACTGCCGAGCGGACATGGGCCTGCCAGCTTTTTCCATGTTTATCTAATCTACCCCCCTGACTCCATCACACATTCCATTTCTTAGTACTAAGTTTAAAAATACAGAATCCACCTCCCCCTACAGAGTCCCATGTCTTCTGTTGCACTGAAGGATGTCAGGACCGTATTCGAGAACCCGGCAAGACACATCAGTCACTAATTCCTCGTACAATGCGGTCTTTCATGAGGAGTCCCCTTTAAATGGGATGACACATTTACTATATTGACCTATATGGTGTCAATACGTTCTGCGTGTGCCAGGCACATTGGTTCTGGTCCAGCGAAGTTTATGAGGCATGAAGAAGACCATGACAACCCCTTTCCATACGTCCTATTAGCACCCCCTACTTCGGACCCCCCTCTATTAGTCAGAGCGGAGAGATGCTAACAAAAGACTCTCTCTTTGGCAGACCATAACCATCTATGTAATATATGTTTAGCCTTTTTTTCTCAATAACCTGCATGTAATCCTACATTTCTCCTGCAGTGGCCGCTACAGGGGACATGTGTGGCCAGCCGTACCTTCCAGTTTAATGATGTAAGTGTTGTACTGTTTAGACTATACAGAACCGGGGTAAACATTGATGTCGTTCATCTTCCATTTATATAGAAGGATAATAAATATTTCTAATGGAATTGTTTTAATGAAAATCTAAATGTGGAATTTGCCCAGGATCAACCACAACCATGATATCCAAAGATAGAGTCTCCTTCCTAGAAATAGTCATGAAATTAATGTGTTGTCTGCCTTTTTAAAAATGTTTTTAGAAGAAGAGTCCCCCTAAAAAAAGAGGATTTGCTTGTCCTGTTGCTGGAACCCCCAGTGATCAGCTGTAATCTGCAGCAAGTGTTCAGTTTCCCTGCAGTGCCACCACTGGGGAAATGAAGCATTACATGGTACCCTTTGAAATCAGTTGGTCCCTGTAATTGATGGATGTTATAGGTCCTCCAGAGTAATTTCACTCTTTGTAGCTGATCTCCATCCTAACTAATAGAGGAAGGTCCCACGAGGTGGACTCCCAGCACATTTGGATTTGCAGAAAACTGGCCACAAGTATGATTTATTATTATCCTTTTTTTATATAACTCCTGCCAAGGTCACAGTGGACAGAGAGTGGCGCTCGTGTATGAAAAGGATGAAACATATGAGATCAAATATGTTTATATATTTCATAAGGACAAGTTGTAAATTTACAAATATAGCAAATATTAAAACGTGGACCCTTTGGGGGCTGACAAACACCACCACACCCCTAACCACGTGAGACAGGAGGACTTGGTGTTTTGTTTTTTTGCCCCATCTCCTGTCCATTCTCCACACTGTAATTTGTCAGATCTGTGGATAGAGGATCCCTGCATAGGTTCTCGCCACCCATTATAATAACCAAACTGGTTTGCGCCCCCCTCCTCTCTCCAGGAGCCCCATAGCAGCCACATCATGGTCTGCCTCCATGGTATGTATGTCCTTGATGACTGCCTTAGAGACTGTGCTCTTTAATCTGGCCAGAGGAACCCAACCTTTCTAGCTCACATGCCACTTTTACATATGACACGTTTCAGTACCACCATGACATTCCTGGTACCACTAGGACACAATAGTACTTAGGGTTACTTCCAGCTGGGGGCCTAAGAGCCACACGTGGCT
This sequence comes from Rhinoderma darwinii, assembly GCF_050947455.1. NCBI lineage: Eukaryota > Metazoa > Chordata > Amphibia > Anura > Rhinodermatidae > Rhinoderma > Rhinoderma darwinii. The sequence continues at coordinate 396,478,411 of NC_134690.1, forward strand.
CCCGAGCCACTGATTGGGGACACTGGTCTAAGAGATTATCTGTTCCTCATACTAAAACCCCCCGCAAGGAGGAATAAACTTTCGCAGAGGGAATGCCCAGGTTGCTATCCCGTAATAGTCCCTGTTAGCCAAGGCTTACATACAAGTAGGCTGGAAATGAGAAGTGCTGTACTAGGACAGTACCGGGGTCAGTGCAGGCAGAATTCTTTGAAAAACTGGCAACCAGGCACATGCTCAGGGCAGGCAGCGTACATAAAGCGAATGAGTTGAACTAGATAATGAACAGAGAACACCTTCACAGATCACAGGAATTGATAGAAGCTATTGGAAGTGATGTCACAGGCAGCGTTAAATATACAAAGAAGCTCAACTGTTGATTGAAAATTATTACAATTCGGCACGCTGGCCCTTTAAGAGGCTGGACGCAGCTGGAGCTGATGGGGGGGGACAATGCAGCTGCAGCAGCAGCAGCAGCACAACTTTAGATGCAACAAGCAGTTGAGTAGCAGGCATTGGGCCATAAACAGATCTGTCAACAGCAGCTTGTTGACAGTTTCCAGGTAGAAACTGTAATTTATTTGACACTAAGTAAAGTCAAACTGTAAAATAAATGAAAACAATACAGAGATGAGGGAAGAAAGATGCTATGGAGATGTCAGGATATCCATCTTATCTAGCAGCTTACAGATCATTTATACAAAGAAGAGAAGTTCTATAATATCAACCAGATGTTCGAGACCAACAGATTATTGATCTCGTGTGTTCAGAAGGTTTACGCGTTACCAAGAGAATACCATGGCACATTATCTCATCCAGTCGTGACACCTAAATAGCGCTACGCCTCCTAGCTGTTTAGTCCTCAGGCACATGGCAAAGCTGCACGGGCCCTGTACAGAGGCACAAAGATCCCGTATTACAGATCCGTGGGCACTCCATGTGCCACCATATGGTGCCACTGTGCAGCACCGTATTCTCCTCTTAGCGCAATTCTCTAGTGGAGAATTGGAGAGCAAATGTTTTCTTATCGATTTCCTCTAAGGCGGCGTTCACACTGAGTTTTGTGGCGCGAATTTTGATGCGGAAACCGCGTCGGATTCAGCGCCAAACAATGGCCAAAATCTTTCCCCTTTGATATGAATGGGTATTTAGCCCCTTGCGGGGAAAATAACCGGCATGTCCTTGCCGAAATTTCCGACTGTGACCTCCCATTGAAATCAATGGGAGGCAGAAAAAACCTGCAGCATTCGTTTTTTCCCCGTGGTCCTTGCAGTAGCTTGAATGACGCCACGAAAACCGAGGAAAAAAAAGCGCAGCCGATTAAAATCTGCAACAAAATTCCTGAAGGAAGTCTGAGGCAGATTTTTTCTGCCGGCAAAAAGCTCTGTGTGAACAGTGCCTGAGTCTGAATTCTGTGTGGTTTGAAAAACCGCATTCCCATGTAGTGGAACAAATCCGTACAGAATTCAGGGCATGCTGCAAATTTTAAAATTCTCAGCATTCCCGTTCTGTTGCAGAAAATTCTGAGGATTTTTCCTTTTGCAAATCTGGGGTAAAAACCATAAGAAAATCCCCCTGGCCTTAGCCTTATGTTCACACACTGCAGATATTTTGGAGAAATTTCTGCTACTATTTATTCCATATATCTGAATAGGTTTTGTAAATATCCATGCACATGCCGCAGCAACAACCTCATTCAGATGTATGGAACCGACTTTACAACAATCTGCCACCACCTTACAATATTCCTAAGGCCCCATGCACACGTACGTGTTTTTGCGGCCGCAATTCACTCGCAAATCTGCGGGTGAATTGCGGTCCCTTTCATTCCTATGGGCCCATGCACACGACCATGATAGGACAAGTCTTATTACGGCCGTGTTTTGCGGTCCAGGCTCATAGAAATGAATTCACGCGGCCATGTGCACGGGCCGCGATTTGTGGCCGGCCCGCGGGTGACACTCCGCGGCCGTCCGACTCGAAAATCACGGCCGTGCACACCACTACGGTCGTGTGCATGAGGCCTTGGGGTATGTTCACACGGCTTATTTTCTGCTGTTTTTTGGGCCGTAAACGGACGAAAAACGGACGAAAAATCGGAAGCAGAATGCCTCCAAACATCTGCCCATTGATTTCAATGGGAAAATTGGCGTTCTGTTCCGACGGGGCGTTTTTTTTAATGGCGTGTAAAAAAAACGCCCGCGAAAAATAAGTGCATGTCACTTCTTAAAAAGTTTTTGGAGCTATTTTTCATTGACTATAAAAAAAACATCTCCAAAAACGACCGTAAAAAAACAAAATCGCCGCGAAAAACGCCAGTTTGATTAAAAAACGCCAAAACCCTTGAAAACAGCTCTGTAATTTCAGATGTTTTTTTATTAAGCGTGTGAACATACCCGTAGTCTTGAGATGCGTGAAAATGGACCAACTGGAACAAGAAAGGGTGAATTAGTAACAAGGACAAGTCCAAGGGCATTTAAACAGGATTCTAAACCCCGTCCCGTTCCGGAAACCTAGAGACGCCCCTTTTTATGAAAATCTGCATAAGCCCCACCTCTTTGTGGGCCTGCTTATGGGATAGTCTCGCAAAAAACAGGAATGTTGGAAGGCATGGGATGGCAAGGGTTACCACCAAGCTAATGAACCATGGGCCCAGTTGGTATTTGCCCTGAAAGGCCAGAGCTACTAAACTTTTTACCGGCAATAGCAAGTGGCTGTATTTTTGCATGATATGAATGGATTTTTGCGGAATGGAATGGATAGTCCTTGTTTGCCAGACTTGTTTGGCCCTAGGAGGGTCCACAGCATCAGGACTGGGTCAAGTGCAGGATTGACTCTGGTGGGAGATTGAGCAGCAGGACACGTGCACGCCGCCGCCGGCCCGCGCAGCCTCGTAAGTCAAGAGCAGAGGAGGAGGAGGAGGAGGATTCTGGCAGATCACGCTCAGTTTGGAGTCACGTCCCCGCACTATACCCGCTTTTTACTCATGTTAAGGTGTATTTTCAAGAAGAGTTTTGCGCCGCGACTTGCGCAAAGTCACAGAAAAAAAAAAACCACCAAAACCGGCGCTCAAACAAAACCGACATGCAAAACACGTATAACATGTTAGCATTTTTGCAAAGCGCTTTTTAAAGTACAGGCGTTTTTGACGCGTGTTTTGACGTATTTTTGGCGAGTTTTTGGGCGCGTTATTAGGACTCCCGTTGACTATGGGAATTAGGCATGTTTTCGGCGCGTCTTACGTACCAAGAATTGACCTGACTGAGTTTTTTTAAACACGCGAGATGAGAGGAACATGTTTTGGGTTCTGCATTAGGTCACCACTTTGGACGATCTGCGTCAGATGCTTGTACAACATAGTTTTAGGATTACTGATGTTCTCTGGACCTGCCAGGATTGTAACGTCGTCTGTCTGAGGCCAACACATCCTTTCTTAAAACAAAATGCTGGCAGACACGCGAGAAGTCCCATGCCAGACCCCTCCCCCGTCCCCATCCATCAGCTCAATGATAAACACATAAGTCAACACCCCTCTACTTACCTTATTCCAGTGATGCGGAGCAGCGGCCATCTTGGTGCTGGAGCGGGGGTGCTGATGACATGATAATATCTTCCATAAATGTAGGTGACAGAAGTATTAAAAACCAACTATTTATATATCTATATAGCACCCGCAAAGTCCGCAGCACTGCACATATTATACCACAATCTCATTTTCCTATCTCACAATTACCTACACTAGGACCAAATTCTTGGTTATCTGGAGAAAAACAAGCATAGATATTGTCCACAAAGGTGCAGCGCAGCCCTTTCTTCCCGTGGAGATAAGCGGCGCTAGATATGTTTGCCACCAGCATAACCCCCTCTCACTATGGCAGTATGTGATCGGCCAAGTTTCTATTGTATTTGGGGGCAGCCAAATTGTTCCCCAATGTCAACGATCGGGCATGTTGGATTTCAACATACCCAATAATTCCCCTTGGAGATAAGTGGTGCCAGATATGTATGGCAGCAGCTTATCTCCGTCTCCCTATATGGCAGTAAACATGTATGAATGGCCGATCCAATGGTGACTGGGGAGTAAGGAGAGCAAATGTGTATGCCCGCAATGCAGGTGCCGTATCAATGTATAATTGCATCTACTAAACACCACGCAAAGTGCCCGTCAGCGCGGGGTGAATGGACGCTGCGTATGCTGATGAGTATGTGTGATAACCGCTTTATATTAACATTCCCCTGCTGATAATGTCCAGTGCTGATGCTACCGCAGGCACTAATCAAATTCATACAATCATCAGGTCAACAATCTACAGGGACCCACTTAGTCAGTGTTTCACAGTCCATTCCTCAAGGAACCCCCGAGGGTTAGAAGTAACCGCCATTTTGAACCCCGTTGACAAGTATTGTACTGTACTTTGTTGCAAATTTTTAGTGCATAATGTGCATTCACAATTCTGCAGGCTTCAGAGCGGAAATCTCCCAGCATTCTGTGCTTGCAGAGAAGGATTTTGCATTTTTGGGGCCCCAAGCAAAGTAATGTCTGCGGCCCTAAGCAAAGACACCTGTAGAGAGTGTCACACACAGTGCCCCCTACTTATATTGCCACACAGTGCCCCTGTAGATAGTGCGCCACACAGTGCCCGTGGTAGATATTGCCACACACAGTGTTTCCTGCAGATAGTGTCCCACACACATTGCCCCTGTAGATAGTGCGCCACACAGTGCCCGTGGTAGATATTGTCACACACAGTGTTTCCTGCAGATAGTGTCCCACACACATTGCCCCTGTAGATAGTGCGCCACACAGTGCCCGTGGTAGATATTGTCACACACAGTGTTTCCTGCAGATAGTGTCCCACACACAGTGCCCCTGTAGATAGTGCCCTACAAAACAAATAATAAAATTTATACTCACCTAACCACAATCCTGCGATGAACAGAGCGGCACAGCAGGCATGCAGCCTGTGAGACACAGGGACGGTACCCTTGCATAGGCTGGCGCTATGCAGTGACGTCATAACTTTTTTTAGGCTGCAGACTTAATGTAGACTGTAGCCTAGTGAATGGTATTAAATTGTATCTGGTGATCCGGATGCCCAATGCTAGCAACCCCACTGGCCGACAACTGGATCTGTGTCCTGAGGAGACAGACATATTTAAAAGTTGTGGCACTGGCAGGTGGCCTGGCAGGGGCCCCACACAATTGTGTGGTTTGTGTGGTGGTAAAAACCTCCACTGCCTTGTTCAGTGTCTGCAGAGAGCTTGATCTGATAAAGTGTCAGATATATCTGATGTAGGAAAAATGAACTGCCCTCTCAATTATAGAAGCTCAGCTAAGCTCTTAAGGGTGTGTCTGTCAACAAGCTTGCTGACTGTTTCTAATAGCAACTGGCAGAATTTTGAATGCAGCTCTGAAGTATAATACAGGTTATAAATCAGGATCAGTACAAAATAAGTAAGGTATAAGGTATATACAGAGTGATTCATATTTTTATGTAACCGGTAACATGGTGCTCATAGGTGGACGTTCTGTAAATCCTCTTAATTATTAAGACATGAACGTTTCGGGTTCCCAGCTAAGATTATGAGCTCTGGAATGTGATACACTAATTGTTCCGCACACATATGAAGCTCGGCCAAGTCAGCCTGTGACCCCCTATTTTTAAGCTTACAAGAGATTAACATTTACTGTCTCGATAGCTTATAGCAATTTAGTGTCTTTACCTAATTACGATGTCTCAGGGCAGATGCATTACCTTATGTGTTATTCTGACTGAACGCATATTATGAAACATTAAATTACATGAATCTCAGCTTCTACCACACATTGTATAGGAAAAACAAGGTAAGACGTTGAGCAATGACATCTGTGCAGACAAGACATGCAAAACAGTGTAAGTGCCGGTCTGGGAACGCTGCATAGAGAAAGCTGGAGATAGATGGAAGTATAGGCTAGTATTGGTATCTGGGAGACCATAACAACACATAGTTCCGAGACACTGAGCAGTTTTATGATGGGTTCACACGCACTATTTCTGCAATGAAATTTGGAAAGCTGGGTGACAATCCTGTAGTAGATGTAAATGTACAATATCACTTGTTATCCTGCTTTTCCAGATGTAACTAAGAAACGACTGGATGGAATATAAGGAATTGACAGCAGACGGTCACTCAAGGACTTTACTGTTGCATCACTAATTGTATTCTCCCTATACTGTGACATCACTGTGATTATTATCTCTATACTGTGACATCACTGTGATTATTATCTCTATACTGTGACATCACTGTGTTTATTATTCATGTACTGTGACATCACTGGGTTTATTATCCCTGTACTGTGACATCACTATGTTTATTATCCCTGTACTGTGACATCACTGTTTAGTATCCCACTACTATGACATCACTCTGTGCTGTATCCCGCTGCTATGATATCACTGTTTTTATCCCTGTACTGTGACATCACTGTGTTTATTATCCCTGTTCTGTGACATCATTGTGAGCATTATCCCTCTATCTTGACATTATTGTATGAATAACTTGACACTGGGACATCAGTGTTTGCATTACACTAGATCAGGTGTCAGCAACATTCCACACTCCAACTGTTGTGAAACTACAACTCCCAGCTTGCACTGACAGACAAAAGCTTTATTATTTCAGCCGTAGACTGTCAGGGCATGCTGGGAATTGTAGTTTCACAACAGCTGGAGTGTCGAAGGTTGCTGACACCTGCACTAGAACATTGACAAAACGATGTGCATTATCCATATTGGTGTTTTTTTGTTTAATATTTAGCGGTATATGCGCTTCAAATGTTTTGCATTATTAGGCAGGGTTCACACTGAGTTTTTTGCAGGCAGAAAATCTGCCTCAAAATTCCGTTTGGAATTTTGAGGCATATTTTGTTCTCCATGCAAGTCGTTTTTCGCAGCGATTTTCGCCCGCGGCCATTGTGCACCGATGGGCAAAAATGCAGCGAAATACGCTTTCTCTGCCTCCCATTGATGTCAATGGGTGGTCAGAGACGTAAACTCCCGAAGATAGAGCATGTTGCTGCTTTTTCCCTCAGCCGTTTTTTCTGCTCGCGGGAAAAAAACGCCTCAGATTTTGGGCAGTTTTTTGGCATGGTTTCTGCGTCAAAAAACGTGTAAAAAAAAACTCTGTGTGAACTGGGCCTAAGACTTCTCTTTGACACAAAAATACAGTATAGAACTGCGGGGCATATAGGAAAATACATCTACTGAGCAGATAAGGCTGGGTTCACACGAGCATGTTACGTCCGTAATTGACGGACGTATTTCGGCCGCAAGTACCGGACCGGACACACTGCAGGGAGCCGGGCTCCTAGTATCATAGTTATGTACGACGCTAAGAGTCCCTGCCTCACTGCAGGACAACTGTCCCGGACTGTAATCATGTTTTCAGTACAGGACAGTAGTTCCACGGAGCGGCAGGGACTCCTAGCGTCGTACATAACTATGATGCTAGGAGCCCGGCTCCCTGCACTGTGTTCGGTCCGGGACTTGCGGCCGAAATACGTTCTGTCCATTACGGACGTAACATGGTGGTGTGAACCCAGCCTAATACATAACACATCAGCTGAGCAGCAGGATCTGCCTGTATTTTCCTTCTTTGTCACATATTTGAGCAGATATCATTCTATGAGGCAATTGTCACCTCAACACAATCATGTTTAAGCACTTCATACAGCGTTTATACGGGTGGCAATTAAGAAATACCCAACCCATAAAATCCCTCAGTGAAAGTTAATTCCTGCTATAAGCCCCGGGATTCTCATTATGTGACGATGAAAATTACCTGGTAAAGCGAGTTGTCAGCACATTAAATCTGAGCTCCACAGAGGGCAGGGTGCGGTGCCCTAAATCAGGAAAATGTCACCGAAGATCAGGAACCTGCAAGTCTTATAGAAAAATAAGTGAGTTATAAACATTTGTTTTTCTCACTTGAGTCGACTTTCACAAAATCAGCAGACTCCTCTGTGCTGCTGTGGACATTGCCCCTTCAACTATTTGTGTGTGACCTCCCACTTGTCCCCATTCCCCATCTCAAATTATGATACTCCCCCTATCACATACAGCCCAATTCTCAATAATATAATCACAAGTAGATAGGTCCCTGCCTTCCGCAAGATCAGCACACTCCTGTCCTGAAATACTCTGTGCTGCTAGGAACGCTGCTGTTTTGTCTATTAGTTTGTGACCTCTCACTTAACTTCATTCCCCTCCTCACTTTATTCCTTTCACATGCAGCATAACATCCAACAGTCCTAATTTTGGGGGACTGTTTAATGCTCCAGGCCACAAAGGAGTAGTACATATGTATATTTGCATATAAAAGGTGTTGTTGGGTGATCCTTGGTGGAGTAAGGATTTAAAATATTTTGCAATTTGGGGTTCATATGTTGGGAGCTCTATCCCCACTTTCATTAACATCATGAAATGAGTGGAAAGGTCACTGCATCCTACACCACAACATGAGTACACTCCTCTCCTGTAATACTCTGTGCTGCAAGTTTTCTTAAACCACAGCAAACTTTGGGTTTACCCTTTTCCCCATTGATTTAAAAAGGGAAAATCCCAATATTGAATACCACACATATACGGTTCTCAGCAGGAACATTTCCTATATAGCCTCTATCAAGGGTCCATGTTCCATGTCTATTCAAATTCAGCTTGACAAACATAGAACAAATTTATCCACACATCAAGGGCCGCCCATACCCTTTTGGCCCTGATATCTGCCCAAAAACCATTTCCCGTCATTTCAGTCATCTAGGTTCATGTCGTCACACTTTGAATAATTCACCCATTTTATTGTCACAGTGATTGATGTGATTTATTAAAGGGCGTGTATACTTTTGGAACCAAAAAGTTTTCATTATTAATCTTTTACTCTTTTGTGTATACAGCTTTGTTGCAGACCTATATGTCTCCATGGTTACAGACTACAAACAAACCCTGTGTAGTCTGATCCTGCAGTCGTGTGTTATTTACTCCACTCCGACTCTTGGCTTTTCAGCCAATCACTGCATGTCATTGTTTTACTAGTGCTTCTGTGAATCCAACCTTCTCCTATAGGGTCAGATTATGTTTTGTTCATCATTTATGCCGATCAGCAATAAAATACTTCATAATCCAGACTTAGCTCGTAATAATATTCATATTGATGATACAATTCCCATCACATACTGCAATTTTATATTGTAAAAGGTGCAACCAATTCTTCATAAGGGTATGTGCACACACACTAATTACGTCCGTAATTGACGGACGTATTTCGGCCGCAAGTACCGGACCGAACACACTGCAGGGAGCCGGGCTCCTAGCATCATAGTTATATACGATGCTAGGAGTCCCTGCCGCTCTGCAGGACAACTGTCTCGTACTGTAATCATGTTTTCAGTACGGGACAGTAGTTCCACGGAGAGGCAGGGACTCCTAGCATCGTACATATGTATGATGCTAGGAGCCCGGCTTCCTGCACTGAGTTCGGTCCACTACTTGCGGCCGAAATACGTCCGTAAATTACGGACGTAATTAGTGTGTGTGCACATACCCTAAGCTTTCCTAAAGATGAACAAGGACATCACTTCAGATTTTGTGCTCTTTTATGTAGTCATCCACGTGGTTTAGGGTCCACAAGGGGTTGTCCAGATGGAATAGAGGTATTCCCCACTTGTTAGTGAAAGTTGTAAGCCACATCACCACTAGAGATGTGGGGTATTTCTAGAAAACAATGGCCACCATGGATGTTAATCCCTTCATACATCAACATATTGGTTCTTTTACCACAAACAGGATTGGTGGACCCACTATGAAATGAGAATTTACTGTGTAACCCCTTTTCTTTTCCCTGACGGTGGGCTGGAGTCCAGTTAAACCTCATCGGAGTAGTAGTATTATATTGCGTCCATCAAAACCGATGGGTGACCATGTAAAACATGGTTGCGTTAACTCCTCCAGATTTGGGCATTGGCATTGGCTCTGCCTAATAGACGTCCAGATATTCTAATGGAGGATATGGACTGGGTTTGTCTTGGTGGGAGAACCTAAAAAATGGAGAATTGTTCCATTGTTGGTTGGTTTAACCATTTATAAAGAACAAGCGCTGTAATTTGGTGGTGGTAGAGTTGTCTTATGATTCCTTTTCGATATCACCCTGATTAGATAATACACATCAGAAATGATAGTGGAAGGTATTTGGGCCACGGTCTTGTCACTGTTTTTCTTTTTTCGTTTCTCAAGGTTACACAGCCAAAATAATGACTGTCTGCGATTCAGAGCGTGTGACTCATCGGTAAATGCATTAAAGGCTAATAACATGACACGGCTCGTATCTCAGCAAAACACAGCCAGGGACAAGGATCTTCCAGTAAAGAGCAAAGATTTCATGAAAAACAAAAAGTTTTTACACCTCTGTCTCAAAGATGACACTGGTGCAAGTAGTTCATAAAAGATGCAGAAAAACAGCGGCACGGTATAGCAGTTGCCAATAGTAGGATGTGCAGGTCAGTCTTCAGGACCGAGTCCCACAGCACTTGATGAAGCCGAAACAAATGTGACATTGCACTCAAGTTCGACCCAAGTCACTTAGACCTTCCAAAGACTATTCAACAATGGCGTAAGAAGGTGGAGCGGCTCTAGAGGTTCAAAGAAGTGTTGGCTTGGGATAATAATTCTAGACCTAAATTAGAAAAATTCTAGACCTAACCTAGCAACATGGAACCCATGTTTCTCTGACAGTAAGGGTATGACCAGTCGTGGCGTATTTCTTCCGCCACTGTCCGCATCAATGCCGCACATAATCTGCGTTGCAGATTCTGTTGCGGCTCTGCCTAAAATGGGCATTAAATTGATGCGGACTAGCCATTGCGTATTGAGGGGAAGAGGGCTTCCCTTCTCTATCAGTGCAGGATAGAGAGAAGGGACAGCCCTTTACCTAGTAAAAGTAAAAGAAATTCTTACTTACCCTGCCGTTGTCTTGGTGACGCGTCCCTCTCTTGACATCCAGCCCGACCTCCCAGGATGACGCGGCAGTCCATGTGACCGCTGCAGCCTGTGATTGGCCAGTGATTGGCTGTAGCCGTCACTTGGACTGAAACGTCATCCCGGGAGGCCGGACTGGAGACAGAAGCAGGGAGTTCTCGGTAAGTATGAACTTCTATTTTTTTTACAGGTTGATGTATATTGGGATCGGTAGTCACTGTCCAGGGTGCAGAAACAGTTACTGCCGATCGCTTAACTCTTTCATCACCCTGGACAGTAACTATTTACTGACGTCGCCTAGCAACGCTCCTGTAATTATGGGAGCCCCATTGACTTCCTCAGTCTGGCTGTAGACCTATAAATACATAGGTCCAGCCAGAATGAAGAAATGTCATGTTAGTAAAACCAATACGCTCCACGGCACACATAACATGTACATAACATCTGCGGACTTCACTGCGTAATTTTGACTCTCCATTGAAGTCAATGGAGAAATTCCACAATGAGTCCGCAACAAGTCCGCTACACGTCCGCAACAGTCATTGTATGCTGCGGACACCAAATTCCGCACCGCAGCCTATGCTCCGCAGCGGAATTGTCCGCAACGTGTAAACGAACCTCACTAAAAAGCTGTGGAAAGCAATGGAGAAACGTGTACGCTGCGGATTTCCGCAGCAGACTGTCCTCAGCGGAATTCCAGAGCAATTCCGCCACGTCTGGTCATGCCCTAAGGGTTGTCATACTAGTACCTAACCCCCACGACATAAAAGTTTTATAGTACCTTTTACTGAACACAATTTTGACTTACCCATAAGATTCCCATAATTTGCGTCCTAACTGGAAGAGTTGTCCTCTCTATTATTCCAGTTTGCTATTTATGGTTTTTCCATTACCTGTGGATGCGGTTCCTCTTACTCATGGAGACCTGTGTGTCCGCTATTTTGCCTTTTTCATAAGTTACCTGTTTTCTTCTTGTATTTTTCTTTGCACATGTTATACTGTTGTAAAGTGCTGAAAACAAACTAAACTTTAAAAAAAAATAAAAAAAAAAAATTGGAAAAAAAGTGTCTCAAGTTTTAGGAGTTACACAGAGGAGGAGATTAGGATAAATTTAGCCACACTCAAAAAAAACTAAAATCCTTTTGCTAGGCTATATCTACTAGACTCTATTCATTTCTGGTAGCAGGGGTTGATCATTGTGGTACTTTGCTGTACAGCAATGGGAATGTTGATGTTCACCCTACTGTCACAGGGCCTGTGGCAAATAAAACTGTCGCAGGTCCTGCAGAGGGTGGTGTGAACCCACTGTGTAAGGATTTGATGTAGGGCTAAACCGGGGGAGGAGTGTGAGGGGGGCCCCTATAAAGAGATCTGGACTTCGCTGCTGGGGAATTCCAGGTCACTACCCCCAGAGTAGTATCACTGGGCAAAGGCCAATGTAAAAAGGTGAAGTACAAAATCAGCAGACAGAATGCAAGGTCAGGTATAGCAAAAGGTCAGGGCAGGCAGCAGGGGCTCCTCATGGATCACAAGAAAGAGGTCAGGACAGGCGGCAGGCAAGGATAGTCAAAGCTACAGGAAGAGGTCAATCACAGGAAATCCAACAAAGTATAGCGCAGGGAAACACTAGACTAAGCTAGGATGAAGCTAATTCCTCAGGCATTGGAGCAGAGCGAGTGCAACCCTTTAATAGCCTGGGAAAGCTGGGTGGAGTATTGGCGCATGCTGGCCCTTTAAGAGAAGAAAAGCCGCGCGCACGTGCGCTAGCAGCAATGGGAGGCGGTTTTGGAAGTTGTTTGGTGCTGATTCTGACGCAGTGTCCGAGTCAATATCAAGGCCCAAAAACTCTGTGAACTGGGCCTTATTGTTAGGGCTTATTCAGACGAACGAGTAATACATCCGTGCAACGCGCGTGATTTTCACGCGGCTCGCACGGACCTATGTTACTCTATGGGGCCGTTCAGACGGTCAGTGATTTTCATGCAGCGTGTGTCCGTGTGTCCGCTGCGTAAAACTCACGACATGTCCGATATTTGTGCATTGTTCGCGCATCACGCACCCATTGAAGTCAATGGGTGCGTGAAAATCACGCCCAGCACTTCCGCAGCCGTATAAACTATGAATGAAAACAGAAAAGCACCACGTGCTACAAACATACAAACAGAGTGTCATAATGATGGCGGCTGCGCGAAAATCACGCAGCCGCGCATCATACGCTGCTGACACACGGAGCGGTTATGACCTTTTGCATGCACAAAACGCCACGTTTTGGCGCACACAAACAGCACACGCTCGTGTAAATCCAGCCTTAGGGTAGGAACACACTAGGCATGAACACTGCGGATTTTATGCAACACATTTTATTGTGGATAATCCGCAGCGTATTACAGTCGCAGCAGAGTGGATGAGATGTGAACAAATCTCATCCACACGCTGCAAAAAATAATGGACCTGCAGTGTGGCTTTTGGCTTTTTAAGCCGCAGCATGTCAATGTATTCTGTGGAATCGCCGCTCCTCTGTTGCGGAAATGCTGCGTTTCTGCCGCAAAAATCACAAATGAGAAAAAATAAAAAAGGCACTTTTTTAAATTTATAAAAAGTTTAGACTTACCCCGGCCGTAGTCCTGGTGACGCGATCCTCTATTCTTAGCGTAGCCCTGCCTCCTGTCATGACGTTTCATCCCATGTGACCGCTGCAGGTCACATGGTCTACAGCGTCGTCCCAGGAGGCGGGGCTACGTTCAGAAGAGAGAGATGCGTCGCCCTAAACTACGGCCGGGGCAAGTCGAAACTTTTTTTTCCCTGCAGGATTCCCGCAGCGGACACGCCTCACGAAACCTGCGCCACTATTTGGTGCGGTTTTGCTGGCGGAATTCCCTGCGGCTACCGGGGCGGATAAGCTGTGTAGTTTTACTCAGCATATCCGCCTAGTGTGTCCCTTATGATGTCGCTCCTGGAGTTGCTGCCGGTCTCTAAATAGGCAGTTGGTCCAGTGGAATTTGGAATTATTTTTTTTGTGAACCAGCTTAAAAAAATACAAAACTTTTGTGTTAGGGCCTGTTCACATCACCGTTCGCTTCTGTTCCGTCTGAGGTTTCCGTCGGGTGAACCCCGCAACAGAAAGTGAAAGCTTCCGTTTCCGTCACCATTAGCGCAGTTGACTACGCTATTGATTCCGTCCGAAAACCTGCCGGAACGGTGACGAACGGAAACCATTAGCGATGTTTTTCCGTCACCATTGAGATCAATGGTGACTGAAACGGAAGCTGTGCTGTCACTTTCACTTTCCGTTGCGGGGTTCACCCGACAGAAACCTCAGACGGAACCTCGGAGCGGAAGCGAACGGTGATGTGAACAGGCCCTAACACAAAAGTTTTGTGTTTTTTTAAGCTGGTTCACAAAAAAAAATAATTCCAAATTCCACTGGACCAACTGCCTATTTAGAGACCGGCAGCAGCTCCAGGAGCGACATCATAAGGGACACACTAGGCGGATATGCTGAGTAAAACTCCACAGCTTATCCGCCCCGGTAGCCGCAGGGAATTCTGCCAGCAAAACCGCACCAAATAGTGGCGCAGGTTTGGTGAGGCGTGTCCGCTGCGGGAATCCTGCAGGGAAAAAAAAGTTTAGACTTGCCCTGGCCGTAGTTTAGGTGACGCATCTCTCTCTTCTGAACGTAGCCCCGCCTCCTGGGATGACGCTGTAGACCATGTGACCGCTGCAGCAGTCACATGGGATGAAACGTCATGACAGGAGGCGGGGCTGCGCTAAGAATAGAGGATCGCGTCACCAGGACTACGGCCGGGGCAAGTCTAAACTTTTTTATAAATGTAAAAAAGTACCTTTTTTTTTTCTCATGTGTGATTTTTGCGGCAGAACCGCAGCATTTCCGCAACAGAGGAGCAGCGATCCCACAGAATACATTGACAGGCTGCGGCTTAAAAAGCCAAAAGCCGCACTGCAGGTCCATTATTTTTGCAGCGTGTGGATGAGATTTGTTCATATCTCATCCCCTCTGCTGCGACTGTGATACGCTGCGGATTTTCCACAATAAAATGTGTTGCATAAAATCCGCAGCGTTCATGCCTAGTGTGTTCCTACCCTAAGGCTGGATTTACACGAGCGTGTGCTTTTTGTGTGCGCAAAAACGTGGCGTTTTGTGCATGCAAAAGGTCATAACCGCTCCATGTGGCAGCAGCGTATGATGCGCGGCTGCGTGATTTTCGCGCAGCCGCCATCATTATGACACTCCGTTTGTATCACGTGGTGCTTTTCTGTTTTCATTCATAGTTTATACGGCTGCGGAAGTGCTGGGCGTGATTTTCACGCACCCATTGACTTCAATGGGTGCGTGATGCGCGAACAATGCACAAATATCGGACATGTCGTGAGTTTTACGCAGCGGACACACGGACACACGCTGCGTGAAAATCACTGACCGTCGGCACGGCCCCATAGAGTAACACAGGTCCGTGCGAGGCGCGTGAAAATCACGGACAGTCTGCACGGCCCCATAGAGTAACACAGGTCCGTGCGAGGCGCGTGAAAATCACGCGCGTTGCACAGATGTATTACACGTTCGTCTGAATAAGCCCTAACAATAAGGCCCAGTTCACAGAGTTTTTGGGCCTTGATATTGACTCGGACACTGCGTCAGAATCAGCACCAAAAAACTTCCAAAACCGCCTCCCATTGATTTAATCTGAAATCAATGGGAGCCAGTCGCGGAAAAAAGAAAGAGCAGCACGTCCTTTCTTGCCGCGGTTCCGCCTCTGACCTCCCATCGAAATCAATGGGAGGCAGAAAATGCATTTTTCGCTGCATTTTTTGTCTGCTGTCCTCAAGCGCAGCGGGCAAAAAACGCAGCAAAGAACGTGGCAAGATAGTGTGGGCAGGTCAAAATCTGCCTCAAAATTCTTTAAGGAATTTTGAGGCAGATTTTTTCGGCCTGCAAAATACTCTGTGTGAACAGGGCCATACATAAACAGCACTTTCAACATTTTACTCACCATGTCAGAAGAGCTGCTCCCACTCCAGTCCTCTTCAGGCGATGTCTTCGGTCCAGATGTCGTCCTTCACCTTCACCTCCAGGCTTCAGAAAATGGCAGGGATCGTAGAACTGCCGCCGCGCAACAACTAGACTCCTCCCCCTCTCCTTACGCAGCCACGCTCTGGAGAAGGAGGAGGAGTCGGACGAGGAGGCGGAGTCGGACGAGGAGGAGGACGAGGAGGACGAGTCGGAGGCGGGCCAGCAGGTAAGTAGACTGCGCCGCTGTCCAGTGTGGCTGTGCTGTCCTGTCCTTCCCCCTGGATCTTGTGTTGCGGGCGCACCGCCTCCCTCTCGGCGGCGCGCCTGGACGCGCGCGCTTGCGGTCGTTCGCGCGCTCGCTCGTACGCGCGCAAGCGGGCGGTGTTTCGCGGCGGTGATAAGAGGGGGGCCCGCAGCTCACGGCGGGGTTAAACGAGAGGGGGGCCCGCAGCTCACGACATTGTTTTGGTGAAAAAAACAGGCCCCATTGCAGGGGCCTGTTTTTTTCTACCAAAGGCAAGTCGCGGCAGTTGCCGGGCCCCCCTTTCAATTAAGTTTGGCCGGGCCCCCTACACTACTACCCCTAATACCCCCCTGATGGCGGCCCTGGGAGAAGTAGTCAGGAGGGTCGACAGGCAATCCAGGGTTCGGTAACGGAGATGTAGTAGAGCTGGGTGAGTAGTACAGGAGCAGTATTTAGGGCAGAAAACAGATCACAATATAAAGTTTAAGTTCCTGTAGCAAAACTAGGTTAGGCAAATGAATCACTATACTGTCACTGAGGTTAGTGTGTATGGAATTTAAATAGCGCTCTGATTGGTCAGACCGCCGTGCTCTGCGCACGCGCCACCCAACGTTCGTGCCAGCCTGATTGCGGTAGAGGCAGACTGTCGAGGTGCGTATGTTACACCTTTAAATTTTAGGGGCATCTCCTGAGATATTTGAATTGATCCTGAGCGCACTCCCATACCAGTGTCTTACTGATGTCTTAAGAACAGAATCCCTTTGTCTTTTCCTTACGTCACACTTACAGGTTATGTCTCATCATTTGATTTGAGTCCCATTTTTGCTTAGTTATTGCTGGATCTTGCCATATGGAAGAGATCAGTGTGGAAAGCGCCCTCCTGAGTCAGAGGTGAGGTAACTGAGTGATATATATATATTCTAGCCGCAGGATCTGTGTTCCATTCTCCCCAGCGTGTATCCTCCTCATCTGACTGTAAACTCATCGGATGGTTTCTGGGTCATGACTCACATATATGAAGACTTCAGCGGTCACCGTCGTCACATTCATCACTTATCTCATATAGGCTGGGTCTACACGGCGACTTTGGCCATGACACATGTTCGCTGGGTGCCCCTGTGTGCATCGCACGTATTGAAAGTCAATGTGGCCGAGTTGCGATGTGCGGACTGTCGGGTCGCGACAACCTGACGTCTATGACGCTTTATACCTTTATTTTACAATGGGAGCCTATTAAGGATGTATCCCACTGTATGCCCTTAAGGGTATGTTCACACGGCCTATTTACGAACGTAATTCGGGCGTTTTTG
Source organism: Rhinoderma darwinii (assembly GCF_050947455.1). Classification (NCBI taxonomy): domain Eukaryota; kingdom Metazoa; phylum Chordata; class Amphibia; order Anura; family Rhinodermatidae; genus Rhinoderma; species Rhinoderma darwinii. The sequence continues at coordinate 396,496,003 of NC_134690.1, forward strand.
CCCCGAATAACGTCTGAAAATAGCGCCTCAATAGCGCTGACAAACATCTGCCCATTGAAAGCAATGGGCAGACGTTTGTCTGTTCACACGAGGCGTATATTTACGCGCCGCTGTCAAATGACGGCGCGTAAATAGACGCCCGCGTAGAAGAAGTGACCTGTCACTTCTTTGGCCATAATTGGAGCCGTTATTCATTGACTCCAATGAATAGCAGCGCTAATTACGGCCGTAATTGACGCGGCGTTCAAGCGCCTGCACATGCCGGTACGGCTGAAATTACGGGGATGTTTTCAGGCTGAAACATCCCCGTAATTTCAGCCGTTACGGACCCCCGCCGTGTGAACATACCCTAAGGGTTTACTCACTTTGCATTTTATACATTTTATCATGATGGACGCAGAACTGTGTCGGTTTTTAATGGTCTTTGTTTGGAATAAATATTATCTTTGATTATATGCCACAATAAAGATTGAGTGCCTTCTGATACAATGTCCACCTCTTTCTATAGAACTTTTATTTTTCCTGAGCTCATCAATGATATGTTCTCCCACACTCAGGAGCACTGCGCCGTGTCCCCCAGCCCACAATTACATGCCTGGGTCTAATAAATTAGCAGAGGATCCTGGGTGAGCGTCCCATCGTCTCCCAGCTCCAATACTGACAACTCTGACAACTCTGACAACTTTCATGCCTTATAGCTGATGATGTGTTTCAGTGAGTGCAGAGATTCTGAATAGTTACAAACAGTGCAAGATCCATGTAAAGGGATAACAAAGTTTATTATCTTGGCATGCGCCATTCACTTATGGGGAAAAAACATTCACGAGATAGGAATGCTTTAATTTTTAAGATTTCATTTATTTATATTGCCCCGACGTTCTGGATAAAAGGAATGTACTATAAGAAATTCCGGACCATTGGATACTGGAATAAAGGAATTCTACAGTAATTTAGAAGGATTTAACATACTGGTGTGAAATATTTGTGGGCTGGTTATTGAACATACAAGTATATGTCCTGTCACAGATTGTGTAGATATGGAGACTGTGGCCCCAAGCTGCTGCACCCCGATTATTTCCTAATGTCAGCTCAGACTACCATGAACATCACTAATTTGCTGTAAGTTACCCTCACAAGTTTTATTCCATTCTGTCAAGGTTATTATCCCTCAAAAAGACTTTTATCATATATCAATCATGAAGGTCTTATTTGTGGTGGTCCAGCAGCTGCGACCCCACTGATCCCGAGAATTGGCCTGTCATGGTCACAGCCATCAATGGAGAATTGTGTTGCACATTGAAATTAATAGGAGTTGTATAAAACCTCAAATTTAAAACACGTGGGGGTCTCTCCTAATTCTTTCTAATGAGAGTTATGGACCCCAATCTGGAAATAGGTGCTGGGACCTGCATCTATCCCACATTTATGGAATAACCCATAATGCTAAATACAGTGACCATTTAACACCCCAGTTACAGCAGGTCTTTGAGTTTGCCATTGCTTCTGGGGCATTGCCAACTACATTTTATGATGCCACCAGAGTGGTTTTGCTTAAACCCGGAAAGGACCCCTTGGACTGTAGTTCATACCGCCCCATATCATTGGTAAATGCCGATTATAAGATCCTGACTAAAATCCTTGCTCAAAGACTGAATACGGTCATCTTGGATTTGATACGCCCGGATCAAACCGGCTTTATGCCGGGAAAAGCACATCTATAAGTATTAGGAGGGTTCAGACGATAGTCCAATATAGTGCATTGCAGGACAACACTTGGGCTTTGGCGTCTTTGGACGCAAAAAAGGCTTTTGATTCCATTGAATGGCCCTTTTTATTTGCTTGCCTGGAAAACTTTGGTTTCGGTCCCGTTTTTTGTAAATGGATACAGATAATATATGCTTCACCCCGGGCTAATGTCTTGGTGAATAATATACTATCCCCGTCATTTGCTCTTCAAAGGGGTACACGTCAGGGATGCCCCTATCGCCCGCTTTATTTAGTCTGGCAATTGAGGCCTTAGCATTGCGGATACGCTCCTCTCCACTCATTACAGGTATAACCATAGCAGATCGTACGGATACCATTGGTCTCTATGCAGATGATATGGTGCTTTTTATGGATAGAGTGCAGGATACCCTTCCCTCGGTAATTAATATAATTGAACGTTTTGGACAATATTCCGGTCTTTCTATTAATTGGGGGAAATCATCTCTTATGTCCCTGTCCAAAGCACAGCCCCCGGGCCTGTCTGAGCTGTCGTCGTTGCCTCTAGTAGATAATTTCAAATATCTGGGCATATTTATAACTAAACTTCCAAATGATGACCTTTCCTTAAATATGTTGCCGCTATTGGGCCTCACACGGTCTAAATTTCATGCATGGGGTAAACTGCCTTTATCGGTATCGGGCCGTATAAACCTGGTTAAAATGATTTTGTTGCCTAAATTTCTATATCTCCTTCAGCACAGTCCGGTTGTCGTACCTAAGTCCTTTTTTAAACAGCTCAACTCCTTGTTATCACCGTTTATATGGGGGAATTCTAGACATAAACTCAGGTTGTCCACGCTCCAAAGGCCTAAGGCACGGGCAGGGACGGCTCTACCGGATTTCTTTTTATATTATTTAGCGGGTCAACTGAAAACTTGAAGTTCCCGGATGCCTGAAAAGGATCTTCCCAACTCAGAGCACCATTTGGCCCATGTACTAGGGAGTCAATGTTTGCTTGGCTCCTTTGAAGTAAATTCCCTCCCTGCCCATATTAAACCCCTGCCCTTACACAAGCTGCCCGTGTGGTTTGGAGACAAGCGAAAAGGCAGCTGGGTTACAATGATATTGTGTCTGAAATGCCTCTATGGAACAATGCTTCTTACTTTCCTGTAATGCCCCCACGGTTATCTCCAGCTATAGGAACTATAGGGGACCTATATGAGGATAATGTCCTACTTTCATTCACTCAGTTGCAGACTAAGTATGACATACCACGCACCCATTTTCATAGGTATCTACAGACCCGACATATTCTACAAACCCAATTCCATTACTTGAGAAACAACTTAACAATCTCTTCCTCCCCACTGATAGGGATTCTTAACTCCCAGGGTCCACAAGGCCTGATATCCGCCCTCTATACCCATTTGTTATCCGTCACGGTGAATTCCACACCACATGCTATAGAGAGTAGATGGAAACGGTGGATTCCTACCATTCAGACAGATGAGTGGGATGATATTTTGGAGTCTCATCTTCATGTTTCCCCATCCGCAAACAATAAAATGATCCAGTTATATATAATACACCAGACATACCTGACCCCGGTTAGGATATTCAAAATGGGACGTTTGCCTTCTTCAGACTACCTGAGATGCCGTGTTCCGGAGGCAGATTTTTGGCATATGATATGGTCATGCACTGCCATTAGGGACTTCTGGAACGACATACTATCCCTGTTATCGTCCTTATTACATGTAGGCATCCCTTTATGTCCTAAGATATGTTTGTTTGGTATGCTGGATGGGGAGACATGGAATCACCACACTAGAATTTTTTTGAAAGAAACTCTGTTTCTAGCACGGAAAACTATAGCACAACATTGGATGAATGATCGACTTCCATCCATTGGTCATTGGAAGGGATTGGTAAATTCTGTAATACCTTTCGAGAAGGTTGTATTTCTGAATCGTGGTTGTAGTACTACGTTTTCTAAGGTCTGGGATATTTGGAATAACTCCCCTCTGACAGTCAACCCCTCCGCTGGTTCACCAGATACCGTGAGATAGTAATATGGGTGGCCCAAATTTTATTATGTATCTCCAAGAACTTGCTGTGCCGGATTTATCAGATGCTCGTGGGTGGCAGGGGTCCTAGGCTGTTTTGTGTTCTTTTATATCTGTTCTTGGTTTTTGTCTTTTTATTACAATTGTCATACATACGTTCAAGCAAATCAGTCTAAGCGCCATTGTTTATGACATATCATCTTTTTGTAATGCTTTATATGTACTCATTACTTGACTTGCTATTTGTACATCTCCTTGATCCAATGTGCCATATATTGTAATTAGTGATGTGTGACTGATTTTATACTTGTTACTGTAACAGTTCTTAATAAAACGAGTTAAAAAATAAATAAAAAATAACCCATAATGCTGTCATATTCCATAAATGTTTCAGTTGGGGGATACCACTTTAAACTTTATTTACGTAAATCAGGGCATTTCGTTTTTCTGACACTTGGCCGCCATAGTTGCATTGCCTAGAACGCTCCCTGTTCCTTAAAGGGGTTATGTGGGGACCAGAAATAATTATCAGTGTAGTCCCTGCAGTATGTGATACGCTCGCTAATATATATTCCGGTCCCCTGTCGCGCTGATTCTGAGGTTTTCATAGATTTTTATAGCGCTGCCGGGGGACCGGAAGTCTAGTTGCACAGTCTTCATTGATGACAATACGACTCTTCGTTGCGTGACTGGCCCCGCTGTATTCTGTGTACAAGCAGGAGCAGTAGTACAGCGATTACATAGAATACAGCGGCGTCGGTCATGTGCCGAAGAGTCGTATCGTCACCAGAGAAGACTGTGCCACTAGACTTCCCGTCCCCCGGCAGCGCTCTAAAAATCGATAAAAACCTCAGAATCAGCGAGACGGGGGACCGGAATATATATTAGCGAGCGTATCACATACTGCAGGGACTACACTGATAATACTTTTTTGGTCCCCACATAACCCCTTTAAAGTGTAGCTAAACGTTTGACAAACTTCTGACATGTCATAGTCACATGTCAGAAGTTTGTATTTGTGGGGGTCCGAGCACTGAGACCCCCACCAATCGCTAGAACGAAGCAGCTGAATCACTCGTGTGAGCGCTCAGCCGCTTCGTGTCTGTTCGGCTTTCCGGAAAATTAAGTGCATGCTGCAGAAACATCACCATTAAATATCGTCAACAAATCTGCCGCGTGTGAATATACCCTTACATTAAACCCTGCAGAGTGTGGGGATAGTCTTCCCGTCAGCTGCCCATGTGAATAAGATGGGGGGGGGGGGATACTATGACGCTGCTTTCTGGGACAGCGCAGGGATTTCAGATTGTATTCTGAATTAAGCCTTGATCTCTCCGGGCTGCTGATGAAGGATGAGAGAATCACTGCACGCTGCCTGCATTTCCCTGACAGCTCCTACATACAAGACTGAGCCGTCACCATGACGATTGTATACAACACAGAGATGGGGGTGACGAGGGCTTCACAATGACCACCAAGGGGATAACCCCATCCCTGCCGGAGCCTCATGTCCTTGAGAGGCACCGCGCCGGCTGACACTGTGTTCACGTCTATACGGATTTCAGGGTTCTATATGGATATAACATATAAGACTCGTTCTTTTATATCAGAGGATAATAATAGAAGGACAACTCTGTATGTGATGGAAGAACAGGCATCTTCTGTACAAGCCGCTGAACAGTATTCATGTATCCATATGACTATGGGGTGGGGGGTATGTTTTTTTGTTTTAAAAGATGTGTAAACTTTTGCAACAATGTTTTTCTTTTCATAAAAATGTAACAACTTTGCAAATAGTCTTAATTTGAAATCTACCGTGTTGTGTATGCAGCTCCCTTGCAGACCTTTGTTTCTCCCTAGTTACAGACTACAGACTACTCCTGTGTAGTCTGATGTGCTGCAGTCATGTGTTTTTCCACTCCCTACAAAAGAAGAGGGGGCAGAGGGTAGGCTGTAATATATGACTGCAGGATGTAGGTCTGCATAGTAGCTGTAGACACAAAATGGTAGGAAACATACTAATGTTTGACTGCTCTATATATACAAACTCCTATAAAAAAAAACTGTCAGTCACTCTATGAGTGGGCGGGGGAAGCAGGACTCACAGGCTTTCTCTATAAGTGGGCGGAGAAGCAGGACTCACAGGCTTTCGCTATGAGTGGGCGGGGAAGCAGGACTCACAGGCTTTCGCTATGAGTGGGCGGGGAAGCAGGACTCACAGGCTTTCGCTATGAGTGGGCAGGGGAAGCAGGACTCACAGGCTTTCTCTATGAGTGGGCGGAGAAGCAGGACTCACAGGCTTTCTCTAAGTGGGTGGGAGAAACAGGACTCACAGGCTTTCGCTGAGTGGGCAGGGGAAGCAGGACTCACAGGCTTTCCCTATAAGTGGGCAGGGGAAGCAGGACTCACAGGCTTTCTCTATGAGTGGGCGGGGGAAGCAGGACTCACAGGAATTCTCTATGAGTGGGCCCGGGAAGCAGGACTCGCAGGATTTCTCTATGAGTGGGCGGGAGACGCAGGACTCACAGGCTTTCTCTATGAGTGGGCGGGGGAAGCAGGACTCACAGGCTTTCTCTATAAGTTGGCGGGGGAAGCAGGACTCACAGGCTTTCTCTATGAGTGGGCGGGGGTAGCAGGACTCACAGGCTTTCTCTATAAGTTGGCGGGGGAAGCAGGACTCACAGGCTTTCTCTATAAGTTGGCGGGGGAAGCTGGCTAGATTTCCTCTGTAGTTTACGCCAGTTTCTGCTGTGAATTATAGTAAATGCGTCGGGCTGTGAGTGGCCCCGCCCCTTTTACTAAACTCCGCCTGCTTTTTATAAAAAAGTTCAGAGCAGTAGAAATGACACAAAAGTCGCAAGTTTTGTGACTTTTGGTTCGTTTCTGACATTTCTACGTCAGAAAACTGGAGTAGAAACTTTATTAAATTCCTCTGTGTCTCCATTACGTACCATTTCCAAGATCTCTGCTTGCTGTCAGTGAATGGACACATTCTTGTTTACGTTTAGTGACTGAAAACCTGTCCTGGCCTAACACTTGAGAGCAGAGAGTGCTAAAATTGTATCACACCGATACCTAGGCCTTTACGAGTTTCTCCTGAGCCGGATCTAGGTTAGCGGGGAAGTCCGAGTATTGGGCTGTAATATGGAGGCATATATGGGGCAGCATTATGGCCGTCTGATATCAACTCGATCAGATTTTTATCAACTTGACAGAAGAGGACGACTCAAGGATTTATTGATTTTATGGGAAAAAGTTCAGCCCCCAAAAATGGCCACCTGAGCTCATCATGGCCGCTTTGAGTTAATAGATCGGATGAGTTTTATAAAAACTTAGAAGAAAAACCTAGCACTGTGGAGGAGTTTGTCATGATTTATGGCAGGTCAGGCCATTCCTAATTCTCTTCCGCTCCTCCAGCCAAATGTCCCATTAGAGAAATATTTTCCCTCAGGTAGACATCGAGTAATGGAAAATCTAATCCTGCGACCCGGAGACGGAGCCATCTTTAATGAAGAAATCTATTACAATTCATCATTTTTCAGACAGAGCTTGTCATTGCTGTTTGTCGTTTGTCCCATCGACGCAAATTTATAAAAACGTAACCAAATCACAGGTTTACAACCCACGAGACCTGTACATATTTAGCCTATAAATTCTTCTGCGGTCCCCCCGCGCAGTCCCTATCAGTCTACGTATTCACTAAGTCTCAGTGACACTGCGTCCATAATGACGTAACATCATGTGACCAAGACATCTAATGGCCGCTAAGGGAAGTTACATCACTATGGACGCTGGGTCGCGGTTGGGGCAGGCAATGAAGGTGCAGCCACACAAGTTATATCATTTCCGTCCAGCGCTGCATGTGCTTCTGCCAGAGTCGCCCGTCTGTCGTGAACAAGTCTGATCAACTTTACCGACCAGCACGATCCCTGCGTCTGTCAATACACCCAATGTAAGAAAACGGAAAGATAGTGACACATTAACATCAAGTGTATCGTGACTACAGTGGGTGGTGAGGGTCCCAAGGGTAAACTGGATGGTGAGGGGCCCAAGGGTAAACTGGGTGGTGAGGGGCCCAAGGGTAAACTGGGTGGTGAGGGGCCCAAGGGTAAACTTGCCAACTGAGAAGTGACGTCGGGAAGATTCTGAGATGTGATGGACTAAACGGCGAGTGAAGTTGAATAATATTGTTTAATATGCCCCGCCCATTTATAATAATAAATATAGACCCAGAGCAGCCCCATAAACAAATACAGACCCCCAACTCCCTAAATACAGACTCAGAACCCCATAAAAAATACAGACCTCAGACCAGCCCCCTAAATTCAGATTCAGACCCCTATAAACAAATACAGACCCCAGAGCAAATAAATACAAATCCAAGACCAGTCCCATAAACAAACACAGACCCCAGGCCCCCTAAATACACAAACTTACACCTCCTAAATAAATATAGACTACAAACCAGACCCCATAAACAAATTCAGACACCAGACCAGACCCCATAAATAAATATAGACCCCAGACCAGACCCCATAAATAAATATAGACCCCAGTCCAGACCCCATAAATAAATATAGACCCAAGACCAGACCCCATAAATAAATACAGACACCCAGACCAGTCCATAAACAAATACAGACCCCCAGGCCCCTAAATACACACTCTTATACCTCCTAAATAAACACAGACCCCAAAAAAGTAATACAGACCCCAGACAAGTCCCATAAACAAATACAGACCCCAGACCAGCTCCATACACAAATACAGACCCCAGAGCAGTCCCATAAACAAATACAGACCCCAGACCAGTCCCATAAACAAATACAGACCCCAGGCAGCATAAATAAGTACAGACCCCAAGCCAGCCCTATAAACAAATACACACCCTGACTCCTTAAAGAGGCTCTGTCACCACATTATAAGTGGCCTATCTTGTACATGATGTGATCGGCGCTGTAATGTAGATTACAGCAGTGTTTTTTATTTAGAAAAACAATCATTTTTGACGGAGTTATGACCTATATTAGCTTTATGCTAATGAGTTTGTTAATGAACAACTGGGCATGTTTTACTTTTTGACCAAGTGGGTGCTATATGCAGTGTAAATGAATGGAGAGAAGTGTATGACGCTGATTGGTCACTGATTGGTCAGCGTCATACACTTCTCTCCACAACGCCCACTTGGCCACATCATGTATAATATAGGCCACTTATAATGTGGTGACAGAGGCAGACCCCTTAAATAAAGACCCCAGAACAGCCACATAAACAAATACAGGCCTTAGACCCCCTAAATACAGACTCAGATCCCCTTAAACAAATACAAACTCCAGACCAGACTCTGCAGACACCCACCTCTCCCCGCTTCTGTAGCTTATTGTCCTCTTCTCTCCCGGCTGCTGCCGCAGTTAACATACTAGCACTGGGGTCAGCGTCAGGACGCTTTCTGCAGTGGCACCTGAGAACGGAAAGGACTCAGAGGCGTAGCTAGGGGTTTAGCACCAGGGGAGTAAAACAAACCTGAGTGGGCCCCCCCCAACACATCTTTACAACTGAAGAGGGGCATTCTAATTATATACCAGCCATCATCCCTGTATATAACCCCCATCATCCCTGTATATACCAGTCATCATCCCTGTATACACCAGCCATCATCCCTGCATTTAACAGCCATCATATAACCCTCATCATCCCTGTATATACCAGCAATCATCCCTGTATATAACCCCTATCATATCTGTATATACCAGCCATCATCCCTGTATATAACCCCCATCATCCCTGTATATAACAGCCTGGCTGTAAAGACGGAGTTAGGGAAACGGACAAGTGAGCCCTAGTCTACCTGCCACTCTGTCCCTGCCTACTTGCAACGACCCGCCCTAGGCGACGGGGTACAACTGGGCGGCGGTCCCTGCGCTCAGTAAGTGCACGACAAACATACAAGGGAATACAAGCAAGGGAAAGGGGCAGTTGCCCACGGCAACACCGTGAGCAACCAGAGTGGTGAACGAGCCGAGTCAAGCCAGGAGTGTGCGAGGTACCAAACGAAGAGCAGAAGAGTAGTCAGTAAGCCAGGGTCTGTATGGAGCAGGATCAAAATAGAAGGAGCTGTAGCTGGGCCAGGAAACCACACGAAAAGAATCACAAGCACCGAGGGACAGGAAGTGCAGGCTTAAATAGACCGAGGGCGGGAGCTAGCTGAGTCTGGCCAGGTTGCGATAGGCTCTCCCACTCCTAAGCCTGCCAGCCTGAGTGGTGGAAGCTGGAGTCAGTCTCAGGGATGTAGATTCAGGTGCTGACTGATTAATTATGGGAGTTAACCCCGAAGCTGTGCCTGGCAGATCCTTTACAGTACCCCCCCTTTTATGAGGGGCCACCGGACCCTTTCTAAGTGGACCTGGCTTACTGGGGAAACGCAGGTGGAACCTCCTGACCAATACCCCAGCGTGAACATCCCGGGCGGGTACCCAAGTCCTCTCCTCGGGCCCGTATCCTCTCCAATGGACCAGGTACTGGAGGGAGCCTTGGACCATCTTGCTGTCCACAATCTTGGCCACCTCGAATTCCACCCCCTCAGGGGTGAGGACGGGAACAGGAGGTCTCCTCGAGGGAGCCAAGGACGGGGAGCAGTGTTTAAGGAGGGAGGCATGAAACACGTCGTGTATACGAAAAGACGGGGGTAACTCCAGCCGGAAGGAGACAGGATTGAGGACCTCAATGACCTTATACGGCCCAATAAACCGGGGAGCAAACTTCTTGGACGGAACCTTGAGACGCAAGTTCCTAGACGACAACCACACCAGATCCCCGACCATAAACAGGGGGTTACCAGAACGTTTTCTATCAGCCTGAGTTTTTTGTACGCTCTGGGACGCCTCTAGGTTCTTCTGAACCTGGGCCCAGACTGTGCACAGTTCCCGATGAACTACCTCTACCTCGGGATTGTTGGAACTACCAGGTGAAACGGAGGAGAACCGTGGATTAAACCCAAAATTACAGAAAAAGGGGGAGACCCCTGACGAGTTACTGACCCGGTTATTAAGGGAAAATTCGGCGAGGGGAATGAATGAGACCCAATCATATTGACAGTCAGAGACAAAACACCTTAAATATTGTTCTAGAGATTGATTAGGACAGATCAATCTCCAACTTCATATAGAAGGCTCTCCAAAACAATTAAACAAATTGTACCCCTCTGTCCGAAACAATATTGACAGGGACCCCATGGAGACGCAGGATGTGTTTGACAAACAAGGTAGCCAACGACTTGGCGTTGGGTAGTTTCTTGAGGGGCACAAAGTGGCACATCTTACTGAAGCGGTCTACTACCACCCACACCACCGACTTGCCTTGGGATGGAGGCAAATCGGTGATAAAATCCATGGAGATATGTGTCCAAGGTCTCGGGGGAATGGGCAACGAACGCAGTAAGCCCGCTGGTCGGGACCTGGGAGTCTTGGACCTAGCACAAACCTCACAAGCGGCGACGTAGGCCTTAACGTCTTTAGGCAACCCAGGCCACCAATAGTTTCTAGTAATGAGGTGTTTGGTACCCAGGATGCCTGGATGACCAGATAGTGCGGAGTCATGATTTTCCCTAAGTACCCTTAGCCGGAATTGCAGGGGAACAAACAGCTTGTTCTCAGGAAGGTTCCCGGGAGCTGAAGCTTGATCAGCAGCGATTTCAGAGACTAAATCAGAATCGATCGAGGAAATGATTATACCTGGAGGCAAAATACAAGCAGGATCTTCCTCCGAAGGAGGGCTGGCCATGAAGCTACGCAACAGTGCATCAGCCTTAATATTTTTAGACCCAGCCCTATAGGTAACCAAAAAATTGAATCTGGTAAAAAATAACGCCCATCGAGCTTGTCTCGGGTTTAGCCTCCGGGCAGATTCTAGGAAAACCAGATTCTTGTGGTCGGTAAGGACCGTTACCTGGTGCCTAGCCCCCTCCAGGAAGTGGCGCCACTCTTCAAATGCCCATTTAATGGCTAAGAGTTCGCGGTTGCCAATATCATAGTTACTCTCAGTTGGCGAAAACTTCCTGGAGAAGTAGGCACAGGGGCGGAGATGGGTGAGGGACCTGGTACCCTGGGACAAGACAGCCCCCACTCCCACCTCAGATGCGTCAACTTCCACGATAAATGGCTCCATTTGGTTGGGCTGAACCAGCACCGGGGCCGAGATAAAGCACTTCTTAAGGACCTCAAAAGCCTGGACAGCCTCAGGAGGCCAGTGGAGGAGATCAGCTCCTTTGCGAGTGAGGTCCGTAAGAGGCTTAGCGATGACCGAGAAGTTAGCAATAAATCTCCTGTAATAATTAGCGAACCCCAAAAAACACTGTAACGCCTTCAGGGAGGCAGGTTGGACCCATTCCGCCACAGCCTGAACCTTGGCGGGGTCCATGCGGAATTCATGAGGAGTGAGGATTTGACCCAAAAATGGTATTTCCTGTACCCCAAACACACATTTTTCGGTTTTGGCAAACAGTTTGTTTTACCGAAGGACCTGTAGCACCTTCCTGACATGCTCAATGTGGGAGGACCAGTCCTTGGAAAACACCAGTATGTCATCAATGTACACTACAAGAAATATCCCCAGGTAATTTCTCAAAATCTCATTTATGAAATTCTGGAAGACCGCAGGGGCATTACACAACCCAAAGGGCATGACGAGGTATTCGAAATGGCCTTCGAGCGTGTTAAACGCAGTCTTCCTCTCATCCCCCTCTTTGATGCGGATAAGGTTATACGCCCCCCGTAGATCCAACTTAGAGAACCATTGGGCCCCCTGAACCTGATTGAAGAGATCAGGAATCAAAGGAAAGGGATACTGGTTCCTTACCGTGACCTTATTCAGGCCACGGTAGTCAATGCATGGCCTAAGACCACCATCCTTCTTCCCTACGAAGAAGAAGCCAGCACCTACCGGAGAAGTAGAGGGACGAATGTAACCCTTGGCCAGGCATTCCTGGATATACTCTCTCATGGCTTCACGTTCGAGACAAGAAAGATTAAATATCCTAGCCTTAGGAAGCTTAGCTCCTGGTACCAATTCGATAGCGCAATCGTATTCTCTATGAGGAGGTAACACTTCGGAGGCCTCCTTAGAGAAAACATTAGCGAAGTCCTGAATAAACTCGGGTAGCATGTTCACCTCCTCAGGGGGAGAAATAGAATTAACAGAAAAACATGACGTACAACATTCATTACCCCATTTGGTTAGCTCCCCAGTATTCCAGTCAAACGTGGGATTATGCAACTGCAACCAGGGAAGGCCTAGAACCAAATCGTACGATAATCCCTGCATCAACAGTACAGAGCACTGCTCCAAATGCATGGAGCCAACAAGGAGTTCAAAAACAGGGGTATGCTGTGTAAAATAACCATTAGCAAGAGGAGTGGAGTCGATACCCACTACCAGGACAGGTTTAGGCAAATCAATCAGAGGCATAGCAAGAGACATAGCAAATTCCACAGACATGATATTAGTAGAGGACCCTGAATCCACGAAGGCACTGCCGGTAGCAGACCTACCACCAAAAGAGACCTGAAAGGGAAGCAAGATCTTAGTACGTTTCCTATTTACGGGAAATACCTGTGCGCCCAAGTGACCTCCCCGATGATCACTTAGGCGCGGAAGTTCTCTGGCTGCATTCTTACGCTTAGGACAGTTGTTCACTTGATGCTTGTCATCCCCACAGTAGAAGCAGAGACAATTCTTCCTGCGGAATTCTCTACGTTGTTGGGGGGACACGGAGGCCCCGAGTTGCATAGGTATCTCTGAGTCTTTTGGGGAGGAACGAAGCAACGGAACTTCGGGAGGCATCATGGGGGAGTCGGAGGAGAAAACACATAAACGTTCACGTTGTCGTTCCCTGAGACGTCGGTCAAGTCGTACCGCTAAAGCCATAACCTGGTCTAGGGAGTCAGAAGAGGGATAGCTAACTAGCAGGTCTTTCAGGGCATTCGACAGACCCAACCTAAACTGGCACCTTAAGGCAGGGTCATTCCACCGAGAAGCTACGCACCACTTCCTAAAGTCAGAACAATACTCCTCAACAGGTCTCTTACCCTGACGTAAGGTCACCAGCTGACTCTCGGCAAAGGCAGTCCTGTCAGTCTCGTCATAAATAAGTCCGAGAGCAGAAAAGAAACAATCAACGGAGGAAAGTTCAGGGGCGTCAGGAGCCAAGGAGAAGGCCCACTCTTGGGGCCCTTCCTGGAGCCGGGACATAATTATACCCACCCGCTGGCTCTCAGAACCTGAGGAATGAGGCTTTAAACGAAAGTAAAGCCTACAACTCTCCCGAAAGGAGAGAAAAGCCCTCCGGTCCCCTGAGAACCGGTCAGGCAACTTGAGGTGGGGTTCAAGAGGTGAGGTGAGGGGAACTACCAGGGTAGCATCAGGCTGGTTGACCCTCTGAGCCAGGGCCTGGACCTGTAGGGAGAGACCCTGCATTTGCTGAGCCAGGGTCTCACAGGGGTCCATAGTGGTGTCAGGGACCAGGGTAGACTAGGTATGGGCTTCTGATTATGTAATGACGGGGGGTAGGGAAACGGACAAGTGAGCCCTAGTCTACCCGCCACTCTGTCCCTGCCTACTTGCAACGACCCGCCCTAGGCGGGTACAACTGGGCGGCGGTCCCTGCGCTCAGTAAGTGCACGACAAACACGACAAACATACAAGGGAATACAAGCAAGGGAAAGGGGCAGTTGCCCACGGCAACACCGTGAGCAACCAGAGTGGTGAAAGAGCCGAGTCAAGCCAGGAGTGTGCGAGGTACCAAACGAAGAGCAGAAGAGTAGTCAGTAAGCCAGGGTCTGTATGGAGCAGGATCAAAATAGAAGGAGCTGTAGCTGGGCCAGGAAACCACACGAAAAGAATCACAAGCACCGAGGGACAGGAAGGGCAGGCTTAAATAGACCAAGGGCGGGAGCTAGCTGAGTCTGGCCAGTCTGCGATAGGCTCTCCTACTCCTAAGCCTGCCAGCCTGAGTGGTGGAAGCTGGAGTCAGTCTCAGGGATGTAGATTCAGGTGCTGACTGATTAATTATGGGAGTTAACCCCGAAGCTGTGCCTGGCAGATCCTTTACACTGGCTGGTATATTCAGGTAAGGTGGGGGTTATAAACAGGAATGATGGCTAGTATATACAGGGATGATGGGGGTTATATACAGGGATGATAGGGATTACATACATGGATGATGGCTGGTATATATAGAGATGATGGGGTTGTAAACAGGGATCATGGGGGTTATATATGGATGGCTGGTCCAGCCATGCTCACTGTATATAACCTATAACCACCATCATCCCTGTTTATACCAGCCATCATCCCCGTAATTAACCTCTATCATCCCTGTATATACCAGCCATCATCCCTGTTTATAACCCCCATCATCCCTGTAAATACCAGCCTGGCTGTATATACAGGGATGATGGGGTTTATATACAGAAATGATGGCTGGTCTATAAAGGGATTGAGGGGGTTATCTACAGGGATGGTGGGGGTTATATACATGGATGATGGCTGGTCCAGACATGATCACTGTATATAACCACCATCATCCCTGTTTAAACCAGCCATCATCCCCGTATATAACCTCTATCATCCCTTTATATACCAGCCTGGTTGGTAAAGACAGGGATGATGGGTTTTATATACAGGAATGATGGGGGTTATATGCAAGGATGATGGATAGTCCAGCCATCATCCATGCATTAATCCCCATCATCCCTGTATATATCAGACATCATCCCTGCATACAAAACCCATCATCACTGTATCCATTCACTATTGTGGTGGGGGGGGGGGGTGCTTGCTCACCCTCTCTTCTAACACGCAGGCTTCTTCTGCTCCTCTCTGGTGGGCAGTGTCAGAGGTGTGCTCTGCTCTAGAAGATGTGCCTAGCGTGCGGCACATCTGCTAGATTGAAGAGTATTGTGGCGTGGCCGCAGCGGTCATGGCGGAGGCGGCGGTGGTCATGGTGGGGGTGGCGGTGGTCATGGCGGGGGTGGCGGTGGTCATGGCGGGGGTGGCGGTGGTCGTGGCGGCGGTGGGCCCCATCCGCCCCCCCTGCCCCCCCGCTAGCTACGCCACTGAGAAGACTGTTATGCCTCATGCACACGACAGTGTGCGCTGGCCGAGTCCTGCCAGTGATCCGTGGAAAGATAGGACATGTCCATTAAGGCCTTGTACACACAACGGAATATTCACGCTGATTTTCTGCATCTAAGTCTGCGTGAAGTCAAGGCTCTCATGGATGTCGATGGGAAACCGCCCCGTTGTTCTGACGCTAAAAGGAGGAGGGGCATGTCATTTGGAGGCCACCATTGAATGGGGATAATCTGCGTGCCGAAAACCTGGCTGAAACTGCCATTGAAATATGTTGTGTGAACAAGGTCTAAGAACGAGTATTTAGTTTGGACGCCGCAGACGGGAGACTTGACCGCTCTTCCAGGAGGTCTCCCCTTTTTGCAGGAGTCTCCCAGACCCCTATCATGTTAAGCATTGGTGAGCTACAGAAGCCAATGGTGAACCGACGAAAACTTCAGTATGGGATTTTGTATATAATGTCGGGTTTACATATTTTTGTGTTCTGCAACTGATGTCAAATCAGATCAGATGAGGGGGGATAAGCAGCTGCCTATGACACCACTTATCACCCAGTGAACAAAGGAATAGCATATTGAAATCAAACATGGTCCATCCTGGTTCCCCCTCTCTGCCCTTGAGTGTCTATTATTACAGAATAACGTACTAGTGTGTACAATATAATGCGTTTATCAGAACTCATCACTATAGGAGCAGTCACATGACCAGAGGAGGAGTCCCCCTCTAATGTATTTAATGTATGATGACGTCACCCCCCTCCACAGGTTTCCCTCAGAACAGCTGAGGACGGCACAGTGGGCGCGGCCTAAAAACCAACGGGCGTGGTTAGATGTTGTCGGGAACGCGCGTACTAAGCCCTTCCCCAGCAGCCGCGTCTTTCTTGTTGTGAGGGGAGCGCGTTACGTCACGTCGTCGGGGACGCGAACAGCCTGTTCTCTGTGTCTTTGTCCGCGCATGCGCGCTGTGGGTCGCTGCACAGACAGGCGGTCGCAGCAGCGGCGGCGGCGGCTGTGAGAGAGCTGCACCGAGAAGGAACCGTATTGTGATTATTCTCCTCCGTCTCTGTTACCCTACACGGAATAATTGGTGGACCCCGCTACCGTGCTCGGATGCCACTCCCTGTCTGCGCTCCGGTAACCGGGGAGAGGAGAACCTCCATTCACTAGCGCCGAGGAAGAGGAGGAGAACGGACACCATGAGGTGAGACAACCCCGGATTACAAGCTTCTGGCTGGCACGGAGCATGCTGGGGGCAAAAGGAGTTCCAATGGTTGTATCCCTTTAAATCTTCATTCATTTATTCTGGGGATGATTGACAGCTCGGACTCCTCTGCTCTTCTTTACATCATGATATCTATTCTTTATACCCCCCAGCATCTTTTCTCCTGCCCCCCCCCCGTCTATTTATTATGCTGCACCCCCACACTGGACCTATTGTACCCCTATAGTCCTTAAAAATCCATACTGCCCCCTACATGATGTCCTTGTCCCATATGAAGTCCATCAATACGCCTGAAACGCGACCGCCGCCGTGGATTGTAGCGCCAGGATGCAACTTTTCCCCATGCTTGCCCGCTGCGGCCCCATAGGAGTCATTGAAAGCACGGTCAATTATTAAATATGGGGGGGGGGGTCACTTGCCGTACATGTCGGTTGCCTCGTGTGACTCGATTTGCACCTGGAATCGCACGGTCACCCCTAACTTAGTACCCCCTACATGCAATATCCTGACCGCGTGCCCTATTTATTCCCATATGATTAGTGCCAATGTATCCCGCGGCCGCGTCCGTCCACTGCGGGCTCACAACGTCATTTCTCAGTCTCCAGCGTGTGCCATACACATTGGGGCCAACGAGCCTAAAGGAAACCCACGCAAACATGGGGAGACCCTACAAACTCCATACAGTTAATGCCTTGGCGCACTGAACCCCTTTGCCCGGTACAGAGCCCACAATATTTGCATAGCAAACCGCCAACCAACACCCGCTCTCCAACCCGCCCATTATAGGGGTTGTCCATTTTGAATGTTCACATTCCTTATTAGGCCATCATCGCTGGGAGGGGGTTCCTCTTTCGGGGGCCTCTTCTATTGGGCTAGAGCTACAGGACGACTTTAACCAAAACACGTGTCGCGTAGCCAAAGATCGCTGGGTCTTCCTGCGTACATGGCCGTGATGTTAATGTGGCCGCATTTTGACCCGCAAGTTCCCGCAACCGTCGCAAGAAGTTTAAACTTTTGGATTGCTCACGGCTGTCATGTCGCGGTCTTGGCAACTTGCGGTTTGCACCGCGGTCACGCTCACTTAAATTATTGCGATATGTGGGTGCGTGGCCAAAGTTGTCGTCTAGCCTTAGTCTAGAGCTACTCGCCAACATGTCGCTTGGCAGGAAAATCGCCACGTCGCTTGCAGCATCGCAGCTAATGATTGTCTATGTGGCCGCGTTGCAGCATCTGACCTAATGCGACTGCAACCAGACCCTCGCAAAAATCTAAACTTGTTAAAATCTGGATGGCAAGTCGCACTCAACGCGGCCTTCCATAGACAAGTGTCAATTATGTCCGACAGGTGTTGACAAAAAAATTGTGCCAGTTTGATGCAACATCAAATGGCATAACCGTTTTTTTTTTTTGGTCATGTGGCATATGTCGTCGTAGTCCGAGCAGCGTGACACGACTAAGACCATAACGGGATGTCTCAGCAGTCGGATGCCCGCCATAATCTCATTGCCAGGGTGCTGCCACCAGAAAGGGCCGAGTGACCCCTTTAAGATTAGGGGTCAGTGGCATCTTGGACCTTGTGGTGGTTTGCCTAGTCCTTTAGGACTACCTTGGGTTCATAATGGACCAGTGACCTAAGAGTAAAGGACGTTGGTTGTTGCGGCCGTGTATAAAACTGAGATCAAACCAAAAGTTGCGCCATGCGACCGGAGACGGGCAGCACCGCTGGCATTGTGTAGTGCCCAGTATCCTTGGCTTATAGACTGCCTGGCATTAGTATTCTTCATTCCTACTGCACTAGCACTTTAACCCTCCATCCAGTAGATGGCCCACTATCACTTCCTCACCCCTTGACTTTTGTGGGACCCCTCAAGTATATGACCCACTGTGCATAAGTGCTGCATTCAGGGGTCTGTGCCCTTTGTCTATATGTACTGGGCAGGGAGACCGCTAGCGGCAGGATACACACAAGATAACGCGGCCCCTGTGGAGTTCACGGGGGGGAAAACACCTTTGTTTCAATTGTGCGTTTGTTATAGTTTATTGCCACTTACCACGTCTGGGTGAAACTGGTATTTGCTTTACAGGGAGAGTGTTATTGTGTGTAACAATGGCTGTGCTGTACACATGTTCCTATAATGTCAGGCTCATGGGAAGGACTGGGCTCAGAGCTGGCAACAATGTAACCGACTAAAAAGAAAGGGAAATATTACAAACGATACAAAGTAAATAAAATGTCTAATCCGAGACATAAACCTTCTATAGGCGTCCATAGTAGGGAGCATGTAGTACATTGAATACTGGTCTCCAGGGAGCGGTATATATATGGTCACAGCAGGGTCTGGTGGGTGAGTGGTCTCCGCGGCCCCCAGGAAACATATGTCGGTGTTTTCTATATGCAGAGTAATAATTGACTCCTGCCGATTGTGGAATTTGCTCTCAATGGAGGAGACAGCTGCGCTCGGTCCCCCGGTCGCTCTCCAGCTTTGCAAACGGAAATGTGTTCTTCATGGTGAGACGACCGTCTAGTGATATCTGATGGGGCCATGCAGCAGAGGGGAATCTGCCCATAGGTTTATTATGTGTGACCCCCTCTCCACCTCCTCCGGCGGGTGCATTAACCCCTTCTCTGCGGATATGTGACCCCGGGTGTTACAGGTCTGGATAGAAGGAAGGGATTATGTGCTGCGTAGGTGATCGGGGGGGTAACACTGGGAATCCCCTGCCTTTTATTGTCTTCGGATTCCTTGCTTCCCATTATTAGCAGTGTACCGTGCATAATGGTGCGGGTTCTGTGCTGATCCATAGCTGTGATCGGGATCGACTGTGATCGGGTTGTGATGCTGTCGCCAGCATTTCGGAGCAGGAATCCCCCGTCTGCTCCTTGCTTTGCATTAGTGACTGCACCATTCGCCTGCTGTATGCAGTCCTCGCTGCTGCTATTATTGGAGGGTCCGTCCTGTCTGCTGGGCTCTGCACTTGGACGTTTGCATTTGCCCCATTAGTTGCAGTTTATAATGATTAAGTTTATTCTATACGATGCATGCCACCCATCGTGGTCCGCCGCCGGCCGGTAAATCGGTAATCGCCATGTGTTATGCCCACGCAGGTGTCCAGGCCGAAAGTGAAATGCAAATTGTATACTTTTTGTATCTTCTTTGTTTTTGGTGATCCGGTTTGTTGCATTGCAGTAGATGTTGCCCTCTGTGAGATCAATACCCTGTCTCTCCTGTTCACTCCCAGGTAGTTCCTGCCGTAGCACAGGGGCAGATATACAATAGGGTTTTTGAGAAATGAGATCTGAACGCGGCTGTATTCTAATGAAACGCTATCCCCCATCTTGCCGGGCCTGCCCTTAAAGGTTAAACAATTGCGTAAAACAAAACTCTGGCATTCCGGAGGATGGAGCCTGACTCGCAGTTGCTGTGCCCCGTTCTGTGTTAAAGATTAATGACAAACAGTTGCAGGAGCCTCTATAAGGTGACATTGGAGGAGTCGCTGGAAATAAGACTGAGAGAAATCCACTCTGAGGGGGACCCTCACACCTCTGATAGAAGACCCCTACTGGTGCCAGCCCTCTGTGGTGTATTATCAGGGGTCTGATATAAAAGAAAAGCAGATCAACTGGCATAATGGGGATGATGTTGGTAACGCCTGCGATGGCGAGCACTTTGGACGCCGGTTTACAGTTCGCATATGCTCACGGAACTCTGTAAACACACTACGTTACTTCTCTTGCGTTAGTCTACAGCTATATTCACAGTTATACAGGCTTCATAGCCGAAATCTCCCAACATTCCCTACTTGTTCATTGTCTGCGCAGAATTTGCTCTAGTGATTTTCATTCTGGGAAGTGTAGGCGTGCTGTACAATAAGTAACCTGATGTACAAAAACTGACCACCTGCATTATCGGAGCGTAGCTAAACTATAAGGGGGTGTCTGACAAACTTGCTGATGGCCTCCAGTAACAACCAGCAGAATTGTGATTGCAGCTCTGGAGGACAGTGCAGGCTGTACAAGATGAGTAATGTCATGTTTATAAAGTGACTCAACTATATATATATATATGGATGAATCTTAGGTATAAACTCTAAAAAGTGTAATAGGAATACCCCCTTCTCCATCATGGAGCCAATTCGGGGGCTTTGCCAAACACTACATTCACATAGAAGTCAGTAAGGGACCCGGTCGTGGGGAAAGGGCGATGGCGAAACTTCCTTTGCTACGATGGGGATGAATCTATTTTTGATGGGTCCGAGAGTCCATAATGACATAGTCTACTCTACAGGGGAAAAGTTTTGGGGGAGTTGGTTGACTCAGCAGCAGGACCCCCCTTTCCTGATCAGCTTATTGTAGGGACCGGCCGGCATGAAGGGGGTTGTCTATATTACAGTCAGGAGAATCCTTTAAGAACCTTGTAATATTTCCCTTCAGCAGAAAGTTTTGACTTTTCCCGGTCATTGTCTGCTCTCCTTCTAACGCTTCCATTGCTGTGATCCAAGTTTCTGTTGACATTTGGCTGAATGGTTTTTGCTTTGCTCACGCCCCGCGATGTCTTCATTATGTAGTGATCACCCGGAGGGATCAATTATAAAGGCTCCGTTCCCAATTACCGGCCTGTTCTCTGGGCATGTTGTCATTTTTAGTATTGAGGGCCGTTTCTGTTACTATTCAGTTTTTTTTGTGTGGACTCATGTAAACAAGAGATCTCCTCTATTTAGCACCGAAGTCATACCGGAATCCTATCACTATTAGGCCCTGTACACTCTACGTTTACCGGGTACGCCATGAGAGTTCCTGAACACACTCTAAATGTGTCCATAGGCTTCATTAGTCTGACGGAGGCCAAAAGTGCGTCCTTTTGGCCTCCCGTCAGGCTGATATATGTCGGTATTGTTTTTTTTTTTAAAAGTTTTTCGTTTAAAGGGGTTATGCGGGACTGAAAATTATTAGCAGTCTAGTCCCTGCAATATGAGCGTACGCTCGCTAATATACATTCCGGTCCCCCGTCGTGCTGATTTGAAATTCTTATAGATTTTTATACCGCTGGTGGCGGACCGGAAGTTTAGTCTCACAGCCTTCTATGATGACGATACAACTCCTCGTCTGACCGAACCCGCTGTAATCTATAAATTCGCTGTACTACTGCTCCTTCTTGTACATAGAGTACAGCGGGGTCGGTCACATGATGAAGAGTCGTATCGTCCTAGAAGAAAACGGCAACTAGACATCCGGTCTCCCGGCAGCGCTATAAAAGTAGGAGAATCTTGTAATCAGCGCGACGGGACCGTAATGTGAATTCTCATACTGCAGTGACAACACTACTAATAATTTTTGTTACCCACAAAACCCCTTTTAAGTATGGAATAGTGTCGTAGACTAAACTGTTCCACAAATCGCGATCCCACAAAAAAGTGTAGTAGCTTATTGGTGACGTGTGTATATATGAAGGAAGTCTTTTCTTCGTACATACGGCACATGATGGAGCCTGTGCGGCAGCACGCAGACATGATGGCGCTAAAGTGTGCTTCAGACCGTATACATGCAACTATGACAAAGTAGAACAAGAACAGAGGCACAGACTGGAAGTGTTGTCAGGGGAACGCGGCAGTAGTGCAGCCTCAGGCTTTTGACCTGTAACTTCAAACTCTGATAAGTAAAAAAGGTCAAAATCAAGTGACCGTTCTCGTACATGTAGGGACAGACATGAGCAGTCCCTGCATAGTCCGTAATATCGAGCGCTATCAATCGCACCATAAAGAAGGGTCTCCAAGTGGGAACAATAGACGTCCTAAATATTTGATAGAAATGTTTTTTAGTGTTTATGTTGCGGACGCTTGTGCTGCGCTCACCACTTCCCACTTTATATCCCCCCAGGGACGAGGAGTACGAAACAGCTGTGCTGTATGAATGAGCATTTAGACTATGATGACATCTTTTTGTCTTTGGTCATCGCGGCTTTTAAATCCTGAGACTACAGCTGTTGTCATTCTATGCTGCGGAGCTTTGTGAGTGCAGACAGGTGGAGTAGGCTTTGACTCCTTCTTGTCTGCCCATTCATATGTCCATATGCCTGTTTTAGGTTTTTTTTGGCTATAAATCAAGACTTTGCAAAATGGGGGGGGTCTTTTTACATTGTTCACGTCCAATATTTTCTGAGTCCGTGCTGTGAGGTTTTTTTTTCATTTGTATCCCAAAAAAAGTGTTCACACTAAGGTGTCATGTACACGACCGTAAGGGTTTTTACTGTCCGCAAATATGGGTTTGACGGATATGTATCCGTAGCCATCCACTATTGCGGAAGCGCCCATAGACCTCTATGGGCGAGTCCGTGCCACAATTGCGGACAAGAATTGGACATGTTCTATATTTTGCGGATCATTTCTGAGGTACGGACACACGTCCATAAATATACGGAAAGGTGTACGTGGCTAATAGAAGTGTATGGGTACGCAATTTCATCCGTAATTACGGTCGTGTGCATGCGGCCTCTGTTTTGCTTTCTATAGAAATGCTGCTGTTGTGGTCAGCGGTGCCGGGAATAGTGAGGACGGGCACACAAATTCTCTTCTACTTTTTTTTTTTGCGTTACTTGGCAGTCGGTGACACCCTAGAGAAATATGTGAATTCTTGCGCTCCCATGTGATCTAGCCATGTGGTCATTACTGTGTGTTACAGCTGGAGTGATCTGCGGTGCCACCGGCGTGTAAATAACTTTGGAAATATAAATGATTTAAAAGTGGTTTTGCGCTTTGGACAATCCCTACTTGTTCGAAGGGTCCCTTGATAATAAGCTGATCACAAAGTGTCTCCTGCTGCGACCCCCAGCGATCAACTGTGGTGACACTTGAGAGTAAGTGTTCAGTTTCCCTGCAGCGCCACCACTGGGGAAAATTAAGCATTACACAGTGTGTATTCATATCAATGTGTTTTATGTGTAATAAAGGACAGGCCCTCCAGAGAGAGAGATGTTCTATGTGACCGCTCTCCACTTTGGCCAAGAGATGAAGATACTCAACAGAGGATCCCCCTCCCCTCTAACTCATAATTCACTGAAAAGCTATATGGTAACTGTTTTTCTAAACTGGACATTCCCTTTAAGGGAGAACGGCAGCAATGGTGGCACCACCACGAAGGAGCAGGGATAAGGCTACACTGTGGTGGGCATCTTTGGCTAGCGCACACTGCCATGGGGGCTCTTTTGGCAGTTATGGGTGCATCTGAGGTTGGCACACTGAGAACCTAATTGGCTCGCTCTCGGGAACATCGGGCCAACACAAAATTGTGTGGCACGTTCTGTGCGCAGCCTAGTGCCCTGCCCGGCAAATTGTAGTTAGCGGTTTGCTTCTCCTTTCTTGCCGAGGGATTTACTGACCTAGCGATCGGTGGTCCCAGAGGTCGGGCCCCCATCAATCAGAATCTTACGGCGAAATGGCATGATATTTAATAATGGGAATACCCCCTTATTCATCGTTGGGTTAAAGGGGTATTCCCATCATTGAAAGTTATATCCTATCCCTAGGATTTGCCGTAACATTCTGATTAGTGGGGGTCCGACCTCTGGAGCCGAAACACTGTAGACCTTTAGGAGGCGGTTCGACCACTTCTATACAACACTTCTGCTCCTGCAAGATTGCAGATTATCTGGCCGCACAGTGCTGTAAACAAGCATCGGGGGTGTTCTGGACGACCAGATACCTGATCAAAGGGATGTGCGACCGTACCATATTCCTTAATCTTGAGCAGTATATGGCGGAGAGGGGGGGGGGATCTGTAGCTGTATCAATCAGATCGTATTATTGCAGTAACAGAAGTTCCAGTGATGGTATTAAGTATTAATAAGGCGATGCTGTTAACAAATGGCCTCGTGTCTTCTTATCACACTTCGAAAGGGGATCCAATATCTTTAACATGTGACAACAGGGACTTCAACACAGGTTTTATTTGCACTATTTTTTTTTAGATTATATGTTAGCAAGTAGCGGGGTTATATGGAAGAGTGTAACATGTCCGGAGGATCCGACTACACAAGGTTTGTTTGTAGTCTGTAACCATGGAAACACAAAGTGCTAGACTTTTAATTGAGAATATTTGCAAAGTTATTTTTATTGTTTTTATTTTAGTTGGGTCAAGCATTTTATCTTATCTTTTTTTGTTTACATGGCTAATGGGGATTTATATTTTTCTTTAAAAGGTGACCTGCGCCTAGGGCTGGGCGTTTTTTTTTTCTAAAAAATAAAATCAAGATTTTAGTCCCAGGTGTCCGCTGTAAAATACAGTCGACACCCGCAGCATGTGGAGCGCGCTCCAAACATCACCCCCTGCAGCCAAACGTAATAGCACGTCTGGGTGCGCGAAGGGGTTAACAGTAATACCAAAAGATAATTTGATAAATAATTTTCTTTATATAAATAACTTTTTAACATATATTACTATTCTAATTATACGTAACTTTACAACTTTTAACCTCTGCAAATACTTTTTTAATCAGAAATACAATTGGAAAAATGGCGATGTAATTGATTATAGCTTCTGTGTCCCCTGGCAGGGAACAGGTTAACAATCTCTAGTCAATGATACGCTGCGTGCACGAACATCCCCCCTCTACCCGTCACCACCTCAGCCGGTCTCCGACATTGCAGGTGAGAGCAGTGTAAAGTGCAGCAGTGCCAGGCAGATAGTGCAGAGCGGGCATTCTGGGGCGAGATCACATTATAAGGTCTGAAGTGTGAGCAGGTCCCTGTCAGTACTGGCCTCACCATGGAGGGTTAAATTACATGAAGGCCGGATTCACACGACTGTGACTGGACTGTGGAAAACGGTCCGTGTGTCCGCCGGATTTCCCGGCCGACCGCGGTACATGTGAACGGGACTCCTGGCATCAGTCATTTAGGCTAAAGTCACACGACCGTGAAAAAAAATGGCCATTAAAAACGGATCAATTGTCAGTTTTTCATATCCATCTTGCATCAGTGGCTCCAAATAGATCTCTTAAGTCAGGTTTTTTTTTTGTCCCAATCCCCTGAAAACACCACAGTGCCCGTGTAGATAGTGCCACAGACCATTGCAGATGGCACCCCTCCCCTTGTAGATTGCAGTACCCCCCCATCCTTCTTGTAGATAGCGCCACTATAGCTGCCACTAGGAATTGCTGAATCCCCAGCGACGCTTTGACCGAGGATTCAGCTCCTAGTGGGAGCTACAGTGGCGCTATACGAGAGGGATTGGGGGGGTGCTGTCTACACCGGGGTGATGGCTCTCTGTAAGGGGCGTAGTATCTAAAGGGTGGTGTGGCTATATATATATATATATATATATATATATATATATATATATATATATATATATATATATATATATATAGTATAATTTTGTTGAGTACAGAACAGCAGAAGCAGGGCGCAGCTTGTCACAAGGAAGATCAGGCAGGAGCGGGGCGCACCTTCCTCCTGCAGCCCGGTGCGACTAAAGTATCAATTTAACGATTCTGTTAAACAGAATAGTCAGAGGCCTTGAGGGCGAATTAATCAAATTAATTTGATCGCCCAGCCCTACCTGCACCCAAATATCAAGTGTAGACGCTTGGTGGTAAAGTTGCCCAGTCAACCGTATGACACCTGGAAAGTAAAGTGCACGGGTGGAATTGAAGGGAATCTTTTAAAGCGTATTCCCACTATAGACATTCATGCCATGTCCAGACACGGCCAGCTCTCCGTTCATTCTTTGCCTCATCCAGCGGGATGGGGGTCGGGACACTTGAATGTCGGTCATGGGAATACCCCTTTAAGTATATGGCTTTAGCGATTATAACCTATAATTAGCTCCACATCGTCTCTTTAATGCTAATGTATGGAGGCTGTGCCAGCTTTAGTGTGAGTAGTGCCAGTGGAAGCCGGGAATCAGCGCTGCGCCTACATTACTTCTGTAGAACTTGATTCAAAACTGGGCATGAAACTTCCTGACGTGGGCAGAGATGGACGTCTTCCCTGCCGCTGCTGTAGCTGGTAATGTGGTATTCTTATATATGCCCCGGAGTATGACCTTCATTTACAGTACCAGCGCTGAGATCTGCGGCCCCGGACACCACCGGTATTAATATATATGACCCATTGTGGCCCCGGAAGCAAATGCGAAGAAAAGATAATGTTGCTCATAGCGGCATTAAAGACTATGTAAACCTTTGCCACCATTTTTTTTGCTCCAATGACTGAAGGAGACCTATTCTGCCTACATCAATAGGCCACGTTTGCCTCCGATGCCGCGGTACACTCCATGACCGCCCATACAAATTCATTTGTTGAGGAAGGGGCCGTTCTATTTGAGGTGTATTGTCACAATAACATTGGTTGCAACGGTTTACATGGCCTTTAACCCTTTCCCGCCGCAGCCCTTTTTTCGGATTTTCATTTTCGTTTTTCCCTCCCCACCTTCCAAAGGCCATAACGCCTTTATTTTTCCGTCGATATAGTACTATGAGGGCTTGATTTTTGCGGGACGAGTTGTAGTTTTTCGTAGCACCATTTATTTTGCCGTATAATGTACTAAGAAACGGGAAAAAAATTACTTGTGGGGTAGAAAATGAAAAAAACAGCGATTCCTCCATGGTTTTTTGCGCGCCATTTTTACGGAATTCACTGTACAATTAAGACAACATGTTCATTTTATTCTATGGGTCAATACAATTACGGCGATACCAAATATGTGTCGTTTTTTCTATATTTTACTACTTTTACAAGTAAAAACCGAAGTGTAAAAAATAAAAATTTATTTTGTTTCGCCAAATTCCAAGAGCCGTAACGTCTTTATTTTTCCATCGATTAAGTGGTGTGAGGGCTTATTTTTTGCGGGATAAGCTGTAGTTTTTAATAATACCATTTTGGTGTAAATGTGACGGTTTGATCACTTTTTATTTCATTTTTTGTGGGAGATGAGGTGAACAAAAAAATAGAGATTGTGGCATTTACAATTTATTTTTTTTACGGCGTTCACCGTGCGGGTTAAATAATGATATATTGTGATCAGACTTTTACGGACGCGACGATACCAATTATATTTATTTAATTTTTTACTATGCTATAGGGGGGAAATGGGAAAAGTTTTTTTTTTTGAACTTTTAATTTTTTTTATTTTTTTTTAAACTAATTTTTACATTTTTTATTAGTCCCCCTAGGGGACTTCAACCAGCGATCGTTAGATCGCTTGCACGATGTACTGCAATACTAATGTATTGCAGTATACCGTGATTCTGACAGTCTCCTATGAAGCCCTGCCGGAGGCAGAGCTTCATAGGAGTACCAAGATGGCAGACCTGGGGGACTTCGTCAGACCCCCAGGCAGCCGTGTGAACCAACGGCTCCCCCCGATCTCGCTGCGGGGGGGGGGGCCGTTGAGACGTTACAGGTTGTCGCCCCCCTGTTTTTAGTAATTGAAATGCTGCGACCTCTATTGAACGCGGCATTTAACGGGTTAAACAAGTGGGATCGCGCTAAAGCGCGATCCCGCTCGTAACCCGGAAGTGTCGGCTGTAACACACAGCCGACACACGCTCTATGGAGCGGACTCAGCCCGTGAGCCCGCTCCATATTCCCCCACCCGGCGTGCGCCGTATATGTACGGCGGATGTCGGGAAGGGGTTAATCTCGCTCTCCTGTTCTGATTGTAGCAAGACCTCCGCTGTGAGAAGTATAGGTCTGCACAGGTTTTTAGTCTAGATGCGAACAAGCATGTTTTCATTCACAGACCTAAAGCGTAGTTCTTGCAAATGGAGAGTAAGGCCTTATTTACACGAACTTGTTTCACGTCCGTGATACGCGTGTGAAAATCACGCGCATCGCACGGACCTATGTAAGTCAATGGGGCCGTTCAGACAGTCTGTTTTTCACGCAGCGTATGTCCGCTGCGTGAAACTCACTGCATGTCCTATACTTGAGCGTTTTTTGCGCATCACGCACCCATTGAAGTCAATGGGTGCGTGAAAATCACGCGCAGCACATGGACACACTTCCGTGTGCCGCGCGTGATTCGTGCAACAGTTCAAGAAATGAAGGGAAAAATAAAACCACCTCCATCACTTCATTTTCTAAACCTCATAACCGCGTGTCAGAAGTATGGCATATGCGCGAAAATCACGCAGCCACACAGCAAACACTTATGACACACGGAACTGCAACGCACAAAAAACGCAGCGTTTTTGCGCATGCAAAACGCACGCGTTCGTGTAAATAAGGCCCCATGCACATCCGTGTATACGGAAGGGTGAGCGTAAATATATACGTATATACGGAACCGTAAAAACAGAGGGAGGATGCAAATGATGTCGTCAGCATGTTGCATAGCAACGCTTCCTTAAATACGGATGGTATACGGATGCACATTCGTAGATGTCCGTATTTATGGATGCCCCATAGACTTGATGCTCCCATAGACTTCTATGGGAAAGTCCTTGCCGTAATTACTGATAAGAATAGGACGGGTTCTATAATTTTTTTCAGCATGGACACCCATCAGTAAAAATACGGAAAGGTGTCCGTGGACCATAGAAATGAATGGGTCAGTAATTACTGATGAAAAATACGGTCGTTTGCATGGCGCCTAACTGGAACACACCGTATATTAGAAAGTTGGAGAAGGATTTCTTATAAAGGAATTTTCTCTGGTTTTTTGTAAATAAAGCTTAGACCTTAACCCGTTAGTGACCGCCAATACGCCTTTTAACGGCGGCCACTAACGGGCTTTATTCTGATGCATATGCCTTTTTACGTCGCTGCATCAGGATAAAGTAAACAGAGCAGGGAGCGTCAGATCTCCCTGCTCTCAGCTGCTAGAGGCAGCTGGGGGCGTCCCTGCTCTGCCGGGTGAGATCGATATGAGTATCGATCTCACCCGTTTAACCCCTCCGATGCGGCGCACAATAGCGAGCACCGCATCTGAGTGGTTTTGGAGAGAGGGACGGAGCTCCCTCTCATCCCACCGACACCCGGCGATACGATCGCCGAGTGTCTGTCTCCCATGGCAGCCGGGGGCCTAATAAAGGCCCCCAGGTCTGCCTGGAGCGAATGCCTGCTAGATCATGCCAGAGGTCTAGCAGATGCCTGTCTGTTTTAAACGGACAGGCAGTAATACACTGCAATACAAAAGTATTGCAGTGTATTATAATAGCGATCCGAGAATCGCATATTAAAGTCCCCTAGTGGGACTAGTAAAAAAGTAAAAAAAAAGTTTAAAGTTAATTTTAAAAAAAAATGAAAAACCCAGCTTTTCCCCTTACAAAATGCTTTACTATTAAAAAAATAAAGTAAAGTTACACATATTTGGTATCGCCGCGTCCGTAACGAACCCGACTATAAATCTATTACATTATTTAACCCGCACGGTGAACGCCGTAAAAAATTTAATAAAAAACTATGGAAAAATTGCTGTTTTCTGTGAATCCTGACTTAAAAAAAATGTGATAAAAAAGTGATCAAAAAGTCGCATCTACTCAAAAATGGTACCAATAAAAACTACAAGTCGTCCCGCAAAAAAAATGCCCTCATACAACCGCATCGGTGAAAAAATAAAAACGTTACGGCTCTTCAAATATGGAGACACAAAAACAAATTATTTTGAAAGAAAAAGCGTTTTTACTGTGTAAAAGTAGTAAAACATACAAAAATGATACAAATTTGGTATCGTTGCAATCGTAACAACCCGCTGAATAAAGTTATTGTGTTGTTTATATCACACGGTAAACGCCGTTGATTTAAGACGCGAAAAAGAGGGGCGAAATTTCAGGTTTTTTTCTATTCCCCCTCCGAAAAAAAGTTAATAAAAGTTAATCAATAAATAATGTCCCCCAAAATGGTGCTATTAAAAAGTACAACTTGTCCCGCAAAAAACAAAACCTTATACAGCTATGTCGACGCAAAAATAAAAAGGTTATAGCTCTTGGAATGCGACGATGGAAAAAACTTAAAAAATGGCTTGGTCATTAAGGTCTAAAATAGGCTGGTCATTAAGGGGTTAAATCAGACCTGGACAAAACTTTCAAAACGGCAACAACACGCTACAGGGCCGGGTCCATGCTGCAACCAGGGATGTGTAAGGGCTCATCCACACGTAACGGAATTGCTGCGTTTTTTCCGGCCGGAATTGCGGATGGAAAATACGCAGCAGAATACAGAAGCTGCAAAGTGGGTGAGATCCAACAAATGTCATCCACACGCTGCGTGAAATTTCAGAGCAGAAATTTACCTGCGGTGCGCATTTTTTTTGGTACCGCAGTATGTCAATTCCTGCTGTGGAAAGTGGCCAGAATTGCTGCATTTTTAAGAGGAGACGTCACCACCTCCCAACACTGAGAAAAATGCTGCAAAATATGCACCATTTTCTGCAGTCAAAAATGCAGGAAATGGTGCGGCTTTTCTACAGTGGAATTTCTGATAGTCTCTGCGGAAATGCTGCAGAAAATTGCTGCACCAATTCCGTTAGGTGTGGACAAGCCCTAAGCCTGACCTTATGTGTCACTTAATGTTTTGTACCCCTAGCAGTCAGAATAGAGCCCCCCTTGGTAGTTCAGCTAATTCACTCCACCCGTCTTCACTTTCCCAGTGGTCACAATATCCCCCCCCCGTACCTACTTTCCGAATAGTCATAGCATCCCCCACCCTTCCTAATAGTCACTAGTCACAGCAAGGCCTCCAATGTGCCGCCTGCATGCCCCTCGATGCGCCCTCTTCTGGCAGGAAGCTACATAGCGCCGCCTATTGTCAGTTGCTGTATGTAGCTTTCTGCATCAGACTCTTACATAATTACATAGGATGAAAAGAGACACCGGTCCATCAAGTGACGTCCGTCGAAATTGTTTTTCTTCCACATGCAATGGATGTCCCTGGTCCTTTGTAGAGTCCTCGGAAAGAACGGATCATGTTCTGGTTCTTTGTATTGACCACACATATACTTATACATGGTAATAAGATCACCCCTAAGGCCCCATGCACATGATCGTAAAAATCGTCCGCAATTACGGACGTATTCACTTCTATTGACCTGTATATTTACGGGAAGGTGTCCAGGCTGTAGATGGGACATGTCCGTTCTTTTTCTTTTTACGGGCCGCGCTCCCATACTTTGTATGCTGTGATGGAGCTTCCATCTACTAGTTTTGTCCAGTGTGACGGTCACTTTCCATATAATGTCAGGACTGAAAATGTATGTTTATGACAAACCAGGATCAATATACGACAGAGACCACCAGCGCCCGACTCTACCCTATTGACTTCTAATTGGGTCGGTCGGGTTCAGCCGCGGTTTCTCAAAGGTTTTGAAGGAAAAATAACCCTTCATGCAGCGCTATTGATGCAAAACAAAAAGCTGACAGGCCTGGATATATCTGGCGGCCCATAAACGTCCTCGTGTTATCAGGACATTGTTATCCTTCTCTTCCTTTCTATATATACAGTGGAGGAAATAAGTATTTGATCCCTTGCTGATTTTGTAAGTTTGCCCACTGTCAAAGTCATGAACAGTCTAGAATTTTTAGGCTAGGTTAATTTTACCAGTGAGAGATCGATTATATAAAAAAAAAAACAGAAAATCACATTGTCAAAATGATATATATTTATTTGCATTGTGCACAGAGAAATAAGTATTTGATCCCCTACCAACCATTAAGAGTTCAGCCTCCTCCAGACCAGTTACTGCTCCAAATCAACTTGGTGCCTGCATTATAGACAGCTCTTACATGGTCACCTGTATAAAAGACTCCTGTCCACAGACTCAATGAATCAGTCTGACTCTAACCTCTACAACATGGGCAAGACCAAAGAGCTTTCTAAGGATATCAGGGACAAGATCATAGACCTGCACAAGGCTGGAATGGGCTACAAAACCATAAGTAAGACGCTGGGTGAGAAGGAGACAACTGTTGGTGCAATAGTAAGAAAATGGAAGACATACAAAATGACTGTCAATGGACATCGATCTGGGGCTCCATGCAAAATCTCACCTCGTGGGGTATCCTTGATCCTGAGGAAGGTGAGAGCTCAGCCGAAAACTACACGGGGGGAACTTGTTAATGATCTCAAGGCAACTGGGACCACAGTCACCAAGAAAACCATTGGTAACACATTACGCCGTAATGGATTAAAATCCTGCAGTGCCCGCAAGGTCCCCCTGCTCAAGAAGGCACATGTACAGGCCCGTCTGAAGTTTGCAAATGAACATCTGGATGATTCTGAGAGTGATTGGGAGAAGGTGCTGTGGTCAGATGAGACTAAAATTGAGCTCTTTGGCATTAACTCAACTCGCCGTGTTTGGAGGAAGAGAAATGCTGCCTATGACCCAAAGAACACCGTCCCCACTGTCAAGCATGGAGGTGGAAACATTATGTTTTGGGGGTGTTTCTCTGCTAAGGGCACAGGACTACTTCACCGCATCAATGGGAGAATGGATGGAGCCATGTACCGTCAAATCCTGAGTGACAACCTTCTTCCCTCCACCAGGACATTAAAAATGGCTCGTGGCTGGGTCTTCCAGCACGACAATGACCCGAAACATACAGCCAAGGCAACAAAGGAGTGACTCAAAAAGAAGCACATTAAGGTCATGGAGTGGCCTAGCCAGTCTCCAAACCTTAATCCCATCGAAAACTTATGGAGGGAGCTGAAGATCCGAGTTGCCAAGCGACAGCCTTGAAATCTTAATGATTTACAGATGATCTGCAAAGAGGAGTGGGCCAAAATTCCATCTAACATGTGTGCAAACATCATCAACTACAAAAACCGTCTGACTGCTGTGCTTGCCAACAAGGGTTTTGCCACCAAGTATTAAGTCTTGTTTGTCAAAGGGATCAAATACTTATTTCTCTGTGCACAATGCAAAAAAATATATATCATTTTGACTATGTGATTTTCTTTTTTTTTTTTTCTATATAATCTATCTCTCACTGGTAAAATTAACCTAGCCTAAAAATTCTAGACTGTTCATGTCTTTGACAGTGGGCAAACTTACAAAATCAGCAAGGGATCAAAAACTTATTTCCTTCACTGTAGCTGCGTCTACAATCTCCTGCTCCGGAAAAATAATCTGTGGCCTCCGAGGAATTTAGGAGTCCGCAGTGAAACTTTGGTTCCCAGACTTTTTATTTGCTCACCTTGGAGGTGCAGGGGAGACTTCTGGCCGGCCGTGTTAACAGGCGAACATCACCGCAGCTGTGTACTCATTACGAGCAGATACATGGAAACACTTTATACTCTGCAGTAGGATTTTTGACGGATCCTATGAACACCCGTCTCGGTTTTCTAGAAGGTGTCGTTCTACTGAATGTAGGGCCTGGTACAAGATGCTACATTGCGTCTATTGTCCGTACTTTGCGCTGGTGTTGGTTGCGGATTCCTAAAATGTCCAAATTGAGGGTATGTTCACACGGGCAATTTTCGGCCCGAAAAAGGCTAAATAATCAGAAGCAGAACGCCTTCAAACATCTGCGCATTGATTTCAGGTCTTGCTCTTGGCATAGTGTTGCCCTGAGTGCCCCTTTAAGTTATTTTTTTTTAACTTTTCTTATTTAGGCCTCCCGCACACGTGTTTTTATTTAGTGTGTTGTCCCCATTTTTCGCAGATAGCACATTGACCCATTTATTTCTATATGGCCATGCATGCATTAGTGTTTTTTGCAGATCCATTGTTCCATTCTGAAAGCTGTAGAACGTGTCCTATCCTCATCCGTTTTTGCAGACCCGTGCTGCCATTTGGCCATCCGTGTGTCCGCGTTTTGCGGATGTGTTGCTAGGAATCGCCTGGGTAATCAGATCACATGACCGTCCTGTGGGTGTTTCCGGTAGGGGGGCAGGATAGTGACAATTTCCTCCTGATTTTTTTTATATGGACGACCTGGAAACACATCTGTAACATATGGACGTACGGAACAGTTGCGGAAGCAACTCTGAGGCATTATGAACCCACCGGGCACTAGGACCCGTAGTTTGCAGCCCGATCAATGGCAACAGTCGTGTGCATGAAGCCTTAAAGGGGTATTGCACAAGAAAATGGTGACCGTACTCTACAATGACCAATGCCACCTAAAACACTAAATATAAATAAATATGCATTGCTGCTGAGTCTACCTGCAATAGTAAGGTTCTTGGTGCATGTGTTGATCAAATTGTGTGAGCCCACCTGCCACGACAAGGCAATTTGATCAAAACGTGCGCTAAGAACCTCACTATTGTAAGTAGATTCAGTAGCAATTCTTATTTATAGTGTTTAGGTGACATTGCTGTTAGCAGAGTGCGGTTGCCATTTTTTTGTGTATTGTTTTGCAGTCACGGGCGTACTTGCACCTGTACTTTTTTTTTTAATTTTTTTAATTTTTCTGTAATTTGCTGATCAAACTTTTTTGTGTATCCAAGGGTATTCCCATCTCTGACATTTATGGCATACCCACAGGATTGTAAGTAAGATCTGCACCTATCTGGAGAATGGGGGTCCCCTAACCTCTGTAATGAGGTGGCCACTGCGTTCAGGTGAACAATGAATGGGGAGGTGGCTGTGAATGTGCGGCACTCTCTCCATTCACTTCTATGTGAGACGGAGGAACCTCCGAGCAGAGACCTCTGTTCTCCAGATAAGTGCGGGTCTCAGGTGAGGGACCAACTCCTCCCCTGGGACCCACTTTTTGGCTATACCACAAATCTGAGATGGGAGTACCCCTTAAAGTAACGGTAACTAAAAAAAATATCAAGTGACCGGTAAGGCCAGGCTTCTACATTCCCGACTTCAATGGGAATGTGGAACTTCAGATTGTCGTTTTAGTGCTGGCTCCTAGACCGATGTAAGATTTGTCCGGACTGACTGTCACTCAGATCTTCCTTATTTTTTTTTAGATTTGATTCTGCAGTGAATGGGGCCAAGCTGCAATACCAGTCACTGGACAAGAGTGGCGCTGTTTTTTGGAAAAAAAATACTTTTAAATTGATCTCATTGCCTTTAAATCCCGGACAACAGTGCTAATTTCGCCGTGTTTACTGGGCCACTGTGATCCAATTCTTTGGGTGTATTTCTGTTGTCGTACAACATGTACAAATCTGCACGTGGTTTTTTTTTTGTCCTGTATATTAAGGCTTGTGGAGAAGGACGTTCTGGACAATATTACCGAATACTGCAAAGGAGGCAGAGACCATCAGACATCCCCGTCCCACGCTACAAGTCTAGTGGTGTGGGGGTATCCCGACGGCAGACATAGTGGGTTTTGTCCTCTTGGCATTCTCCATCACGTGCCAAGTTATTAGAAGTATAATGGCCTAATTTGTGCCCGTAGGGACTCCATGTGAAGGTGTGCCAAGTGCATAGGTCCCTATATCTATTGTAGGTTTTATCGGGTTTCACCTCTGGGACCTGCACTGACGTTGACCGGGGGGGGGGGGGGGAGATTGAGAGGTGGGGGTCCTGTGGATATGCCATAAAATTCTGTGATGGGAATACCCTTTTAATGCCAGTGTTTGTTTTTGTTTTTTTCTTCAACTTTATGACATTT
Organism: Rhinoderma darwinii; assembly: GCF_050947455.1. Taxonomy (NCBI): domain Eukaryota; kingdom Metazoa; phylum Chordata; class Amphibia; order Anura; family Rhinodermatidae; genus Rhinoderma; species Rhinoderma darwinii. The sequence continues at coordinate 396,532,634 of NC_134690.1, forward strand.
TGGCCGACTGTGATTTCTTTCGGGTATGTTGCTGGTCTTTCTGGACTATTTCTGGCTCCAGGAGACAGTCAGTCAGGTCTTGGAGCCTTGCAGATACTTAAGGAGCTGTAGTTTTGTTTTCGTTCACGGGAATAGTAGCGACCGTCCGGTATTTGTCACGCTACCTGTGTTTCCACTGTCCATGCCAAATCCCATTTGGTTTTATTTGTGAATAAATTTGGAAAACTGTTCTCTGCCGAGACGCCATATTTAGTTTTTTACATGCAGCAGGCTTATGAATGACTTTACCGGGACATGAAGGCTTAAGTCTGTGATTCATGTTCCGGATTCATCCCTTTGGCTTGTGACCGTGCGTCACTCTGGTGTGGACATTGTCCTTGTCTAAACAGTTCTTTGTTGGATTTTATCGTGTCGTCCTGACTGATGTGAACATTTTACACTGCAGGGCTGTATCCCGTTCGTCCGTCCTGCCGCTAATTCTTGCCCTCTTTGTCATAAAACTGTGATTGGTGAAATAACCGGCCATCAATCTCCCCTATTTCAGCCATAGAAATGGGTAACGTCTTCAGAGGTCTTGGTGGCCTCCTCGCGCAGTCCCTCGTGTTTGGGGACATGTTAAGGTAGATGTACGAGTGCGTCGTCGCCTTTCCGTCCTTTGAGAGGGGTTATGCGATTGGCAATACCCTTTTCCATATGGATGTCATAGTGGGGGGGGGGGGGTCCACAACCGCAAGAAGCGTCTCCTGCATGCAACAATATAATATTTCGGAAGGGAAGAGAAGCTAAACATGAGTACATGGCGTTCGCTTCCTGGCAGAGTCAGGACAGGTGAGTAAAACCGCTAGACCACCAGGTATAAGCACCTGCTATTATCCTAGACCACCAAGAAAACCAGCAATACTAGACCCCAAGGGCTGGTGTCATTACCCCCTCCACCACACTAAACCACTGCAGCTATTTGGTATTAACAACGCCACTACTCTAGACCATTAGGACTAGTGGCATTAACCCCTTCGCCACCCTAGGACTGGTAGTGCTACACCCTTTACCACCCTAGGCCATCAGGGCTAGTGGCATTAATCCACTCCACCACCATAGACCACCAGAACTGGTGACATTAACCCCTCCACCATCCTAGTCCACCAGAATTAGTCTGAAATATCTTTTTCTTTATTTTCTATTTTCTAAACTTGGGTACGTTTTATAATCTGAAAAATATGCTAATCATATTGTGTAGTGAATGTAGATAATTTTGTAGAAAAATCTCTTTAAGAAAAAGGGATGGTCAAAAGCCGAGAACCTTTTTAGAGTCCCTTGACTATAAGTTGATCTAACTGCGGGACCCCCAGCGATCAGCTGTGATCTGTGGGCAAACCTGGCACTGTGTTCAATTCCCCTGCAGCGCCACCATAAGGGAAATGAAGTATTACACAGTGTCTATTCATATCAATGTGGTGTGTGTGTGTGTGTGTGTGTGTGTGTGTGTGTGTGTGTGTGTGTGTGTGTAAAATACAGGACAGGTCCTCCAGAGAGGGGGGCGCTCTATGTAACCGCTCTCCACTCAGGCCGAGAGATGAGGATCCTGAACAGAGGACCCCCCTATATTACCTCCGTTAACTAACAGGGTGCATGGCAATGGATTTTTCTATACTGGACATCCCCTTTTAAATGTGATGTGGTTTAATATTCTAGTGACCACTTTTTAGCCAAACGGTAACGTGGTCGTCCTCGTGCCAGTCGTATAAATCTGGCTGTCGGGTTTTGAGGTATTTGTCTATTTTAGTTGTTAGTAGTTCATTTTGTAATCCATACTCAGCTTTAAGTAGTTGCTCGGTGCTGGACGGGGGAACGCTGACTGCCAGCTAAAATTTCAGCCTTTAGTTTATTTTGGGGAATAGACACATTCCTGCTCCCTGGCGCTTGCACTACATGAAACGAGAGCATCCTGTTCAAACATGGTCCGATTTAGACTTACGAGAATACTGTCTCTCAAAGGGACATACCCTGCCCATGTCTTTATTTCCATGTCTCCAGCCCCGTGTAACTAGACGTGTCTTCTAAGGCAGGGGTCAGCAACCTTCGTCACCCCAGCTGTTGTGAAACTACAACTCCCAGCATGCCCTAACAGCCAAAAGCTTTAGTATTCCAACCAAAGGCTATTAGGGCATGCTGGGAATTGTAGTTTCACAACAGCTGGGGTGATGAAGGTTGCTGACCCCTGCTCTACGGGATGCAAGCAGGACAAATATTTGTGAGAGAACATTTCTTCTCGCAGCTCCCTTTTTCACACCGTTCCACATGGGGACTCGGCCCTCCGCGCCCCCGTTTTATTTCCCCCAGCTCGTGTATTTAGACTTTCCTACAAACTACAATTTAAAGGGGTTAGGTCAAGATAGGCATTTATCACCTATGCACAGGAGAGACGATAAATGTCTGATCGCTGGGATCCCACGATCACTAAAACAGGATCCCGAGCCCCTCATTGAACCCCTACTCCATTTGACATTCTTACTGCGGTCATGCAGTGAGGATGAATGGGGGGACTTGGGACCCCTGTTCTAGTGATCAGTGGGGGTCCCAGTGATCAGACATTTATCACCGGTCTTGGCACAACCCCTTTAAGGCCATGTCTACACCAATCTGTGGTGGATTTTGGGTGTATGATCCACAAGAAGGTACAGTGCAATGTTAGTAAATGGGGTTGTACAACCCTATTCACACGTGATTCTAAAGTTCTGTGCATATTTTAGCGCATGCTGCAGATTTTCACATCTGCCCTATAAATCGCAAATTCGTTGTGGAGTTTTCGGCCAAATTCACGAAGGAAATTTGAGCCGCGTCTGAATGTTGAATAACACTCCGTGTCTTCTTTGTGGGACATCCCCCCCCCCTCCTCAGAATTGTCATGTCACCTATTAATCTGTGCACATCTCTCATGTACGACTGAATTATAGGCCGTTTCGCCTCCCCGTCCCATGTCCGAAATAATTTAGGGAACCAGTAGGACCATCAATACTGCAGCATTGTAAAACTAGTGATCTCTCATCTGCTGGGATTTAGAGGAAAATCCATATAGATCATATAATTCCCACAGCTGAGGGTTTGTTACAATTCTATACAGTCTAGATCATCCTCTGTGAGCTAAACGGTGGACTCCAGGCTCGTGTTCAACCTGCGCCGATACATTGTAAAAAACTATCAGGACCGCAGAGAGATTTGTCTAGACTGGATACAATTGTAACAAAACCTCAGCTGTGAGGTGTTAGGTCTGTATAGGATTTCAGCTTCTGGATGTAAACCGGAATCTTCCCGTTCACTGATGGCAAGCAGAGATGTATAACTTTATTGCATGAAACTGGAAAACCTTTCCTTGCACTCCTCCTAGAAGTGTGGCGTTGCGTTGCGTGCGCAGCTCCCTGGAGTTTTCCCGGCCGCGTCTGTCGTCCGTTTGAAGAGTTTTCTTCTTTTCCTGCTTTCTGGAAGCGTGTACAGGGGAGTGTTATTAATAACCTCGTATTAAGCCTGGATCTCAGTCTGCGCTGACATTTATGTGGGCGATTCCCTAATACTCCCCAACATACACATGTCTCTGACTCATAATCCTACAGGTGGCTTCTCCTATTCTTCCAAAACAAAAGAATGAAATGTGAATGTTTGTGACTTGCTCTAAATCTAGTGTACGGCCGCGTGTGTATAGGTGCCGGGGCTGCCAGTCTGTATATCCTGTTGGGGCATGGGCTGCGCTGGTTTGGTGTGGTTACGTCCTTCCACTAGTGGGAAACCTTAAAGATTTAGAAATGATGGCGATGTATCGGGAAAGGAAGAGGCACTCTTTGCTTTGCTTATAGCGCTACTGGGGTCCTGAGGATCCCGAAAAGGAATCCTATTAAAGATGTCATAGGTGCTTGAATATCAGATATACTGGATTATAGGACGATTATAATAATGTATATAAACTCACGTGTTACGGTAGAGAACCATCATAAAGTCCAGGGGCCCAAAATAAAGGAACGGTTTTGTTGTTTTTTATATTTTCGGGTTTGTTGCAATTCTGCTGTATTTGCATCTTTAAATTTGGAAAGCGATCACTAATATCTGTCATCTTTATCGCTAACTCTCTCATATCTCATGCAATGCAGTCAGCAGATTGCCCCTTAATACATAATAATACCAGCGGGGTGCCCCCTCAGCCGCAGAATTAAATGATAAAATTCTGTTGGCCTGCTGCCACCACTAGGGGGAGCCCAATATGCACAGATTTATACGTTGTAGTCAATGAAGTATATAAATGTGTATGTGGCAAGCTCCCCCTAGTGGCGGTTGCTGGCAGTTTTTGCGATAATCTTGTCTGCTCTCCTGGGAGATCTCCCCTATCTATAAATCTGCGCCGCAGGAATCTTTCATTGGGTTATATCCAGGGAGGGCAACCTTAAGGCCCTTTTACACTGAGCGATAATCGGGCAGACAAGTGTTCATAGAACGCTCGTTGCCGATAATTGTCCTGTGTAAACACGGCAGCGATCAGCAGATGAACAAGAAAACGCTCAATTATCTGCTGATCGTATCGTTTTAAAAAGTAAAATGTTGTCGGCAGCACATCTCCCTGTGTAAATAGGTAGACGCGCTGCCGACATAATGTATGGAGACACGTGATCGGAGTAACGACCGCTCGTCCCCATCCATAGCTCCATGTGACCGGAGCAAACGAGCGCCGATCAATGATGTCGCAATGATGTGTGGAGGGCAGTTACGGTGGGCATTATACTATGGAGGGCAGTTATGGTGGGCATTGTACTATGGAGGGCAGTTACGGTGGGCATTATACTATGGAGGGCAGTTATGGTGGGCATTGTACTATGGAGGGCAGTTACGGTGGGCATTGTACTATGGAGGGCAGTTACGGTGGGCATTATACTATGGAGGGCAGTTACGTGGGGCATTGTACTATGGAGGGCAGTTACGTGGGGCATTGTACTATGGAGGGCAGTTACGGGGGGCATTGTACTATGGAGGGCAGTTACGGGGGGCATTGTACTATGGAGGGCAGTTACGGGGGGCATTGTACTATGGAGGGCAGTTACGGTGGGCATTATACTATGGAGGGCAGTTACGGTGGGCATTATACTATGGAGGGCAGTTACGGTGGGCATTATACTATGGAGGGCAGTTACGGGGGGCATTGTACTATGGAGGGCAGTTACGGGGGGCATTGTACTATGGAGGGCAGTTACGGGGGGCATTGTACTATGGAGGGCAGTTACGGGGGGCATTGTACTATGGAGGGCAGTTACGGGGGGCATTGTACTATGGAGGGCAGTTACGGGGGGCATTGTACTATGGAGGGCAGTTACGGGGGGCATTGTACTATGGAGGGCAGTTACGGGGGGCATTGTACTATGGAGGGCAGTTACGGGGGGCATTGTACTATGGAGGGCAGTTACGGGGGGCATTGTACTATGGAGGGCAGTTACGGGGGGCATTGTACTACGGAGGGCAGTTACGGGGGGCATTATACTATGGAGGGCAGTTACGGTGGGCATTATACTATGGAGGGCAGTTACGGGGGGCATTGTACTCTGGAGGGCAGTTACGGGGGGCATTGTACTCTGGAGGGCAGTTACGGGGGGCATTGTACTATGGAGGGCAGTTACGGGGGGCATTGTACTATGGAGGGCAGTTACGGGGGGCATTGTACTATGGAGGGCAGTTACGGGGGGCATTATACTATGGAGGGCAGTTACGGTGGGCATTATACTATGGAGGGCAGTTACGGTGGGCATTATACTATGGAGGGCAGTTACGGGGGGCATTGTACTATGGAGGGCAGTTACGGGGGGCATTGTACTATGGAGGGCAGTTACGGGGGGCATTGTACTATGGAGGGCAGTTACGGGGGGCATTGTACTATGGAGGGCAGTTACGGGGGGCATTGTACTAGAGGGCAGTTACGGGGGGCATTGTACTATGGAGGGCAGTTACGGGGGGCATTGTACTATGGAGGGCAGTTACGGGGGGCATTGTACTATGGAGGGCAGTTACGGGGGGCATTGTACTATGGAGGGCAGTTACGGGGGGCATTGTACTATGGAGGGCAGTTACGGGGGGCATTGTACTATGGAGGGCAGTTACGGGGGGCATTGTACTATGGAGGGCAGTTACGGGGGGCATTGTACTATGGAGGGCAGTTACGGGGGGCATTGTACTATGGAGGGCAGTTACGGGGGGCATTACACTTTGTAAGGGCAGCTATTAGGGCAGTATAAGGTGTAGATTATATACAGCAGGCTCAGGCAATAAATATTCAATGGCGTAGCATGCAAATAGGTGGTGTGGTCTAAATAATTGTTCATTAATCGTAATTGAGGTTACATGTTGAATTAATCATGAATTTGATTTGGGTCATAATCACCCGGCCCTGTGGCGGACAATGGTTAATATGGAGCTGTACACTGACTTAGCCTATGAGCTAACAATCCGCAATGGTAAAAACTGGTTTTGGTGATAATCGTGTTTTTTGTTCTATGTACTAGTATGTTGTTGTATGTTATTGTATGGTATGTAATATATTGTAGAGTGGTAATATTTTTATTCATTACTTGAGGAATGGGTTTGGAATATGCAATTGGAATAGAAAGGGGAAAAATCTCATTAAACTAAATATAGACTGTTTTATATCCTTGCAGCGAGCAGAGCATCTGCCAAGCACGGGCAGCTGTCATGGTTTATGACGATGCCAACAAGAAATGGGTCCCGGCAGGAGGGTCGACAGGATTCAGCCGAGTGCATATTTATCATCATACAGGAAACAACACGTTCCGGGTGGTGGGCAGGAAAATTCAGGATCACCAGGTAAGCGGGAATTTTGATTCTAGAAACATAATATTTTTATTTCCCGTTGCTTATATAGCGCCGACCTATTTCACGGTGCTGTACAGAGCGTCACTATTTACATCAGTCACACTCCCCAACACTTCACAATTTATTTTCCCTGTCTCATATACACACTAGGGCCAGTTTCATTGCAAGCCGATTACCCTATCCCAGTATTTTGGGACAAAACCCATGCAAATTCGGGGAGAACATACAAACTTCATGCAGATGTTGTCCTTGGCCGGATGTGAACCCCAGTTCTGCAATGTAATGGTGCTAACCACTGAGCCACCGTGCTGCCCTATAGTATACACTTCCTGCAGGTAGGTTCAAACCAATATTTTAAAGAAGAATTCCAGGCATGTCGAAGTTCCTGAGCGTTGGGCATGTCATCACCAATAAAGTACTGTATTTATTCTCCTCTTCAGCAGTATTCTGGGTGTTTTAGAGTCCTGTTCTGACTGGAAGCTCCAGCTTCTTTTCTCATCCTGTGGGTGTGTCAGCCACCTGTCTGCCTGTCTCTAACTCCGTACAAGCTGTAATGTAATATGAACAGGATCTCTCAACTTAGAAAAATGAATGACCGAAATAAGAGGAGGAGGCTAGGTAGGTCTTGTGGGCGCTGATTCAGCTTGTCTGTGTTTTGCCCGGGATATGCCACCTGCTGACACTTTCCCATCCTGGGCAGTGATTGGCTCTGTGACTTCATTTGACACCAGTGTAGGGAAAGGTAATTACAGGGTTTCTCTTCTTTGGTCAATTTCTACTTGGAAGGGTCCCTTGACCATAAACTGATCACTGCTATGACCCCTAGCGATCGAAACCTGACCGTACCTGTTCAGTTTCTCTGCAGCGCCACCACAGGAGAAAATAAGCATTGCATAGTGCCTATTCAAACAATGGCCAAGAGATGAAGATCATGAACTCGGGACCCCCTCTAATCACTCTGAATTCTCTAATGGGGTATGTGGGTTTTGTAGACGGGACAACCCCATTAATATATGGCTGCAGTAGGGAAAAGGTGTCGTGGAGCTGCTACAAGGTAGAAGCCTTAGTGTTACTTTGAATACGGGAAGCAATAAGTGTTTACAACGTGCAGTTGGGAACACCTACAAATACTATGTAAGAGATGATTTTTATTTGGCTGGAGTTCTCCTTTAACCCCTTAATGACCGGGCCATTTTGCACGTTAATGACCAAGGATTATTTTTTGTTTTTCCACGGTCGCATTCCAAGAGTCGTAACTCTTTTTTTATTCCGTCGACATAGCCGTATAAGGGCTTGTTTTTTGCGGGACGAGTTGTATTTTGTAATTGCACCATTTTTAGATGCTTATAACATATTGATTAACTTTTATTAACTTTATTTTAGGAGAGAATTGAAAATAAGCAGCTATTCCAGCATTAATTTTCACGTTATAAATTTACGCCGTTTACTATGCAGCGTAAATAACATGTTAACTTTATTCTATGGGTCGGCACGATTACAGGGATACCAAATGTGTAAAGGTTTTATGTTTTTTCTACGTTTGCACAATAAAAACCCTTTTAGAAAAAAATTACTTGTTTTTGCATCGCCGCGTTCCAAGAGGCGTAATTTTTTTATTTTTCCGTCGATGTGGCCGTACGTGGGATTGATTTTTGCGGGACAATGTGTAGTTTTCATTAGTACTATTTTGGGGTACATAGGACTTATAGATGAACTTTTATTTTATTTTTTATGGGGGGAATGGGAGAAAAGAGAGAATTTTGCCGTTGTTTTTTGCGTTTTCTTTGGACGCCGTTCATCCGGCGGTTTAATTAATGTGTTCATTTTATTGGTCAAGTTGTTACGATCGCGGGGATACCATATATGTGTATGTGTGATTTGTTTTGACCGTTTTATTAAATAAAACCACTTTTTGGGGCAAAAAAGTAGTTTTATTTGACTTTGACTGTAATTTTTTTTATTTTTTTTTTCACAAACTTTATTTAACGGTTTTACTTTTTTTTTTTTAGTCCCACCAGGGGACTTCACTATGCGATATGCCGATCGCATATATAATGCTTTGGTATACTTCGTATACCAAAGCATTATTGCCTGTCAGTGTAAAACTGACAGGTAACCTGTTAGGTCATGCCTCTGGCATCGCCTAACAGGCAGATGCTGAAGACAGACCTGGGGGTCTTTGTTAGACCCCCGGCTGTCATGGAAACCCGACGGCGACCCGCGATTTGTTTGCGGGGGCGCCGATCGGGAGACAGAGGGAGTTCCCCCCTCTGTCAAACACATTAAATGCCGCTGTCACTGTTGACAGCGGCATTTAATGGGTTAAACTGCCGGAATCGGCGCGTGCTTCGATTCCGGCAGTTGCAGCAGGAGCCAGGCTGTGTATAACAGCCGTGCTCCTGCCGCTGATCGCGTGGGTAAACTGTCAGTACCCGCGCCATCACAGGACGGATATATCCGTCCTCCTGCGCGAACTAGCAGCTGCTGAGGACGGATATATCCGTCCTTCGGCGTTAAGGGGTTAAAGGGGTTTTTCCACCGGCATAAATCTAGGATATGCCATCGCACTGATCCGAATGTCGGGACTCTGTACAAAGGAGCAGTGGTTCTTGTAGGGACGATCGGCTTCGTTCACGTGATTGGTCAAAGGATTTAGCGGTGAATTGTCCCTTTGTAATTGACAGAACATGCTGAGAAAATGTCGTCCCATCTGTTTCATGGCGTTTACCCCGCACACACCATCAGGCAGCTCCATTATGTCTACAAAGACTCCAGGTGTGTGGAGGTTGCAGGTGTCACCGGCGGTCTCCTCTGTATGTCGAGGCGCCTGGACCTCCCTGTTACATGTAAGCACCTGTCCTGCTGGGGTGTGCTGCGGCTGCGTGACAGTGTATTTCATCAGATCAGCATGAAGGAGAATAAGACGACGCACGAGGTTTCCCACATGTTCCAGTAGGCAGAGGTTTATTAGAGAAGAGCGGCGTCCGTGAACCGTGTAGACGTGATTATGTGTGTTTTTTCAGCTGCGAGTGTGACGTGGTCAAGGTAAGTTCAAGGTTGCAGAGCGCAGAGTGGAACGTACACAGCTACAATGTAAAGCAGCGGGAGAGACCGAGACGCTTCATGTCTTCTAGTACAAGTCTTAGAAAAACACATTTTAACACATTTTTTTTTTTTTTCAATACTAAGGCTTTATTCACACAGTTTTTTGCAGGAGGAAAATTCTGCCTCAATGACGTATGGGATTTTGAGGCAGAATTTGACTTTCCTGCACGGCGTCCGCCGCGATTTTCGCCGCGTTTCTCGATCGCGCCCATTGAGTGCTACGGGCAAAAAACTCTGCGAAATACTCTTTCTCTGCCTCCCATTGATGTCAATGGGAGGTCAGAGGCGTTACCGCGCAAAGATAGGGCATGTCCCTTCTTTCTCCCGCGAGGCGGTTTTACCGCTCGCAGGAGAAAACAGCCGCGCCTCCCATTGAAATCAATGGGAGGCATTTTCGGCCGGTTTTTGACGAGTTTTGCAGAGCGGTTTCCGCGCCAAAAAGCCTGTCAAAATACTCCGTGTGAACAGGGCCTTAGAAGTTGTCTCATCATAGACATCCTCTTTAATATGAGAGCCCGCTGCAGTGGAAATGTCGTATTACATGGTGGCCATTCAGATTGCGAGAGTCACCACATTGTGTGCCACTGCGTGTTGGTCGTCAGGCTTATTTTTAAAGAGAACCTGTCACAAGGTCATACAAATTTAACTGGTCAACTGACCTGAATTGCGCTGTCTCTCGGACTCCAGCGCTGCTTTTTTTTTTTGCTTTTTTTTTTCCCTTTCCAGAGATGTGGCCTAGTGTTGTGTTGAATCGCTCTATGCTAGTTTGCTGTAGCTAGCCAATATGGCGTGAACTACCCTCAAGCTGTGAGCATCAGAGGCAGGTGCGCTAGCTCCACCCAGTTGACTAACTTCAGCAAATTAGCATATAGGGAGCCAATATAACAGTGGGCCATATCTATGGAACAAAAGAAAAATGGCGCTGGAATAAGAGGGACAGCGCAGTTCGGGTCAGTTAACCAGTTCAACTTATATGACCTAGTGACCGATCCTCTTTAACAACAAGGATAGTGCTGCAGACTACGATATTTTTGTCATCCGGCTCCTGGAAGAAGACTGAATGGCCAACCATGTAATACAAGGACGGACTGAGAGTTGCCTCCTCGAGAGCCCATTTTAAGGTGCCCATATACATTACATTGCAGTTGGCCAAATTTGCATATTTCAGCAGGGCTAGCCAATTCTCTCCGACGGCAGATTTTGGAGAGGGGGGGGGGGGGGGTTCTTTGTTCCCACAAGAGAGAAGCTGCTCCCAGAGGAGTCGGCAGCAGTTTATTCCCCTCTCCTTATTGAAATAAACATGCGTCCTTGGCAGAGCCATATGGGGGACTCAGGAGGATTATTAGCCTGTAGTGTATGGGCACCTTTACTTTACGTCTCCCACAGAGGGGGAAGGGGGACCATAGAAAATAGGAACAGGGTTTGTCTTGATATAATGACCCATTATTTAAATGTAGTGTCCTGTAACTTGAAGAACCAGAATAGCAGAGTGATTTGCCTTTTTAATCCCTCACTCGCATCTACTCGTACAAAGAAAGCAAAGCGATATTAATAATCTGATTCGCTGCAGGATTTAGCGGCTTTGTATTGGGAAATGAAGAGGGAAGTTTTTGTTTTACAGCGAGGATCATTTGCAGTTATAAAGAGGTTTATTCTGGAGATTTCCTCATTTCTTAGAACTGTCCCGTTAGACCTTATCCCTCCGTGTCCTGTGGTCTTATGGGATCATGTGAGGTTAAACTGAACCCGCTCTTCATACTATAGTGAAATATCCACAGACTGCAAACCTATACAGACCGAGTCCTGCTCTCCGCTGAGAAGTGGAAACGATTATATCCAGTCTAGTCAATCCTCTGTGAGCTAAAAACATCGTCAGCAGGTGGTTTGCTACAATGTATCAGTTTGGAGTCATGGATGCTTCCCTCACAGGTCATTGCCGAGACTTCTCAGCCGAGTAGAACATGCTACAGTATGTATGGGTTTAAAGCCCCTGGATGTAAACTGGAATGTTCCCATTTCCTGACAGCAAGCAGATATCTTGAAAACACTGAGAAATTGAAATACAAAGTCTATTGGAAAGTTGCAGAACCTTTCATTACACAATGATTAAGCTTTATAAACATTAAACTAGAAAACCTGTTTATCTCCTACATGAGCCTAGGATTGATATTGAGCTCGGACATAACGCAAGGACATGGACACCGGAAACCTCCTATCATTTGACTTCCACGTCATTTTAAGCCCCATTCCAATTCTGCTCAGGAACCACCCCAAATAAGCACTGAAATGCATATTATTATTTATTTTTTGTAACTTTGCATAAGCCACGCCCCGTTTTTGAGGAATCGGGACTGTTGACCGTTATGGTCACATCTCATCTTCAGGACTGTGGAAAATGACAATTTGTATATATGTCGGGGAGGAAATATCCACCAGGTCTGTCAGAGGGTTTGGAGCGGAGTTGCATCGGGTCCGGCGCATGTGTCTCCTCCTCTTTACCAGACCACATCCGGTCAGAAGGAGGGATCCTGAGTTGTTAGGTGGAGGCAAGTTACTTATCCGAATTTCATGATCTTGAAATAGTGATGTTCCATTATTGCAGTATCGCTAATATTCCTGTGTACCGCCGGCCCTACCTGCACCATATCCCGGCAGGGCGTGTAACATTTCACTTCTTGTCCTCCGTTTTCTTTATTCCTTTTCTCCTATTCTTGTGTATTTCAGGTGGTCATCAACTGTGCCATTCCTAAGGGGCTGAAATACAACCAAGCGACACAGACCTTCCACCAATGGCGGGACGCAAGACAAGTTTACGGGCTCAATTTTGGGAGCAAAGAAGATGCCAATGTGTTTGCAAGTGCCATGATGCATGCCCTAGAAGTGCTGAACTCACAGGATTCTGGTGAGCAATCACTTTATGTTCATTGGAGCGATTTTATTTCTGTTGTCCTAAAGACAGACCGTATAAAACTAGACCAGACAGGCGCAAACTGCGCCAAATGAATCAGAGGGGCGCCAGCTGTATAAGCATGACGCATGTTGCTGCACATGGTAGACACTTTCCTCTACCTTACGGCACCTCTTTTTTTGCGCTAAATACAAATGCAGCGTTAATAAATTTGGCGAGTTTTTAGGACTCCTGTTACGCCCCTTTTTCTAGACTCCTTTCAAAACTGTCTAGTGAGGTTTTAAAGTGTCTAAATCACATCATTTGGCGGACTGCGCAACTCCTCTTGTAGTGACACTGAGTTACATATACTGTTTTATACTCCAATCCCTTCTAAAGCTGCATTCAGACTTCTGCTAGCTGACTGGTTTATCTACATTCCACCGTTAGACCTGTGACCACATGATGATGGTTCTCGGAGCTCTCACAAGGCTCGGCGCTTTGGTAACAGAAAACATTTCTAAGGATTTTAAGGGTGAATTCACATGTTGCGGATTTTTAGCAGAAATTTCTACTGTCCCATTCATCTGAATAGAACTTGCAGTAATCCATGTGCTTGCCGCCAAAACCACCCCATTCAGATGAATGGAATGGAAATTTCTGCAACAAAATCTGCCGTGTGTGAATGCACCTTAAAGAAAACGTCACTTTTGCACACAATAATTGCAAAAATTCATGGTGAATCTTCATGAAATATTAAATGTTTTTGCAAACTGCTTTATTCATCTTTATAGTTGTGGGACTTAGTCTCTGTTCAGACAGAAAGCTAGATTCCGAATTCTGCTGATTTCCTGTTGCAAGAGAGCAGTGCATTGTGGGAACTCAGGTGATCGTCACAGCTAGATCTGATCTCTTAGGTCACATGGTGCAGGTAAACCTCAGATTACAGAATCTGCCCTGTCACTTTGGTGTGGAGGGAGAAGAAAATGTTCTATAGATCAAGATCCGTACAAGATAAGCTAAAAATTTACTTTGCAAATCCTTTTTTATTAATTTGTGTTGATTTTTACTGTGAAATATGGGCACAAGCGCCTTCTTCATGTTGCATGTGATCCGGTTTGGTGACATGAACCGTCCTGCTATGGGCACCAGTTGTGCTAAAGCAAAGCGACTCTTATTAAAAACATGACGACCCACAGGTGCTATAATATGAAGTCGTGGCGTCTGCTATCGGTCATGTGTCCTGTGCTTAGTAGGGACATAAGATGTGCAAGAATATGGAATTACTGGAGCTGAGCAATTAAAGGGTAACCAAGCTTTCCAAAAACTTCTGACATGTCAGAAGTTTTGTTGGGTGGGGTTCTGAGCACGGAGACCCCCACTGATCGCTAAAACGAAGCTGCAGAATCGCTCGGCTGAGCCGCTTTGGTTTCTGATCGGCTTTTCTAGGAAAGCCGAGCAATTGGTGTACGAGCTCACAGACCTTCTATTGAGTCCGTACACCAATTGCTCGGCTTTCCAAGAAAAGCCGATCAGTAACTAATCTGTTCACCCGAACGCTTCTGCCGCTACGCTTTGGTGATCGGTGGGGGGCTCCGTGCTCGGGCCCCCCACAAATCAATACTAAGTTCTGACATGTCAGAGGTTTTTATTAAAGTTTAGTTACACTTTAAATCTCAGGGCCATGGTACGGGTGTGTAAACAGTTAGGGTATGTTCACACGCAGTGGTTTCAGATGTAATTCGGGCGTTTTACGCCTCGAATTACGCCTGAAAAAAACGCCCCTAATACGCCTACAAACATCTGCCCGTTGCTTTCAATGGGTTTTACTATGTTCTGTTCCCACGAGCCTTTATTTTACACATCGCTGTCAAAATACGGTGCGTAAAATGACGGCTCGTCAAAAGAAGTGCATGTCACTTCTTGGGACGTTTTTGGAGGCGGTTTTCATTGACTCCATTGAAAAACAGCTCCAAAAACGGCCGTAAAAAACGCCACGAAAAATGCGAGCTGTTAAAAAGATTGTCTGAAAATCAGGAGCTGTTTTCGCCTGAAAACCGCTCCGTATTTTCAGACATGTTTGCTCACTGTGTGTGAACATACCCTTAGGCCTGTAGCTGGGTGTTCTCAGTCAGTACCATAGAGAATGAATGGAGTGTGCATGCGTGACCGCCGCTCTATTCACACGGGGCTTGTTAAAATAAAAAGAAAAGTGGTTGCAAAATGTGGACTGTCACTGCTGTGACAATTTTCACAATTTTGACATACACAAAACCGGAATCGTAAAATAAAAATATCTCCCTCATACCCGTATATCTTATGGAAGTAGACACCAGTCGCATTTTTAAAATACCATCCAGCACTTTACACTCCTGTGCGCATTCGTGCAAATTTTCATCATGTGTAATGTTGTGTAAAAGATTCATAAAACTTCATGTTTGTGGCTAAAAGTCTAACCCAAGCAAATCCCCTAGATGGAAACGCCACCTAAATATAAAAGTTGAAGACGTGCCCAGTTCAGACATGTCCCTTATGTCGACATGCAGAAAGCCGAATCACCAGAAATGAAGACCAAAAACCCCCGAGATCCCGACACCGGTGACATCTGCGTCACGTAGTCGGCAAATGATCTGATCAGGTGCAGGAGGTGCTGACATGTGCAACTGCTCCTCTTCTCACCCCTGTAGTAGGAAAGAAAGTCTTACCCTTAGGGCTTAATCAGATGAACGTGTGTGAAATCGGTACCCGTGCGGGATCCGTTTTCACAGAACCCTCATAGACTTTAGGGGATCCGTGAAAATGGACAAAAATAGGACACGTCTTATTTTTTCATGGGCCCTTCACACGGTCCGTTAAAACAACTGCCGTGTGAACAGCCCAATAGACCTACATGCGGCCGTAAGCAAAAAACGACCGTCACACAGACTATACGTTCGTCTGAATAAGCCCTTAATGTGACAATCTGAGAACACATCATCTCTCATTGGTCAGGGGGCTGATAACATGAAGAAAAGTTCTTCTATTCCATCTCTGGGTTCAGTGGAGGCTGTGTAGGTGAGAGATGACTGTGTAACAGGCTGTGATCTTTCTTCCTGCTCTCCATTGCTGCTTCTCCTTCCCTCCCCTACACAGACACAGAACCAGGGATTAAAAAGTTTCTCATCCTGCTCCCTGACTAGTGCTATACCTAGTGCAATGGTATTATTTGAAAGCTAAGATTTTGGGCTTTAATGTGATAATGACGTATTACGTAAGTCCTCGGCTGTGAAAAAGAGCTATAGCTACAGGGGTGCATGGATTGTAGTCGCTCCCAAGGGCCCCTCTTCCACAGAAGAGCATATCTGTGCTGTAAATGGTGTTGCAGATTTGTGCTTGGGGGCCCAGGAGCTTCACCCCTGGGTAAAACTTTGCCCCTCTCTCTTGCATCGGGAGAAAACTACCTAAATGTATGTCTGCCATCTCCAGACATCGCAGAGCAGGCTTCATTTACCTCCCCAGCTGTAAGCTTAGAATGTGCCGCACGTTGTTTGGTAATGCCTGACCGGACCCGTCCTCTGTTCTGAGATTCAGGGAGAATCTTAATTCCTGTACATCTTGTAGCCTAATCTTCCCCAAGCCACGCTGATGTAATCCCACCGCAGAGATGGAAGGAGACTTTGTCCAAATGATGTTTGGCACAAGGCTCTAACCAGTGAAATAATATAGCAGTGGAGGACGATGGTTCTCTCCAGTTTATGCAGTGAGGGGATTTAAGGACAAGATGAGAGAGAGGGAAATGTTAACAACCGATGTTTTATTTATTTATTTTTCTAATTGCTCGCACTTTTATGGCGCTGAGCCGGGGAAGGCTTATTTTCCATTCTTCTACTGCCCTCGTGTGGCCATTTATGGAACTGATTGGTTTCATTGGCCTATTTTTTTTTTTTATGATCTAATGTTTTTCCACCCCCTTTAACAAAGGCTAATTATCACGTTCTTGCCTTAAACGCCCCTTTTTAAGACTAAATAAATGTAACTGTTAATCTTTGCTGAGGTTTTCCTGGCCCCTTATCGATTTTGTTGCCCTTTTTGTGTTTTTTTTTTTTTTCAACTCCTTATATTGAACTGGAGAAACTGCATATTCTAGTTTAGGCAGTATTAATGTTATGTAAAGATAATGTACCTGTCCCGTGATCCCACGCCTCTTTCAATACACAATAATATTCTGATGTCCTTAGAAGCAGCTGATTGACATTGTGCTGTTTTTAATTCTTTGATCTACAAAAAGTAAAGATCCTTCTCTACTACTGACACAGCTCTACTCCACCTAGGACATATGGTGCGTGCAGATTATTGGTACCCAGTTTTATTTGTTCCCAAAGTATATTCCCATCTTTATGATATATCTTCAGGATATTTTATGAATACATGATCGGTGCCAGTCCCACCTCTGGGACCTTCACCTTTCTTCAGAATAGGGGTCTGCTGACCTCTGTTTGCTGAGTCCAGGTCGCTAAGTCTGCATAGAGTTAAAGGCGAAGTACACCTTTTGAAAACGTTTTATTTTATTTTTTTATTACTAAAACAATATTTGTGTTTTGTGTAACTTTGTCATTTTGTTTTTCTTAAAAATGTTTTTTTACTTTTTTAGATACAAATTCTGTGTATCTTGGATACATAAAAGCTGTATTGTGCGCTGAATCAGTCAGGTCAGTGGGATTGATGGGTTCGGTGACAGCGGGTCCTTCGTGTCTCTTGTTCATAATTTAGTTGTGATCGATAACGGGTGGATCCTGAGTGTCAGAGACACACAAGACCCGCTGTCACTGAACCAGTCGGTCCAGCTGACATGACGGATTTAGATTTCATTGCACGATACGATACAGCTTCTATGCATCCAGGATACGTAGACGCTGTATCTGATCTGAAAAGGTTGAAATGTTTAATAAAAACAAATTAAAAAGTTACACGAAAAACAATAAGACACTGTTTTTGTTAAGAAAAAAAAGTCTTCAAAGGTTTACACAGCCATTAAATGGAGAGGTGGTCGCACACAGCACCTGCCATTGAAATCTATTGGAGTTACTGTAAGAGACCAGTGCTGGACCACCGTATTGGTGAGGGTCCCAGAGGTGAGACCTGCACCTATAAGGCATTTATGGCATATCCTGGGGATAAACCATAGAGTCTTAAAGGCCACGTACACCCTTTTTTTTATTATTATTTTTTTGGTCCGTATGTCGGCTGCGTTTCCCGTACCGAACACACTGCAGGGAGCCGGGCTCCTAGATTCATAGTTATCTATGACGCTAGTTGTCACTGCCTCACTGCGGGACAACTGTCCTGTAATCATGTCTTTAGCACGGGACTGTAGTTCTGCGGAGATGCAGTGACACCCAGCGGCATAGATAACCATGAATCTAGGAGCCCGGCTTCCTGCAGCGTGTTCAGTCCGGGAATTGCAGCCGACATACGGACCGTATATCCCGGACCAGACACGCTCGTGTGTGCGGCTCCTTAGTTGTGATCGGTGATAACTCTATTCTGCGTGTCAGCGTCACGCTGACACTGAACTGGTCAGTCCCGCTGATCTGGCGGTTACAGGTTTTAGCACTAGATACAGCTGCTCTGTATACAGAATACAAAGCAGCTGTATCTCAAAGTAAAAGTAATTTTTAATAAAGTACAGACCGTTGCACCAAACACACTGATATACTTTTTTATTAAAAAAACAAAGGCTCTGTACACATTAGAAATCTTTTCTTTTTTTTTTAAGACTCTACAGGATATGTCATAAATGCCTCATAGATGCAGGTCCCACCTCTGGGACCCTCCCCTATTGGACATTTATGATGAGAATACCCCTTTTAATTTTGTTAAATGGACTGGATGGCGTCATTGTACCGGTCTGTGGTGGTTATTATTGTCAGTCCAACAGTTGAATAAAAGGACCAAAAAAACGCTCGATAAATCACATGGGCAGTGAATCTTTGTACATAAGAAAATCCCTTTAAACTAATCCAGAGTGGATCATGAGTGCTGGATTACCGGAGTAACGCAGGGACGGTTGGCCGATGAGGCGACGCCAGTGGTTGAGTTCCATGGGTAACCCGCAGGTAATTACAGAACGCTACCAGGGTTGATTTAGTTAACTGCAGTATATTAAAAAACTGCATCTAATTCAACCTCCCAGTATGAGCCCAGGTCCCACCATGAGGACTGTACACTGTCAGAGACAAGCAGCCAAATAAAATTTGAGTTAATGACAGTAAAGTCCTCTAATTGTCTTTCGGGTTTCCAGATCATCAGGCAGTTCTGTGTCAGACGATCGGATGGTGAAATGACTGCACATAATAATTGATTTCCGATCCATCGATGCACTTTTTATTTTAAGGATTGCCGTATCGATTTCTTGCATCCATTTAGATAAGTCATTGTCTTCTGACCTGTCTATTTGCCCGGTGCTCCGGGTTTCTTGCTCTGCTTTAAGATTCTCTGTGTATATAATAATAATAATAATGATGGCTCCGTCTGAAGGACACGAGCGCTTCTAGCTGGAGGTTAATGAATCAATAATGGCCAACTTGCAGTAATGCTTGGTAATATGCTGAAACGCTTCCTCCTTCTCGGAGAGCCCCAGGTTAACGTTATGCTTTTGGAGGAGGAGGTAGAGTACCATTAGGATTATGGATGTAGAAGCATCAATTATTCAGTGGATTTAGGGAAATGAAAACTGCAATCTGACTTCAGGCAGTCTCAACACCCTGTAAACAACAAGCTGTGGGTGCCGGGCGAGGCTCCGAAGACCCCTACTCTGCGCTCCCAGACCACGACCTGCTGAGCGTTATGAGGTGGCTGCCGGGCTGAGCTTCTGAAGACTGATAACTTGTGCCACTTTGGCCATGACCTGCTGAGCTTTGGGAGATGGGTGCAAGACTGAGCCTCTGAAACCTGATGCCCTGTGCCATTTGGACCTCCTGAGCATGGCTAGGTGGGTGCAAAGCTGAGCTTCCGAAGACTGATGCCTTGTGATACATGCCCCATGACCTGCCTGAGCTTCTGAAGACTGATGTTCTGTGCCATCTGGACTATGATCTGCTTGGCTTAACTTCTGAAGATTGATGCCCTCTAAGACGACCCCCGTAACCTGCTAACCATAGGTGGGTGCATGGTTGCCCTTCTGTTTGCTGCCCTGTGCCACCTTGGCTATGACCTGAGGAGCTTAGAGTGGTTGCAAGTCGGCGCATCTGAAGACTGATACCCTTTGCCACTTGTATATGACCTGCTGAGTTTGGGGAAGTGGATGCCAGGCAAAGCTTCTATAGATTGCTACTACTTGGGCCATAACCTGCTAAGCTTTGAGAAGTGGTTGCAAGTCTGAGCCTCTGAAGACTGGTGCCCTGGTAGATGATCAAATATAAAGAGGTGGCTGCTAGGCTGAGCTTCTGAGGACTACTGAACCTGTTCTACTTGGACCATGACCTGCTGAGGAGAGTTTCTACAATGGTCCTGTATCTGCCCTCTGATGGGCGCCATGGGGTGGCTCCGGACGCTGCCAACGATGGGATGTGGAAATACTTGTGCTGCCATAAACGAGATAACGCTCATATATTCGCCTGTAAGTATGAGCTGCTCCTCCAGGATCTGTAGTGACGGAGGAGGTGCCGAATAATTCTATGCATTGTGATGGTCATAAAACCAGTAGGGTCGTGGGTTTTGGTTAAAAAGTTTGATGTTCTTGGTGGAAGTAGATGTAAGGTTTAGTCTTGACCACAAGAGAGAACAAACTTCCTCTAAGCGTGTGTGAACCGAGACCAACTGCTTTCCCTCTGGTTTATCTGTATTGTAACTCTGCTTTCTGCTGGGGTTGCAGACAGACGTGATCCAGTAGATCTGATGGTGAGATGGATGTAGGCAGAATGCAGCATAGTCCGACTCCTTGTTTTTGGAGAATGAGGACATTTTGTTGTCCTGTATTGTAGATTTGGTATCATGAGGTGCCTAAAAGCTTGTAGAGTCCTTTACCACTTCCATGCTTCTTGTATAGGATACCTGTGAACGGGTTACGGTACAGTTAGGGTGACCTCCTCAAAGTAGGTATTTTCACATCTCCCGGTTATTTGTGAGGGTGCGGCCGTGTAACGTCTATGGTCAGAGCTGTGTACGCAGGTGTGTTAGTTGGCGCGTCTGTAACTATCGAGCCCATTCCTCTTCCTTTAGCAACAGACTAAGGCTCTGTTCACATTTGCGTTGTGGTTTCACGGAAACCACATTGCATAGCCGGAACTGTTGCATGATGGACGTCAGTGGCGCCCGACGGGCCTCATTGACTTGCAATGCATTCCGTCTAGTTCTGACAAGGTGGCCGGGGGGGGGGGTGGGGAATAGCAGGGCATGCAGCGCTGTCTTTCCTGTCAAATTTGATTGCATCTGAGATATAGGCTCCAAGCAGATGTGAACACAGTCCTTAGTCCTGCACATACAGGTGCACAGCTTTTTACAGTGTATCAGAGCTCTCGTTATGAGGCGTGCACTCAGCATTTGGATGTAAGCAAATGTTTCCATTCACTAACAGAAAGCAGGGATCTTGGAAAAAAAGGTGAAAAATTTAAACACAAAGTTTATCCGAAAGTTACAGAACATTTAAAGGGGTAGCAGATACAATCACTGATCTATGGGGTTCCAGTTATTAGGACTCTCTAAAATAAAGGCTATGCAGCAATAGTAGGGCGCAGCACACACATGTGGGGCTAGCTGAACAGGGGCTGATGGGGAGCAGAACTGTGCAGCAAGAAGGGCACAGGAGGAACAGCCCCTTTCCTCTAGTGATCGTAGGGGTCCTACTGGTCACTGACATGTAGTGATATGCTATTACTTACAGTGAATGGGAAAACCCCTTTTAAGGCTCCGTATACAACGCTGTGCCAGATATGTCGTCCGCCAGATACCACCGGTGCCCGCTGGACACCATTGACCTACCATGGGTTCCGGCGTGATGTCTAGTTTTGACGTTAAAAATAGCGCTACATGTGATTCTGTTCTTCCCGCACAATTTGCCAGCACTGTGGATAGTCTCTGAACGGAGCCTCGGACGGCAATGTGAATGTAGCCGAAGGTCCTGTTCACATCTGCATTGGTTTTTCCGTTCTGCTTCAAAATACTGGAAGTGCTGGCTTCGTTGTACGACTGACACCACCGGCGGCCGACGGAACCCACTGACATTAAGCTTCCGTCAGGGTGTCCGTGGTTTCATCGGAAACAATAGCATGCTGCGCTATTAGCCTTCGTTCACAAATGCGTTCTGACTCCATTCATGCTTTTCGTCGGGAACCCATGAACGGAATCCAAACAAACAAGCGGAAACCATTTCAATGGTGACTGATCCGGTGTAAATGGTTTCCGTTTCTCCCTGTTTTGACTAAATCCGTACCAAAGTCAACGCCACTAGTCAGTCCATCAAAACCCTTACACAACGGTGACTAACGGAAACCATTTGCACCGGATCCGTCACCATTGAAATTAATGGTGATGCAAACCGAAACCTACTTTCCTTCAGTTCGGATTCTGTTCATGGGTTCCCCTGACGAAGAGGTCCGACGGAAACCATGAACAGAGTCCTGGCGCAGATGTGAACAAAGCCTTATTTTCAGTATTTTATGCCGGATCTGCGACGTAGCCCCTTACGGAGAATCCAATGCAGATGTGTTACAATTTGTCTGCTAAGCGCGTGGAAAATCTTTTAGCTGAGGGTCCGGCTCGATCTTGCATGTCTCATGTGATGGTACCGGCTCCGGCAGTAGTTGTGTTGCCACCTTAGCTACAGCCATGTATTTTGGTGTATGTGTGAATTTTATATATATATGTATATGTACCCTACCGTTCAAAAGTTTAGGGTCACTTAGAAATTTCCTTATTTTTGAAAGAAAAGCACAGTTTTTTTCAATGAAGATAACATTACATTAATCAGAAATCCACTCTATACATTGTTAATGTGCTAAATGACTATTCTAGCTGCAAACGTCTGGTTTTTAATGCAATATCTACATAGGTGTATAGAGGCCCCTTTCCAGCAACCATCACTCCAGTGTTCTAATGGTACATTGTGTTTGCTAACTGTGTTAGAAGGCTAATGGATGATTAGAAAACACTTGAAAACCCTTGTGCAATTATGTTAGCACCGCTGTCAACAGTTTTGCTGTTTAGAGGAGCTATAAAACTGACCTTCCTTTGAGCTAGTTGAGAATCTGGAGCATTACATTTGTGGGTTCGATTAAACTCTCAAAATGGCTAGAAAAAGAGAGCTTTCATGTGAAACTCGACAGTCTATTCTTGTTCTTAGAAATTAAGGCTATTCCATGCGAGAAATTGCCAAGAAACGGAAGATTTCCTACAATGGTGTGTACTACATTCCTTCAGAGGACAGCACAAACAGGCTCTAACCAGAGTAGAAAGAGAAGTGGGAGGCCCCGCTGCACAACTGCGCAACAAGACAAGTACATTAGAGTCTCTTGTTTGAGAAATAGACGCCTCACAGGTCCTCAACTGGCAGCTTCATTAAATAGTACCGCAAACGCCAGTTTCAACGTCTACAGTGAAGAGGCGACTCCGGGATGCTGGCCTTCAGGGCAGAGTGGCAAAGAAAAAGCCATATCTGAGACTGGCTAATAAAAGGAAAAGATTAATATGGGCAAAAGCACACAGAAATTGGACAGAGGAAGATTGGAAAAAAGTTTTATGGAGAGACGAATCGAAGTTTGAGGTGTTTGGATCACACAGAAGAACATTTGTGAGACGCAGAACAACTGAAAAGATGCTGGAAGAGCGCCTGATGCCATCTGTCAAGCATGGTGGAGGTAATGTGATGGTCTGGGGTTGCTTTGGTGCTGGTAATGTGGGAGATTTGTACAAGGTAAAAGGGATTTTGAATAAGGAAGGCTATCACTCCATTTTGGAACGCCAGGCCATACCCTGTGGACAGCGCTTGATTGGAGCCAATTTCATCCTACAACAGGACAATGACCCAAAGCCACCTCCAAATGATGCAAGAACTATTTAGGGAAGAAGCCGGCAGCTGGTATTCTATCTGTAATGGAGTGGCCAGCGCAGTCACCAGATCTCAACCCCATAGAGCCGTTGTGGGAGCAGCTTGACCGTATGGTACGCAAGAAGTGCCCATCAAGCCAATCCAACTTGTGGGAGGGGCTTCTGGAAGCATGGGGTGAAATTTCTCCCGATTACCTCAGCAAATTAACAGCTAGAATGCCAAAGGTCTGCAATGCTGGAATTGCTGCAAATGGAGCATTCCAAGACCAAAGCAAAGTCTGAAGGAGAAAATTATTATTTGAAATAAAAATCATTATTTCTAACCTTGTCAATGTCTTGACTATATTTTCTAGTCATTTTGCAACTCATTTGATAAATATAAGTGTGAGTTTTCATGGAAAACACAAAATTGTCTGCGTGACCCCAAACTTTTGACTGGTAGTGTGTGTGTGTGTGTGTGTGTATGTGTGTATATATATATATATATATATATATATATATATATATATATATATATATATATATATATATATATATATATAAAATATTGTGTGTGTGTGTGTAGAAGTGGTGTCCATTGGTATGTATGGATTTTCTCTCGCTCTGATGTGTTTTTCCTTTTTTTCTTTTTATCCCCAGTGTTATTTTTAGGTGAGTGACCTCCTTGTTCTCTGTTCGCTTCTTTTAGTTGCGCCCGGAGGCGAGCGTCCGGTCCTTGTGTGCTGTCACTGCCCTGTACATGTCTAGGTCTCTGGCTGAATATACATGTTGGCTCCAGCTGTATTGTTCTTGGTTTTAGTCTGTTGCTGCACATTACCGGTGTTCTTGTTTTTGTGCCTTTTATGATGGGTCAGACAGTAGACGTGGTATCATTTTAACTTTTCCTTTAATCATTGTCTTTATTTCTCTCCCTTTCTAAGGTCCAACGTTGTCCCGGCAGAATTCTCATATACCCCAACAAGTACAGAATGGTCCGTCACAGGAAGAGCTGGACATCCAGCGGAGGTACCAAGCCGTTTTCGATAAAGAATATTTACACCTGCATGCATCTAAAATAATGAAAAAAAGTGTTTAAAAATATCCTACTGATTTTGTGTATACAGCTCCTATGCAGACCGATGTGTTACATCCTACAAACAAACCCTGTGTAGCCTAATCCTGCCGTCTTGTATTACTCTACTCCCTCTGCCTCCTCTTCTTCTGTTTGTCTGTTAGTAAGAAGAGGGGTAGAGGGAGTGCTAACACATGACTGCAGGATCCGACTACACAGCGTTTGTTTGTAGTCTGTAACCATGGAGACACATAGGTCTACATAGGACCTGTATACACAAAACAATAGGAGATTTTAACCCCTTCCCTCTTTGGCCGCTTTTGACCTTCCTGACAGAGCCTCATTTTTCAAATCTGACATGTTTCACTTTATGTGGTAATAACTCCGAGATGCTTTTACCTATCCAAGTGATTCTGAGATTGTTTTCTCGTGACACATTGGACTTTATGTTACTGGCAAAATTTGCCCGATACATTCAGTATTGTGAAAAACACCAAAATTCAGCGAAAAATTGCAAAAATTTGCATTTTTCTCAATTTAAATGTATCTGCTTGTAAGACAGGCAGTTATATCACACAAAAATGTTGCTAACTAACATCCCCCATATGTCTACTTTATGTTTGCATCGTTTTTTGAACATCATTTTATTTTTCAAGGACGTTACAAGGCTTAGAACTTTAGCAGCAATTTCTCACATTTTCAAGAAAATTTCAAAATGCTATTTTTACAGGGGCCAGTTCAGTTGTGAAGTGGGTTTGAGGTCCTTAGATATTAGAAAAACCCAATAAGTCACCCCATTTTAAAAAATGCACCCCTCAAAGTATTCAAAACAGCATTTAGAAAGTTTCTTAACCCTTTAGACATTGCGCAGGAATTAAGGCAACGTAGAGGTGAAATTTACAAAGTTCATTATTTTTTTCCAGAAATTCATTTTGAATCCATTTTTTTTGTACCACAGAATGTTTTACCCAAGAAATGCAACTCAATATTTATTGCCCAGGTTCTGCAGTTTTAGGAAATATCCCACATGTGGCTCTAGTGTGCTACTGGACTGAAGCACCGGCCTCAGAAGCAAAGGAGCACCTAGTGGATTTTGGGTCTCCTTTTTATTAGAATATATTTTAGGCACCATGTCAGCTTTGAACAGGTCTTGTGGAACTAAAACAGTGGAAACCCCCCAAAAGTGACCCCATTTGGGAAACTACACCCCTCGAGGAATTTATATAGGGGTGTAGCAAGCATTTTGACCGGCCAGTTTTTTTGCAAAAATGTTTGGAACTAGGCCATGAAAATGAAAATCTAAATTTTTTCAAATAAAATGTAGGTTTAGCTAATTTTTTTTCATTTCCACAAGGACTAAAGTAGAAAAAGCACCACAACATTTGTAGAGCAATTTCTCCCGAGTAAAACAATACCCCACATGTCGTAATAAACGGTTATTTGGACACACGGCAGGGCTTAGAATGGAAAGAGCGCCATTTGGCTCTTGGAGCTCAAATTTAGCAGGAATGGTTTGCGGAGGCCATGTCGCATTTGCAAAGCCCCCTAGGGGACAAAACAGTGGAAACCCCCAACAAGTGACCCCATTTTGGAAACTATACCCCTTGAGGAAATTATCTAGGGGTATAGTGAGCATTTTGACCCCACAGGTTTTTTGCAGAAATTTTTGGAAGTAGGCTGTGAAAATGAAAATCTACATTTTTTCAAATAAAATGTAGGTTTAGCTAATTTTTTTTCATTTCCACAAGGACTAAAGGAGAAAAAGCACCATAAAATTTGTAAAGAAATTTCTCCCGAGTAAAACAATACCCCACATGTAGTAATAAAAGGCTGTTTGGACACACGGCGAGGCTGAGAAGGGAAAGAGCGCCATTTGGCTTTTGGAACTCAAATTTAGCAGGAATGGTTTGCGGAGGCCATGTCGCATTTACAAAGCCCCTGAGGGGACAAAACAGTGGAAACCCCCAACAAGTGACCCCATTTTGGAAACTACACCCCATGAGGAAATTATCTAGGAGTACAGTGAGCAGTTTGACCCCACAGGTGTTTTACAGAACTTATTGGAAGTAGGCCGTAAAAATGAAAATCGACATTTTTTCAAAGAAAATGTAGGTTTAGGTATTTTCTTTTCATTTCCACAAGGACTGAAGGAGAAAAAGCACCATAAAATTAGTAAAGCAACTTCTCCCGAGTAAAACAATACCCCACATGAGGTCATAAACGGCTGTTTGGACACACGGTAGGGCTCAGAATGGAAGGAGCACCATTTGGATTTTGGAATGGTTTCTGGGCGCCATGTCACATTTGCTGAGCCCCTGTAGTACTAGTACAGTGGAAACACCCCAAAATTGACTCCATTTGGGAAACTGCACCCCCTGAGGAATCATCTAGGGGTATAGTGAAAATTTTGATCCCAAAGGTTTTTTGCTGAATTAAGCCATGAAAATGAAAAATAATTTTTTTTTCCAACAAGATGTCGTTTTAGATCAACATTTTTCATTTTTACAAGGAATAGAGAAGAAAAAGCACCCCAACATTTGTAAAGTAATTTCTCCCGAGTACGGTAACACCCCATATGTGGTTATAATCAGCTGTTGACATATATGGGAGCATTCAGAAGAAAAGGAGCGGTATTTATCTTTTGGAGCGTAGATTTTGCTGGAATGGTTTGCGGACGCCATGTTGCATTTGCAAAACCCCTGATGTACCAAACAAAAGTGACCCCGTTTTAGAAACTACACCCCTAAAGGCATTTATCAAGGGATGTAGTGAGAATTTAGACTCCACAGGTGTTTTTCAGAAATGAATACGCAGTGGATGGTGCAAAGTGAAAATTGCAATTTTTCCACTGATCTGCCCATTCACCACACAAGATGTTGTGCCCCTGGAGAATGTTACCCCATAAATTGTTAAGCGGGTTCTCCCGGGTATGGTAATGCCTTACTTGTGGCCATAAATTGCTGTTTGGGCACACTGTAGGGCTAAGAAGGAATAGACCGCCATTTTGAGCATGGATTTTGCTTGGTAGTTTTGTTTGAGTTTTGCTGGTATTTCCGTTTATAATGTGGTGGCATACGTAATCTGTGTGGAGTACATCAGGGTATATGTAATCTGTGCGGAGTACATCAGGGTATATGTAATCTGTGCGGAGTACATCAGAGTATATGTAATCTGTGCGGAGTACATCAGAGTATATGTAATCTGTGCGGAGAACATCAGGGTATATGTAATCTGTGCGGAGTACATCAGGGTATATGTAATCTGTGCGGAGTACATCAGAGTATATGTAATCTGTGCGGAGTACATCAGAGTATATGTAATCTGTGCGGAGAACATCAGGGTATATGTAATCTGTGCGGAGTACATCAGGGTATATGTAATATGTGAGGAGTACATCAGGGTATATGTAATCTGTGCGGAGTACATCAGGATATATGTAATATGTGCGGAGTACATCAGGGTATATGTAATCTGTGCGGAGTACATCAGGGTATATGTAATCTGTGCGGAGTACATCAGGGTATATGTAATCTGTGCGGAGAACATCAGGGTATATGTAATCTGTGCGGAGTCCATCAGGGTATATGTAATCTGTGCGGAGTACATCAGGGTATATGTAATCTGTGCGGAGTACATTAGGGTATATGTAATCTGTGCAGAGTCCATCAGGGTATATGTAATCTGTGCGGAGTACATCAGGGTATATGTAATCTGTGCGGAGTCCATCAGGGCATAATAAGAGGGTATAATAATGGGGTAAATAATACAATTATCCATAGATGTGTGTTACGATGTGAAGCGATCCGTTATGCGCAGGCCGGCGTCACACTGATAAACGGTTTTCTTTCTTATCCCCCTTCTGTAACGCTCTGCACCTTTTGGGGACTTTTTCTCCTTCGTAGTTTGGGAAATATTACTGGGAAAGTTTTGCGCTGATATAATACGGGCGCCCTCGCTTCCAGCGGATGTGCGATGTCCCTTCCCTTTCCTAGTTCCTAAATACTAGGGCCCTGGAACTGAAGGAATGTTCCCCTCCGGCCTGCACATTGAGATGGTTTTTCATCACCGCATTACTAGTGCCGTACCTTTTTTGTTTTTCAGTAGATTGAGCGGTGTGCGGGCTTGTTTTTTGCGAGACGGGCTGTAGATTTTATTGGTACCATTTTAGAACACATACGACTTTTTGATCACTTTTTATTTCATTTTTTGGTAAAGGAAATTACCAAAAACAAGCAATTCTGGAATAGTTTTTTATTGGTTTTTTTATCGGCATCCACAGTGCGCCCTAAATTACATGTTAGCTTTATTCTGCGGGTCGATACGATTACGGCGATACCAAATTTATATAGTTTTTTTTATGTATTGCGGCTTTTGCACAATAAAATCACTTTTTTTATAAAATCATTTGTTTTCTGTGTCGCCATATTCTAAGACACATAACGTTATTATTTTTGCGTGCACAAAGCGGTGTCAGGGATTATTTTTTGCGGGACGCATTGCCGTTTTTATTGGTACAATTTTGGAGTAAATGTGACTTTTTGATCACTTTTTATAGCATTTTTTGGAAGGAGATGTGACCTAAAAACAAAGATTCTGGCGTTGTTTTTCATGGTTTTTTTTTACGGCGTTCACCGTGCGGGATAAATTACATAATAGTTTTGTAGTTTGGGTCGTTACGGACGCGGCGATACCAATTATGTATAGTTTTTTTAATTTTTACGGTTTTTCCCATAATAAAAGACTTACTATGGGAAAATAGTCAGTTTAGCTTTATTTTTATTTGAAATGTGTGTGTTTTTATTGTTTTACCACATTTTTATTAACTTTTTTTTACTTTTCTGACTTGTCCCACTAGGGGACATGAGGGCCTGATGCCCCGATCGCTATTCTAATACACTGCACTACATACGTAGTGCAGTGTATTAGCGCTGTCAGTTATTCACTGACAGCAAGCCTATGAGGACACGCCGAAGGCGGGTCCTCATCGGCTCCCGTACAAGGCAGACTCGGACGCCATTTTCTGGCGTCCGATTGCCACAGCAACCCAGCGATTGCATCACTGGGTTGCCGATCGGGTGAAAACCTATCAGATGCTGCGCTCTATTGAGCGCAGCATCTGAGGGGTTAATCTGCCGGATCGGAGAGTAGCTCCGGTGCTGGCAGTTACAGGAGGGTGCCAGCTGTATAATACAGCTGTCACCCCGCGGTGATGGTGCCGGCTCTGCTTCTGAGCCCGCACAATCACTGCGCCGTACATGTACGGCGCTTTGCGGGAAGCACCTCCCGACAGCGCCGTACATGTACGGCGCATGTCGGGAAGGGGTTAAAGAATGTTGTTTGAAAAGTTGTTTGTTTTTTTCTTTTGGTAGATGCATTGGAGCCCTAAAATCCAAATTGGTTGCAAAAGTGTGCTTGCCCTTTAGGCTTCCATCATACACACTTTATGTTGGGGTCTTTGTGGCAAAAAAAGACGCATCTAAAGAAAAATTGTTGTAAAGTGGTACATACGTATTTTGTGGCTTTTTTTTTTTTTTTTTTTTTTTTGCAAATAGTATGTTTTGCTACCTGCGTTTTTAGGTGCCGTTTTTTACTTTGTAAATCACGTGATAAAAACATCCTCTGTGCAACACGTGATTTTATTCTGCAAAAAACACCCATTGAACCTATAGTGGCCTGGAGGAGATTTTGTAAAAAAACATAACACCGTGCCAAAGAAAAGAAAAAAAACTTGTAGAACGCACTACAAACATTGCGTTTTTTGTTTATTTCCACAGTCTTTAATTTCAAGGTTGCAACTGACTGCAGCATTTTTTTTGCCGAAAAAACATGGCAAAAAAAAAGCCATTTGATTTTTACTATAAGTGCTGTGTGTAAAGCTTCCCTGGACTATGTAATCATAGGAATTCCTTTTAAAGGGTTATTCCCATCGAAACCTATGTGGCGTATCCACATGATATGCCGCAAATGCCTGATAGAGGCCGGTCCCACCCCTGAGACCCTCCCCTATCAGAACAGTCTGGTGACTGCCAGTCTCCCCAGAATTCAGTGAATACGCCCCGATAAGTGAGGGCATCAGAGGTGTGTAGCCCGCACCTACTGGACATTTACGGCCAGATTTTCTGTCTGATTACATGTGCGGCCCACTGTGTATTTACCTCTAGATTAGTTTCTCTTGCTCGTTCATGTTTAGCCTTGTGGTTGCCGCCGTGTCTTTCAGAAAATCTTCTTCAGGCAGTTTTCATTATGTCGGAAACATTTTGTCCAGTTCCGAAGATTTCATTGCACCCGATTTCCAACATTTATTTATTTTTTTCATCTTTTACAACTTGTAGATTTATGGCTCGGCCTTTTTGGGAATCATAATGGAGTTTCTTAAAAGATGTCGGTCCAATGACTGATCTGGAGTCGTCTCCATGTTCCATAGCCTGATTTTTGACCCCTTAATACCAGAGCGGTTTTTTACCTCATTGCTAAGACACTGTTTAGGCATTTTACACAGGAGTTATGATATAAAAGTGGTTTTGTCTATTTTCCGTCGTCCATTTATTTTTAAGTATAATACGTATTTGCGTTGGGATTAGCGCTACGCATATGTTCGACAGGCGGGCGGTTTTTTTTTTTTTTGTTAAAAGATTTTTAACAGGCAAGAAGAGGTCACATCTGTTCACACTGCAATCCACATTCAGTATGAAGGAAATATAAATAGCAAATAGCTGACCCGGGGGAAGCCTTAAAGTAAATGTCCACCTTTTTAACGCCGTGTTGAGCATGCCCTTAAAATATGGCGGATAACAGGTTTTCCGGGTGGAGGGGGGGGGGTGATGTCTTCTGTAACTGGAGCTGCCATGATGAGCCCTGGAGCTGGGACCCTTCCTCTAGATCCATCAGTCCTGTCACATGACCAGCCTTCTGGCAATCACGTGATCACTCGGACCAATTGAAAGTAGCACTGCTGCCACCTCATTGATCACCACATATTTTTTAGGTGAGAAGGCAGAAATGGTTACGTTTCTACCTTCTCTGCTGAGTTTCACCCCCTCTCTCCTGCAGCCTCTGTGGATAATAGTGCTTACCTTCTATTTATTATCCCAGATTTATTGTCTGAGGTTTTACAGGTTATTACAGGTTTAGGCTGCTGTTCTGTCCCTCCCCCATGCTTTACACTGCAGCTTTGTATGTTCATATTGGCTGCTGTGTATAAGCACAAGCTAATTTAGATAGTACACCGAACTGATTTCTAGTATAACAAGGAACGAATGATTATAATAGTCGGCTAGTTGGATGGGTGAGATGATTGGGTAGTTATACAAGTGGTTGGCTGGATGTGGTTTAGTTGGATCAAGTAAAATATTGCGAAGGCTGGATTCACACGGCCATGTTTAGTCCATAAGATACGGACCATAAGTCGGCCATATTTCCTGGAAAGACCAAAGTTCAGGGAGCCGGACTCCTAACATCCTAGTCCTCCATGACGCTGAGAGTCTCTGCCTCCCCGCGGGTTACTGCCCGTTACTGAAAACATTGTTACCGTATGGAACCGTATTCCCGCAGGGAGGCAGGGACTCCTAGCGTCATACGTAACTGATACTAAGGACTATGGCTCCCTTAACTGTGGTCAGTCCGGGAAAGGCGTCCGACATGCGGTTTGTATCTCCCGGACCAAACACTGCCGTATGAACCCAGCCTATTTTGGGCGAAAATGGTGATGTAGTGAGTGATGACGTGAGACTACGATGCAACTTTTTAGACTCCCTAGTGGCCTCCTTCATTTTCCTCCTCATCAAGATCAGTCGACCACAACGTGGCAGACCTCGTCCGTCATTCCATGAGGCTCTACGCTACGTGTGTGTTTGTCAGCAGCTGGTCTCGTAGGTGAAGATATTTATGGGGCACATTCTGTAACTGATTATTTTTAGCTACTGAGGCCACCGCCCGGCTTTCTTGGACATCCCTTATTGCACCACAAATAATCAGAGGAGAAGATGAGAAATGTATTTTATCTTCTGATGTAATATCCAGGATTATAGCTGGTCTATAGCAATGTCTAATGCATGTGAGTGACCCCATCAGAGTGAACCCCAACATTCCCCACTTAGACCTCAGCGACCCCAGTTCCTGCATTGTTGGAAATGCTTCTTCTATTCGGAGTCTACTGGCCTGGACCATTATAAGCTGTTCAGCTCTTCGTGTGCAGACCATAATAGTCCCCCATGGACGGCTGTGACATGAATACATAGTATGGATGACATCAGGGTGACTCAGAGCCGTATCACCCCCCCCCCTCCTCCACCAGTAAGCGTTGCATGCGCTATTTATAGTCGGGAAGTCACAGCGAAGGCTAAACTTGCTTATAAAAAGGTGATGAACAGCACGAGGCAGGATTCCCAGACACTCCGGTCAGCATGAAGCCCTATGGTTGTTACATTGTACTTCAAGGTGGAAATGGACCAAATGTGGATCGCTTTCTCTTGTAAGTACACTGAGCAATGGCATTAGCTATAAAATGGGGCTTCACGGGGGGTGAGAGATATATATTTAGTGGCGAAGCCTTCAAGGATCACGTCGGGTCTGTCCTGACAAGCCCCAGGAGGATTTTTGCTAACCAGCACTGCTACATTTATTTTGAGAATGAATATAAGGATCGTGTAGAGCAAGGGAATGGCCAGCCAAACGATGATGCCTGGACCTCAATAGTGGTGGACTTTTTTAGATGTGGTGCGGATAGTGTGTTGCAGCAAATTTCGTATGTCCTTTGGTGCCCCCATATCCGTGCCTAAAGCAGTGCTAGCTATAATTCCCCCCTCCCCGGCAAGTCCTGATGACATGTGTGATCGAGCGCCTCTTCTAGGACCCAAGCATCATGTCCTGGAACTGTATGACTTTCCTACTGAATCTGGAACATATAGGAGGCATCTCGCACCTCCTCGAGACCTGTGGTGTGCCTTACCAGTGAGACACCCCTCACAGGTTGAGAAGCACTGGTGGAGCGCTTGGGTGTCCTGGTTAATTCTGCTTGATGTATAATAGATTCAGTATCTTCATTGCACCATCGTATAGTACAAGATCCTCCGCATTCAGATACGTGAGCACGTTTATAGGCACCGGCCGGCCATTATAGTTGTGCAGTGCCTCCAAAATGTCATTGTACGGTCTTCCGTAGATTTTTTTCGGTAGTATGGGGGTTTTCTTTGTTGCCAAGGTTTACGCAAAGTAGTATGTAGAGACCCAGTCACATTAGTGGTTATGACCATTTCGGCCATGCCCATTGTTAAAAAGTTCCTAAAATCAAGTGTACAGCCATTGTCTCCATAGACAAACATTAGCGATCAGGGATCGCTGACTATTAAAGCATTTGCCGGATAAAACTCCTCTGTCCTTCGTGGTAAACGTGTCTGAAATCAATGTGAATATACAGACTGTAGGCGTGGACTCCATGCGTGGTGTTGTCATGGTCGAGCAGTCAACGGCAAACCGGAGATCACCAGGTGCAATGTCAATGCGGGCTGGAGTTGGTGAAAACAAAGCCTTTGGCTGTCAGTGCATACTGGGAGTTGTAGTTTCCCAACAGCTGGAGTGCCGTAGGTTGCTGACCCCTGCTCTAATGCATATTGTCAGGTTTGGCAGAGAAGATGTAATTCTTTGGGCTCAAATCTCATGGTTTAGCTTAGGCCCTTCGATTTTTCATCAGTGCAACTTCAGGGGTTGTTGACCCCCTTTTTGTAATGGAAGCCACAGGTCTGGCTTCTCTAAGCCCCCATAAATCTGTTATTGCCCATATAAACAGTGTCTGGCCAGACCGTTTCTGTAGTATTACATAGCAGATACTCTGATAAATGACTCCATACGGCTTGCCAGGCTATGACGTTTTTACAGTGCAGTTCTCGGTCTGGCTCATATAGGGGAGTCCTGAGTGGGGGATCCCCTCTGTGATGCCCATAATGGTCTACATGAGAGAACTGTTTTTTAATGCTACAGTATAATATTACTTGCTAGACGTTATTTGCTTCCAACTTTGTAGCAAAGTTTTCTGCTCATTTAGGCAATGTCCCTAAAATATTACGAAAGATCCATCTTAAAAAAAAAAAAAAAAAAAAGGTTTACTTCGTTGTGGAAAACATTTGGTCTACGCTCAAACCCAAGACCTTTGATGTATTAGATTTTTGACTTCGATCTCATCACTCAAAGGGATTGTCCAGTTTAGAAAACCCATTTTCATACACCCTATTAGGGAGTTCTGAGTTAATAGTGGGAGGTCCGCTGTTCAGGATCCTCATTTCTTGGTCAGAATGGAGAGAAGTTACAAAAGAGTGTTTCTCTCTCTGGAGGACCTGTCCTGTATTACAACACATTGATATGAATGGGCATTGTGAAATACCTAGTTGCACCTGTGGTGGTGCTGCAGGGAAATTATACACTCTCACCACCATTCCCCACAGATTACAGCTGATCGCTGGAGATCCCAGCAGGGGGACTTTTTTTTTTTTTTTTAAGATTATTGTCCAGGGAGTGTGCAAAGTGGAGGACCCCTTTAACGTCAGTCTCATGACTACTTTCCAATATCTAGTGGAACGTTTTTAATATCCATGTTTCTTGAACATATAAAAACCATCTATGGAAGGGGTGGTATGTGTGTATAAAAGGAGGTATACTTCTATAAATCTATCTCTCAGCCTCTGCCGTTCATTCACTGGGACAAGGATAACTGATGATTTTCTTTTTAAATATTAATGTAGTCTGAGCTGAGCATTTACCTGGTCACCATGGTTACTTTTATCCCCCGTAACACCACTTCTCTTTTACCGTGTCCAGGCAGCTGCAGGAGCAGCAACGACAGAAGGAGCTGGAACGTGAACGGATGGAGAGAGAACGCATGGACCGCGAAAGGCTCGAGAGGGAGAGATTGGATAGGGAGAGACTGGAGAGGGAGCGCTTAGAGCGCGAACGCCTGGAGCGTGAGCGTCTAGAGCAAGAGCAGCTGGAAAGGGAGCGCGAGAGACTGGAAAGGGAGCGCGAGAGGCTGGAAAGGGAGCGCGAGAGGCAGGAGAGAGAGCGTCAGGAGCAACTAGAACGTGAGCTTCAAGAACAAGAGCGGTTGGAGCAAGAGCGTGAAGAGGCAACGTTACAGGAGCAGTTAGAGAAGGAACACCAAATGTGGGAGCGTGAGAGGAGGGCGTCCAACACTGGTAAGATATACTCCACCCAGGTACTCCCCAACACTCACTCACTCTTACACCAATATGTCATGCAACAACAAAGACGTCACCTCGGTCTAATATAACCACATCTCCCTTCCAGGGCTGGACGTCATGAGATAACGTTTCTACAAATTTGCTTTCTGGGTTGTTTTCTAATGACTTGAGGAGCGATCTAATGAGCTCCTGCAGTCTACAATACCATGTATGTCTATCCCTGGGGATTGTGTAGGGATAATGTTGTTAGCGCGTTCTACAAAGTCTGCGAGATAGAGGTCCAACTAAAGTCATGAAGGACCACCCCTGTCCAGAAAATCCATTAGATTGCATGGACCCCCCCCCCTTGACAGAAATCGGAGAGCAGCTCTGTAAGACAGACTCGAGCCATCAATGTAAAACATGGACGGCCATTCATCTGAATGTCCGCCATGTTATTGATACTACATTTCCCCAGCAGTGGCCGCTGCAGGGAAATGTTTGGGCACGCTTCTGCCAAGAAAATCATCTAATTGCCAGAGGTGTCGGGAGCTGAACCTGCGGCAATCAACTGATCACCGCATCAGCTTCCATATAAAAGAAGTCTGATGATGGTACAATATTTTATTCCTCACTACTGGAGGATCTGAGGAGGGTTCTAGTAAACCTTCGCTCTGATTCTTACGTTACTACCCCCTAGTTCTAGTCTATATAAATTTATGTCGTTTCCAGATTTCCACATTGCTCCAAGTCTGATCATAGAGTTTCCTCCGAAGCACCAATGGCAAATCGGCCAAAATGTTGGTCCCATACATATATTTAGCCTGGGATCACACATCCCGGTTCACGACGGCAATGTGTGATGTCAGACGAATGGTTTGATGGAGAAAGAATCGGCAGGAACTGCAGGGTGGATTTTCCACCATGTTGGAGATGGATATATGATTACATGTCATTGTTACCTGCACAAACCATTCATAAATAAGAGGGTCCGTGTCCATTGATGAGGATGATGTTGGTCGTGTTGGGGGTGATTTCTCTGTTGTTGCAATAACTTTTATCTAATCTTCTAACCGTAGATCTCATTGATACTCTTCCTGTGAATGCTGGTTTGGTTGCTTCATTAGCTCCTTTTTTTTTTCTCTCTCCTTTTTTTTTTTTGTCCTGTCTGTTGCTGCCATTTCTTCACATTTCCACTTCAGACTCATCTTATGACAATTCATTATATAACGCTCAGCATCTCGATTACTCCACTTGTCAACCTCACTCATCTCCCATATCTTACGCTAAAGCCATTTCAGTCCCAGCCTCTTCTATTTGTACAGACTCCACCGCCGACTATGTCATTGTCACCTCCCAGGCCATTAACTCCACGCCGCCGACACCTCCCCTCCGTCACTCGGCGTCACGTTTTGCTACATCTCTAGGTTCCGCCTTCCATCCTGTCCTCCCTCATTATGCAACGGCTCCTCGGCCCTTAAATAAAATCTCCAGACCACCTTCTCCGGTGAACCCAGCACCGCCACCGCCTCCACCTCCTGTTAAGCCTATATCCTGGTCTGCTTCTAATTTTGCTCCACTTCCTCCATCCCCACCTGTCATGATCAGTAGTCCTCCTGGTAAGGCTACCGGCCCCAGGGCTGTCCACCTAGTGTCTGCGTCTCAGCTTGCCCTCCTTTCCAATGCACCCAATGGTCATGCTGATACGTCTTCATATGAAATGTCATGCACCGCTACACCACCTCCTGCTCCACCTTTACCATTGTTTCCACCTTTCTCACTGTCTTCATCTCAAGCTACCACTCCTTCTCCAAGCGCTCCCCTTGTCTCAGCACCTTCATCCCAGCCTAGTGTTCTGCCTTCTCCTGCAGCTTCCCCTGCCTCTGTTGAGAACTCTTTAATCTCTGTGCTGGGAGACGCCTGTGCTTCTCAGCCAGACTTGACCACAACCTCTCAGCCGATTGACCCTGCGACCCATCCGGGTAAGCTTTCAGTCACTGCGAATAACTGACTAACCTTGATGTGCATTCTTAAGGCTTGTGTTTTTAATATGGGGTTGGCCTGAAACTGTGCACCTAGGTCTATATGGGGGGTACAGGTCTCTTCTAATCTATTATCTGCACAAGATTGGAGAACATCACATTTATATCCACAGGTGACTTCTGCTGGCTGCCACTAGGATAGCGGAGTCAGACACACGTGACATCTTAGTTCACATTCTGTAATGCATTACAGATGCAGACCACAATACAATGTCTTCTGTAAACACTACATCTCCCACAATGCACTAGAGCAGCGCGTACTCCGTAGAGACCGCCGACCCAGCATGTGACAGTCGTTAGTTCCCGCAGTCAGTAGGCTGATAGGAGCATGGAGTGATGATCTTTGCTTTTGTGAGTTGCTGATATTAAAGCCCCTCATTTTACTCTGGTCTCTAGAATTGGCACGATGTCACGCAGGACGTCTGCGTAAGTGCGGAATAGACAGCGTTTTTGCAAAAAATTGGCCAAATATTAGAGCATTAGCTAAAGTTTGGTAATTCTGTTTAATTGCTGCTTGCAGAGAAATTGGTAGCTATGGCGGCGGCCATCTTTTTGCAAAAAGGACAGGAAGTGCAGCCGTATCGGTCGTCACTTTTGAATCGGCCTTTTTGAAACGGATGGTAAAATAGTCCTTCATTTAACATCGAGCCTTTCTGAGACGGTAATTCATAGGGGAAAACCAATATGACTGCACTTGAAGTTCATTTTCTAATCTATGGCCTATTTTTACATTTGGGTGAAAATCTTACAAGATATGGTTTTGCTCCGGCAACGTGTAGTAAAACTCTGCAGGCGCTAAGATATATGCAAATGCATGAATAGTAATTAAATGTTTGCACATCTCTTGGCGCCCTCAGTGATCATGCATCTTTGTGCCGCCTATAGGCAACTGTTGCCCTCTTGTGCTGCTTTATATAGTCTAGATCAGAGTCCCCAACTTTTTGAGGGTAACAAACACTTAAAGGGGGAGAATAGAACCACCTTTCTTAAAATAAAGCCCGCACATCTCATCCTCGGCGATCAGCTGATCGTACCAAGGGAAGTCTGATCCAGACATATATTTTCCATGCAGTGGCCGCTGCGGGAGAAATGTAGCGTTATATGGCGGCTATTCCAATGAATGGCTGTCCATGTAATGCATGGACGCGCCAAGTCTGCCAGAGGGAGCCGCTCTTGCATAGCAGATCTCTGTTCTGGCACAGAGGGGGCTCCCAAGTGGGAGACGCCACTTTCTGACATCCATATGTCCATAAAGGTCCTATAACCAGAGGTTCTCGTCCTGTGACTTCCCCTTTAACAGGAAGTAGAGAGAAATTCTATCGAAAGTATTGTTGACCACTTTAGGCTCTGTCCATACCACATTTAGTCAGCACCTTGGATGAGGAGAGTATGATGGGGTTTAGCCTGGTGCCAGCTGCCAGTCTTGGGTTTGTAACCTTGGTGCCAAGTATCAGGACAGCTTAGACATTGGTGCAGTGTCGTCACCTGGGTCATTGTAGGCAGACTTCTCACTTATCCCACTTTCAGCTTATTATATTTAATCTGATTGCGTTTCTCTGTTTACTTAGATTTTTGCCTAATTTTACTAACAATTGTGTCAATTTAAAAAAATGTAATATAAGTTTAAATTGCGGGAAATAAATATTTAAATATTTTAATTCCATAAATGCCAAGTATGCGTCTTACAGAATAGACCAGAATTGAGTGTGTGCTTTTTTGGTATTTTTTTTTCATATTTTATTTCCTGTAGGTGTTGTACCGGGACCACCACCACCACCACCTCCTCCCCCACCCCCTCTACCACTAGGTACCACTGTGTCTCAAACAGCCCCTGCACCACCACCCCCTCCCCCTCCTGCTCCTCCCCTCCCTCCATCTTGTCCTGCACCACCTCCTCCTCCCGGACCGCCACCCCCTCCGGGACCTCCGCCTCCCGCATCTATGGCTGTGCCTCCTCCACCGGCGCCACCACCTGCACCTCCACTTCCATTCTCTCTGACTGCTGTAAGCTCAGAAGACAACCGTCCATTATCAGGCCTGGCTGCTGCACTGGCTGGTGCCAAACTGAGGAAAGTTTCCCGGGTAAGATAATTCTTCTTCAGTTTGTGCCATTTTTGTTTTGTTCATCTTTATTCTATCAAGAAGATGTGAGGGGTCTCCGCTTTACATAGAGACCGCTCAGTCGAAGTCTTATGTGCCTGTGGCGAGATTATCCGTATTTGCTGGTGTCTCCT
Source organism: Rhinoderma darwinii (assembly GCF_050947455.1). NCBI lineage: Eukaryota > Metazoa > Chordata > Amphibia > Anura > Rhinodermatidae > Rhinoderma > Rhinoderma darwinii. The sequence goes on from NC_134690.1 coordinate 396,573,001, forward strand.
GAATCATTAAACCTGGAGAATCTGAATGTGGCGCCTAACTAAAAATGTGGTACTTTAGGTGTGACCGCATTTAACCTTTAATATCCTACATCCCTCCTACATGCTCACAGGGGTCCAGGAAGCCGAGATATGAGGGGGTCTGTCACAGGCAGCTCTACAGTGTGGGGATTTTAACAAACCGCTCCCCCCAACCTCCGCTTCCTAGACCTTTATACATGGTTCAGGCTTGGCGTCAGTATTATTCCACTTATAAACTGTATCTATGTCTTGTTGGATTTTCTCTTTTAATGTAACTTCTTCTCTGGTTTACAGGCCGAAGATGTGCCCAGTCAGGGCAATGGAAGCTCTGTCGGGGCCAGTGCGGGCCCTCCCAAGACCGAATCTAGTCGTGGGAATGGTCCCTTGCCGATGGTTGGTGGCGGTTTAATGGAAGAAATGAGTGCATTACTAGCAAGAAGGTGACGTGTCTGAGAATTGTGTAATAGATATTCTACCCTAGAAATTTCCAATGAGCTCCAAAAAGTTTAGGGACCTCCATAGGGCAGCATGAATAATTGGCATCTAGCCGCACTTCTGAGGAGGGGCAGGGGGTCGTCTATGGAGAGCGAGATGGATGATTGAAGGGCAATATTTATAAATTAGGCTACCAGAGGATCTCCCGGTGACCACAGAATGATGCGGATATGTCGTTGTCACCCAATGCATGTATGTATTGTTGCTATGCGACGAAAACGCAAATTCTGATGGATTTCTTATTATGAAGGTTTAAGAAACCGTTCTAGCCCCAGGCAAGGTCTCTTGTGAGACTTCCCAGGGAGTTTTCCTTTAGTCGAGTTGAAACAGATTGAGTTGACCTTAAAAAGATTGTTTGAGTTGGAAAAAAAATAAAAATAAAATGTAATAAAATAAAAGCACAAAAAACAAACCCACATTATTCACTTGTTAAATCGTCTGCCCCTCCATTATTCATTGCTTAGCACGCAAAATAGTCACCCCCCCCCCTCCCCCCAGAAAGAAGAGCCCGGTCTCTAGTACCACCTATAGGTGACTATCCTGTAAGTCAATATTTGGCATTTAACCCGAGTCATGTTTCAAAGCTTTATAAAAAAGGGTCAAACTACACATTACCCATCTTCGCAATGCCCTCAGGGTTCCTTACCAGCTGGATCACCGCAAGGAGAATCGGTACCTTGCGAGAGCTGCTTCAAAGGCATCTCACTCCCTACTCTGTACTGATGAGGAGCAGCAACTCCAAGAATGTGCGGTTTACAGGCTATTCACCCGAGACACTGACTTAGGGCTCATGCGCACGGCCTGTGATTTGCGGCTCGGACGGCCGCAGTGTGTCATCCGCGGGCCGTGCACATGGTCGTGTGCATTCATCTCAATGAGCCTGCAGTCCAGGCTCCCGGGCAATGCACGGACCGTGGAAACTACGATTGTGTGCATCTGTCCATAGAAATGAATCGGACCGAAATTCACCCGCCGATTTTTTTTTTTTTTTTTTTTTTTTTTAAATTTCATTTAATTGTTTTTTTTTTACTTTATTTTATTGTGAATATGTTCTAACTTTACAACCAGCCATGGAATTCCACGGCAAAAAGGAACAGGATGGAAAGGGGGTGGGGGGGGGGTTAAAGCGTTCAGAAAGTGAAAAGTCTCTCGGTCAGAATATCAGAATAAATACCTTCTAAGAATTGTTTTTTCCTTTTGATATTTTTGTACAGTTGTGTTAGTCTATAATATATTAGTTAGATGTTCCTATATGTCATTGAGATGTGATATTACTGTCGGTTTATGGCAGTGCTGTAAAAACCACATGAATACCTGTACATTTAGACTAACTGCCTTGTTTCCCATTCAATGTATAGAAGACGAATCACAGAAAAAGCACCAACCATAGGGCCTGATGCAAAAGAAGAGAAGATGGTGAGTGAGAAGTGTGCAGGTTTCTGAGTGGTGGTAGCTTTTTATTGTACAGGGATTAAAGAGATTAGAAAAACATGGCTGCTTTCTTCCAGAAAAGCGCCACACCTGTGCATGGGTTATGTGTGGTATTGCAGCTCCGCTTCGTTGATGTGAATACGGCTGAGCTGCAATACCAGACACAACCTGTGGACAAGTGTGATAATATTTCTGGACGAAAGTAGCCGTGTTTTTGTAATCCTGGCGTTATTTGTCTGTAGGACTCCTTATGTTGAGGCTCCTGTTGGATTCTTTTTTTTTTTTTTCTTTTTTTTTTTAAAGGCTTTATTTTCCAAAAACTTTTGTTGTACAAAACACGTACCAATATACAATCCATACAAAACAAGACATACAGAAAGGCATGAGTATCAGAAAGCAATGTCAATCCAGAGGAGATGCATTATATAAAATATACAAAATAAATGACCTGATCTTCCCCAAGAGCCTAACTGAATCCGTCTACTATACACACACATTCATGCTTGTGCTCAACCCCCCCCCCCCCACCTGCCGCCACTTTCAAGTGACAATTAAACCGCAGTCTCCAACCACCTCGACCAAAGTTTCTTATACATGGGTATATATTTATTAACTAGTTGCAGCCAGTGGATCAAACTCGGGCGTTCTGTGCTGTTCCGAGCCATAATTACAATCTTCCGGGCACAGAACAAAGCGAAAGAATATCTATAGCGGGTGCGTATAACGTCATCCATAATGCCCAAGAGGCACATCTGAGGTTTAAAGAGGCTCTGTCACCAGATTTAGCAACCCCTATCTCCTATTGCAGCAGATCGGCGCTGCAATGTAGATTCCAGTAACGTTTTTATTTTTAAAAAACGAGCATTTTTGGCCAAGTTATGACCATTTTCGTATTTATGCAAATGAGGCTTGCAAAAGTACAACTGGGCGTATTGAAAAGTAAAAGTACAAGTGGGCGTGTATTATGTGCGGACATCGGGGCGTGTTTACTACTATTACTAGCTGGGCGTTCTGACGAGAAGTATCAGCCACTTCTCTTCAGAACGCCCAGCTTCTGGCAGATCACGCTGTGACGTCACTTCCTGTCCCAGGTCCTGCATCGTGTCGGACGAGCGAAGACACATCGGCACCAGAGGCTACAGTTGATTCTGCAGCAGCATCGGCGTTTGCAGGTAAGTAGCTACATCGACTTACCTGCAAACGCTGATGCTGCTGCAGAATCAACTGTAGCCTCTGGTGCCGATGTGGCCGACACGATGCAGGACCTGTGAGTGACGTCACAGCGTGATCTGCCAGAAGCTGGGCGTTCTGAAGAGAAGTGGATGACACTTCTATACACAACGCCCAGCTAGTAAAAGTAGTAAAAACGCCCCGATGTACGCACATAATACACGCCCACTTGGACTTTTACTTTAAACACACCCACTTGGACTTTTGCAAGCCTCATTTGCATAAATACAAAAATGGTCATAACGTGGCCAAAAATGCTTGTTTTTTAAAAATAAAAACGTTACTGTAATCTACATTGCAGCGCCGATCTGCTGCAATAGCAGATAGGGGCTGCAAGATCTGGTGACAGAGCCTCTTTAAGAAGTTGCGGAAACTCATAATGGGTGTGAAGAAATTCCACCACCTCTGACCAAAAGGGGGCAACTCTGGGACACATCCACACACAATGTAGAAAGGTACCGACATCTGACTGGCAGCGAAAACAACTATCCGAAGTCCATGCCCCCATCCTCTGAAGCCGAACTGGCGTGTAATAGATCCTATGCAAGAACCGAGACTGGATTAGAAAATCCCTTGCTGCACTCACCACTGAATCAAAAAAGGAGGATTCCACCCCCCGCCAGTCCTCCTCTGTCAAGGTAGGGACATCATCCCTCCATTCCAGATACGCCTTATCAAATGGTCCAGTTCCTATGGATGTAAGGAGGGTGTACAATTTAGTGCGAACCCCTGAGCGATCTGGAGCACCAATCAGTTCCTCTAATCCAGAGAAACCCACCTGAGGCGACGTACACCTGTCTGATTCTTACACTTGTGCAGCTCCTCTGCGCTTAAAGGGGTTTTAAGAATTAGAAAAAAAGGATCTGCACTTCTTTCCTGGATCAGCGCCACGTCTGTCCATGGACTGTGTCTATTATTGCAGCTTATCCCCATTCATTTGAATGGTGTCAAGCTGCAATACCAATCACAGCCAATGGACAGGCGTGGCACTGTTTTTGTGCGAAACAAACACAAGTGGTTTCTCTCTGAATCTGTTCATGCTTAACCCCTTAAGGACACGGCCAATTTTAGCCTTGAGGACAGAGCAATTTTTTTTAAATTTCCCTCTTTGCATCCCGACGCTCATAACGCTTTTATTTTTTGTACGACGTAGTTGTATGAGACTTTGTTTTTTGCGGGACGAGTTGTACTTTATGTACGTACCATTTTTTGGTACAAATACATTATTGTTTAATTTCTATAAATTTTTAATTAGATTAAAATGCAGAAAAAAAGCAGTTGTGCAGCAGTTTTAATATTTATTTTTTTACACCATACACCGATCATCATAAATAATGTTATACATTTGTTGTACAGGTTGTTACGGTCGTGGCGATACCAAATATGTCTATATTATTTCATGTTTTGGGACTTATATTTGAAAAAGTTTATTTATTATAAAAAATGTGTGTTTCTGTGTATTTTATTTACTTTTTATTTATTTATTTACCATTATTTTTTTTTTACATTCATTTAACTTTTTTTTTTAATCCCATAAAGGGATTTATCATTTTGATTTTTATTTTGTAACTGTAATGTACTGGCATAGATCTATATGCCAGTACATTAGCCTGTTACTGATCGTACACAGGCAGTTGTTAGGGCATACCTCAGTATGCCCTAACAACAGGAAATATGTTCAGACAGCCCTGGGGTCCTTCACTGGACCCTGGGCTGTCTGGCCATACGAGTTGTGGGCTTTGATCGCGTCACAGTTATCTTCTGTGACGCGATCAATGTGCAGTCCCCCCTCTTTGAACGCCGCGATCAGCTGTCATCGCGGCGTTCAAAGGGTTAACAGCGGAGAGAAGATGTTTCTCTTCTCTCCGCTGTCAGAGCGGGGCCGTGGCTGTGTATTACAGCCGTTGCCCCGCTCTCGATCGCACACACAGAGACGGCACAGACGGCTGTCACACAGGACGAGTATGCTCGTCCTAATGCGCGAAGTGCTCGCTGCTCAGGACGAGCATACTCGTCCTGTGTCGGCAACCAGTTAATGTTTCAAGACTGGTTATTTTTGGGTAAATCTTTGAGTTTTGACTTCAAGGCTATGAACTCCTTTAGTGTTTTTTTTTTTTTGTTTTTTTTTTTTATGAAATGCATTTATTTTGTGTTAAAAATTACTTTTGAAAGTTACTTTTTTTTTTTTTTTTTTAAATGCACTGTTTCACTTCTGCAGCTTGTGTACCACCGTACATAGAAGCTGCAGAATCCGTCAGTGAGCGGCTACTGAGGGCTTTTCTAAGCTCTGTTCTGGTCAAGTGAAAGTGGGTCCAATCTGGAGCCCGCGAGCTGCTGCAGACCGAGCTGTTATTTATCTATTTTTCATATTATTTTTGTTTGTTTTTGTATTTGCAACATAGGAGGAGCCAGAGCCTGTGCCTACAAAAGCGCCCTCTGCTGGCACACCAGGTAATAACCGCCCATGTCATGACTTTCTTAGAAGCTTGTATACAAATCATGCATTGCAGCCATCTGGAGAAAAATAATCTCATCTGCAGCATTTTTATGTCATTTCCTTTTATTACATATTCTACAGAACCCACAAGAAAGCCTTGGGAAAGAACAAACACAATAAATGGTAGCAAATCCCCTGTTATCTCCAGGTACGATACAGAACAGATTGCTTTATTGTGCCATTTATAGACTTTGCTTTTTGCTTAGGAAATTGTTCTAACCAGACGAGTAACTGCAGTGTAAAGGCGCCCGTACACATTAAATAAGTCAGAAGAGCCGGCATGTGTACGTGGGAGGTAGGCGGAATAGCTGTCAGCCAGACGAGCGTTCGGCCGACCGCTCTTTAAAGATGGGCAGGTATCAGATGTATATCAGTTTGTGCCACGGTTATCCGTCCGCCAGCTATTAGGACGCAGTGGCGATTCGATTTGATAGGTTTGGTGAATTTTTAAGAAAATAATTTGCCAGTTCCTCGAATTCTCCCACTGTCTCGGTCTTCACCCATGTCTTCCTTCTTAAAGGGGTTTTCCAGTTTCAGCAAATGAGTTAATGTTTGTATACCGAAAAGTTATACATTTTTCCAATATACTTTCTGTTTCAATCCCTCACCGTTTTCAAGATCCGATCTGGTCATTCAGTAGGAACCTTCATTGTTTGCTGTCAGGAGATTTACATCTGTCCTGGTCATGGGATGGATGCACGGCCTGTGAGGGTATGTTTTTCTATTGGGTCAATGAAAAACGGCTCCAAAAATGTCCCAAGAAGTGACATGCGCTTCTTTTTACAGGGCGTCTTTATACACGCCTTTTTTTGAAAATGAGGCGTAAAAAAACGCCCCGTTGGAACAGAACGCCGTATTTCCCATTGAATTAAATGGGCAGATGTTTGTAGGCTTTCTGCTTCCGATTTTTCAGCCTAATTCGGGATGTTTACGGCCCGAAAATCTGCTGAAAATAGCCCGTGTGAACATACCCTTACAGTACAGTTATCAGAGCTCTTATCTTGTAATGACCACTGCACCTGTTTGATCATCACAGAACAGATTTTAATCCCTAATGAAGGTTACTACCGAATGACAGCAAACAGAGATGTTAAGTTATGGAGTATCGATACAGAAAGTATATTGGAAAATGTAATAACTTTTCATTGTACAATGAGCAACCTATAATTTCTTTAACCGGAATACTTTTTTTTTTTTTTGTATTTTTTGTATTTTTTTAAAGTGGTTGTCCAGGTTAGAAAAAAAAATAATTCCTTATATCCTATTAGGGAATTTAGAGTTAATGGAGGAGGGTCCTCATCTCTTGTATAGAGTGTAAGGGCTTTCATAGTCTCTCTCTCCCCTCTCTCTGCTCTCTCTCCTCTCCGCTCTCTCTGCTCTCTCTCCTCTCCCCTCTCTCTGCTCTCTCTCCTCTCCCCTCTCTCTGCTCTCTCTCCTCTCCCCTCTCTCTGCTCTCTCTCCTCTCCCTGCTCTCTCTCCTCTCCCCTCTCTCTGCTCTCTCTCCTCTCCCCGCTCTCTGCTCTCTCTCCTCTCCCCGCTCTCTGCTCTCTCTCCTCTCCCCGCTCTCTGCTCTCTCTCCTCTCCCCGCTCTCTGCTCTCTCTCCTCTCCCCGCTCTCTGCTCTCTCTCCTCTCCCCGCTCTCTGCTCTCTCTCCTCTCCCCGCTCTCTGCTCTCTCTCCTCTCCCCGCTCTCTGCTCTCTCTCCTCTCCCCGCTCTCTGCTCTCTCTCCTCTCCCCGCTCTCTGCTCTCTCTCCTCTCCCCGCTCTCTGCTCTCTCTCCTCTCCCCGCTCTCTCTCCTCTCCCCGCTCTCTCTCCTCTCCCCGCTCTCTCTCCTCTCCCCGCTCTCTCTCCTCTCCCCGCTCTCTCTCCTCTCCCCGCTCTCTCTCCTCTCCCCGCTCTCTCTCCTCTCCCCGCTCTCTCTCCTCTCCCCGCTCTCTCTCCTCTCCCCGCTCTCTCTCCTCTCCCCCTCTCTCTCCTCTCCCCGCTCTCTCCTCTCCCCGCTCTCTCTCCTCTCCCCGCTCTCTCTCCTCTCCCCGCTCTCTCTCCTCTCCCCGCTCTCTCTCCTCTCCCCGCTCTCTCTCCTCTCCCCGCTCTCTCTCCTCTCCCCGCTCTCTCTCCTCTCCCCGCTCTCTCTCCTCTCCCCGCTCTCTGCTCTCTCTCCTCTCCCCGCTCTCTGCTCTCTCTCCTCTCCCCGCGCTCTGCTCTCTCTCCTCTCCCCGCGCTCTGCTCTCTCTCCTCTCCCCGCGCTCTGCTCTCTCTCCTCTCCCCGCGCTCTGCTCTCTCTCCTCTCCCCGCGCTCTGCTCTCTCTCCTCTCCCCGCGCTCTGCTCTCTCTCCTCTCCCCGCGCTCTGCTGACGCTGCACGGAAATTGATCACTTACTGCCAGATTTCCCCACAGATTACTACTGATCGCAGGGGGTCCCAGCAGGACGACACATTGTGATCAGCTCATTGTCAGGGGACACTTCTAACAAGTAGGGACTGTCCAAATCGGAGAACCTACCAATTTTAATTAATGCAATAATGTGGTGCCATAGTGTTTGGCTTTGTTACTTAAGGCCACGTTTAGATGGGGCTGAGTATAGCAAAATTTGTGGGCTAATGGGGTGTTAGAATAGCCCATGCAACAGTGGCTGAAAAAAAAAAGACACATTTGTTGCAGAATTTTGCTGTGGATTTGACCCATTGCAATGCACATGGTGAAACCCGCAGCAATACACACATGTAAAACGTCATGGATTGAATGCAAAATCTTACAGCTCTGGTTCCACCATTTGTCATTGTGTGTGTATATGTCAGGAGATGGGTCAGTGTCTGCAATCTGGTGAATTGTGAAATCCTTTTATTTATTGTTCTTTGCACAGACCAAAGTCTACACCATCGGGACAGCCGAGTGCCAACGGGGTGCAGTCAGAAGCCTTGGACTACGACCGATTAAAACAGGTATGAGAGGGTTTATTAGGGTTATAACGGATAAAATGTGTGAATCTACACAGTCGAGTCACATTATTATGACCACCTCCTACTTTCGACTTTGGCAGCGCGTATCCCATGAAAGACGTGATGTGTCGTGGGCTGGCTAGGTGGGTATATAAGGTGTGCGGTCGGCTGTCAGATCACATATCACTCGTTGGGTGAAAGGGGAGATTTATCAGAGTTGCAGAAAGGAATGATTTTTGGCTTTCGGGCCCAGGGCGGGGGTATTTCTCACACAGCGCAGTTTGCGAACTGTTTTCGTGCTGCTGTGGTGAAAGTGTATCGTGAGTGGACAAATGGCACCATTGGCAATAACCGACGTGGAGACTGCGGAGCACCACGGGCCATTGATGTGAGAGGTGAACATCGGCTATGAAGGTGCACGAGGGCCGAACGACCCACTACAGTGGAGCAGCTCACTGTGAAAATCAACCGGGGGCTACCAGACGTGTGTCTAAAACAGTTCAGTGAACCCAACTGTGGACGGTGCTCTGGAGCAGACGGATGGTCACTGCTCCTATGTAACAAAGGTGCAGCGGAAAAAAAATTGCATGCCAGTATTGGAATTGTACCACCGATGATCGGCAAAGGGTCGTCTTCTCCGATGAGTCACATTTTCTTCTTCAGTGAACGGATGGACATTGGTGTGTCAGGCGAAAAACATCAGAGAACAAACACCTGGCAACCATTGCTGAAAGAACACAAGCCGGTGGCGGCAGCGTTATGGACTGGGGAAATTTTTCATGCCATTCTTTGGGCCTCTCATCCATGTGGAAGGCTCTGAACCAATTTGGGTATGAATCCATCGTTGCTGATTGTCTACTCTGGGGCAGATGGATCTTCCAGCAAAACAATGCGACATGTCACACGGCTAGAAATGTCCGACTGTGGCTGGAAGAGCACGACCAAGACTTCCAAGTATTTCCCTGCCCCCTAATTCACCAGACCTGAACCCAATTGATCATCTGTGGGACCTCGATCGTCTTGTTCGCTCTATGAACCCTCCCCCGCGCACCCTCCAGTAAATGTGAGATGCACTGCAGTCAGCACGGCACCAGATACCGGAGACCACCGACCAGCACCTTATTGATCACTCGCCCGTCTAGCTGCTGTCTGTGCTGCACACGGCGGTTACTCTGGATATTCGCTGCTGGGCATAACAATGGGACTCAACTGTGTGTATAATGTGTAAAAAGAAAATGACATAAAAAGTTACTAAATATGTTCTCCAATGTATTTGCTGGCAGACAGATTATCGGATACAGTTGCCACAGGGTTCTCAGTTGGATTTCTCAGGGTGTTTTTGCTTTTTTTATATTTAAAATGTATCTTGCTTAAAGGCTATGGAAAACTTTTGAAGACTTTTTGTTTTAGTAAAAAAAAATAAAAAAATGTATTCTAGTGTTTAGTGCAACTGGAAGCTGTATCTTGCGCTGAAACCCGAATCCGTCAGGTTAGCAGTACTGACGGATTCGGTGACACCCCGTCCACACACAGGATCCAGCTGTTATCATTAACATCTAAGTTTATAACACCCACGTTCTGAAACACGCAGAACCCGCTGTCACCGAAGCCGTCAGTAACGCTAACCTGACGGATTTGGGTTTCAGAGCAAGATACAGCTTCTATATGTCCTGGATACATAGGTGTATCTCAAAAAGTAAAATCATATATTTTTAATGAAAACCAATTGCAAAGTTGCACTAAACACTAATAATAATTTTTATTTTTTTTAACGAAGAACAGTCTTCAAAGGCTTTCATAGCCTTTAAGGTCAGAGTGCAACTGTATTTCTTTGTTTTCTTTTCCTCTGCACATTCAGTTGAAGTCGTGCGTATTTCTCTTATGAAAAATGTTAGTGAATGTGGAAATCTGTGTAGGTTTTTCTGCAGGACAATTCTGCGAGTTAAAGTGACTGTCACAAACTACAAGCCACATCTCGGGTTGTCCAGTTGCCAAGGTAACCATACGATGCCGGAAGCTGCTCCTGCAGGGGTCATATGGTTGCCATGTGAACGGCACCGTCCTCTCCGCTGCTGCATCTCATCGCCAATTGCAGATTTCAGCAGAAAGTGGCTGCTAGTTGGTGACACTGTCACTTTAAGCAGGAATAGATTAAAATCGTTCATAAATATTATTTTTCCTTCTCTCCATTTATTAGGACATTTTAGAAGAGATGAGAAAAGAATTAGCGAAACTGAAAGAAGAGCTCATTGATGGTGAGTGCGTTATTCTTGTGGCACGTTACAGATACGTGTATAAATGCAGTGAAATTATCTGGAATCTGATAATCCGGCACAGACCTGCCATGTAATGTTAAATCTCACAAGACCAGAGCCAGTTAGGAGACTCCAAAGTGATAGCATGTCGGGGTGTCCAACTGTAAGGCGGGATTCACACGACCGGGTCGTTCCCGAGCCCGAGTGTCGGCCGGTAAAATCGGCCTTTCTGCCCGGCCGGTTTGCATAAAGTTATGCATCCGTGCCGGGCCGGGCAGATCCGGACAGTGACATCAGCGGCAACTCATGAAGGGGAATCCCCATGTGTTCGGGGATTCCGCTTCAGGAGTTTCCCCTGATGTCACTGCCCAGATATGGACAGAGACATCAAGCGCTCTGTCCAGGAGCGGAATCCCCGAAAACACAGGGATTCCGCTCCTTCAAGGAGCTAAAGTGCGGCTAGCACATAGCAGAGCGGGGAGATACCTCCCTGCTCTGCTATAGTGGCGTCGCTACAGTAGTAGCAGCCGCTGCAGCTGCTAGCGGCGCCATCGAAGGTGTCACCGGGCCAGGGTGCTTTTAAAACAAGCAGGAGAAGGGAGCCAGCGCAGCGCTCCCTTCCACCTGCTGTACACCCCGGCCCTGCCACACAGTGTACAGCGATGCCATTCGTCAGAATGGCATCAACTCCTCCTCCTCACATGCACTCTGCGCTGTGAGGAGGAGGAGATGGAGCGCAAGCGCCGGAAAACCCGGCCATCACTCGGGACACATTCTGGTGATGGCCGTGTAATACCCGGCCCCATAGACTTCTATGGGGGCCGGGTACCCGGGCGAAGATAGAGCATGTCCTATTTTTTGACGGCCGGTTTTCCCGGCCGTCAAAAAATCGGTCGTGTGAATAGCCCCATTAGGGGTCTATTATTCCTAATGCAGCCGGGTGCCGGCCGATTTATGAACGGCCGGCACCCGGCCGGGAAACCCTGCCGTGTGAATGAGGCCTTACTCTCCGGGTTTTACAAAACTGCAACCCCCAGCAGCTGTTTTTAACCCCTTAAAGGGTTATTCCCATCTTGGACATTTATGGCACATTCAGTGGATCCTAGCTCTGTAGCCCGCACCTAGATCGAAAACAGCTGGGACCCGCATCGATCAGAGACTTATGGCATTTCCTCTCCATTAATAATAACTTTTTGATAAAAGTTATTGAATACGTTAGAAGTACCCCAAAACGGTGAATAAAGAAAAAAAACAATTTTGCAAAAAAATAAGCCTCATACGGATACTTCAACACAAAAAAAAAAGGTTACGGCTTTCTGAAAACCCCAAACTACTGCGCATCATAAATGGGTTTTTCCATAAACCGTCCCATTGAGTTGAATAGAGCAGCAGTGCGCATGTCCGACTGTCGCTCAGTTCAAAAGGGAGGGAGGGAAGCACGGGACCCTCGTTATCGTGATTGGCGGGTCCCCCTGCAATCAGACACCTTTTATCCAGTGTTGTTTGCGGGAATACCCTTTGAGGGGTTAATGATAGCAAGCAGAGATCTTGAAAACAAGGAAGAACTAAATTCACAATTTGTTAGATACATTTTGTCAAACTGGAATACCCCACCTATTTTTGCATAAATTTTTTTAATAAAACAATGAACTATATATATTCGTGAGCATCTCTCCCTCTATCCTATGGAAGCTTTAGGCTATGTTCACACGGAGTATTTTGGGGGAGGAATATCTGCCTCAAAATTCCATTTGGAACTTTGAGGCAGATATTCCTCTCCCTGCACGCCGATTTTCGCGGCAATTATCGCGCCGTTTTTCGCCCGCGGCCATTGAGCGCCGCGGGCATAAAACAGCGAGATATACGCTTTCTCCTGCCTCCCATTGAAGTCAATGGGAGGTCGGAGGCGGAAGCGCCCGAAGATAGGGCATGTCGCTTCTTTTTCCCGCGAGGCAGTTTTACTGCTCGCGGGAAAAAGACGCCGACGCCTCCCATTGAAATCAATGGGAGGCGTTCTCGGCCCGTTTCTGCCGAGTTTCGCGACGCGGTTTCCGCGTCAAAAAGCTCGGCAAAATACCCCGTGTGAACATAGCCTTAAACTCCTGGAGAAACCCTCGAAGAAATTAATGCAGCTCTAAAACTCATGAGGAAAAAACACATTCAGAAGGAAGTCGTTTTCTTAAAAAAAATTGTCCGGCTGCATTGCCAGAATTAGATCAAATCCTGTCTGGCTGCAGCCACCACTAGGGGGAGCTCACTGCATACTTTTTTATTATTGCATTCAATTTAAAATCTGTATGCAGTAAGCTCGTGATGGGGGGAGCTTTGCAGGCAGATAGGATTTTATCATTTAATGGGTTATTCCCATCTTAGATCATTGCTGTGGCCCCTTCATTCTCCGCATTGGTGGGGTCCCAGAGGTCGGATCCCCACTGTTCATAGTGATGGCATAATTTAGCGATATGCCATCACTTTATAATGGGGGAATAACCCTTTAAGCACTCATTACTTTCACTGTTAATTAAGAATAGGCCTTTCATCTACGGTCTCACGGTTAACTAACAATTTTTCCCCCCTTTCTATTTTAGCCATCCGGCAAGAGCTAGGGAAATCGAACAGTACATAGAAAAGACTGTCGGGAGGCGGCACCGATGCCCTGATTAGAAAGGACTCCTCTGTTTTCTAAGATGAGAATCCTGCAACCTGGGAACGGCAAATAAAGACCTTTCAGAAACTTCAGTTTGGATGTATACTGAATCTCTCCTGGTTTTCTGCCTTTAAATTTTTTTCCCCCCTTCCCAGCACCTCAATAGCGATGGTCTTAAAAGAAAAAAAAATTTGAACAATTATTATGCAGAAGTTCCAATTTCCGGCTTATTTTTATTTTTTTTTATAAAAAAAATATTTTTCCTGTCCAATAAGCTTGTAGCGCATAGACGAGAATCCAACCATGTCACAAACAAAAAAAAATCATTGCCTAAACTTCGATAACCTAGAACGTAGACGAGAAGAGAGAAGTGTCGGGTCTAGCAAGTGTAACTCAGGTTTGTCTTCCTATGATATTTGGTTCTTTTTGATTTTACGAGACACAACACACATACAATGTAGGACGTCGCTGTATTCTGGTCCCACCGACGTTTTTACCGCGGTCACCAGTCTAATATTTGGGAGACGTCGGGGTTAAGGGGCGGAGGGTTGCACATGGAGAGCGTTTTCATTTTCTACATATTTTTTTGATACTTTGACAAAGGACGGCTCTTGGTTTTTGTAGTTTCATTGAAGACGAGCAAATATCTGTTAAAAAATCAAATAAATGCCTTCTTAAATTAACGCTTCTACCAAATCGAAAGAAATAAACCTATTACCGCTATGTTTAGAGATTTATTTTTACCTTGCATGGGGAGAACAACATTTTAGGGTCTTGGGACCTCCAAAAACTGCATGTCACGTTAGCGGCCTGTCCTAGGTAAGACGCCAAGTTCTCCATTATCCCAGAAACGCTTCTCTTATTGGATTCTATTGGCCTTTACGGTGGTCATCGTAACCGTCATGATGACCCCCCCCGTACATACGTGTCATAGACCCGGCTTTACTTTTGCTCTTCGATGTTGATGACTGAGTGGATTGTACTGAGGTTTTTCCATGTTGGAAGGGGAAAGTTAGGCAGAAGTTTTGAAAGTTCCTGCACATCGCTCATGTTGGAAACCTTCGGAGGTCACCGGTTGAAGTGACTCGGTGGGATGTAAAACTCAGGATGGACGTTTGTAATGTTGAAAGATTATGTGCAATGGAGGCTTGCTTGGAATTGTGCCATATTGACATGGACCCTCGGAGATCTTCTGGATATGGGATATAACTACAGCTCCTGGACGCCAAAGCCAGACGCCTCTACAAGCTTTGGACCTTAAAACACTTTTGATGCTCTTCTGATTCTTGCTGAAGCCCGTGGACTTTCCAAATAGAAAAAAAAAATCAACCAGTATCTCTAATCTGCAAGCAGCCACTTCTATCCCTCACTCATCCCCTCCAAAAAAAAAAGTTCTGCATGGTACGAAGTAATGGAACAGCGGACTATTTGGGACAGGCTTGTCCAGGACCGGCTCACGTGAGGATTTTTCATCTTTCTGTTTACTTCTGTTAATACTGCGGACGTTACAACTGTAAGAGAGTTCAGCCAATGTATGTGATCCCTCGTGTCATATCTGTTAGGACTCCAGACTAAGCCAACGTTTTAATATGACTACGAGCAGTCCAAAGTATGACAACCCATGGGGGGGGGAGGTCCTCCCTCGTTTTTTGAATGAACCGGTTTTATGCACTATGCGTTTTTGTGCCTTGGTCTAAAAATGAAACCTGAAATTTCAGTTCTAGAGTAATCAATTGTCTCCATCTTGCGTTCACATCTTGTCTGGCATATCACTTTTTGTTACCCCCTTAAGACGGTCCTACCCCACCCTCATTATTCTCATATAAGCAAACACTAATAGATCCCCATCAGGTATTGGCTCATTAGAGATTTCAGTGATTCAAATGTCATTTTTTTTTTTTTGTAATTTATTTTATTTTTATTTATTTTTTATTTTTTTTTATTTTTTACCATGTAGTCCAATTTGGAAAATTTCTGTAAAAGAGAATCATTTCAAGGGGGTTATGTCTTGTTTGTATTGGGTGTCTTAAAAGTTTAAGACCTCCTGCCCGCTCCGTGTGAGCTTTCTTTAGTAACACTGTGACCTAAGCTGTGATATGATACCCAAAGGGGTTAAAAATGATCATTTGCAATGAAAATGAATGTATAAAATCTGTGTGCTGGTGCTGAAATCTCTACTTACAATCATCCCGCTCATGTTACATGTCTCATCTGAAGCAGGAGTCGGAATCCTTTTACGAATGTCACCTGCCCGTGCTTCTTGTTTTTACCACATTTAGATTATTTTTTTTCTTCCATGTTATCTCTCTTTTTTACCATTGTTTTGTTTTTACATTTACTACATGCTAACTTTTTTGTTTTTGTTTTGAGCAAATTAAATAAAATTGCAATATTAAGTGTTGCTACCATTGGTCTGGTGAAGGCGTCTAATCTTTGGACTGCTGGAAAAGTTTTCTGACAGGTTATCTTGAATGTGACTTAAAAAAAACTGAACTAACTGAATGCCCTATAAATAACTTCATGGTATCTCCACTTGGAGGTTTACATACGCTATCATTATTTTTCTAATTTTGAAGATACATTTTACCAGTATTGAATACGCTCCAATAATGTAAGACTATGTAATATGTATAAATGAAAACTGTATATAATCACGGTTGTGCGTGTTTATCTTTAAAAATATTGGTCTGACGGCGCAGGAGAATATTTGCCCTACAAGGAACAAGTTAATCTCAAGCCACTAATTAAAAACACCCATCTTAAGACCCCCCTCCATTTTTATAGAAGAAAAAAAAAAAACACCCTCCCCCATAAGTACTGGTGTGGTTTGGTGGGTGTAGGTAAGTCATTGGTTCTAGCACTAGTGAGAAATCTGCCAATGTCTATCCAGAGTCTTCCAGTGCCATTAGGGGGGAGCTTACTGAAAACTAATTTATTACAGAGTTTAACCCCTTAGTGACCAGCCGATTTTAAACTTTCATGACCAAGCAATTTTTTTAAGTTTTTCAAACGCCGCATTCCAAGAGCTCTAACTTTTTTTTTTTTTTTTTTTTTGCGTCGACCTAGCTTTATAATGTCTTGTTTTTTGCGGGACAAGTTGTATTTTTTAATAGCACCATTTTGGGGTACATATAATTTATTTAACTTTTTGGGGGGCGTAAAAGAAAAAACAGCAATTCGACACACTTTTTGCGTCTTTAATTTACGCCCTCTACCCTGTGGTATAAATAACATAATAACTTTATTCAGCGGGTCATTACGATTGCGACGATACCAAATTTATATGGTTTTCTTATGTTTTATGACTTTTACACAGTAACAGAAAGCAGCAAATCTGGCATTATTTTTTTATTTTATTTTTGACGACTTCTCTGAACTTCTCTGTAATTTACAGCACAGCAGACGTCTCGCGAGATTACGCTGTAAACTGTCATTTACAGCGAGATCGTGCTGTGCTGTGCTGTAAATCACAGAGAAGTGTCAGGATTCTGAATACAATGTATATTCATTGTCAGGACACTGCAGTAATGTTATAATGTATGTGGCTGCACACAGTGATATAACTATATCGCTATCTGCAGTGTAAATGAATGGGGAGAAGTGTATGACGCTGATTGGTCACTGATTGGTCAGCGTCATACACTTCTCTCCACAACGCCCACTTGGTCATATAATAAAAAACGCCCAGATGTCCATTGAGAAACTCATTAGCATAAAGCTAATATAGGTCATAACTGATCGTTTTTCTAAATAAAAAACACTGCTGTAATCTACATTACAGCGCCGATCACATCATGTACAAGATAGGCCACTTATAATGTGGTGACAGCCTCTTTAATCTCTCTCCCTTTTATCGTATTTTGTCTCATTGCAATTTGTACTGAGAAAAATATAAAGAAATCTCTGTGTGACTCAGGCAATCAACCATGTCCCCCCTCCTTACTGTCATGTCTGGCTTAAAGGCAACTGGCTGTAGCAGGATCTCCCTGTCTGCAGTAGAATAATCAGATCATTAAGCCCACCCCGCCACGCTTCATTAGATCTAAATGGAACTACACAGCAGGAACTTTATTTCAGGGACATGGAGTAGATACTTCAGACAGACACACTGTTTGAGCAGCTTTATATCATGGTTACATTTCTCATTCATTTCAAGGTTTAGTGTACCTTTTAGATCCTTGTCATGCTTTACCCCTTAGGCTCTGCGTTAGGCATAACACGTTATCCGTTTTACCTGCAATGCTTCTTTAAATATCCTTGAGGTGTAGTTGCATTCACTTAAGGCCGGATACACACGAGCGGTGCGCATCTCGGACGTGAAAAACGATAGTTTTCACGTCCGAGGTGCATCTGTCCTCTGCGCTGCGTGACGCGATGTCTTGCATCCCCCATAGTTTAGAATCTATGGAGGGATGCATGAAAAAATAGGAATGCCTCTGCCTCATATTAAAAATCAATAGGGGGGGGGGGGGGGGGGTGGTGATTTCGGCCATTTTTGGCTCTGATGCAGTTTCCGCATCATATTCAGCGCTGAAATACTCAGTGTGAACTGACCCTTTTTGTTTAGCGCGCAGAGCATTGCCTAGACTGGATACAAATGTATTCACTACTCCGCTGAGAGCAAGACTAAGGAATGTGCAGCTTTTCAGACTGTTACTTTAAATTAAGTGTTCTCATTCATTCACAGCAAGCAGAGATCTTGAAACAAAGTATTATTACAGTGGTTAAGTATTGTTAACATAAAAACTGAAAACCCTTTGAATTTAGGACAATGCTGAGCTGTACGTTGTGGGTGTCACCTGTAAATTACCGGTGATACTTTGCACTAACAGCCGGGATTGCAGATAATTCTGGTCCCGCTTGTTTAGCGGCTTAGATGGCACGATCATTAGCGACTGTGGCATCTAAACTGAGGAGAGGTGCTCTCGTGACATGATCACTGGGTGCTGATGTGATGCTAATGAAGGCTCGAGGTCTGCCATCTTGGTCCTCCTATTAAGCCCAGAGGCAGGGCCTAATTGGAGGAAGCCAAATAAACTGCAACTTACAAATATTGCAGTGTATTGTACCAGCGATCTAATGATCGCATGTTCAAGTCCCCTAGTGGGACTAAGAAAAAAAACAAAAAACACTGCTCCATCAATGGGCAAAAAAAAAAGTTAGGGGTCTCAGACTAGGGTGGCACAATTTTTTTTCAAATTGTTTTTATTTCGTAAAAGTAGTTAAAATTAAGTTTGGTATCGCGGTAATTGTATTGCATCGCAGACTAACGTTAACATGTCATTTTACCTGCAGGGTGAACACTAAAAACAAAACCCAAAAACAATGGAGACGTTTCGCTCTTATTTTTTTTTTTACATTTCCCACTACATTATATTGTGCCATTAAAAACTGCAACTCGTCTGGCAAAAAGAAAAGTTTGACAACGGAAAGAAAAAAGTTATGGCTTTTGGGGGGAGGAAAAAACCAAAATGAAAATATGAAAAATATCTGTGGCGGCAAAGGGTTAAGCACACTAAAAGTTGTGTACGGGAGATACCAGTGACCGCCAATCCTCCGTGACTATGGAACCATCTTCATGTGATTGGGGCCTGTGCCACTTGGACTGCACCTTCTACCCAAATCCTTACTATATTACATCCCATTATACGATGCAGCAACATTTCTCTATTAACCAGGTGAGGGCCAGGAGCTCAGGCAGACAAGTGTGGACACCAGACTGCCCAGATACGTCTTCTCGGGACCTACGTGAATCTTCAGTCTCCAAGTAAACCGTTATAAATGGGTGTACACTTAGGGTAAATATTGCGTAAAATTTGCAGCGTAATACATTAGTAGCAAAGCGGATGAGATTTGAACAGATCTGATCCACACGCTGCGGGAAAAAACGCTCAGAAATTAACTTGCGGTGCGGAATTTAAATCCGCAGCATGTCAATTTATGCTGCAATTGCGCTGCTTTTCAGTTGCGGGTTTGCCCTATTGAATTCAATGGGAATGTAAAACCCCCAACAAAAAGCCAAGCCGATTTTTGCTGCAGAATCGCAGCAAATCTGCAAAAAACGCAGTTCGAAAAAAAAAAAAATCTCTTACTTACCCAGAACTCTCTGCTCCTGCGTACTGCCCGGCCTTCAGGGATGACGTTTCATGCCATGTGACTGCAGTCATCCCAGGAGGCCGGGCTTCAGGACGTCAGAGGGACGTTTCGCCATGGTTACGACCAGGGTAAGTTTGAAGTTGTTTTTATCCAGCGCTGCGGAAAACCACCACAATGTGGTGCTGTTTTTCGGATGGAAAGTCCTGCGGGTTCTAGGTCAGATACGATGAGTAGTTTTACGCAGTGTATCCGACCCGTGTGAACCCGGTCTAGAAGTTTTTATTGGATGTCCCTAACTATAGCAGTGTATCTATAATAAAAGTATTACTCCACCCAGCACAAGGATGCTGTTGCTTGAATGCGCCGCTAAAACCAACCTCAAACAAATGTCTTATGTAATATTTCTTGCAGTACTCATGTTCACATAGCGGTAAAACCCTACGTTCTCCGTGTGTCCCAAACGTCCACTGTCTCCATTAGTATTCTGTACTGAAAATGTACAAAATATATACAGATCAGAAAACTGAAAAATGTGGTTGCAGTGTCGCACCTACCATAGAGGCTTACAAACGTCATATTGCCCGTGGTGGAGGGGGCTTAGCAATAAACTGCTTCTTTGCTTGCTCTGGCATTGGAATAGTTTCTGCCACTAGGGGGAGCTCTCTGCACAGAGTTTTTAAAAACTAAGGCCTCATTCACACGGCAGGGTTTCCCGGCCGGGTGCCGGCCGTTCATAAATCGGCCGGCACCCGGCTGCATTAGGAATGATAGACCCCTAATGGGGCTATTCACACGACCGATTTTTTGACAGCCGGGAAATCCGGCCGTCAAAAAATAGGACATGCTCTATCTTTGCCCGGGCACCCGGCCGCCCGGCTCCCATAGAAGTCTATGGGGCCGGGTATTACACGGCCATCACCGGAATGTGTTCCGAGTGATGGCCGGGTTTCCCGGCGGTTGCGCTCTATCTCCTCCTCACAGCGCAGAGTGCATGTGAGGAGGAGGAGTTGATGCCATTCTGACAAATGGCATCGCTGCACACTGTGTTGCAGGGCCGGGGTGTACAGCAGGTGGAGGGAGCGCTGCGCTGGCTCCCTTCTCCTGCTTGTTAAAAGCACCCTGGCTCGGCGACACCTTCGATGGCGCCGCTAGTAGCAGCAGCTGCTGCTGCTGCTGCTACTACTGCAGCGACGCCACTATAGCAGAGCAGGGAGGTATCTCCCCGCTCTGCTATGTGCTAGCCGCACTTTAGCTCCTTAAAGGAGCGGAATCCCCGTGTTTTCGGGGATTCCGCTCCTGGACAGAGCGCTTGATGTCTCTGTCCATATCTGGGCAGTGACATCAGGGGAAACTCCTGAAGCGGAATCCCCGAACACATGGGGATTCCCCTTCAGGAGCTGCCGCTGATGTCACTGTCCGGATCTGCCCGGCCCGGCACGGATGCATAACTTTATGCAAACCGGCCGGGCAGAATGGCCGATTTTACCGGCCAGCACTCGGGCCATATGTAGTTAGCTCCCCCTAGTGGTGGTTGCATGCAGCCAGAATTATAGTATATATTTTATCTAGTCAGAAAAACGCTCTCCTATAGACATGTTATGAAATCAATGAAATATTATTTACCTAAAAAAAAGGTTGGTGGACATTGACTTTAGCCCGTTCCCGACATCCACCACAATGGAAGAACGGGCGGGATCAGAGATTATTCCACCTCTTTACATGAATACTGTAATACCAGGCACGGCCCAAGAGTGGCATTATTTACTGACCCTTTTCACGAAGAAAACAATATTTTTACATGTGTTAGCAGGTACCTATAGTTAGGTAAAAAATGTTGCACTAAACTTCAGCTGCAATCTTCATTCATTCTCAGACCCCTGATATGCAATTTGCAACCTTCTCCTAGTTTCCGACTTTTCTCAGGTGGACGAGTCCCTCCCCGTAATACATGCTGTATGTGAAGTCTGTGTCCAGGATGCTGCTGCCTTCACTAGCTCTCATGTATCAGCACAGCTTTATTCCTGTACTGCTTAGGGTATGTTCACACGAGGGCGTCCGTTACGGCT